>NC_143570.1:94800681-95422727 GCF_054136105.1 Typopeltis vanoorti | reverse complement strand
AAACAACAGTGGAACTGTGTAACGGACAGTGGCACATTATGCTAACAGCTTGCATCTCACTATGACGTGCATATGCTTGCGTGCGTAGCAATATGACACTGTGGTAAACACAGTGCTGCTAGGTGTCCTTCGCCCTCCTAAGTGCTACAAGATGAATTTTTATTATTTTTTATACAAAATAAGAGAATTATATAGGATTATTGATGATAAAATTAAATATTACAAGCAAATATAAATAATATAAATAAATTAATAAATATATTTATATATCGAGAAAAACTGGGGGTGCTGCAATTCCGCAGTGTCCATGCACAAGCTGCCACTGGTACATTATCTCCTCTGTTATTAATTATCTATATGGATCACATTATGAAGAAAAGTGGTATTAAACCTGACCTGATATCAAAATTGGAGATGTTAATCTCAGCTCTTTGCTTTATGCAGTTGATGTTATACTTCTAAATAAATCTGCTACAAGCTTCCCTGACTAAATTGAATAACTGTTGTAATAGATATGGTATGAAGATCAGCAATAACAAGACAAAGACAATGTAAATAGGCAGAAGCATTGAAAATATCAACTGCATTGTGAATGGAGAACCTATAGAACAAGTAAAACATTTCAGCTACTTAGGCATGATTTTTAGTAAAGATGATAAATTAAACATGGAAATAGACAAAAGAATCAATTAATTAAATGGTATGATAGGAAGTCAGTTGAATAAATTAATATGGAATAAGAGAGAGAAATTAGTGAAAACACTAAATCAGCTGTATATAAGACAGTGTTCAAACCAGTTTTTACTTATGGGTCATAAGTAAAACACTTGACTAATGACTTGAAACCACAGATATGAGAGTCCTGAGAAAGATTAGGAGCATGAACAGATAGCATCAATGGCAATATCATATTAAAAATGAGGATATTAGGAAAGAACTTGACATTCTGCATCCAGAAATGTGTTAGCAGAGATAATCTCAGGTGGTATGGTCACGTAAACAGAATTGGAGAGGAAAGATTAGCAAAACAAGTGTTCTCTGTCATGCTGGCAGGAAAAAGACCCACAGGAAGACCAAGATATAGGTGGATTGATGCAGTAAAAAGTGCCTTAGAAGATAGAAATATAAGATCTGATAATGCAGGAGTCTTGACAGGTAACAGACTGATTTGGAGGAAAAGTGTAGATGGGAAGTTAGTAATGATGTAAATTTTTCGTGTAGTACATGTCAGGAATGTGATGATGATCGTCTTTGTGTAATTTATGGAGAGCAAAAAGTTAGCTGTTGGAGAGATTTCTTTTAGCTATTAGGATGTTAGATACATTGAGTCTGATGTCATTCGCAATAACATTCACTTAGCAATTGGTACACGTGGTATACGTGGATGTGAATGCCAGATTTAAGGTGACCAGTTGTGTACCCCAAGGTTCAGTCCTTGGACCGTTGTTCAGTCTATACATTAATGACATTATGATTTAATGGGCGATGTTTAATTTGTAATCCGGGATGCTACTGAATATCTAGTACTTACAGAATGATTTGAATAGGCTAGAAATTTGGGCAAATGAAAATGGCTGTCAATTTAACACTAGTAAGTGCAAAGTAGGAGCCATCTTACCCTCTTTCCGCTCCCTTGGAACCTTGCTAGAGCTGAGACTTAAATTAAATAACTCGTCAGAAGCTCAGCTGCACATTCTCATAGCTGACATACCTTCAGCCCACTGCTGTATTCACACTGATATTTTTCAGTATGCTGAGTACCTCCAGTTTATCTATCTCAATGTTTTGTCACCTCAGTAACTACAAAACGATCACTTAGTAACTGAACTATTTCTTCTGCTTCTGTTACTTTCCTACCATCAGCAGTGAGTAAAGTTATCATTCCATAATCATTCTTTCTCTTACTTCCCACATAACAAAAAACTCTTTTGGATTTACTTTGGCCTACTTAACTAATTTTTTTTTTTTTTCAAAATCTGATTTAAAGTTTTCTTTACCATACCAGTTCCCTTCTTGCTTTATACTGCACATATAAAGGGATAAAAACGTTGTGGAAAGGTTACAAAGTAAAGTTACAAGGATTATATTGGAATTTATACAATTTAGATGAGGACAGATTGCAAATATGTGAACTACAGACTGATTAGCATGAGAAAAATAGACTTCACCAAGTGTGATTGATATTTCTGACATGACAATCTGTCGAAGACTGTTGGAAGCAGGGAGACCAAAAAAGAAACAAGTGTTGATGAAGGCTATGCAGAAAAAGGGGCTCCAGTGGGCAAAAGTATACAAAGATTGGACTGTTGAGAAGTGGAAGGAGGTCATATTCTCAGATGAGCACCATTTCTTTGTCCAAGAAGAGCAACTACCCTATGTTTGCAAATCAGTGACTGAGAAGACTTCTCCCATCTACCTTCAGCAAAGCTTCTAAATACCTTCTAAATAAAAAGGGTTGTTTTACACATGACGGCCCAGGATCACTTGTGACTGTTGACAGTATAATGAAAAGTGACTAATACATAAAAATATTGGAGAAAAGAGTAGTCCCATAGATCCAGAAAGACGAAAAACTCTTCCAACAGGATCTTGCTTCATGCCACACTTCACAAAACGTGAAAGAGTTCTTCAAAAAATAACATAACATTGACATTATTGTGGGTCATAGTGAAAAATAGACTTGGAAAATTAAATTGTGATACAAAGCATAACTCAATACAGTCGATTATAAAAGTATGGTTTTGAGATGCAGATGTAAGAAAAATGTGTTCTACAGTACTAGAGTCCATGCCTTTGTTCCTAATGAACTTATTAGGAACAGAGGAGCACATATAAACTATTAGGTAAAGTTGTTGAAGTTTAATTTTCATTTTTATTTTAAATGTGAGTGTTTGGATTAATTTGTTTGCTACTGTGTGTGTATATATATATACATATTATCTGCTGCACTCCTGTATTAATTAACTATCTGTATGTACTTTGCAGAGCCTCTGTAGCTCAGTCAGCATAGACAAAGCCCTTTGGTCAGAAAGACTAGATTAAATTCCTGTCCAAGACATGAGGAACCTATAACTGGTCTCTTTCAACTAAAGGTGATTTAGCTGGTCTCATGCAGAGGTAAGGTTTTTTTTTTCATTCGGAAACTTGGGTTTTTCGTCCCCAGAATAGGGAAACTGGTCCCGTGAACACATGCATCTACAGACATAGGACACACTGGTAGGCATAGGCCTAACCACCTTATCCTTGAAGCGGTCGTGTATTAAACCATGCCTAATACGAATGTAACGGACCACTAGGGCCTAATACGTGAAAGGAGGATCTTCTTTGCATCTGTTTTGATGCCCCCCACCCCATTTAACTGTTATTAGTGGTGAAACATGTCAGTGTTAAGGGCCTTCTGCTTGTAACTCAGCAGCAATATTTATATCTGTATATTCAGTATCCGTGCTACTGTTAGATGGTTATTTTCAGTTGGGTTGCATTAACTTTTATTCACTGCTATGATCACAATATATTCTTTGAAAATTTATGTGAACACAATACAGTGAAGTTGGTAAGGTGTATTACTATTAAAAGTCAAAAGTTCCTGTCATGTAGCTATAATCTTTTTTTTTTGTGTGTGCATGTTTGAAGAACAGGCATGTGACATATGGAAAATCTACACAAATATATTCATTGGCACTCCTTTTGCCATGTGTTGGCAAAGAAATAGTGATCATTGGATTTCAAATAATCCTTCCTGATTTACACTTAACATAGCACACACTACCATTCAGGTGCTTGAAACCAAATATGGCGGCTATAATCCTAGAAGTATAAAATAGAAAGAACTTGGTTTAACCTACCAAACAGTGAAAACATCAGAGTTAATGCAAGACTTGCATTGCATTTGATAGTGTTCATGACTTTTTACAGAAGGCACTAAATGGTTGCTGCAGAATATAACACAATTGCACATATTTTATAGTTAACTGGGGATACTTAAATGAAATATCCTTTTTTGTCACATCACACAACTTGTGCATATACTGTATGTAAATATTCTTTTCTCTTTGAAATTACTTAAACTGAGTTCTCTTCCTTCAGTAATAAGTTATTTTTAATTCAATATATAAAAAAAAAAGCAGCTTGAAAAATGCAACACTAAGAAAATGCATTGCCATGTGATTTCAATTTTGTAATGTAACTTTCTCAGAGTAAGAATAACTTGGTAACCATGTAAATTTGGACATACATTACCAGAAATATGCTATTTACGCAATGCTTTTCTCACGGACAAACAAATTATAGAGAAATAAGTTTCTAATCACTGCAGTTGTCTAATGGTCAACCAAAAGCTAATCTAAACAAACATTCTAGTTTCGACTACTATATTTAGTCTGTTTCTATAAAGAAGTAGATAGTTTCTTAACACTTTTTTTCCCCAGTTATATCAGTTCTGCTGGTTGTGAAGGTTCATTGAAACCATTCAAGCAATTCTGATGTGAATGAAGACTTCTAATTGTTAGCTTCAAAGATAAATAATAAGATTATTTCGACAAGTTTGAATTGTCTTTTGGAATATCAAAGCTTTAGTTTTCCTCGGTTTGATTATATATGTTTTTTTTTTTTAGAAGCTTTAAAATGAAGGTTCATTCTCTGCAGACAGGCCAAATTGGGTGTTAAACTTCCTTATCTAAATGGTCACTTATAATCAAGTTACAGAACTGTCAAAACTCAAACTCGAGACAATCATGCCAGCACATAAAAACCATTAAAAGAAGCTACTTTTAAATTGCAAATGACCTGGTTTCATGATGAGACATTTTAAGTTATATAAATAAACAGTATCTGATACTGCTGAATAGAGTTAGAAAACTCTATAAACTTGTAAATGACAATATTAAAACCAAATTAATGAACAATCAAGATAAAATGATATATAATTTCTTTACTTTCATTATTCTTTATAACAACACAATACATATGGGTGGGAAAAGTTCACATATACAAAGGGAATGAAAATGGATTTAACTTATATTACACTAAATTTCACACTGCAGCATAATACTGCAAAAAATAATACAATTCATTCAGCTGCCATTATCACTACATTCATACTTCTGTGAGTATACACTAGTACAAAGATCAGCAATTATGTGCAAAAGCATTGTCATGTGACCTGCTATTAGATGACTTTCCACCTTCTAAAGCCAAAAGATGCAGATTACTTACAGCCTGAGAGGTGGCAATTGTGTGTCTCCTTTGGAGACTTGGTGGGATTAGATGAGGGAAACTAGGTAACTGATTTGTAGAAGAATTATCATCTTGATTTTGTGAAGGTACAGACTGGGACATTGCACTCGACCTCCATGCTATAGGATGCCGGCCATGTGCTGTTAGTAAGAGTTGAGGATGGTGATGCTTTTCAGATCGTGAGTTCTTATCACTGGGAAGAACAGTTTTTGAAATAGTTGTTACTGTTGAAATTGCATGATCAGAAGGTGAAGTTGTGATTAAACAGTCTGTAGAATGCTGTACATGAGAATTTTGCCCATCACTGACATGAGAGCCTGCTGATGTCAGTGAGGAATTTCTTGTGCTTAACTGGTGGTCACTTTTATCTAAACAAGCTGAAAATGTACTATCATTTGTAGGATTTCTGTTAATTTCCACAAATTTTGTTTCTTGTTTTAAATGATCTCTTGCTCCATAAATATTATGATCATATTTAACTAATGAATCACTTATAGAATACTTTTGACAAGGTATGCTTGTTCTTTTATAGTGTGATGTACCTTCAGATTTATCTTTTTTCATTTGTTGCTTGTCCATGGATTTTTTTATACTTCCAAGTCCTTTATGATCTGTAATATACATAAATATACATCTCTAAGTCTAGCAACAGGTATTGCTCATATTTAAATATATTCACAAATTTACCAAAATGAAACATCTGAACTTAAAACATTAAACAGAATCTTCAAATGGAAATTTATAAATTGTTTTATTACTAAAGTAAATGTTTTAAACCTGTATGCAAATTAACTATTCTTATCATCTAGAAAAGTAGGATATGGATTATAATATAGTCCTACACACGATGGTGAAGTTCCACAAGGATTACATCCACTGAGGTACTGCTGAAACTGTAGTTACTTACATATGAAGCAATACCCTGCTTTACGATGATCTGCTCTTACAACACTTTTCAATCATTATCAATACTCATTCGCTCATGATGGTTTTAGCAACATGAAGCTCCCATGAATCAACCAATGCACAGGTATCATGAGCTGTTTGTTCATGACATCATGGATCGTTACATCTCGTTGTTTTGGTGTTTCACTGTGAATTATAAACTGTTTATAATTATTATTTTATTTTACAAAAATTCAATGTAAGAGTACTGTTGCTCCAGTGAAAAGATGATGTGTACACCTATTACATTACATACTAAGATTAAAATTGAACACTGGGATAGGTCACAGGCTAAACTTACTTCACCCTTCTATTCTTCTTCTACCCTTCTATCCTTCTATTATTCAATCTTCTATTACAGTTGTTAAAAACAATGATAAAGTGCTATACTAATTAATACTACAGTCATGCATAAACGTGACAATTTCTAAAATATAAAAAACTTTTAACTGTGTAGATCGATGACCAAACTGGTTTGCATGCCCTGAAGTCAAGCTATTCAGATTAACTTTTTTTATTTGTAAAAATTATTCTAAATTTTTCATTTGCATATCAGATTAAATAAATTTTATTTAGGCTATTTATACACAACTGCTTCAAAACATTATTAAACCATTATATGCATCTACAAGTGGAGAGGAGAAAAAAAATCAGTGATTCACTATACAACAGTGGTCTAGAATATAACATATCGTATGAGTGGGATACGCCTATTTATTATTATTATTAACATCTGACCTCCATGGAGTCAGAGACTCCATGGAGTCTCTGACAACCCGACTAGCTTATGTGTCTCAATCATATCTCCCCTCCTCCTATATATGAATGATTGTTTTACATCAGAGAAGCTGAACAAAATTTATTGCCAAGTTGAAGTCTTTTAGGTTCTTTACTATCATTTTTCTTATAGCCAAGTCTGTTATTTGTAAGGTTTCCAATTTGATAAGCTCTGATTTTTTTTTCTTCTAAAACACTTAACTGCATTACCCACTCTTGTTCTTCTTCATCTACCATTCTGTTTAAGTGAATGTGACCATACCATCTTTATGGTTTCGTCTGATGTAGTCTCCCTATATTCACCAACATCCCCCACAACAAGAGACTCTTCAAATTTTGCAATCTGATTTTCTGGAAGACACTTTAGCTTATTTAAATTCACCAGCAATGCATGCTATTTTACATGGTGCAACAAGTTGTTCAAACAAATAAAAGGAAAGCAATAGGCAATCCTATCTCATCAGCTTTAGCTGATTATTTGATGGAGTCTAGAAAATAACTTCTTCCACACTATTTTTCCTCAACCTTATATGTGATTGCCTTTTGTTGATTATGTCTATACAGTCTGGTCTCACTCAGAATTCATTCAGTTCCTCAAAAAAATGAACTTTTTGTACTCCCATATCAAGTTCACTATTGAATGTGAATCTAATAACCTTCAACTCGATTTTGGATACCTTAATAATTGGAAATCCTACAGGTCATGCTAATTCTTGGTTTATCAAAAGTTAACTTTTATTTAACTTTTATTCCAGGTGATGGAATAGATGGTAATTATTATGGGGTATTTCAACTATGGTAACATTGATTGGAAGGAGGAGAGGACACATGGGAGGAAGGAAATGGATTTTATGCAGTTATTAAGGGATAACTACCCGAGACAGCATGTAATGGAATATACTAGGGGTTTGAGAGTGCTTGACCTAGCAATTGCATCTGAGAATTTGACTGTAATGAATATGACCACTTTACCACCAATTGGTGAGAGTGATCATAAGGTTTTTGACCTGGGAGGTGGCCAAATGTGTGGAATTTTCAATTAAGAAAGGGTACATGTGGAAGTACCGGGCTGGTGAGTATCACAAGCTCAGGAGATTGTTCGGTTCAGTGCCATGGCATGTAAAACTGCAAGGGCTGGAGTTTGATAGTGCATGGGAAGTGGTAAAGGAGTGTTTGAAGGAGGTAATGGTTGACTGTATACCTAGAGTCCAGATAGTAAATCAACTAGGGGAATGGATGAATAACAGCATTAAGCTCGAGCTGCAAAATAAGAAACAACTGTGAGGGAATTTAAGGAGAAAGGTGACCTGCAGACACCCAAACAGTATAAAGCACAAGCCAGAAAGGTAATGAGTGTGGTAAGGAAAGCAAAAGCTGATTATGAAAGGAAATTAGCCACGAAAGCTAAAGAGAATCCCAAACAGTTTTTTTTCGATATGCTGCGAGTAAAAGAAAAAATGTATACGGCAGAATGATTTTAAGGAATGCTGATGGTAGGGAGGTAACTGAATTAGTTGATATAGTGGAATTACTGAGTGAATACTTTGCAAGAGTATATCATTCAAGTGGTGCTATTGCAGGAATGAAAGATCCAACAGGTTATACGGAAATTGAGGTGAATGAAATGGAGGTGAATAATATATTACAAAACCTTAATATGAATACATCTGTGGGTTTGGATGGTATACCAGCTCGGGTCTTACGTGAAGCGGTAAAAGAATTGTCAGTGCCTTTGACCATTTTGTTTAATTTGAGTCTTGGGTCTGGGTTAGTCCCGAGGGAGTGGAAAGAGGGGAAAATAGTACCAGTGCATAAGGGAGGTTCCAAGACTGCTGTTGCAAATTATCGACCGATCAGCATATCAGGAGTCGTTGTCAAGGTTTTGGAGAAAGTAGTCAAGAGAAGAAATTAGGAATGGATAGATGATAACGGGATACTGTATGGGGAACAGCATGGTTTTGTGAAGGGTAGATCATGCCCCACTACCTCACATTTTATAACACAGTGACGGCTGAGCTGGACCTTGCTAAGGCCTTTGACAGGATACCACATGGAATTCTAATCAGCATATGGGGATGGATATAAGGTTGGTGAGATGGATAGGAGGGTGGTTGACGGATGTCAAAATTTTGCAAGATGACTTGAATAGATTGGGGGACTGGGCTAAGGAGAATGGATGTCAATTTAATGTGGTAAAGTGTAGGGTTATGCATTTTGGGGTGAAAAGATTAGCAGCAGTATACCACATTGGTGGAACTGTACTCCAGGAGATTGATGAAGCCAGGGATTTGGGGGGTGTTGGTGGATAGGGAGTTGAAGTTTAGGGGACACATTGCAAAAACTGGCTAAATCAGCTCATCAAATCACTTGGTTACTGAAGAATACTTTGATGAGCAGAGACAAGCAAGTTATTGTTCCTCTGTATCGAGCCTTGATAAGACCCCATCTTGACTACTGTGCCCAGATCTGGGCGGCAGGGTTTCTTCTTGATGGGGAGGAGGTAGAGAGGTTCCAGAGGCGAGTGACCAAGATGATATGAGATCTATGGAATGAAACTTATGAGAATGGGTTGAAGATTTGTGGGTTGCAGACACTGGTTGATAGGTGGAAGAGGTGTGATATGATTGAGACATTCAAATTACTGAAGGGTTTCTATAAGATTAATTCAGAGGATATTTTTCAGAACAGGTCTGGTGGTGGGAGGACTAGGAGCCATCCATGGAAACTGGGCAAGAGTGTGGTTAGCAAAGATGTTATAACTAGGTTTTTTGCATGGAGAGTGGTGAATGAGTGGAATAAATTGCCAGAGTCTGTTGTGGGTGCCATGACTGTGAGTGGATTCAAGGCAAGGTACGATAGATACTGTGTGGAAGCTAAATAGTTGTTGTCATGATGTTTAGGGCCTCCCCCGATGAGTCTAAGGACTCCTTGGAGTTGCCTGTAATAATAATAATAATAATACATTCAATCATTCTCACACCATCATTATCAAAAATCTTGTACATAAAGCTGATGCAATCTGCAATTTTGATTCCATTTTGTTAGATGAAGTAAACAAAATTAAAAGCAATCTGATGTCCAATGGATGCAATTTAACCACCATTCAGAAAATGATTGCTAATTATCACCCATCGACTAGACTACAACACCTACTGTGAAAATAATTTCGACACCCTGTTAAACCAATAGCATGGATGCTTTGCAAATTCAATCTATACACTTCCTTCAAACCAGCTCAGAAATTGTCTTCTTTCTTACCATCTACAAAGGATGTCTTACCACCTCCATCCTTACCAAGTATTCTACTCTTATCATCTTTGCTAATGTGGAGAACAGACCGACTGCTTTGCCTTGAATGGAATCCAAGAACACGAGCTTTACATTGCATTTTTAGAATGCAACAAGTCCAGCCTTGTTTCTCATACTGTTAACAATAAGCACTGAATTCTTTGGAACCAGACAGATTTTCATTCTAGCAGACTCTAATCATCTTTTACTTGAAACATGAAATGTTATAAAATCATCCGACCCTTAACCGCTCTTACTGTATGCCAATCTTAAAGATTTGGGAAGTGATTGCTATTAACTGTTCATAATTTTTTTGATTATTTAATCTGCATTAACTTTTGCAGTTGTTCCTTTGAACTTTAATAACATAATCCTGTCAACTCAGCACATTCTATATGACTCATGTTTCGAATATAGTTACCAGTTTTTCTCCCTCATAATGTCCATGTTGCATTTGATGAAATATAAGTATCTATAAATATGTGTATTAGGGGTGCTTAAGGGTCAAAGCTGTATAACTGAGAGGAGACCTCCACATAGCCTTTAAAGGAATGCGGAGAACCGACCAGGGCTTCTGACCTAATGTCCAATCCTCACCTTCTCGTGGTGCACCCTGTTGGGTATCTACTTTGATACTGAACGAACGAGGATGGGCTGGCAATTTGGGATTTAGCCGACCAAATTGTATTCTTATTGGTTAAACCAAAATAAAAAATGATGGTACAACATGACAAAATTTCATGCCGGCTGGGGCGTCGCCCGGTTAAACAAGGCCCCCATTGTTTTCGCCAGGGAACCAGGGCGAACAGCGAAAAGTCAGCTACTGGAACAAATCTGAAAACAAACCCCAACTCAACATCACCAGAGTTAAAGATCGGTACTATCAACGTAAGAAGCCTGAATGGCAAAGAAATGGAGCTAGCTGAGGAATTAGATAAGTACCAGATCGACATAATAGGGGTGACTGAAACAAAAAAGACCAAAACTGGTGAGATCTTTCTGAGCAATAAATACAAAATGTTATATTCAGGCAATGACAATCAAGGAAAAGAAGGAATAGCCATAGTATTCAACACAAAATACGAGGCTAATCTTCTTGAATGGCAGTAAGTCTCAAGTAGAGTAATGTGGGCAAATATGAGAATGGGGAACTGGACAATGAGACTTATTTGTGCCTATGGTCCCACAGAAGGTTCTACTAAGGTAGAAGTGGAGGAATTTTTTGAGGCTTTAGAAAAAGCAACTGACACAATGAAAAAGGAAAAGTTGGTCCTTGTTGGGGATCTAAATAGTAGAGTAGGAAATGATTGTGAGACATACAAAAATATTTTGGGAAAATTTGGAGAAAAGAGCAAAGCTAATAATAATGGCAAATATCTGTTGGATTTCTGCTCAGGACATGGACTGGTTATTACTAACACCATGTTCCAACATAAAAATGTGCACAAATTCACATGGAGAGAAGAGGCTAGGAATAAGAAAAGTCTCATTGACTATGTTGTTGTTGATAGTGATGTTTTCTCCCTGGTGCAGGACACCAGAGTGTACAGAGGATTTGAAATTGGAAGTGATCACTATTTAGTCTTGAGCAGGATAAAATTGAAGTTCATATTGAAAAGAATAACATGTAAGAAAGTTTTAAAGCGAATAAAAGTTGAGCAGCTCTCAGATGTAAACTGTAGACTAAAATACAGAAATATTATTGAAAAGAAAATGAAAGAGTTTGAGAACAGGAATCAAACCTTGGAGATTCAGTGGCAAACTCTGAAGGAAGCATTGATTGATTCTGCCAGAGAGGCATGTGGTGAGGTTGTGTGCAAAGATAAAAAAATCAGAACTCCCTGGTGGACACAGGAAGTTAAAAAGGCAGTGAAGGAAAAGAAGAAAGCATATCAAAAGTTCTTGGCAAATAAGTCAGCTTTTACTCTTACAGAATACAGAGACAAATGTAAGAAAGCTAAACAGTGTGTAAAACTAGCTAAACAAAAGTCATGGGAGGACTTTGGCAAGAATATAGAAAATAAATATCAAGAAGGTGGCAAAATATTCTGGAGGTTGTTGAAGAAGCTTAGGAATGGAGGAAAGAGTGCTGTAAAAGGAATTAGAGATGATAAAGGTGAAATGAAAACAGGAGAAAAAGATATCCTTGAAGTATGGAGTAATTACTTTGAAAAACTGCTAAATGAAACAAGCAGTGATGACAGCACAGTGATAAAAAACACTGACCAGGCATGCAGTCAGGAATACATATCCATACTTGAAGTAGAAAAAGCCATCAAAGGCTTGAAATGTGGAAAGGCAGCAGGAGTAGAAGATATTCGACCAGAAATGCTGAAGTATGGTGGTATAAGAGTCTTACAGTGGCTGCACTGCATAGTTCAGAAAGCCTGGACAGAGGGACGAATTCCCGATGATTGGAGTAGAGCTCTCATAGTACCCATATATAAAAAGGGAAATAAAACTGAATGTGAGAATTACAGAGGTATTTCCCTACTGAGTGTTCCTGGCAAGATCTATGCAAGTATACTTGAGAAACAGTTGAGAAGAATTGTGGAAGAAAAGCTTGGTGAAGAACAAGCTGGATTCAGGCCAAATAGAAGCTGTCAGGATCAGATCTTCACTTTACGACAAATAGTCGAGAAAGCATGGGAATATAACAAAGATCTGTATTTAAGTTTTGTCGATTTGGAAAAGGCATATGACAAGGTGCCATGAGAGAAGCTATTCAATACGCTGCAGTTATATGGTGTCAATGGGGCATTATATCAAGCAATACTTAGTCTTTATTTGAGTTGTGAGTCAGCAGTTAGAATTGAAGGAAGTACAGGAAGATGGTTTAATGTTAAATCTGGTGTGAGACAAGGATGTACATTATCCCCTCTGTTATTCATTATCTATATGGATCACATTATGAAGGAATGTGGTATTAAACCTGATATCAAAATTGGAGATGTTAATGTCAGCTCTTTGCTTTATGCAGATGATGCTATACTTCTAAATAAATCCGCTACAAGTCTGCAAGATTCTCTGACTAAATTGAATAGCTGTTGTAATAGATATGGTATGAAGGTCAGCAATAAAAAGACAAAGACAATGAAAATAGGCAGAATCATTGAAAATGTCAACTGTGTTGTGAATGGAGAACCTGTGGAACAAGTAAAACATTTCAGCTACTTAGGCACAATTTTTACTGAAGATGGTAAACTAAATATAGAAATAGACAACAGAATCAGCAAAGCTGGTATGGTGGGAAGTCAAATGAATAAATTCATATGGAATAAGAAAGAAATTAGTCGGAACACTAAATTAGCTGTATACAAGACAGTGTTCAAACCAATTTTAACTTATGGATCTGAGAGCTGGGTCAGAAGTAAAACACTTGACCAAAGACTAGAGACCGCAGATATGAGAGTCCTGAGAAAGATTAGAGGCATGAACAGATGGCATCAATGGCAATATCATATTAAAAATGAGGATATTAGGAAAGAACTTGACATTGTCAGCATCCAGGAATGCGTTAGCAAAGCTAATCTCAGATGGTATGGTCACTTAAATAGAATGGGAGAGGAAAGATTAGCAAAACAAGTGTTCTCTGCCAGGTTGGCGGGAAAACGACCCAGAGGAAGACCAAGATATAGGTGGATTGATACGGTACAAAGTGCCTTAGACGATAGAAATATAAGATCTGATAATGTTGGAGTCTTGACGAGTAACAGACTGATTTGGAGGAAAATTGTAGATAGGAAGTTAGTAATGATGTAATTTTTTCATGTAGTACTGTCATATCCTGTACACCCCTTGAGGGTACATGGCAGGAATTTGATGATGATGATGATGATGATAAATATGTGTGGTACACATATTCCATTAAAAGATTTAATCTGGGAGAATGGGATGTTTAAGGATCAAAACTGTATAACTGAGCGAAGACCTTCACATAGAAAGGAATGCAGATAACCGACCAGGGCTTCTGACCTGTCCGATCCTCACCTTCTCGTGGTGCACCCTATCAGGTATCTCCCTGGATGCTGGATGAATGAGGATGGGCTGGCAATTTGGGATTTAGCTACCAAATTGTATTCTTATTGGCTTAAACCACAATATAAAATGATGGTACAACATGACAGAATTTCATGCCAGCTGGGGCATCGCCCGGTTAAATGAGACCCCCACTGTTTTCACAGAGAACCAGGGTGAACAGTGAAATGTCAGATACTGGAACAAATCCTGAGACACCCCAACTCAACATCACCAGAGTTCAAGATCGATACTATCAACATAATAAGCCTGAATGGAAAGAAATGAAGCTAGCTGAGGAATCGGATAAGTACCAGATCCACATAACTGAAACAAAAAAAGACAAAAACTGGTGAGATCTTTCTGAGCAATAAATACAAAATGTTATATTCACGCAATGGCAATCAAGGAAAAGGAGTAGCCATATTATTCAACACTAAAAACAAGGTTAATCTTCTTGAATGGCAGGCAATATCAAGTAGAGTGATGTGGGCAAATATCAGAATGGGGAACTGGACAATGAGACTTATTTGTGCCTATGGTCCCACAGAGGGTTCTACTAAGGTAGCAGTGGAGAAATTTTTTGAGGCATTAGAGAAGGCAGCTGACCCAACAAAAAGGAGAAGTTGGTTCTTGTTGGGGATGTAAATAACAGAGTAAGAAATTATTATTAGACATACAAAAATATTTTGGGAAAATTTGGAGAAAAGCTAATAATAATGGCAAATACCTGCTGGATTTTTGCTCAGGACATGGACTGGTTATTACTAACACAATGTTCCAACATAAAAATGTACAGCAATTCACATGGAGAGAAGAGGCAAGGAATAAGAAAAGTCTCATTGACTATATTATTGTTGATAGTGATGTTTTCTCACTTGTGCTGAACACTAGAGTGTACAGAGGATTTGAAATTGGAAGTAATCACAATTTAGTCTTGAGCAGGATAAAATTGAATTTCATATTGAAAAGAAGAACATGTACGAAAGTTTTAAAGCAAATAAAAGTTGAGAAGCTCTCATATGTGAACTGTAGACTTACACAAACATTATTCAAGAAAAAATGAAAGGGTTTGAGAACAGGAACCGAACCTTGGAGATTCAGTGGCAAATCCCGAGGAAAACATTGACTGATTCAGCCAAAGAAGCATGTGGCGAGGTTGTCTGAAGGATAGAAAAATCAAAACTCCATGGTGGACACAGTAAGTTAAAGAGGCAATGAAGGAAAAGAAGAAAGCATATCAAAAGTTCTTGGCAAACAATTCAGCTTTTGCTCTTAGAGAATATAGAAGCAAATGCAAGAAAGCTAAGCACCGTGTAAAACTAGCTAAACAAAAGTCATGGGAAGACTTTGGTAAGAACATAGAAAATAAATATCAAGAAGGTGGCAAAATATTCTGGAGACTGTTGAAAAAGCTCAGAAATGGAGGAGAGAGTGCTGTAAAAGGAATTAGAGATGATAAAGGTGACATGAAAACTGGTGAAAAAGATATCCTTGATGTATGGAGTAATTACTTTGAAAATTTCTAAATGAAACAATCAGTGACAGCACAGTGGTAAAAACGCTCAACAAGCATACAATTAGGAATACATATCCATACTTGAAGTAAGAAAAGCCATCAAAGGCTTGAAATGTGGAAAGACAGCAGGAGTAGATGATATTCGACCAGAAATGCTGAAGTATGGTGATGTAAAAGTCTTACAGTGGCTGCACTGCATAGTTCAGAAAGCCTGGACAGAGGGACGAATTCCCGATGATTGGAGTAGAACTCTCATAGTACCCATATATACAAAGGGAAATAAAACTGCATGTGAGAATTACAGTGGTATTTCTCTACTGAGTGTTATAATTCACAACCGTTTCTCAAGTATACTTGAGAAACGGTTGTGAAGTATTTTGGAAGAAAAGCTTTGTGAAGAACAAGCTGGATTCAGGCCAAATAGAGGTGTCAGGATCAGATCTTCACTTTACGACAAATAGTTGAGAAATCATGGGAATATAACAAAGATCTGTACCTAAGTTTTGTAGATCTGTAAAAGGCATAAGACAAAGTGCCAAGAAAGAAGCTATTCAAAATGCTACAGGTGTATTGTGTCAATGGGCATTATATCAAACAATACTTAGTCCTTATTTGAGTTGTAAGTCAGCGGTTCAATTTGAAGGAAGTACAGGAAGATGGTTTAATGTTAAATCTGGTGTCAGACAAGGATGTACATTATTTTCTCTCTAATTCATTATCTATATGGATCACATTATGAAGGAAAGTATTATTAAACCTGATATCAAAATTGGAGATGTTAATCTCAGCTCTTTGCTTTATGCGGATGATGTTATACATCTAAATAAATCTGCTACAAGTCTGCAAGATTCCCCGACGAAAGTGAATAACTGTTGTAATAGATATGGTATGAAGGTCAGCAATAACAAGACAAAGACAATAAAAATAGGCTTGAAAATATCAACTGCATTGTGAATGAAGAACCTATAGAACAAGTAAAACATTTCAGTTACTGCATGATTTTCAGTGAAAACGGTAAATTAAATATGGAAATAGACAACATAATCAACCCAAACTAGTATGCTAGGAAGTCAATTGAATAAATTTATGTGGAATAAGAGAGAAATTGGTCAAAACACTAAATTTGCTGGACAGTGTCCAAACCAATTTTAACTTATGGATCTGAGAGCTGGGTTCAAAATAAAACACTTAACCAAAGACTAGAGAGAAAGATTAAGGGCATGAACAGGTGGCTATATCATATTAAAAACGAGGCTATTAGGAAAGAACATGACATTATTAGCATCCAGTAATGTGTTAGCAGAGCTAATCTGAATTGGCATGGTCACTTAAACAGAATAGGAGAGGAAAAATTAGCAAAACAAGTGTTCTCTGCCAGGTTGGTAGGAAAAAGATCCAGAGAAAGACCAAGATATAGGTGGATTGATACAGGAAAAAAGTGCTTTAGAAGATAGAAATATAGTATCTGATAATATTGGAGTCTTGACACACAAGAAATTGATTTGGAGAAAAATTGTAGATAGTAAGTTAGTAATGAAGTAAGTTTTTCATGTAGTACTTTCATATCCTGTACACTCCTTGAGGGTACATGCTAGGAATTTAATGATGATGATGATCTGGTAGATTCTGCAAAGGCATTTTGCATATATTAACAAATTAAAGCAAATGAGGATGGTTATGAAGTTTATGATATGGATACAGGGGGTGGCTGAGGGACAGGTAAACACTATTATATAGTGAGCAAAAGAATCCAGGAGGAGTCAGGTAACCAGCAGTGTTCTGCAGAGCTCTCTGTTTGGATCACTGTTTTTTAATTTATATGTCAATGATATACATGAAAAGACATTCTGAGTCGTTTGCTAATGATGAAAAATTGGGTTGTAATAGTTAATCAAGGCAATGTGTAGAGCTTGCAGATTTAAATAGGTTGAAAGTAAGGGCAAAAGATAATGGGTCCCAATTTTACATTTCAGGATGAAAATGTTATAAGCTTTGCACTACACTGAAAACTCTTATCATCATCCATTGTCAATCCGCTGCTGGATGATGGTCCTTCTAAGATTACTCCAAAGCTGTCCATTAGTGGCTCTCCTTTCCCATGTCACTCCTGCAAATTAAATGATATCATCAATCCACCGTGATTTGGGTCAGTGTCATGGTCGTTTTAACTCTAGTGGAATCCAATCTAGTACTTCTTGTGTCCATCATTGATTTTGTCTTCGAGCAATATGCCTAGCTCCTTGCCACTTCTGGTTTCACTCATTCTATGATATCAGAAACTCTGGTTTGATTTGTTATCCAAAGATTCCTTTTGTGATCCAGTCTTGTGATACTAAGCATACTTCTTTCCATGCTAAATTGTGTTGTTCTTAATTTTGGAATTTCCTTTGCATTTGGTGTCCATGTTCTGCAGCCATGGATTCTACTGAGAACTCTATTCCAGAGAAATTGATGAATCTATGATTTGGAGGTATTTGTGGTTAGGCAGTTCATTTTTAGAGAGTATACAGTAAGAGTGGTGAAGGTAGCTAATCGGATTACTTGATTACTGAAGAGCACAGATAAGGAAGTTGGCCTAAGAGGGCATCAAAATTTATGTAGGTTACACAGTCTGCACACACACACACACACACACACAATTATATATACACTGCTCAAAACAATTAGAGGATATTTTAGTTTCTGTCAGATAATTATAAATTTCTGCAAAAAATTATAACTATTGGGTACTTTATACATGAATAAATATTTCTTACTTATCAATAGGGTATATTATTCTGGTTGTACTAGGTGTGCAGTGCAATCCACAGAATAGCAATATCATATTTTTGCATTTATACCCAATTAAAGACTCCCCAGATTGTTTCCTGGCTTTACATGATTCCTAACATTAAACATAATATATTAATGCTTCATGAAGGACACTTTTTGACACAAACATTGCATCACATTTGCATTAATAGCCCTGGTATGCAGTCACAAACACATACACCTTTGAACAGACAGCACAGCAGGTCAAATTCTTAGCATTCCACTGGTTTGAAACCACCAAGAAGACAGGACAGGGACAAGAGCACCTAGAAATCAGTGGCTGTGATTGGTTATTGTGTCAACCAATCTAACTGATCATAATAAATTTAGTTTAATCCTTTATCCAAGTGTGAGCAAACAAAGTTTGCACCTGAAAGTATCTTCAGGATTGGGTTAAGGTGGTACACACCAGGGCAACTCGTTGCAAAGGTGGAGCAAGCTACCATCACTCCTATCTCAGTATCTCCTATAATGCAAAACACATCTCCTTGCAGATATGTCTAATGTTATGCATTAAGGGAAGGGCCACTACCCAGACTAGTTTCGACCTTTATTGAGGTAGAATGGGAGTTCATGTCTCTCATCATTGGCCTTTGGAGAATAAAGCATGCTGAGGATCAGCAGACAGTAAAAGAGGAGTATGATATAAGATAGAGTAGGATAGTAGGAGGTAAAAAGAGGCCTCAGTCAACCTGTTTAGCCTTAATGGCTAATTGGTCTGTAACATATAACTCAATTTATCTGTTCAGAAAAAAGGTTAAAGATAGACTTTTGTGTATAGTTCACATATTATTTTATCTAAAGTAATGATTTACTCCAGTGTTAATGGAGGTTCTTTTTATGTTACTAGATATAATATCCTTATTTTTATTCCAGGTAATTTTTTTTTTTTTTTTTTTTTTATTTATTTATTTTTTTTTTAAGACAAGATGTAAATAATAGTACTTATTTAAATATTTATTTTAAATCTAAAATAACAGGACTTAAGGTCCGGTAAGTAGGAGTGAATAGGAACTTTTTGAGGAACTTGTATACCTGGTACCACTGGGACTTAGAATGGGGAAGAGACTGGCCCGGGAGATGCCGCTCACGAGGAGCTGCACCGCCTCGCAGTAAGCCTTCGCCGCCCGGGTTCTCAGCTCTCCCCCCCTTGTTTGGAGTAAAGAAACCGTGCCAGCGAAAGCTTTGTGGCTAGGGGAGACAGAGTGGTTAATCTTTTTCCTGGGGTGGGGGGGTGGTGGTGGGTTTTTTTGGGTTCTAAAGAGATATACAGGGCCTGATGCGTCCCTGTATAAGAAAGCATATTGTCGGTGGTTTGCAGTATTGATTCACAAATTTAAAGTCTCCTAGTAAGTGCCTTTCTTGTGCAAGAAATTTGGGTAAGTAGAAAAAGAAACCTTTTCTTATTCTTGCATACATTAAATTTGCGTCTCGTACCTGGGATTTTTTCCGTACTTTCCAGATGTGATATTTTAGTACATTGATTAGGAAGATAGTGAACTTTTGGGGTTTTTGGACTGGTGGCGGGAATTGTAGTCGTACGACCTCTTCTACTGTCAGCATGGGGATTCTCCCAATGCTATGCTGAGTCTCCGCCAGATGCATTGGGCTGGTGGGCAAAAATAAAAGAAGTGGTCCACCGTTTCCACGTCCCGGCAGACATCGCAGAATGGGTCGCACGGGTTAGGTACATGCCGGGATTTCACCAGTTTCACCGGGAGCCGCCCGTAGGCTATTCTCCAGGCCAGATCCCGATGAAAAGGCTGTCCCCAGCTATTTTTGATGTTTCTGAAGAGAATTTCATTGTTTGTACTAAGATTGGGTGTATCACGCCTGGAAAGTTGGAAGAAATCCCAGTATACTGCTTTGGGTTTGTGAGTGAGGATTGCTATTCCTCTGTCTCTGAGTGTTGTGATCGATTTCACTACTGTACGGTACCACTTGGGCACCCCCCTTGCGCGGGGTCCAGCATAGTCCGTGATCCCAAAGAGGGGGAGGAAAAGTCCTATAAAATATCTAATTAGTAGGCCAGAAATGTGGTTGGAGTTTAAGGCCTTCCGTACGGTTTTGAACGTGTTTGCTTGTAGCAAGCTTCTGTGATCGGGCAGAGCATAACCCCCTTCTTCCTGTTTGAGTTGTAGGTATTCTTTCTTTACTTCGCGTTTTCTCCCATTCCAGAAGAAATCCAGGAATTCTTTGGTTAATTTATTTTCTTGTGCCAGTGTGATGCCTGTGATATTGACAGTGTGCATCAGCATTGGGGTGACGATTGTTTTTATTACTGTCGCTCTGCCATAAAAGGAGAAGAAGGTTGGTTTGAACAGCCTTATCCTTTCCCTGCTTGTCTCCTGCAATTTTTGGATTGGTAGTGCTAGGGTGTCTGAAAAGGGCACGCCTAGTATAGTTAGAGGCTGTGTCTGTAGCGTTAAACCGTAGGGAAGTCCAGTGCTATGGAAATTTCCGAAACTTTTGATTTTGGTTTTTTGTGCGTTAACGCGAAGACCACTGACTATGCTGAATTTTTGCAGCGTGTGCAGATAGATATAGATGGACTCAGAGTCTCTGAGTGTAGCCACTACATCGTCTGCATATGCCACTATTTTGCATTGTCTGGAGCCTTGGGGCAGTGGAATACCGTTAATTGCGGGGGTGTTATCAATTCTTTTGATTAGGGGTTCTAATACTAGGGAGAAGAGGAGGGGGCTTAGCGGGCAGCCTTGCCTAACCCCTCTATTTATGCGGATTGGTTCTGTTAGAAACCCATTAATAGATAGTTGGGTCGTGGCTTCCGCATACATGTTTTTAATTGTACGCCGAAGTCTCGAGCCCACGCCTGTTTTTTGTAGGATGTTCTGCAAGTACCTGTGGTTGACGCTGTCAAACGCTTTCTCCAGGTCGGTGGAGAGAAGTGCCAGAGGATATTTTTTCTCTTTGGCCAGTTTGATCAAGTCTCTTAACAAAAAAGAGATTGAATTCCATAGATCTACCAGGGATCCCGTAGACCTGTGAGCTTGTTATTATTTTTTCGATACCGCCCTTAAGGCGCGTACAGATAATTTTTGCAAAAATCTTGTAGTCTACGTTGGTTAGGGAGATTGGACGCCAGTTGTTCGACAAAGTCCGATCTCGGTCTTTCTTGGGGATAAAGATGGTGTGGCTCTTAACGAATTCCTCTGGGATGTTTCCCGAAGTGAGGAATTCGTTAAAGATGTTTATTAACGCTGCCAATGCAAATTCCCAGATAGATCTATAGAATTCTATCCCCAGTCCGTCTGGCCCTGGGGTCTTCTTTGTTTTCATCATTCTGCACGTGGCCTTTAATTCGGCTGCAGTTATCGGCCTGTCCTGCAGGGCACTAAGATGATCGGGAAAACGTGTTGCGTCCCACTCACTGAAGTCATCCGTGCCCTGCCGGTCAGAGAAGATACCGATATACTGCTGATGAAAGTGACGGAGTATTTCGTGGGTTGAGCGTAAAATCTGGCCCTTCTCCTCGATCTGGTGAATCGTTTTCTCATCATTAGCCGCCACCCGTTGTTGGTTGTAGAATGCGGCGGAAGGTGTTTCCAAATGTCTGAGATAGAGTCTCGTTCGAAAGTCGAGGTCCTCGACTCTACTCTGCCGCTCTTGCTGCAGTTCTATTTCTACTTGTCTGATGAGATCTCCGCAGGGAACTCCGCTCCGTTCGTTTGTCCGGTACCAGCCGAGTTCCCTGTAGAGATCCCTCAGCCGTTTGCGTTTTTGGTAGGCCCTTTCGCGTCCACATTTTTGGAACAGTTCCCTAGCCTGCCTCTTGAAGGTCAGCCAGTTTTCCCAGTCCCAGTTGGTGTTTGTCCATCTGTCACAGAGGTTCTGTAGCTGGTCGCTGAAAAGACTGGGGAAGGTGGGAGGGAGCCTCCAAGGACCTCTGGCTGTTTCCATCACCTCTGGGAGCGTGATTTTTAGAATGACCATCTTGTGGTCGGTTGTCAAGTTATGCACTGCGGTGTGACGTATCCTCTGAACATATTGTTCCAGGTTTTGGGACACGTACACCCTGTCTAGTCTTGTCGATATCTGGCCGCGGCCCCACGTAGTTTCTACTTTGGCGGGGTTATTCCGCCTCCAGATATCGACGAGGTCAAAATTTATACAGCATCGATTTAAAGCGGCAATGCCGCCAGTTCCGTTGTTTGCGTTCCCGCCTACTTTGTCTAGACGTGTGTCTTCCACACAGTTCCAGTCTCCTGCAACTATTAGGTGTTCTACTCCCAGGAGATAGTTTTCAAGGGCAGAGAAGAAACCACTTCTGTGGTATGGATTGTTCGGGGCGTAAACTGCAGCAAGTCGGATGGTACGGCCACCGTACTTCCAGTCCACCGTTACTAGGCGTCCTGCGGCGTCTTTTTGGACGTTGAAGAACCCCCCTGCGATTGGGGGGCGAATTAGTATCCCCACCCCTCGCGAGTGAGCGTCCCCGAAGCACCAGTAGCTGGTGACCGGATAGCTTCTTGAGAAGTTCTCCACGTCCCAATGCTTATAGAAATGGGTTTCTTGTATCAGGAGGATATTAATTTTGTGTGTTAACATTAGCCTCCAGACAGCGCTTTGCGCAAAGGGGTTGCGTAGTCCGTTAGTGTTTAAAGTTGCGATTTTAACTTCCATGGTGGTGTTAGAATGAGGGGGGGCGTTATCTGGTGTTTGTTTTATGAAAGCCGGTTCTGGTTCCTCGTCGGAGCTGGTTGCACTTTGAGCATCCGAGACAATGACGAGCCTGTCTGTAGAGTCCCTGTCTTCGTCAGAGTCCATTTCGTGGACTTGGGGTTGTGCCACTTGATCCATTACTGGGGGTAGGCTCTCTAACATTGTAACGTCATTGTCGAGGGGCTTTTCGCCTATTATTCGACGTTGACCTGTGGTCTCTGTGTACTCTGTTTCGTCCTCCGATGACATCATGCTGCTTTGTTTCGCTTTTTTCTTTTCCTGTGATTCCGTTTCTCTTGCGCGCTTTGTTGGGGCGCTGGGTGTGACCTCTTCCTCTTTCCTGCAAGCTTCATGGTTTGCCACATTGATGCTGGTGATGTTCTGTGTGTGGCGACTTGCCTTGGGTATCTTTGGGGTTTTCGTTTCCGTTGCTGCTTCCTTTTCAGCCTGCTGGCCGAGCTCCGGAAAATCGCTCCTTGATATTTTCTCAGGGTTCCCGATGGGCGTTGCCCTAATCGGTGTTATGGTCCCTCCTATTGCTTCTGAGTGTGTCTTGTTCGGACATGTGTCCAATTTGTGGGTCAGAGCCCCACACTTAATACAGGGTTCTGTACAGCTTTCCATTTTATGCTTTGACGATTTGCAATTTCTGCATTGTATTCGAGGGCAATCTGCCCCAAGGTGTTCCTCCGAATTGCATCTAAAGCACCTTTTTTTCACACCTGGGTAGTTCACCATTACCCTCGTTCCCCCCAAAAAAACAAAATTGGGGACTTCTTTTTTCATGTCAATCAGGATTTCAACGTCTCCTGTTTTCCATCCCTTATAGTCGGCGTGCTCAAGTGCTTTAATCTCATGGATTTCCCCCCATTGACTGAAGAATTTCTTGACTTCAGGTTCATTCTCTAGGTATTCTAGAGGAAACCTAGTTATTTTTAGCGTTTTGCGTAGGCTTCCTACGAGGAATGGTCTGATTGTTTGTCCACAACAAATAAAACCTTCTAGTAATTTCTTTTTTGTTTGGTCGTTTTTGACCACTACTTGAAATCTATTGTTCCCATATGGTATGAATCCGTATATATTTTCAGCCCCTACTGTCTGGATTAGAGCTCCCGCTAACGTCCGCTGATCTACAGGCTTCGTGAGCTCAATACCGAGCGTCTTAGTTCTTGGCAAAAAATGCGACATAGTTACAGAAATTCCTGACTACAATTGTAGAGAGGGGATGTAAGGGAGGGCAAAGTCGAGGAACGCAGGGCGTTCCTCGCGGCAAACAAAACGAGACCAGAAAATGTGGGCAAAACAACAGATAAGGAGAGAAAAAAAAAAAGAAAGGTCTTACCAAAGCTTGGGTTCTACAGAGGAATCTGAGCATGGAGCTCTCTCTTCGGGCCGCAGGAACTGGATCCTCTTTTGGACTGGTAGGCACAGGTTCTTTCTTCTTCGAACTGGAGCTCTCTTTGACGTCTTGGCGGAAAGGTCTCATCAGTGAGTAGCCAGACCTAGTTGAGTTAAGGGGGTTAAGGTGGTACACACCAGGGCAACTCGTTGCAAAGGTGGAGCAAGCTACCATCACTCCTATCTTGGGTTAAGGTGGTGTGTACCACCTTAACCCAATCCTGAAGATACTTTCAGGTGCAAACTTTGTTTGCTCACACTTGGATAAAGGATTAAACTAAATTTATTATACTCTAACCAAGTGAAAAATAAACTTTCAACATCTTTCTCTAAATCCAGAGTAAATTATTAAAAAAGGGTGGCACACCAACTGGCAATTCCTATAGGTAGAGATGACCTGCTAATGCTTCTGCCTGATATGTCCACTTGGGCCTGGCTCCCACTGAAGAGACCTCAATAAAGGTCGAAACTAGTCTGGGTAGTGGCCCTTCCCTTAATGCATAACATTAGACATATCCGCAAGGAGATGTGTTTTGCATTATAGGAGATACTGAGATAGGAGTGATGGTATCTTGCTCCACCTTTGCAACGAGTTGCCCTGGTGTGTACCACCTTAACCCAATCCTGAAGATACTTTCAGGTGCAAACTTTGTTTGCTCACACTTGGATAAAGGATTAAACTAAATTTATTATACTCTAACCAAGTGAAAAATAAACTTTCAATCTAACTGATCGTTGTCATTTGTCATGAGTTGCTGTTTTTGTTTTCTGAGTTTCATCTGTTTTAAATGTATGAAGTGTTAATTGATGTGTTTAGGATACCAATATAAATTATTTATAAAAAATTAACTTTTTTGTCCATATTTACAATGGGAAACAGTGTTGATGATTATATGATTGATTATAGTCGAAGGAGGTTGGAACTTCTGTATAAAGTAAAACAACTTAAATAAAAGAGCCAATAGGCTTCACTTCAGCGATATAACATTATTTAAATTAAGGGGATAATAAATCCCACATTATTTCAAAGCTGAATAAGAAACTTAAAGATTGGAATCAAAAAAGTTTCATGCCGAATATAGTAAACTATAAAAGTTTCAGCGGATTGAAGCGTAAGCTAAAGCACGTAGTTCAACACTAGAGCAACTCGTTGCAAAGGTGGGTAAAGTTCTGATTACTATTTTTAGTATTACCCATAATATAAAACACCTCCTAGGAGATGTATGATGTTATACATTTTTGTACAGTTGTTTCATCTAAGGAGATATTGTCTAACAAGGTGTTGAGCTGACTACTAGTGGAAACTCTGATAATGATAGCAAGAGTATTATAATCTTGGAAGACAGCACTTCTTTCTAAATGTATGAACCAGTCTAAAACAATGATTACATTGCCTTTCTCCGTTCTGATAATATTTTATTATTTTTTGAGTTATGAATGGCTTTTATTCAGCACCATAAATAATTTTGGTGACCTTGAATATAATGACCAGAAGAATAAACTGTAATTCAAATATCGATCTTCAAAAAATTACAATATTATCAAATCACTAATGTTAAAAATCAACATTGTCATTTCTTCACAAATGTTTCTTTTAGCAAGAAATTTCTTCTATCAGGTAGGTCACCTCTCTCAATAGGTAGAACCAAAAACTTGACAAAATTTTCAACCATTTTCCTCTCAAAAGGATTTCTATTTCATGTGTTGAAGACACTTTTGAACATGTGTCTGATTTCTTTAAGAAATTTCAACATACAAACTGATCAACCAAATCAGTTTACTTTTAACTTCTAAAGATAAAATTCTTCCTTTGTTGCTACATTGATATCTAATGGACAACTGGACCTTTCCATTACAGAATATATTTCTAAATAACAGTCATATATCTAAATGAATGAATGCCATAAATTTGGTCTTGCAAATCATGGAATTAATAACACTGTCCACAGGATCTTCTGAATGATGCAAAGTTGCTACCTAGAAGTATTTACAAATTTGAATTATTTTCAAAGAAAGCAATGATATTCTACATCATCTCAATCTTAACCTCAATAAAAAGTTATAGGCATAGTATTTTACTTTCAGTGTGTGTGTGTGGGGGGGGGATAATATCTCAATATTACAGTACATTAAACTTTTGTAACAATGACTGATGTCTTGACTGCCATTATTTTGTTTATGCATTTGCACAACAATATCTTCTTAAAAGCTAAACAACACACTTATATATAAAAAAAAAAAAAAAAAATTATAAATTAAATTAAATATAACAAATTAACTAAATTTGTAAAAACACTGCTCATCTTTCCATTCTTTTCTAATCACCCACCATTCATTCACTCTAGCAGACTTTCAAGAAACTTATCTCAACTGTATTACCTTGAACAGAATTAAGCATGTAAGAAAGGAATGGAACTAATTGTGTTTTGTATTTATAATCTCTAGATCTAAATATCAACTATTATAAAGACATAGTCTTCCTTAGAATTAAATCATACTTAATGAAAACTATTTTAAATGCAAATATAATCACCTATTAATACTCACTCGTAGTTCTTTCTGGTGAGTGACATACAGTTTGATCTCCTCTGCTAAGCAAGTAGGAGAGAAAGGAAGGATCATCTGCCAAATGATCTAAAAGATCTTCCTGTTCCAGTTCCAGTTTTGCCTTTTGCCACTCTTTCTCTATTTGTTCCCATTCTACCCTACCTCTTGAAGGATACTGCTGCAAATGTTGTGTGTCTCTCTGCAGAAGAGCTTTGGTTTCTTTTTCAAAATTTCGTATTCGTTCTTGAGTAATTGCGCTAACCTCATCATATGTTCGAACTACTATTTCATCTCCCATTGTTTCTGGAAGTAAAGTAGGATAATTTGTTGCATGTGACATAGAGTCTCGAGTCCTGTGCTTTGAATTTTGAAATGCAATATCATTTTGGTTATCTATAGAATACTGCCTTTGTTTTGGAAGAGGGACAGAAGAACCAGATACAAGGCTGGTGCAGCTACCATAGCTGCTTACAGATGACAATTCAGTACTGGTTTCACCACTTGGTGAGCAACCAGTAATTACTTGAAAGTGTTCAGCACAGTTCTTATCAAATGAAATTCTCTCGTCTGCATGTAAATCTTCACTGTTATTGTCTTGTATTATACCCATTCTTTTACTTGCAATGTTCCCTTCATTTGGAGTTGCTTTTCTTTGTCTGTGCCACATCCTCCTATTAGCTGCACTCATAAATGATGTGAATATCTCACGTGGTAAAATATCTTGTACACCACCTAGAATTAAAATTATATAAGTAATATTTATAACTTAACAGTTAATATTATGAAAATGTGAAAATATATAGTTTTAATAATTGAATTGTAGTAGTAAAAAACATAATAGTAATATCTACTGCTTTTGTTTTAAAAAATGATATACATACAAACCTAATCTAATCCATTCACGTTTACCACAAAACCATGTCTTAGGTATCTACAAAAAACACTTCAGCACATCTTTACATCAGTCTTGATGACATGAAGTGTTTGTAATTAAAAGCAACCAAGGCAAATGAGGCCAATTTATCTCTGTTAACTGTGTGGCTAATTTTCCATCTCTGTATGAGACTAGTTAACTCCCCTTCAGGTGAGAAGCTCTTATACAGACCTTTGAACACCAGATGGGATGTAACTCTGTATAATGGCATTATCTGACTAGTGTGCTCTGCATTGTTCATCAGTTATATTTTCCACAGCTTTTCATATTGCTGGTCAGACTGCTTTCACAAACACACACTGATGCTCTTTCTCAATAACTTTTTATGCAATCCCACAAGTTGTTGAAAATGAGATCTGAGCAGTTCAGATCATTGTTTAGATAAAATCCGTTTGTCCAATTCCTTTTGGTTTTCTGACCAGTTTATAATAAATACTTTCATATGATGACAATTACTTTATTTATCTGCAGTGAAAGCTCATCATCGATCAGTACTACAATATTCTTTGGTGATGATGCAGCATGTTGGCAGAGCTGAGGAGTTCAAGATACACTTATACCAGATTTAAGATTGGGTAAGATGGAAAATGTTATGTTTCATAGAAAATCTGGATATTATTATTTATACAGAAGCAACATGTTACATGATTTTTTGGTTCTGTCCAAATGATTGGCATCACAAAAGTCGGAGATGGTCTATTCCCCCCCCCCTCCTCCACAAATCCGCTGTCACTGCAAATTACCCCAATTACTGCTTCATATCTTGTAAATTAACTTCTTTACAAGGAGCATAGTAATAAAGAAGGGCCACTTTTCATCTTAGCTCCTATTTCATATCAAAAGTAATGTTGCACCACGTATGCACAACACAAGCAATGTGTTGTGCACACAACAATTAGCATTTGTTCTTCATCATCATATGTTCATTGGGCATCCACAGATGGTGTATGGTCACTCCAATGCTCGGTGATATGCCACACTAGGCATCGCCATGTATTCCTGTTGTATGCTTTTCTGGAGGCTTCATCTCCCTGAAGATCAGTCATTCCACACATACAACATTGTTACGTTGTTGTTTCGCTCTACTTTCTAATTTTATATACCTCGTTAACCTCTATCTTTTCTTATGTGTAGCCTAACTTGATTCTACCCAGGGATATTCCCTTTTCGGATACTGGCAAATTTGTATTATACTGCACCAGCCAGTATCGTATAACAGGAATTAATTCAAGTTCAGGTTCATTGACATACACTCTAATATACACTTAAATAGATATCGGTACTTTGCAGTCGTGACCAATGATCTATTACTTAAATACATATATCTAAAATTTCTCCCGCTAAGGTTCTAATTTCATAAGTGGTAATTTGATTTCTCGAATTCAGGCATATGCAATAAAACATGTTTATTGGAACTAAAAGACAAGTACAACTAAATTGAATCAAAATACTAAAACTTCTAAATCTCATGCTAAGATAGTTAAATAATTCTAAATTAATCAAATTCACTTAGACAGATCAAAATGTTAATCATACAAAACAATGGAGAGCAATGACAATATCACACTAAATTAAGATCCTCTCATGCATGCTATTCATAAAGTACATATTACACAACTTGTTGCTTTCTCAGTTAAGGTTATCTACTAAACAAAATACACATATCATTTCAGTTACATTCAATTAGAGATTCGTTCCTGACAATTCCTTGTCCAACAGAATTAGCTATTTCAAAATACGAAATCTTATCAAAGTTCTCTAAAGGACTGTCCACATTACTTAATCAAACACAAATTTCTATCTTCTATCACTTCCGTAACATATAACAAAGATCTCTGCATTACCCAGTTCTTTCCGAAGGTCTATTAACTACCACGTGTTGTTCTGGTCATCCTTCGATCGGCTATCTCAGTGCCTGGCCTTTTGGCTACGTCGTCCTTTCTACTGCTGCCGGACTCTAACTAGTTTCTGCCATGACTGAGGGCTATCTCTGCTCCTTTCCGATGGGACATCCAGTGACTGGCACAATTCTGCGTAGGCTGATGATTCGTGTACAGCTCTGCGTGGAATCTTCTTCAGCATAATCAGAAAAATGGCCCATTGTCCGACATCATAGAACCCTGGCTCGTCTCTTCCCCGACCGCTGGTCAAGAATCTTCGAGATGAAAATCCGGATCAAAAAGGTTTGCAATATGGTGCACATTGTCTTATTTCTGTGTTCTAGCACCCTCTTTTTGCTGTATCCCTTTTCTGCACGACCCTTTACTTTTAATGCCCTTAAGTTGATCCTTTACTCTCCCTTTTGCTGTTAGGTGCTGTCTTCGCAGAAAGTGCACTTATGTCATACGTACGCTGTAACCTCCGGCATTACGATCGATACGTACGGTCCAGACACGACCTTTGAGCTGTTACTCATTACCTGTCTGGCGACTTACGTTATTTTAGATAGCTTAGTAGGACACAAATTTAAGCTAATATTTCTTTTACATAGAATCTCAAATTTAGTCTTCCGTTTGACAACAAAATTTTCTAATACATTACACATATTAATGCACATTCTCATATACAACAAACAAGGTCTTTCTTACTTTCTGCTGGTGTGCAGGTATTATCTTAAATTAGTTAAAAATTTTCATGTTAGATTCTGAATGAACAACTTCTTAGAAAATCCTCCATTCAGGATCTAACACCATCCATCCATCTTTTCCTCTTTTTCCAGTAACTTTAACAGAAGCAACATGTTAAAGAGCAACAACCTTCTATTACTGTTCTGAGAAGTCCTCCTTCCATCCTTTCAATGTGTCCAAAATATTTTAACTTTCTTCTGTCAATATCCTTAAGGATCCTTACAGGTCTACTGATCTTTTTCTAGCACTCATTCATTTGTTTGCCTTTCAGTATATGATATCCTCAACAGCCATCTGTAACACCACATGTCAAAAGCAGTTATCCTTTTCTTATCTGACTTCTTTAGGTTCCAAGTCTCACATCCATAAGTTGCTGTTGGAAAAATAACTGCATCCAAAATCCTCAACTTTGTTCCCATGGAGATAGATCCATCCTTCCAGATTTTATACAAGTCTCTAACTGTTGTTTTAGCCATTCCAAATCTTCTTCTGACATCTTCTGAACAGCAATTCTTCACATTAATAATGAATCCCAAGTACTCAAACTTGCTGACTTCCTCAATTCTTTCTCCATTAAGGTACATTTGTTTCTCAAGAGCATCCTTGTTCGTATTTCCTTTGAGAACCATAATCTTTGTCTCACTAGGATTGAGTTGAAGTCATCTATTATTACTAATCTTGTTAACTTTCTCAAGAATTGGCCTTAGTTCTTCCTTGTCATTACAGAGGAGTATGCTATCATCAGCATACCTCAGACTACTGATCAATTAGGACTCCCTATCCTAATTCCTGTCTTGAGCTTATCCAATGCTTCACATGATGTCCTCTGCTAAACAAGTATATACTAAACAAGTGAGAAGAAAATACACATCCTTGCCTAACTCCTTTTCCAACCTGAAGCCAATCAGCTAATCCAACACATGTTCTTACTGTGGCTTCTCGCTCACTGTACAAGTTGGCTATCAACTTGATAGTGTGTTGAGGAAAACCCATTCTTTTCATTACTTCCCACAGTTTTGCTGAACACAGTCAAAAGCTTTAGTCTAAGAAACACATTACCAGATGGAGTCTAAATCCTTTATAATTTTCTATGATCTGTCTAAAGCAAAGGATCTGATCTTTGTTCATTAACCCCTTAACACACCAATTAAAAATCAGAAAGCAGTCTTTTTTCAGCCAATTTTTTTATTCTTTATTTTCTATATACACAAAAGAACATTAACAAATCTTGGAAAAAATACACAAAAAATGTCTCTTTTTGCAAAAAAAGGTTAACTAAATTCCATCTACTTCGCTAAACCGAGTTAGTAAACAGTCAGTACACATATCTTGTTTCTTTGTGAACCCTTTTATTGTATTCATTCCTTTTTCTTGAGCAGAGATAACACTGGCGAGTTGGATTTTCTTTCTTTTCTGTTGGTGGCATGAAAGATGGAAACTGTCGTACAGATAATCTCAGTGATGTTGGGATATTTGATTGACGTTCCCTTCTTGAAATGCTTGTAGTTTTATATTTTTCAATAGAGAGTTCGATTACTTTGAGGCGAAAATCAAGTGAATCCATCTTATCGCTACATTTTTGGTAAAGCACAAAAGCATTTCACAGTGCCAGGTCTAACAGACGAAAGAAAATCTTTTTATAATACTTCTTGCCTCTCTTTCTGGGTACAACATATGAAGACGGGTGTTGATCAACGCGATCACCCATGGCAAGGTTGTAATCCAACACAAGTTGCGGTTTTTTTTATTCTTCCTTTGCACTTCTCAATATCTACCATTGATGCAGTGTGAATGGTAGAGATAAGGGAGATATCCTTCTTGTCCTTCCATTTCATTACACACTTTCCCTCTCTGAAAACCAATTACTTCTCCAGTTTTCAATTTTTTATTCTTCAATTCGCTGGGTACTTCTTTTCGTGATATGTGTAATGTTCCATAAACATCAGTCTTATTTATTATCAATAGATCTGTTAATCCAGGTGAATTATAGAAATTGTTCATAGTCAAATAATAACCTTTATTCAATAAAGGTTTCATCAAAGTCATTACTACTTGCAAAGACATTGGAAGATTGCTAAATCTCTGTCCGGAATGGTATTCTTGCCAGTATAGATTATAAAATTATAGGCATATCCACTTTGTGATTTACATAAGTATGTTTTATGCCGAATCTGACCCTTTTGAAAGGAATGTATTGCACCCATCACAGGCGACCTTTATAAAGCAATAAACTTTCGTCAATAGTCACTGATTTTTCTGGCAAAGACATTGGAATTCTCGTAGACAGGCTCATACATTGGTTATGTATTATTAAAACACTTAAGGAATAGAACAACGTAGTTAAGGATATAAATTAAATTAAACTTTAATAAATATTTTCCGATATTTCAGCAACGTCACGTTGCCATTTTCTAAAGGAACTTACAAAAAAGTTACGTGCACGTAGGCACTACAACACAGAAACAGGGAATGAAGAGATGAAGCTATTGTTCTCCTAACAGTCCTGATGGTGCCCTCTAGTGGGCTAAGTAGGTGTTCTTGGCCGTTGGGCTGAAGGTCTGCAGATGTAGGCCTCCCAAATTTGGGGCAGTCGCATACAACCAAATTTGTTGAGGTTTGGAGAATTTCTTAGGGCTGAGGCTGATTCCATAAAGAGTCTTTCAAATTTGTATTTGCTACGGTGTATCACTGTAGCTTTCTTCCACCGTATTCTGTGGCGTGTATCCAGAGCATGGTCCGCAAACCCAGAATGAATGTCTTTGTGAAAACGGATGTAGTCCTTGTGTTCCGAAATTCTGATATTCGCTGTCCTGCCTGTTTAGCCAAAGTAAGACAGTTTACAACTGCAAGGGACCCGGTAAACACCAGGTAGGTCTAGGGGAAGTGGTTGGTCTTTAGTGGAGCAGATAAGGAATGCCAATTTTCTGTAAGGTTTGTAACAGGAGGTCAGGTCATGTTTTTTTAAGATTTTGGTAATCTTTTCCAAGGTGCTTCGGATGTAGGGAATGGTGATGGATTTAGAGTAATCCTTGTTGTGTGTGTGTGTGGGGGGGGGGGGGATCTGTGGTTTGTAGGTTCTAATATTTTTTGGATTTTTGGGGGGGGGGGAGCCATTGGCTGAGAAAGTGTTGAGGATGTGATTTAGTTCAGTGTTTAGGGCCAAGTCGTTTGAACAGATTAGTTTAGCCCTGTTGTATAGTGTTTTCACTACTCCATATTGTTGTGAGGGGGGGGGGGGATTGTTGGTGAATGTATCTGCCTGTATGGGTGGGTTTTCTGTAAACTGAGAAAACCAAGGATCCATTAAGGCTGGTGGGTGACTAGTGTGTCTAGGAAAGGGAGGCTGTTGTTTTCTTCTTTTTCCAGAGTGAATTTGATTCTGGGATGTTGGTTGTTTAAGTGTGTTAAGAAGGAGAGAAGTGTTTCAGAGCCATGTGGCCAAATAGCAAACACATCATCAACGTAGCGAAGCCATATGGGGCAGAGGCTAAAGGTGGGGAGAGTGGTGAACCCATGGCTGTTCCCTCTATTTGTACGTTTGTAGAACTTTGTAGAACTGAGTTCATTGTGAACTGAAATAAGGCTGAGATATCGGGAGAAAATTTAGCTTGGATTAGCTCTAAAGTTTCCTTGAGTGGGACATTTGTAAATAAAGAGGACACATCAAAGCTGACCATTATGTCAGTATGTTGGAGTGTAAGTTTTCTATGCTGGCTTTGAAATGGGCTGAGTTTTTTTATGTGTGATGGTGTGTTGCCAGTATAGTGTGTGTGAGCTCTTTGGCCAAATGTTTAGCTAATTTGTATGTGGGGGAATCAATGCCATCCACTATGGGACGTAATGGCACATTTTCTTTGTGTATTTTTGGGAGTCCGTAAATACGGGGGGGGAGGGGGGGAGGGGGGGGGGGTATATAGCGTTAAACGGCTTTAATCTGTTGGTAACTTCTACAGGCCAAGAAGTGACTCTCTTAAGGAGCCTGTGAAGTTTTCTAATTTGAGAGTTGGTGGGACTGTAATTGATAGGGAGGTAAGTGGCCCGATCTAATAGAAGAGCATTCAGCTTACCTGTGTAGTCCTTTTGGTTAAGTACTACAGTTGCATTTCCCTTATTCGCTTTGGTGATAGCTAATTCTTTATTATTCTTCATTTCCTGTAGAGCTTTATATTCCTTGTTTCATATGTTGGTTTTTGGTGGTCTTGCTTTGGAAAGGACACAGACTACATCCAGTCTTACACTGTTGGTGACTTGATGTGGAAGGTGGAGGATTCCGCGCTCGATCTGGATCATAATATCCTCACAAGGTATTTTATTGGGAGCAATGGCGAAGTTGTGTCCACGTGACAGCGCGTTGAGTGCTTCAGGGTGACTGAAGAAAGGTTGATTACCGTGTTGGTAGCAGGGTGTGGAAAGACGGTAGAGTTCTTTTTTAATTTTTTGAACTTTTTCATCTGTCGGCCTCGTATATTTTTTTAAATTCTTTTTCAGCAGCGGTACATGAGACGTCATGTAAAATCGATCAAAGTTCGTGGTTCAAAGTGCGCGAAAGCTCATCTTCGACGGCACGAATAGCTTCGTTAATGTCCACTAAGAGCGACCGTATGGCGGTGATTTGTTCATGTAGCTCGCACGGTTATATATTCGGAGAGCTTTTTGTGACAAATACAGTCATTCTGGGATTGCGGACCATGCTCTGGATACATGCCACAGAATACGGTGGAAGAAAGCTACAGTGATACACCGTAGCAAATACAAATTTGAAAGACTCTTTATGGAATCAGCCTCAGCCCTAAGAAATTCTCCAAACCTCAACAAATTTGGTTGTATGCGACTGCCCCAAATTTGGGAGGCCTACATCTGCAGACCTTCAGCCCAACGGCCAAGAACACCTACTTAGCCCACTAGAGGGCACCATCAGGACTGTTAGGAGAACAATAGTTTCATCTCTTCATTCCCTGTTTCTGTGTTGTAGTGCCTACGTGCACGTAACTTTTTTGTAAGTTCCTTTAGAAAATGGCAACGTGACGTTGCCGAAATATCGGAAAATATTTATTAAAGTTTAATTTAATTTATATCCTTAACTACGTTGTTCTATTCCTTAAGTGTTTTAATAAAGACATTGGAAGATTGCTAAAATCTCTGTCCAGAATGGTATTCTTGCCAGTATAGATTATAAAATTATAGACATATCCACTTTGTGATTCACATAATAAGTATGTTTTTATGCCGAATCTGGCCCTTTTGAGAGGAATGTATTGCACCCATCACAGATGACCCTTATAAAGAATAAACTTTCGTCAATAGTCACCAATTTCTCTGGCATAATTGAATTGCCAAATTTTCTATTCAAATCTTCATAAATTGGCCAGATTTTGTTGAGTTTGGGCAAGGGTGATTTGCTGGATCAAATTCATCATTATTTGAAAAATGTAGAAATTGTTTTATGGCCTCAAAGCGTTTCCCGATCATACATCTGGAATAAATGGTGTATATAATAATGGATTTTTTGTCCAATAATGACGGTATTCTGGTTTTCTTACTATACTTTGCAAAAGTACAACAGCCAAAAATACTCTGATTTCATTTGGATTTGTGTCATACCAAGAAGTCTCTTCTTTATCACAGGTACAACTCCCCGCATTTCTATTTGTTTCATCCACAACACATTGAATCAATTGATCATCAAAAAAAAGCTCGAAGAAATTTAGGCAGTTATAATCGTGGACAAAAAATGTGCAAATGAAATAGCTGATACACGCGTTGGCAACTTTTCTCGGCTGAAAGGAAATAGGCACAAAATTGTCTAGTGTGTATATTCGGTTGTATTTATATGTGAAACCAAAATTCACAGTCACAGGTATTAACTTGAGTACGTGTAAAAAATTCAGTTTCTTGGACCCGAGTTAACTCGGTTGAGTGCGCTACGGGGTTAAATAAAATAAAATAAAAAACTGAGCCTAAGTGAGAGCTCTTACAGATGAAGTTTGTGATACAGTATTTCTAGATGCATAATAAGTCAGAAACACAAGTTTAAACCAATATGCAACAGCTGCAAATGAGACAATTATGAAAAAAACTAATTTAGAATCCCTTGCTTTTGACCTTATCTGTCTCAGGATATCCTTTCCCCATTTAGTAACATTCATTTTTTGCATTTAATGGTCTCTTCACATTCCTTTCACACGAAATTCAACCACATGCAATCCAGCTATCCAAATAATGAGGTCGTCTTTCTGGGTAACTTCAATCTCCACAATCCCAACTGGTTTCCTGACTCCATCACCACTGACCAAGCAGGAAAAGAAGCAGAAATCTTAGCTATAAGTAATGACCTAACACAAATCATATATCTACCTACTCAAATTCCTGATAGCTCTCTTTGTTCTTCAAATACTATGGATCTCTTTTTGACTAATTCTCCTCTCAAAAACTCAGACCATAAATCTTATACAAGCCTCCTCTCTCTTACTACAAAGGAGCCAAATGGGATGACCTTTAGAATTTCTAGTTCTCTCTTTGATTTGACTATTGCTTCCACTCACTTGACCCTAATACCTGCTGCGAACAAGTCACAGAAATTATTCTCACTGCTTTGCAAGTCCTGATTCCACAGGGATCAGTATTTGGATCTTTGTCTTTTAATCTTTATGTCAGTGATATTGTTACTGAGATATTCAGTTATTTGCAGATGATCTGAAGCTTGGGAAAGTTATTAGATAGTGCTGATATTTTGTCTCTTCATAAGGATATGAATAAGCTGGAAGGATAGGCAGATGAATGGGGATTTCAGTTTAATGCATCTAAATGTAGGGTATTGAAATTTGGGACCATAGATGGGAGGCTGTACTCCATTGGTTCTCTACTAGAGGACAGAGATGAGGCAATGGATTTTGGGCAAGTTCAGAGGTTTATAACTTTTGCAATTTAGGGTGTTGCAAAGATGGTGAAAGCAACCCAGAGGATTATTGCAATGCTAAGACACTATTTGACCAGTAGAGATAAAAGAGTGGTGATTCTATTGTATAAAACCATGATCATGCCACATCTTGATTATCATGCTTAGATCTGGTCACCAGGATTTGAAGAGGAATACAGAAGCAGATAACTAAAATAATATCAGTACTTTACAATGTTAGTTATAAGGAAAGATAGAAGGCATGCAGCTACAGAGTTTGGTGGACAGAAGATCGGGGTGACATGATTGAAACATTTAAACTGTTAAGATTGCAGGATTGACACAGAGGATTTTTCATATAGTAGAATGGGGGGGGGGGGATGATCAAGGATAAGAGGTCATCTTTTCTGAAGTTGTGAGAGGTGATGGATAGGAGAGTGAGAAGTGGATTTTTGGTATCAGGAATACTTGGACCATGGAATTCATTACCTGATAGAGCGGTGAATGTGCAGAGGATAAATCGGTTTAAGGAGTGGCATGATAATTTGTTGGTCTGAGATGGGTTTCCCATGTAGAGTCAACTCCTTGGAAGTCCATAATAATAACAATATCAAATTTCAAACATTACTAAAATTAATATTTACTTGAGCATGAACACGTTTGACTGTCCATTAATACATCAATTAAGATTTTCTTTATTTCTTTTAATTATGCATATCAAAATATTCAACAATCCATAGATCTCAATTTAAAAAAAGGGAAAAATTAGTTACATTTCTTTTAAAATGTTTATGTGAACTTTTAGCATCTCTCTCTCTGAATTCATTTTCCAAGTAGTTTTCCATTCAAGGTATGGCATTTTGTATACCTTTCACAGCAGACATTTTCATTTGTGATTTATATAGATTTATAATGCTTTCAAAATAAGCAGTAACCAGATATGCTTAACAGAGGAGTGAGTTTTTGTATAAATACTGTAGATTAAGTAAACTAAACAAACAGATGACAGATATCCTGTGATCCGTTAAAAAATAAAGTTTTGAACTACATTTCTTACCACTGTGAGGACCATCTATTTTATGAATATTGTCAAGTAGCACATTAGACTGTGTAACTGGAAGAGGATGGCTGATTCTTTTTTCATAAACATCCAGGTTGACAGGAAGCTTTTCTTCATTATCTCCAAACAACCAGTCAGCCTGAAATATAACAATCATGACATGCATTAAAAATATTAACCAGTTACATTAGTAGATACATTAGCTATTTCTGTGTATATTTTTGAAACAAAAAAACATACGATGTGCATCAGAGATTTCTGACTCAATCAGCTTCCTTTCTGTACTTCATGTCGTTACAGGACTTGCATTCTTAGGAAGATCATTCTTAGGAATGATCCTAAAAGGGAAGGATCAATAAGCAATGCATTTTCACCAGGTGATAAACAAAACATACAGGTTCCAAAAATTAATTTAACAACATGCCAAATTATTATTTGTTCCAGGTGCCAGAAACATAGCAGACCTGAAATCCTAACGGAACAGTGGTTCTGAACTTCTTATGACTGTAAAACATTCAAAGGATGTTAGTTTATTTTGATTTACCAAGAAATTTTTCTGTTCATTGTTGAAAAACATTATTTATAAATCTTGATTTATAGATTATTCTTAAGCCATGTATAACACTACTACCATTATTAATAATATGATAAATGATGCAATATTAATTCAAAGCACTTGATTTATAGAAGCAATGGATGTTTGAATCTCATAGTTTATGATAGCTGGTCCTAAGGCAGTTGGCTGATATTGAAGTAAAAAAAAGCTTTCTTTTTTTTAACAGCCTGTTGTAAAGTTCCAGACTCTATGAAGTGATGAGAATTTAATGTTTATCTGTATTACTTTTTCAAGCTAGGAATTTAGGTAGAAAAAAAAGTACTGCTAATGTTTTGACAAAACTCTCCCTGAGAGAATATCCATGACTGTTTTTAGGCAGCTGTGCATCCATTCGGTTCCCAGATTAAAAATATCTCCTTCATTTCCTGGATTTTGTCCCAGACCTCTTTGTATTGGCTGAACTGGTAAAGGATGTGATTTGGATCCTTAAGTGCTAATAGTGGATGTATTGTACTTGGAAGTTTCATTTGGTGGGGTAGCAGCTGTACATTCTGGATGTTCAGTTTGACGTTCTCGGTATTTGCATTATACACTTTGTAATATGATTCACAGGTTCACTGACAGGAAGGAGCTAATTGTTGCAGAATCAAATTCTACAAACAATGATTTGCAGACATTCTGGTCAGATTGAGCTATTTTCCATCATGATGTAATATCTCCATTCTTTTTCTCTATATGTATATATACATCGTTTTTATAATGATTTTTTTCTAATTATTCCCTTATATAAATTTCTTATTCCTTACCCAACAAACTATCCCTTATGTTGGGATAGTTTGTTACTTTATAAAGTGTTTATTATTTCTGACTAATATAGAAAATCAAAGGCTTTTTCAAAATCTACAGACACTAAATATGGCAGAAGGTTATATTCATGTGCTTTTCTATTACTTAGTTAATAGTGTGGATATGATCTATTGTAGAGAATCTTCCTCTGAATCCTGTGAATCATCCAAAAACCTTGTCATCCTATTTAATATAATGGATATAAACATTTTGTACAATTGTCATAGCAAACTGATTGGTCTGTCATCTCTGCTGCCCTTTTTATGTAATATGATAATCACGGATTTATGTAACTGCACTGTAATTTTTCTGTAGTTAAAATATCATTGAACATATCCAATATGACTTTATGAAATTGTGAACCTCCTGATTTTGTGTTCTGCTAATATGCCATCTTCTCCAGGACTTTTATTATTCTTTGCTCACTTTGAAGGCTTCCCATAATTCTTCCATCAGCCACATCTAATAGTAAAGGATTTGTATCTGTTTTTCTTGCTGTGTATAGAGATCTATAAAACTTGCTACATATTTTCATTATTTTTTCTCTGTTGTACTGTACTATTCCTTGCTCATTTCCAATTTTGGTATCCATTTTTTCCTTCCATGTAACCCTTGTTTGATCATTTTCTAACTAACTAACTTTTGCATTTCCACAAATTCTATATTGTTATTACTACTTCTGTTTTCCTTTTCCTAAACTCCTTATGAGTAAATATAGGGTATGACAAATGCAACATAAGAACATCTTAAGATATGTCTGCACCAGGTGATAAATAGATGTAGTAAGTATACTGTAATTAGATGTTCTTCTGAGAGGGGAATGGCAACTGCCATAGGCAAGTCCATCCCTAGTCATGTCCTTACAGATGATATACTGCGACATAGGAATCTTTACAAATATCCTTTGCAGTCAAAAGCACACTAGCTTATGTTTTTCTGAAAGAGGGCTTTGATGTCTTAAGTGTTTTGCCAGAATCCAGTACACTTTCACTACAATATGTTTGGCAGATCCATCTCATTGTTCTGGATTTACAGCTGAAGGAACTAAGGCTATGAGATCCAGTGCCTGTTGAGTAGAATGAAAAATCTGAGTTCCAGGAAGACTCAGACCTGAGACCTAAATTACCTTCAGTTGGAAGTACTTGTGTAGATAGTGTCCTAGATAGGATTTAAACCCAGATCTTTCCAAGCAAAGCACAGATTGGTCTTCATCCCCCCCCCCCCCTTTTTTTTTTGTTGCAACGTGTGGATAGCCAGTGTCCATTTCTTCCTACTCAGAAGAAATGTCTAAGTCATTGTCAAATTCAATGCCATTGAAGATAATTTAATAACTTTTGGAGTCCTCTTTTATTTGTTATCAGGTATGAAAGCTTTTTCTTTATTTTCTCTGGTGGTGCTGGTTCCATTATTTTTTTAATTAAAGGATTCTCATGTAGTGGTATCATCTTGTTCAATGATGACAGTTCAATAATGCATGATTAGTACTGGCTAAGGAATTTTTTAAATTCCTATTTTATATTTATTTATTTTTACATAATCAAGAATCCCTTCTCTAGAGACAAAATGTAGAATTTTTTTCAAGCCACTTCAAGCCTCCAATAAGGATTCCAATCTATAACTTGATATAGATTGGAATCCTTATTGGAGTGTATCCTTTGCATTCCATTATTGCTTACCAAATTTCACAACCTTATACTTTTAAACACTGAACTGAGAATTCCTCTTTCCTGACTATACAATCTATCCAAGTCCTCATGTAAGGCCACGCCATCTACTTGACTGTTCATTGTTCTCCCCAATTTTGCATCATCTGCAAACCAGTTAAAACTGTGCCAATACAGACCTCTGCATCCCAACACTAGTGACTTTCTTCTTAGAGGATTTATTATTATCAACAGACCCCCATGGAGTCAAGAGACTCATGTAAGGAGGTCCCGCTCTCACAAGTACAATTCATCATACCATGACTTAAATGCATTTACTGTCCCTACTCTCACCACACTCTCAGGCAATGCATTCCATTCACCCTTTCCATGCAAAAAATCTACTACTACTCGCTCCCTTATTCATACCCACCTTATACAGCTTCCAGGTCTCCCCGTCTCCAGATATTTATGAAAAATCTCATCCATGTTAATCTGGTAATTACTCCATACTAACTTATACATCTCGATCATGTCTACCCCCCCCTTTCCATCTATTCACTAGGCTCTGTAATTTTCATTCTCTCAACCCAGTCCTCATATTCCACATTCCGGAGAACAGAAACCAACTTAATCATCTCTGAATCCCTCTCTAACATCTCATCCTTTTGAAAACCAGGCAACCAAATCTTGTGCATAGTAATCCATATGTGGCCTGATACACGTCAGTGTTCTCTGCATCATTCCCATAATCCGCTGTGTTGTCCTCACAATTATAGCAAAATGTTCATGAAATTTCAGGTCCCAATCCACTATCACCCCAGATTGTTCATCCCTCCCACCTCCTCTAAAACATCCCCACCAATCCTATACTCTGCATCCCATCTTTGCTTCCATCTTACACTCTGCTACATTAAACTGACATCCCTACACACTCGCCCATTCAGACAGTATATCTAGTTCCACCTCTACTTCTCTTAACTGTCCCCAACTTTGCATCATCCTCAAGCAACTGAATACAACAATTTAAGTCATTTGCATACAAATTAAACAACAATGACCTCAAAACAGACTTCTGGGACAGACCACTAATGACTTTCCTCTTCTGGAATATCATCCCCCCCCATACACAACTTGCTGATACCTATCAGGCAGCCAATCTCAATCCAATGCACTAATCTATTATCCAACCCCATCAGTCTTCCTTTATAAACCCATGCTGTCTATTAAAGAGAATTCTGCTGCTGTGAACTCAGTTCTGAATCAGACAGCCTATCTACAAGGCTCTATAGGCTCCTTGTCCTCACTAGGTTCTCCAATGCCTTGACCACAACTCCAGACCAGCTGATTGGCTTATAATTTGAAGTTTTAGTCTTATCATCCCCTTTATGGAGTGAAACAATTTTGCTATCTTTCCAATCCTTTGGAACTTGGACTAATCTAAGACTCCCATGTTAAAAATGTAAGTTAAAGATGTTGTTAATTCCCTGGAACATTCTCTCAATACACATTGGCCTCGTTGACAATCATTGGTCCCCCCCCCCCATTTGCACTGCTCCCAAGTATGCATCATTACAATCACAAAAAGATGCAACACTTCAATGGAACTGCTCATTAAATACCTCTACTCTTATATTCTTCTCTGTGTTTATCCTTCTCCCGTTATCACTGACCAACATCATCCTCCCATAATAATTCTCCTACTGTCTACATATCGCAAAAACTCCCTAGGATTTCTTTCAGTCTCATTTACACTGAGACTGAAACCAGACCAGTTTCGACCATTGTTGAGGTCTCATCAGTAGGAGCCAGAACCAGAAGTGATACGAAGGTTGAAGTAATGCAAAAGTCATATTTCCATATAAAATCATATATGGAAATATGATCATCATCAATTTCATGATGTGTACATTTCAGGTTATGACATATCAGGTCATTATGACAGCACTACAATACATATCAGGTCACTATGACAGCATTACAATAATTAAGTTTAAATTTTTATTAATCTCCTATGAACAATTTTCCTTTAAATCAATATATTATTTGTGATCACTCCAATATTGTCATATCTAACATTTTGCACTTCCAACTGAATCAATCAACCTAGATCTTAGCCTTCCTCTGGGTCTCTTTCCTGCCATCTTGGCATCAAACACCTGTTTTGCAAACTTTTCCTCATCCATTCTATTTAAGTGGTCAATATCACCTTAGATTAGCTCTGCTGGCACATTCTTGAATGCTAATAATGTCAAGCTCCTTGACTTTCAATATGATTCTGCCATTGATGCCATCAGTTCACTCTCCTAATTCTTCTCAGAATCCTCATATCTGCAGTCTCTAGTCTTTGATCAAGTGTTTTATTTCTGACCCAGCTCTCAGATCCATAACTTAAAACTGGTTTGAATACTTTCTTGCATACGTTTGGTGTTTTACTTTCTAGTTTGGTGTTTTGGCTAATTTCTGTCTTATTCCATATAAAATTATTCAGCTGGCAACCATACTGCCCACCATACCAGCTTTGCTTATTCTGTTGTCTGTTTCCAGATTTAACCTGCCATCTTTACTAAAAACTGTGCCTAAACAGCTTAAATATTTTATTTGTTCTATAGGATCTCCATTCAGAATGCAGCTGAAGTTTTCTTAGCTCCAGCCTATTTTCATAGTTTTGGTCTTTTTATTGCTGAATTTCATGCCAAATGTTTTACAGCTGTTTTTTAATTTAGTTAATGAATCCTGTAGACTTGCACTAGATGAATTTAAGAGGACAACATCATCTGCATAATGCAAAAAGCTAAGTTTTAACATCACCAATTCAATTAGCAGGCCTAACCACTTTCTTTCATAATGTGATCCATATAGATGATGAATAAGAGTGGAGATAATGTGCATCCTTGTTTTACCCTGATTTTACATCAAACTATCTTCTTTCAATTCATACTGCTGACTGGCAAACTTAAACATAGACTATATATATTGCTCAGTATAATGTTCCATTTACTCCATATAACTGTAGTGCCTTGAAAAACATTTCTCTGTGCACCTTTTCCAGATGTACAAAACTAAAGTTCAGATTCTTGTCACATTATCATGATTTCTGAAGTATTTGTCTTAAACTGAAAATCTGATTTTGACAACCTCTATTTTGGCCTGAACCCAGATTGTTCTTCTCCAAATTTCTCTTCCACAATCTTTCTCAACCTCTTTTCAAGTATGCTTGCATAAATGTTATCTAGAACGCTCAGTAGTGAAATTCATCTGTAATTCTCACAATCAGCTGTATTCTCCTTTTATATATATACTAGGGGGCTCCACCTACAGTGCCCCCCCCCCCATGTTCTGGACTGGTAGGCCGGTTTTCCTTGAATTCTGATGACTCGAATTTTGAAAACTCGAAAGGGGTCCTCCTGGCACCATGGCATCCAACTCCCCCCCCATGTTCTGGACTGGTAGGCCGGTTTTCCTTGAATTCTGATGACTCGAATTTTGAAAACTCGAAAGGGGTCCTCCTGGCACCATGGCATCCAACTCCCCCCCATGTTCTGGACCAATAGGCCGGTTCTCCTTGAATTCTGATAACTCGAAAGGGGGAGGATGTATTTAGAGTTTCGTGGCCGTGGGGCCGTGAAGCTCTAAATATATTCCTTAGCCACCTAAACAAACAACACAAATGTATCCAATTCACCATTGAAATGGAAAAAAACAACTCTCTTCCATTCCTAGACACACTTGTCACACGTCTTCCCTTTGGCTGTCTCTCTCTTTCTCAGTTTACCGTAAACCTATACACACACAGGCCAATACATAAACAAAAATTCTTACCACCACCTAACACAAAAACTAGGTGTCATAAGCACCCTTAAACACAGAGCTCTAACTATTTGTTATCATCAACCAAACATTTATAAAAAATGGATCAGTAAAAAAACTATTCACAAGATCCTCCACAAAGATACCAGTAAGAACAAAAAAGATTTCAGGAATGCTATTGCCATTCCTTATGTTAGAGGCATTTCTAAAAAAAAATTTCTATGCAAATACAACATTAAAACCATCTTTAAACCCCTGAATAAGTTAAGACACCTACTCAGTTCTCCTAAAGATCCTCTTCCACACCTAGCCCACCCAGGGGTATGCAAAATACAATGCACATGTAACATACCATACATAGGGGAAAGAGGGCGAACTATCCCATTCAGACAAGACGAATACAAACAACACATAAAATACCTCCATTTTGACCACACACTCCAAACATACCACAGAATTGATTGGAAAAATACCAAGTCCCTACACCGCACCAAAACCTGGTTTGAGAGAAAATTTAAAGAGTTATGTGAAATGCTCAAACATAACCCAAATCTCAACAAAAACGATGGTCTAACCATTCCAAGAATGTGGAGGACCCATCTACAACCTATATAACAACCTAAACTAGCTGTAGAAAAATCCCACTACAAGAAGACAACCTGGTGAAGTGTTTGTAACATTCAACAGCAACTGAAGGAAATCATATTATAACAATTACAAATCCAGAAGAATATTAATACGAGGACTTTAGTAGTTTTTATTGTAGTTTTATTTTTTTTTAATTAAAAAAAAAAAAAAAAATTATTTATTTTTTATTTTATTTGTTTATTTTTTTTTATCACTAGAGGTCAGGCTAGGGAAAAGGATTAATTAACTACGTAGATTTAGTTTACCGGTATACATGGCTAGAGCATGTAGCTTGGTTCCTTATACACTTGTATCCTTCTGATGACCTCGATACAGTGGTTGAAACGCAAGTTTTATTTTATTAGTAATTAATAAAATAATCTGTTCAACACGTGTTTTTGTGTCCCTAAATTTATAAATATGAATGCTGATCACTGTGTAACCTTAAAAGAAAAAATTTAGTTTCATTCTTCTCATGCAATTTCAAAGCTACCTAATTAAAGTCTCCCATTATAATCATTCTTTTCACACCCATCATATTTATTTGTCCCTAACAACTGATCCACCAGGTCTGTAACAACACTGCACTATGTATTTAATCTTGTTATACTCTACCTCACACCAGATGGCTTCAAACTCACTGCCACATGAAAAAGTGTTACTAGTATTGCAGGCATAGGTCTCAACTCTAACTGAATTCAAGACATTTGATATCATTAGCAGCACAGCACACCACCTCCTCTCTTATTCTGTCTATCTTTCCTAAAAATACTGTACTCTTTGCACCCGATACCAGTTAGTACTCTGCTTCTGATAGTCAAGTCTCAGTAATGCCTACAACATGAAGTCCCAATATATTAACTAAGACAACAAACTCTACTCCTTTGTTTCTGATACTCCTAGCATTCACATATAGACATAATCAATTACCTGCATGCTCTTTTGTACACAGCTGTCTGTGGTCTGCATGGCACAGTTTGACAACTTGCAGATTTCTGTTCTTATCTAGTTCCTGACTTATGCAGACATCATTACACATGCTTGATAGGTCCAAACTGGACAAACACAGAATCATTTTCTCTTCATGATCATTTCCATAATAATAACTATTCCCATCATTAACACTGTTGCTCTTACACACAAATTCTCATGATTCCTCAAATCAGAATCAGTTTCCCTGACTCTGTGTTAGATTGAATTAATTTTTCAAGACTTCTCACCATGCCAAATGCATTCAAGTGTAGGCCGTCCCTCTTGTACAAATCCAATCTTCCTTCGAATTCACTCCAAACATCCAAAAACTCACATCCATTTCTTCTACACAGCCTACGCATCGAATGATTTACCATTTTCTTCTTCTTAATTCATTTTTATCATATCGAGGTAACACTCACTATTTTCATTTTCTCACTCTTCGCTCTCACCTCTTCCATCAACCCTTTCATGTCCTTTCTCATACTGAACTTATCGCTATTTAAGTCATTAGTGCCTACTACAATTACAATCTCATTTACTTTTCTGTTTCTGAATTGCTTGCATTATATTTATATATCTTGCAGAATGTGTAAAAATGTGTCCACCTGTCCAAAGTGAAAGTGACATGTTATAATCTTAAGCAAACTACTACCAGATGTGCAACGTGTGCAAAACATAGCCTAACATGAAAGTGTTATTATTATCTGAAAATTATAACTCTTTACCTTATCTAAATTTTCTCGTCTACGGAAAGCCTGCTTTCACTAGAAGATACTGAATATATTCATATAGATTCCGATCAGAATTTATGCTTCTAGCCAATCACCAAAACCTTTGCCAATCAAGTTCTTGGTATTTGCTCTGATGATATATTAATATGTAAATATGATTATATACAGTCTTATCTCTGTTTAAATGGTTATCACATATCTATTATTAATAAAATACAAAATAATTATTTGCCTAAACACCATTCTGATACAATTTAGAATCATGTAATTGTTCCATACATCAAAACACATTTCTGAAAAAGCTGCTCATATTTTAAAGAGCAAAGGACATCTCTGGTCTCTACTTGGTATGCCACATTCTTTGCTCATGTGACTACAATGATGGTCAGACTGGTGGTATTGTAGAGGTTAGGCATGGGAAACATAAATTACATCTGTTTCTACCAACTGAATATGTCCAGTTTAAGTGACTCTGGCATTAACTCTAATGACCATATTAAACGTTAGGATGTGGCACTCTGTCATACAGAGTTCTTTTAAATTTTCCGGATTATTCAAAGAATCCTGTGAAAGCTTTCTATATCCACCATCTTTAATTTATTTTTTATATATAGAAACAGAAACATCACTTTTCAATTTTAAACATGGTTATTTAATTAGTTTCATTCTGTAATTGTTCACTGTCTTTTCGTTTAAAGAAGACTGTATGCTAATTGTTTACCTTGTAACACTTTACTACTTGAAATGTAGTAAAAGGCAACTCAGAGATTAACTAATTGCAGTAATGATCCCATGTTAACACCAATTCTCACTCCATTTAAGTAATATGAGGACTCCCAACTACTAAATAGTTTCAAACTCATATGGTGATTGTAAGTAAGAAAAATCAGAATATGACTCCAAGCCATCAGAGAAGAAATTATTTCAAACCATATTTATGTAAAACTTAATTTTAATAATGACAGAAATGGCTAATTATATTATCATGGTCTGCTATGCTTATGAATGAATATGTTTTCAGGCAATTTAAAAATTGGCCTGAAAACATACTGGGTTGTGGTGGTGATAGGAAGATAAGGCTTCAATTTTAAGGAAGAGAAACCAGCCATTTATATACAAAACTGGCTAAGTTATTTCAGAAGAAAAGTCCTTATACATCTTTTTGATTTGAATATGGAGGCACTAATATTAAACTTCTATTCCAGAATGTTGTTTGGATTATGCAGTAGCTTACTGTGAGAAAATCTTACTTACATATGAGATCATGGCCTCAATGATGTAACACTGATGAGACATATCAGTTACCATTGCAATCATACTACTGTCTGCAGCTCTTACAAGTGTTGGACCAAATACAATGGCTAAGTTTCTAGCTTCCATCTAAAAATAAAAATAAAATAATAGTAAAAATAAGCTTTGAATTTAGAATATATGTTTCTTCATTTAGCAAGAAATTTTGTAATTTTTTAAAACAATTAACTTGAGAAAAGTACAATGTGTTGTGTGTGTGTGTGTGTGTGGTAGCATCAATCAAAAGGATAGTTAATTGTAAGGTGAATTTAAGTGCTGGTACAGATAATTTTCAAAACACCAGAATTTTTTTTTTAGCTTCAAGTCATTATTAGGATTTGATTTTGGCTAGGAATATAAGTTCTAAATTAAGCAAGCTATTTTGATAAGAATTTTCAAATAAGAATACATACCTCTATAAATTAAAGGTGCCAAGAAGTTATATTCTTGGTTTCATCCTTTATCCAAGTGTAGGCATCACATGTGTGACTTCACATGCAAACAAAGTTTGCATGTGAAGTCACTTCACAACTGGGCTACTTGTATATATATAGAAGCTAACGATCTCAGATCAATTGCCTTAGTATCCCATAATGCATTGATTATGGAAAGGGCCACTACCCAGACTGGTTTCGACCTTTATTGAGGTCTCATCAGTAGGAACTAGACCCAGAAGAGATATCAAGGTTGAAGTAATGCAGAAGTCATATTTCCATATACAAGTAGTCAAAAGGTATCACACCTTATTACTAAAATACTCTGGATTTGAGATAGATGAAAGTTTTTCCAGTTGTGAAGCGACTTCAAGTGCAAACTTTGTTTGCTTAATGCTGTTGTGTTGGTACCCATGATTCATCCATTTCACTCCTACTTTATTTATCCTCCAAACCTAAGGAATACAATCTAACACTGCCAAAAGTAATTGATTCCAGACCAAATCCCAGGCACTACTGATTTCCTTCCCTTCCAACTGACCAAGTCACTGCACATAACCAATCTGTTTCCTTAATTTATCATAGTACCCTGCTTTGCAATTCCACACATATCTGTTGTTCCATGAAGCTTGTACTTTGCTAGCTACTCCCCATGTCAAAACCACATGATCACTCTGCCTAACTTGCAGCATTGTGGTGACATCTTCTAAAATCACTGTATGAGATTATTAAATCTAAAACTCAAGTCCCACTTGTTGCTTCAACTATATGCTGCATAAGATAATTGTCTGAGTAGCTGAAGAAATTCTGTCTCCTTACACAGAAATGATATTTCCTGCTTCCAGTCAATAGTTCCATAGTTAGTCCCCTATTATCTTCCTCCTGTTGCTCACCTGTCTGAATATTTCAGAATCATCCCTATCTGCATTCCCTGGCCAGCAATCCATTATGATTATTGCTTTAATTCAAGTTCTAAATTGAGATAGCGGTTTTGAAATCATCAGTAATACCTCAACTCCTCTTTTATCTTTACTGTCTTTTCGAAAAAAATGCTATAACCATCACATTCTATTCCCATGAGCACATCATCTTCTACTGATCAGCTACTGATCCACAGTATCTTCTGTTAATCATGTCTCACTGACACCAATGATTGTATGAAAACTACTGATCCACAGTAGCTTTGCTTATAGAAAGTAGCAATCCCTGGTTCCCCTTCCTTATTCCATCATTCAAGTAGTTTGACCAATTTTGGTATAGTTATTATTATAGAAATTAGCATCAGAGAGACCATGAAAACATTGCTTATTTTAGAATGATATATAAAAATGTGAGGCCTGTGTAGCTCAGTGGAAATGGTGCTTGCATCCTCTGCACTAAGCCACCCAAAGATAGACTTAAGTTCAAGTCTAGTCGCTGACTGGAGGAACTTTTTTCTAAGCCTATCTTTGACAGGTTCCCGAGTTAGTCAATTCCTGGCACACAGGGATTGTATATTTTCATCTCAAAATGTATAATTTTACACTTTCTATATTAACCTGTACCTATTATCTTTTGCCCATACTGTCAACTTATTTAAATCATTCTACATCACATACAATTGCTATTTTGCATCTTGAGCAAACAACTGGATAATTTCTCTCAAATCATTTCCTATATCATTAATGTGCAAGTTAAATAAAGTATCACATAATAATAATAAAATAGCAATTGTTCAAGCACAGAGCCCTGCAGCACACCATTAGTCACTTGCCTTCTGGATTCTGCTGCTGTACAGAGAGAGAGAGAGATATCAAAGAGTAGTACTTGATATCTCTCTCTCTATGCCACTCTTGTATCCAATCCGTTCCACTAAATCAATTTATTTAACAGAGTTCCATGTGGTATCCTGTCTTTAAACACCTTCACAAAATTCAGCAGTATCATCGTGTAGCCATATCCTTTGTCCAATTATTATATTAACTATTATAAAAGGTGAGTATATTACCTAGACTTGATGCACTCTTCACAAGACCATACTGTCCTTCCACAGGGCATCAGATTCTTATCCATCAGTTCCTCAATTTTGTCTCTGACCAACTTTTCCAATACGTGTACCACCACTTCCAAGATATTGAGTGGTTTATAATCTCCTACCTCAGTCCTTTATTTTCCCGTATGCAACGGAACTATTCTACCCTCGAACTTTACCAGAAGAGCTGTGACTACAGCTAGTCAAGGCAATTCTTTTGCACATTCTTGTAATACACAGGCTGATAACTCATTTAATTTTATATCCGAATTGAGATTCAACAGCATCCTAAGTACAGTAAAATCTGTCGTAACCAGCACCCAATTAACCGGCAGTACCAAAACAATGGCACTTTCGAAGGTCTAAATTTAAATTAGAAATTTAAGCCTATGAGATAAGAAAAATATGCAATGGGCTTGCAATCTGTCAACACTGTCGTATGTACAGCCAAGTTGCATGGGGCACGCGACTCCTGAACGTATGCTTCACAATACTCCCAGCAGCTCATTGGCTAAGAGAGATCACGTGGGTTGTTTTGTATATTGCGCAACCAGAACGCATGTCAACAAACTGCATTCGTATATGTATGCTCCTAGCCCAGGTGGTGTCGCTATGGCTACTCCTGTGAAACGTAAGAGAAATGTTCTCATTCTCAAGTTAAAACTCAAACTGATAGAGAAAATGGAGAGATATGTCAGCAGAACGAAATTAATGGAGGAATATAAAGTTGGGAGTTCAACTTTGTATGATATAAAGAAACAAAGTGGTCAACTCTAGAGATTCGTAATGCAAACAGAATCTACAAAAGCTGCAGAAAATCAGAAAACTGCACACCGATCCCGATGTGAAGAATTAGATCATGTGCTATATGAGTGGTTTTTCCTGAAAAGATCAGAGGGAGCTTGCATTTCTGGAATGATGCTGCAAGAAAAAGCAAAGGAATTGCACAGGAAAATGAAGATGCAAGGTGAGTGTGGATTTTCAGTTGGGTGGCTTAACTGATTCAAAGAAAGGCATGGAATGCATAAGTTAGATGTGTCTGGCAAACAGAGGAGTGCCAACGAAGTGTATCGAGCAGTTTCAGAAAAATTGTGGATGAAATAATATGACTGCAGAACAAATATATAATGCCAATGAGACTGGAAGTTATGAAAGTGTCTTCCCACGTCAACTTTGGCTTGTGCGATGGAAGCCTTGCCAAAGGAATTTAAGCAGAACTAGGACCACAGAACTATGGTGGTATGTGCAAATGCTGCAGGTATGTATGAAGTAAGATTGTCAGTGGCAGGCAAATACCGTAATCCATGGTGCTTTAAAAATGTAAAAAATCTGCCTATCCATTATCAGTCACAAAAGAACTCGTGGATGGATTGTGACATATTCAAAGAATGGTTTCATAGTGTATTCATGCCCAGTGTGAAGGAGCATTTAAGGGAAAAGGGTTTACCACCAGACAGAAAAGTGATTCTTCTGTTGGACAATTGCCAAGCCCATCCCCCAGCTGAAAACTTAAATGTGGAAAACATTTGTGTTATGTTTCTGCTACTCAGGGTAAGAAGCCTTATCCAACCAATGGACCAAGAAGTCATTGAGAATATAAAGATGAACTACCGTTCCCTTTTTATGCGTCGATGTGTGAACTTTGAAGGTAGTGTCCAGATTTTCAGAAACAGTTCACATTGAAAGACACCATATTTACTTTGTCTCTTGCCTGGAAGAATGTAAAGAACATTACTTTATGTCACTGTTGGTGTAAATTGTAGCCAATGATCATATTTGAAGATGACAAATCAAGTGACTAAGATTTTTGCGATTTTAAAGCACGTCCCGTGTCCAACATCTTGGATTTAGTAACACATTTGAAGAAGGTTAGTGTTCATAAGATTTGCCGATAACCAATAATTGCAAATATGGTATCATTAATTAGCTTATCCAAAACTTCAAGTGCAAAAAGACAAATTTTTAAGATGATATTTTTCAGCAAAATAAATAAGTAAAATAAGACTACCTTATTGATGTCTGAGTGACTAACTACTTTTTGTAGATGGTGTATGAGAAACTTGAGTGTTTCAAGATGGTGGGCTGGTAATTGATGGGACTAGAAAAGATTAAAAAAGTAATCATAAGATATATTATACAAGAAACATTTCAAATATACCACCAATTTTAACTTTAAATTTAATTTAAGAAATAAAAAACTTTAACTTCCTATATGTATATATTCTATCAATGAGAGCCAAATTTTATTATGCATGTTAGTAACTGCTTTTCTTTATCAGAAAAAAACAACATTGATGATGATAAAAAAAAAAAGATCAAATTATGTTATTAAATTCACTAGTTTCATCAATACTGTAATTTACAAGGGTATACAAAAACGGTGTAAGCATAGTTATGCCACAGAAAATGGGAACAGAGGTTAAAGTTAGAAGCAACATGTATAAGTTGTGAAATGTTATATATAGCAGCTAAGTATGGCCTAGCAACACCACTGAGTTCAGGTCATATAACCTTACTGATATTACTAAAGGAGCTGATCAGATTCTTTTCATATGTACTGGATCATTAGGATATTAATCAGGAACATTTTATCATGGGTTCAAAAGCTTATCGAAAATACTCTGACAAGCTTTTGAAGCCTAACTCCATGTACATCTGAAAATATGACAATTAAACTTCTTATATGATTCTATCAAAGAGAGTGAAAATTTTATTATGCATGCTAGCTTCAGGACTTGGAGTTTTTTCTTCTTCTTCTTTTTTTTTTTTTTTAAGTCATTCAGTTTAAGTCATTTTGAAAGAAGATTTACTTTAGTCTTCATTCAAAATGGAGCCACTTAGGATCAAAGTTAGAAGTGGAACAAGACCTCTATATAGTCTAAAAAGAATGCAGGAAACTAACTGAGGCTTCTGACCTAATGTGCAATCTTCATCTTCTTATGGTGCGACTTGTTAACAAGATTATAACAAATGAGGATGAGCTTGCAATTTCAGAACGAATTGTATACTGTATTGGATTAAACTAAAAACAATGATGGTACAAATGAAGAAATGCCATGCTGGCTGGGGAGTTGCTCAATTAACACCCATCCCCTCCCCCAATGCTTTTGTCAGGAAATCAAGACAAACATTGAAAAGGCAGCCATTGAGGCAAAACTCAAACTCAACAGCAGCAGACATGAAGTAAGGCATAATTAGAAAAAGAAGTGCCAATGGGAAAAAAGTGAAGAATAAAAGAAGCGTGATTCTGCTAAATATTAATTACAGGATGCTATATTCTGACAAAAGTGATCAAAGAAAGAAAGTAGTAGAAAAGAAAAATAAGACGACAAAGATGAACTTCTTATATGACAGAAAATTTCAAGTAGAGTGATGTGAGCAAATGGGGATTACACAATAACAATTATTTGTGCATATGGTTGATGAAAAGGTTCTCCCAAGAAAGAAGTGGAGAAATTTTTTGATTCATTCATGAAGGCAGTAGACATTTAAAAAAAAGGATAAAGGAAAAGCTAGTCCTTGTTCTAGATCTAAATAGAGTAGGAAATGAATCCCAGGCCAATAAATGTCTTTTGGGAAAATTTAGAGAAAATGAGAAAGCGATAGGAGAAAACTCCCATCCTCATGCTGATTCTATAAGGAAATTTGAAGATTTTCAGGGTGGCCAGACAGAGAGAATAGAATGGAGGGAGAAGTGCTTTTGAAGACAGCAGATGAATTGCAATTTGTAAAGGATAGCTCATGTCTTAGTAAAAATTAAAGATACTAAGAAATTATATTCTTGGTTTCATCCTTTATCCAAGTGTAAGCAATCAGAATTTGCACATGAAGTTACTTCAAGCATAAACTTTGTTTGCTTACACTTGGATAAAGGATTAAACCAAGATTATAATTTCTTGGCATCTTTAATTTATAGTATAACCAAGTGGAAAAAACTTCCAACATGCCTTAATAAGTTGCTGATGTTTTACTATATGATGATACTGCTTGAGTTTGAAAGGCATTTGACAGAATGGTGTACAAATTGGAATGAATATTAAGTTAATGATATAGATGAGTGCAGCTAATGGACATATAGCAAAGTAGTAAATGGAGGAGCAGAATGAAGGAGAAGGCATGTGACTAGCAGTGTACTGTGGCCCTCTTTGCTTAGACCAATGCTGTTTAGTTAATACATAAATGATAGAAAAAATTATTTCAAGGGAAATATTACATTGTTTACTGAAGATGCAAAATTGGATAGTTCAATCTTTGAAGGTTCTCCCAAGGAAGAAGTGGAGAAATTTTTTGATTCATTCATGAAGGCAGTAGACATTTAAAAAAAAAAAAAAGGTAAAGGAATGGTATAAAGGGTATAGTGTGTAGAAACAAGCAAAAGAGCAGAAATACAACATACATACAACAAACAGTTTACCAATTAAAAACATTTGCTATGACCTGGAAATTAATATATAAATAAGGAATATTAAAACTATTTTTGATGCTTACATAAGATGAGTCCCAAACTTTTGGGAAAGAGAGAGAGACAGTCGTTCCAATTCAGGTTAGGCTGATGTAAAATGCTTCACAACTTTCTTTGAAAAGGCATTCATATTTAAATCTGCTTCTATGAAGAAGAAGAGTTTCATCACACCAAATATGTTTAGTGTCAATACTATGCCGTGCCAGACCAGACTTTTTGAGGTTTCACACATTCAACGTAATATTGATGTTCATTAATTCTTTTTTCCACAGAATGGCCTGTCTACCCAAAGGATGTCAAATTAGATTCACAGGGTATCTGGTAAACACTAGCTAACAATAGATGTGAGAGTTTGTCTTTTGTAGATGGTAACAGATGAGAAATTTTGTTAATAAGAAAATATGTGGGAATAAGGTGATACTTCTTCAAAATTCTACCAATAGGTTCAGAGATACCAGAAATATAACGGATTGGGACCCTGCTGTCTGTTGAAGAATTCTTAGGTGTTGGAACATAAGAATCAATTATCTACTGTCCGTGTTGCGCATAGCCTAGTGGCTATGCGCTTTGCAACCGTATGCCTTGGGAAGGAGTGTCCTAGGTTCAATTCCTGTCGACGACGTGAGGAGCTTAAGGATCTTCCTCAGCAATAGCCAAGTTAGCCGGTCTTGGGCACGGACAACAGGGTTTTTTCCCCAGTTTATCTGGGGTTTTTCATCCCGCAAGTAGGCAAACCGGCCCTGTGAACACACACGGATACAGTCAGGAATACTTAAGACAATCCCTTAACAAAATCCCTCCAGCCATAGGTCTGAATTGTCAGTTATGCTGGTCCTGAGCCTGGATAAAAATAGGGGAGATTGAGGTGGTGCCATGCCTCCCCATAAAAGGGGTTTCATAGCCGTTGAATCACCATAAGAAATGAATGAATGAATGAATTATCTGCTGGATTTGATGAGGGTTGTAACCATTTAATTCCATTAAAGTTTTGATAATGAAAAGTTCTTGTAATCTTGAGAGAGAGAGAGAGAGAGAGGTATATACATTATCTGCTATTAATTAGAGACTTGATAACACCAATTTTTTGAGGTGTGATGAACAGACTTTTGATGAATATATGTGCTAGTAAAAGTAGGTTTTCGATAAACACTGGCTGACAAATTATCTCAGCTGTATGAGTAAGAAGGATGTCCAAGAATGGTAAATTACCAGCATTTTCTTTTCCCATGGTGAACTGAATGTGTGGGTAAAGGCTATTGATCTGTTGTGGAAGTGGCAGAAATATCATCAGCATAATGAAACCAAAGAGAAGGTTGGGGAATAATGGATGAGAACAAAAAAATTTTGTTCTCATCCATTATTCCCTCAAAAAAATTCTCCAGATTGTTCAAAAAATATGCCAAAGGTGTAGAGAGAGGACTACTCATGTTGAAGGCAGTGCCTTCGACCTGTCTATAGATCTTGTTTTCCCAGCTGAAATATAATGATTGCATAACAAATTCAAGAATATTCAGATACAAGATTTGGATTTGACATTGTTTCCATTTTTACCAATATTCATTATCTGACACTATTAGTTTACTATATGATGATCTCCCTCCTTATGCTGTGAAGACTTTTGAATTTGTTATGCAATCAGGATATTTCAGCTGGAAAAATAAGATCTATAGACAGGTTGAAGGCAATGCCATAGTTCTTTTATGTCAGCCTAAGCTGAATTGGCATGATTGTCTCTCTCTCTCTCTTCCCCAGAAATTTGAGTGTCTCATTTTATGTAAACATCAAAAATAGTTTTCATATTATTTTGTAATATATTAATTCCTAGCTCACAGCAACTGTTTTTAAATTGGTAAACTGATTGTTGTATTACCTTGTATTCCTGATCTTTGATTTGCTTGTTTTTACACACTGATGATGTACTGTTATTTTGAGTAGAAAATATCTGTACTTTCATTAAATTTAATTACTGTGGTTATTGTGTAATTTGTTGTTTATGGGCAAAAGATAATGAGCACCTGTTGAATGTGGAAAAAGTGTAAAGTTATGCTCTTCCTACACTGATGAAGGTGTACTTCAGGGAATTTATGAAGCTAGGGATTTGGGGGGGGGGGGGTCATGGTGGACAGGAAATTGATCTTCAGAGGGCATATTGCAAAAGTGGCTAATATAGCTCATAGGATTATTTAGTTATTGAAGTAAGAGGTCTACATACAAACAGGCTACAAAGAGGTCTATACTAACTAACATACTAACAGCTCTCTTTATAAGTTCTGGTATAACCAAATCTGGATTACTGTGCGCAGATCTGGTTATCTAGGTTTTTTCCTGAAAATGAGAAATTGATTGAGAGAATTCACATTCAAGTGACAATGATGTTTGGTCTACAATGCTCTTTAAGAGATAGATTGAGGGTTTATGGGTTGTAGAAGTTAGCTGATGTGCAGAAAAGAGAGGATATGAATGAAATGTTCAAGTTACTAAAAGGATTTTATAGGATTGATGCAGAGGAAATTTTTTGGCACTTGGTCAGAAGGAGAATGGGTCATTTCTGGAAATTGTGTAAGAAATTTTTTCAATTGGAGAGTGATAAATAAGTGGAATTGTTGACAGAGTATTTTGTCAGTAAATGCATTCAAAATAATTTACAATAATTATTTTTGAATTTTAATTTGTGCGGCTAGTATAGGTGTTCTGTGATGAGTCTTTGGACTCCACGGAAATTCCTGTGCAATCATAATGAATACAAGAAATACAGAGGAATTTCACTACTGAGTGTTCCAGGTAATATTTATGCAAGCATACTTGAAAAACATTAACAAGCTGGGTTCAAGTCAAACTAATATCAATCTGAAGTTAATTCAGATAACAGAAAAAATGTGTATCTCAGAATGACTAATGTCTAAATCTATGGCAAATTAATACAGCTCTATCTAATAGATAAGCTTAGGTGTTGACAGTTATACATGACTTATTTTTAATAGTATTAACAACACCAAATGCACTATTTTATAAAAAGATGTTTTATTAACTTGCTTATATTTCGCAGGCAATACATTCCACTCTCCGTGCAACAAACCTCCTCCTTATGTCCTCCTTATACAGTTCCAAGGAATGACCTCTTGTTATGTCTCATTCTATGTAAAATTTCTTCCACATTAATGCTTACTTTGTAACAATCCTTTCCAACTTATATGTCTCAGTCATATCCCCCCCTCCTATTCACAAAACACCTTAATCTTCTCTAGACATTTCTAACCTAATCTGCACACTGAAGCCTATTTGTACAATGGAACAACCATAACCTCTCTCTTCTATAATAAAATAATTATAGAAAAGAGAGGTTATGGTTGTATTAAAATAACTAAAAGTGATAAATAAATTTTTAAATACACAAATAAAGTTTTTAGTTTCTTTGAAGTTTTTAGGGCTGGGAGAGTGGGTCCTTTGAAGTGAGTGAGAGCATTTAACTGCATAGTTTTGCGTAATCAGATATCAGGTTGGGGGAACGTGATCTATATAAGAGAGTAGATTGCCGAATAACTTAGTATAGAAAAGTAACTCGCATAGTAAAAAAGGTTGAACACCACTGATATATAATATGGAAAACTTTTATTTAAATTACACATAAATAAAAACTTTAAATTACCTACATATTTCAGTTTTCAAAATGCGTGATTTCCTTTGATGAGAAGGGAGCAACATTTTCATCTGCTGCTTTAATTTTATCCTTATCTTTAAAAATTATTTTTATTGTTGATTTGCTTAATTTAAATTCATGTACAGCATCAACAATCTTAAAACGTGACTCAAGTTTTTGTGTAAATTTTGATTTCTTATTCAAATTGATAACAGCACACCTCACTGTTATGACTTTCCTTCACTAGTCTTATTGACATATTTAATAAGGATGTAAATTAAACTTATAATATGCATGGAAACAATAGCATCGGAAATGTACTGAAACAGAGATATGTAAACTGACATTTACGTATCTCTACCAATTATATATTTGGTTTAATCCTTTATCCAAGTGTAAGCAAACAAAGCTTGAACCTGAAGTATTTTCAGGATTGGGGTAACTTGTGGCAAAGGTGGTATAACTTCTCATCACTTGCCTTAGTATCCCATAATGCAAAACACATCTCCTTGCAGACATGTATAATGCTGTGCATTAAGGGAAGGGTCACTACCCACACCGGTTTCGACCTTTATTGAGGTCTCATCAGTGGGAGCCAAACCCAGAAGTGATGATACTAAAGTGGAAGTAATGGAGAAGTCATATTTCCGTATACCAGTTGCCAAAAGGGGTCACACCTTATTATTAAAATTCTCTAGATTAGAGATAAGTTGATGGAAGTTTTTTTACTTGGCAATGCTACCAATTATATATTTGGTTTAATCCTTTAACCAAGTGTAAGCAAACAAAGTTTGCATCTGAAGTATTTTCAGGACAGGGGCAACTCGTGGCAAAGGGGGTATAACTTTTCATCACTTGCCCTTAGTATTCCATAATGCAAAGCGCATCCCCTTGTAGACATGTATAATGCTATGCATTAAGGGAAGGGTCACTACCCAGACCGGTTTCGACCTTTATTGAGGTCTCATCGGTGGGAGCCAGACCCAGAGATGGCGATACTAAGGTGGAAGTAATGGAGAAGTCATATTTCCATATACCAGTTGCCAAAAGGTGTCACACCTTATTACATGTCTGCAAGGAGATGTGTTTTGCATTATGGGATACTAAGGCAAGTGATGAGAAGTTATACCACCTATGCCATGAGTTGCCCCAGTCCTGAAAATACTTCAGGTGCAAACTTTGTTTGCTTACACTTGGATAGAGGATTAAACCAAATATATAATTGGTAGCATAGCCAAGTGAAAAAACTTCCATCTACATATCTCTGTTTTTAAAATTCATCTTCAAATTAGTAAAAAATCTTGACCTTGCAGATATGAGGCGATGTGCTGGATAATGTGCTGCATACATGGTACTTGTACTTCGCATATGATCCCCTTATGCACTTAAGTGCTTAGCAAATGTGTAGACAGTGATGTAACATATACGTATACAGTGGTAAAAAACATGTAAAAGCAAATCCATGTATATTGGGGATTACATGTATTTCAAATGTTAATTATTTTAATTTTAATATTAACTGCAATCTCATTTTATTTTGTAACTACTTGTATGGTGGCACTTCAGCACATGGCTTAGTTCTGTAAATAGGATTACTGTTCTGCTCTAGCTTCATCTGCTGATACACTAATAATGGCCCATTAGTTTCTGGCCAAAACATTTACAATAATAAAATTATTCTTTATTCTTATGAATACATGTGTTTAATAATGTTAACAACAAACTCTATTTCTGCATATCAAGGTTCTCTCATCATTGCCATAATCTAATGTGACAACTTCACAACTTATGCAATGTGACTCCTAAATTTCATGTTCCTGTCCACCACATCTCTCATCTCCTTCCTCTACCTCCTTCAAAATTTCTTAACCAAATGTATACTTTGCATCCCACCTTTACCTACCTAATTTCAGAACCTCACACTTTTCAATACTGAAATGGCTGTTCCTCAATAGCCTACTCAAAGCAATCTATTTAAATCTTCCTGTACAGTGACAACATGCTTGACCTCCCACCCTGAAATTTTGCATATTTTATTATTATTACATGACCCCTCCAGGGAGTCCAAAGACTCGTCGAGGGAGGGCACCTACTTTATAGCTCTCTGTCTCCACCACTCAATTCACCGACGAACCACAACTACACCAACTACCGCCTATCTCCACCACCACTAGTATTTCCACAGACAATCACGAACATTCATGCCCACAGTGGGATTCGAACCGGCAGCCTTTGGCTGGAGAGCGGATATGCTAACTACTTGGCCAACCAAGACAAAATGAACCGCAACTACCATCATCATCTACATCAACACCATCTACTGTCCATCATCACCACTAGTATTTTCACAGACAAACATCCATGCCCACAGCAGGATTCGAACCCGCAGCCTTTTGGCTGGAGAGCAGATACGCCAACCACTCAGCCATTATTTTATTGGATTTTATTTGATCCATTATCCTTATCTGTATTGGTTATAACAATTTTTTATTGTTGTGTAAGTTTTTTAAGGCTACTGTTTCTTGAGGTGAAATATTGCGCTTGGTAAGTTTGCATTTTATTAAAATGCAGACCATAAACAAACAAATATTATTAGTCACTGTGAAATCCTGATAGAAGAAAGTAGCTCAATATTAGTACTAGCTTGAGGCTGAAGATAAATGATATCAGTAAGACTCAATTCTAGAAACTTATAAGCATGATTGTAATGGCTGTAAAACTGTGAGATGGAAGACATTAGAGACTCATCATCTTTCTGCTACAACAGGATCAGTGCTGTTTGGGCACTGATCTAGAGCTATTTAATAGCAGCAATGTCCAAATGCATTCTGAAGATCAGGAGATTAATTGAGGTAGGCACAAAATGGATGGAAATAACGGAGAGAGAGAGAGATTAAGCATGCAACGTGGAAGAAGTAGGCATGGATGCAACAGAAAGCACCTACAAATAATCAGCTGCATGAGAAGTACAAAGTGCAGACCAGGAAGGTGACTTGTTAAGTAAGGATAGCAAAAGTACAGTATGAAGTGCAATTAATAATATTACTGAGAAAATTCCAGAGTTCTTTCAATATGTGGCAACAAAAGAAATGATGATGATGAAAAGATAATATTAGTTGGTGAAAATGGTAGAATGGTGTATGATATACCTGAGATATTAAATGAGCAATTCATAAAAATATTTCATCCTCATAAGTCTGACATAAATCAAAGCTTGAATGGAGGAGAAGGGAATGATGATGAGTGCAGGAGGTATCAGGAATTAAGTGGACTCGGTGCATATATTGCATTTTTTGAAGAAATGATCCAGTGAGTTAACGGTACCCTTGACATTCCTCTTTAGGAAAGGTTGTACAATGGAGAGAGTCCAAAAGGAGTGGAAAGAGAAAAATTGTTCCATTTTAACAAGGAGATGACCAGTTTTGACCTTTGAGGCCTCATCAGTGGGAGCCAGATCCAGAGGTGATACCAAGGTAATGCAGAAATCATATTTCCATATATGAGTAGCCAAAAGGTGTCACACCTTATTATTAAAACACTTTGGATTAGAGACAGTTGTTGGAAGTTTTTCCACTTGGTTATACTATAAATTCAAATGACGTCTGCATTACTTCCATATTGGCTCTCACTGATGAGACCTCAATAAAGGTTGAAACAGATCTGGGTGGTGACCCTTCCCATAATGCATAGCATTATATATGTCTGTAAGGGTATGTGCTTTGCATTATGGGATAACTAAGGCAAGTGATGTGAAGTCATTAGCTTCTATATATGAGTTGCCCAGTCCTGAAAATTCTTCAGGTGCAAACTGTTTGCTTACATTTGGATAAAGGATTAAACCAAGAATATAATTTCTTGTCATCTTTAATTTATAGTATAATCAAGTGTAAAAACTTCCAAAAGATATCTTTTGTATGTTTTAGTAATATGCTCAAAAAAAGTCTGATGATCTGAACTCATTTAATAACTGCTAATTAGTTAGATGAGATCTTTTATTGTATATACATATTAAATTTTATTGTATATACATACATATTATTGTATATACATGTTTACATATTAAAAATAATTAAAGTACTTACTAGTTTTTTAAAGACTGCAAGTCGCCTAGATGGATTTTCCAACTTGCTGGCATCAATAAATTTTGGATAGAGGTGAGAAGTAAGCAAAGGTTCTGGGAGCTTCCTAAAGAAAGCTTTCAATAAGCTGGAAACTACATTAACATCACTCCACCTTGGATCCTGCAAGTCCAGAGAGTCAAATCCTTGATTAACATTGTCCATTAACATGCTTACTGCTGCATTATTTCCAGGTACTCTGTAGATTCCAACAACTTCCAGTCCTTTAGTTTCAACTATCTGTGTACATAACTCTACCAACAGAGGAACATGCTGAAAATTAAAAGTATCATTTCTTTAATAAAGATGTCGAATGCAATATTTTGAAATTTCTATGTGAAAAATAATATTTTATTCTGAACAGAAACCAATGAGAAATCTCTCAACTACTATGATCTTTAAAATGTCTGTTACTGTTTTTCTTTCAGTTCTCAATTTCTTATTTCAAGGTAGATGACTATGATTAAACCATTTTTTCTTTTATATTAAACATGGTGTTTTTCATCTATATGAAGACAACTTCTTCATTCATTTGAATGAATTTTTTTCTCCCTGAATTTCATTTATACAGATCATTCTTCATAAATCTCAGTCATTTATGTTCCTTACTTCTTATTTAGTTTTTCTTATATTTTAAGGATTCTTATTACAAATGATGGGGAATTGCGATTATGACCATGCTTTGGATACTCCCCCATCATAGAGGTTAGTACATACTTCATGTATTAAATTGCATCATTATAACTTTCATAAATAAGTAATCCATACAGTTTCAACAGTACCTTTGATTGACATCACACAAAACAGATACAATAGGAATGAAGTTTTACATCCCAACTGGCTGATCTGTTGTTCAGTACCTATATACTGTGCTACACTGTGCCATTAGTATCGACAAGGGCTTATTCTCAAGTACTATTTAGTGAAACTATATTCTTCATTCTGCAACAGGCCAAAGGCAGATAACCAGATCAAGTTTAAATTTAGATGATACTTGCACTTTAGTAATCTGTAGCTTCTTTCCACTGGATCAACTACTTCAAGGACCAGATATTCGTATTTCTTGTTGCTACAGAATATACTTTTTTTTCTTTCTTTTGTTTCACTCTTACACATGAGAAACAGCATGGCCTATAGCAATTAAATACCATATGTGGGCTTATAATAGCCCTATCCCAGCTGACTCTATGAAAGAGTCTCTAGTGACAATATCAGCATGCTGTTATTTTATTTATTATTATTATTATTTTAATTCATATGACTAGCCAGTCTGCCAAATGTTTTGTTTCATCCACATCTATTTCATGCATAAACTCCAGACTATTTGTACCAGAGGAATATTTCTCCCTGTATCTGGTACAAAGCAGATAGTAAATGAAATGAAAGCAAATAAGAATTTGGATTGACAAATTTGAATGTGAACTGTTTATGGATAGTGACCAATAGCTTTTCATGTTTTTGCATGTTTAGAGGAAAGTGGGCAGTGGTGGCCAGTTTAATATATAAGTGCCTATGAATATACAGAAAAGGCATGAAACAAAACATCAATGAAAAAGTAACTGAAATGAATCTGAAAGAGAGAGAGAGAGGTAAATGACAAACTCCCTTTATTCTAATGCTGGGGAGATTTCGGATTTATGCAGCATTAGTAGTTCTACATCTGAGTTGTGTGTTATACAGAAGAGGACACTGCCTTTTGGAATACTGAGAAGGTTATGAATATGATATGTTTATGCCAGGAAAGACTAGAGATGTAAGTCGGCTAAGGAAAAGAAATCAAATTGACTACAGATCTGAATATTATTAAACACAGCCAGGTGGGCAAAGTGATATCTTTCATAGAAGAAATAAGATAACACTGTCAGCAACTGTAAGTTTTTTTCTACTCATATTAAACGGATATCCAGTATAACAACAAAACTGTTGTTTATTCAACTAGTTTCTTACCTACTCTTCGGGTGTAAACATTTTCCTGAATATATACACCATAAATGTGTTGATTATAAGGAACTGTGTATTGGTGGCATTGAAGAGATCTTAAAGCCTGAAAATCATTTGAGCACTACAGGGTTCAGCAAATGAAGTGGAATGGTACTATAGTCAGCAAAATCATGAAAAGGCTTTTGTGTTCAGTGAAATAAGGTTGATAATGTACAAAATTATCCAAAGAAAGGAATCCACTCACCATGATATGTAGCACACAAACAACCCAATCACAAATGCTCTGAAAATGTCAAGCATGACCATATTAATTTCTCCAGTATCCTAATGCTTGTGTACAAAGGTATGTGGGAAGTTTGACTAGTAGATCAGCTATTATACATTAGTTTGAAACCAGAAAGCTCAATTGTCATTTGAGCTGGAGGCAAGTTGTCAGAATCTGGCCCTTGCATATTCTGATTTAGATTTATTACTGTTTGTTTTATTTTTAAAGATGTTGCTGGCTTGAAAGCTAAGTACAAACATGTTATTTTTGAGTTCAGCCATTTACGAAGATATTGCTGACAGTTTTTATCATGGACTGCTTTGATGCATATCAGAGAACCAGAGATGGGAGTTTTGTATAAAGTGGGAATGAAAGCCCTTATTCCACCCTGGATTATCTCATTTACTAGGTCAGAGCAGGATAGCATAAAAAGGAAGTAGAGACATCACAAAGGTCATTCCATTTGGTACTGCTGAAGTGCCAGAGAACAATAACTGATATTGGCTGGGTGAATATTGGTAACTTCCAAAACCTAGACCAATAAGAAAACAAAAATGTAATACTCAAAATGGAAGAAGAAGAAACATGCTTTGATATTTTAATATCAAGAACTAATCACGAACCAATCACGACTGTACACGTAAGTATTTTAGGTACATAGTGCAGGTTAAATTTATACATCTGCATAAGATGGAAAGCAATACAACAGATTTGGAATAATGTTATTATTATTAAAGAGAGAGAGAGAGAGATTAAAAATCAACATTCACCCAACCTTCTTTCAACAATACATAATTTTTTTAAATAAAATATAATTACCTAGAGAATACAAACAACTAGATTTTTGCCAACCTGCAGAATAGGCAGGATTCAGAAAAAAAAAAAAGAAAAAAAAATTATAGCACTGTTGATCATATCTATGTAATAAGGTAAATGAATATAAAAAATTCTACGGACTAGCCTTTATTATTGAAAAGGCTTTTGATCTCAACATTAGCTATTTTAGAAGCCTTAAAAAATCACAGAAATTCTTCTTATTATTATTATTAAGAGAGACCTTCAGGGACTCAACGAGGGAGGCCACATACTACACGCACTATCTATCATACTTATTCTTGAATTCATTCATTCAACACTGCCTGCACACACAAAATCCAATGGCAATCCATTCCGATCATGCACCACCCTCTGAAAGAAAAATCTTGCCCCTTCTTAGTAGCATTCATTTGGAGCTTCCAAGCATACCCTCTTGTCCTTTTCCCACTCTCCATAAAATGAAAAATTCCATCAACTGAAATCCTATATGACCATTTCAGAAGTTTGTAAGTTTCAATCATATCACCCCTCTTTCTCCTGTTTGCTAATGGCTGCAGTCTACAAATCTTCAATCTGTCTTCATAATCAGTATTCCACAATCCTGATATAATTTTTAACACTCTCACAACAGAAACCAGAAGACCAGACCTGTGCACAATAGTCCAAGTGAGGTCTTATCAAAGCCCTTATTAAAGAGACAAAATGGCATCCTTATCTTTACATGTTAAAATTTGTTGCAGCATTGCAGTTATTTTTTTTTTAGTTGTATTTGCAATTTTTATAACATGGTCCCTGAACTTCAACTTCCTATCCACTAACACTATAGATCCATAGCCTGATCCGTTTCTTCTAGCATAATCCCACCAATATAATATGACATTGGATATCTAATCATGCCAAAGTGCATGACTTTGCATTTACTGACACTGAACAGACAACCATTTTTCTATGCTCACAATTCCAGCCTATTCAAATCATTCTGCAAGTCATATCAGCAGCATTCCTGATTGCCCTAAATATCTTTGCATCATCAGCAAATAACTGTATGTCGCTTGTCAAATCCTTCCCAATATCATTAATGTACAGATTGAATAACAGTGAAATAAGGACTGATCCTTCTGGTACACCACTAGTTATTATTATTATTTTTTAAATTAATCTTTGTACTGGTTATGGGCAGTACTACCCTTACATCACGTCCAGACTTGATATAGGCCTAAGCCTTTACAAGTGTTTTACCCGATGCTTGTTCTAGTTATCATTGTAATCATTGTGTGCCCTGTAGGGCCCTCAAGGAAAGAATTTTTATTTCCTTCTGCATAAGCCCAAGCTATTTTAAGTCCTTACAGTTATCTGCACTCCATAAGCCAAGTAAAGAGATGGTGGCGCTGGTAAACCTCGGAGTTGCCCCATTCTCCTCCCATATCTTACTAACTAGATCTTGGTTATTCTTGTAATAGTTTACCTTATTATTATGGCTATGGGCTAGTGGGCACCCTGTTCTCACCACCTGGGCATCAACTACCCAAATGTCACCATCTCTTTTAATCACTGTCTGGCTTACGCAAACCTGTGGACGTCCTATAATGTGGTTCCACCGAGGTCTCTCAACCTTTGTTCTTAAAGCGGTTGTTCAGAATATCGACCAGTGTCATGCCTCCACACGCAGACCCCCCATGGGTGTTGGGGTTGCTTCCATTTGGTTGCTTCTGAATGGAAGCAACACTGGGCTATATGAGACAATGTCTCACTGTAGCGGCAGCCAGCATTACAGTTTGAGTCGTCACTACCCCATCGAGCTGTGCGGGCTTCAGTGGGCAGGGCATTGATCTTCGTCCTGATAAGGTCAATATATTCGAACCCAGGGAGGAGTCTGGTGCCATCCCTTACCCAATCATGCTGGGAAGGCACCAGATATGACTCTTTTAAAGGAGAACCATCTACAGAACAGTGCAGCAGAGATGTCCATCTCTTGTGTTCTGCAGGTGCTGACTCAATTAAGGTACTTTGATAATGGGACCAGCCTTTAGCCCATCTAAAGTCTTCTTGTATTAATGGGCTATAGAAAGCCTCTCTGCAGATAGGGGAAGAATATAATTCTAACTTCACAATTCTGGACAGCTGCAGGCGTGAGATCAGCCATCTAAGTGATGGAACCCTGAGCCTGCTGTCCTTCACCCTCGCGTGGAAATATGCAGTAGGAGTTGTCAGGTGGCAGTCAGAGCCATGATCTCACAGCTGAACAGATAGCCCTGTCCATTTGAGACAGTACCGAGATATATGTCCTACCAAGCACCAACTCGTGGTAAAAGCGAGGTAGGAGATAGTGGGAAAGGAGAAACTGTCTTTGCTGGGGCTTGAGAGGAACTTTCCTCAAAGAAGCGATCCCAGCTTCTAGGATAGAAAACCTTCCCTTTGGGGTGAACAGAATAACGAGCTATCTCCACTCTTCCAGGATGGTCAAAGCGTGCAGTGGCCTCCTCTGCAGGGAAAACTATCACAGAGAGAGAGAGAGAAGATATATATTCTCGGCACAGCCGTCCGAAGGGACAAAAGCTCTCTGTCTATAATCATGCTATGTATGTCGATGAAGTCATTTAACTAAGATTTTATGATTAAGAGTCTAAGTATCACAGGGGAAGATGGTAATAGGTCTAAAGTTTGATGCACGGCTTGAAGTTTCTTTTTTCGGAATGAAGATAGTTCTAGAAGCACATAGATATGGTGGTATTGCTTTACTAAAAAGGAGAATGTCCAATAAGTCTCCTCTTATCCACGCTAATATTTTATAATCCATACCCATATTCTCTGATTTATATAACAGTCTTCCATGCTGTATTCTGATCCTGCTCAATGGAATTCTCAACCCGTCTTAGACGGAAGAGAAGAAAAAGAAGAATGTTATTACCAAATATGGAGTTTCAAGTATATACAAGGGTGGTCTGAAAAGTTCTCAGCCTAACAATGAAAAAACGAATTTATAATTTCAACATTATTTTTATTTTTCAACATAATCTCTCTTAAGACTAATACATTTATTCCAGCAATGCTCCAGCACCATGATCCTGTCCCTGTAGTGGTTCTCAGTAAGATCTGCAAAATATCCCTCTACAGCTGCAATCATATCTTGATTCAAAGAAAAACATTGATCAGTGAGGAAGAGTTTCAGTTTTGGGAAGATATAGAAGTCAAAAGGAGCCAAATCTGGCGAATAGGGTGGATGTTCCAACAATTCATAGTGCAGATCCCTTAATATTCCCATTGCCAAAACACCTTTGCGGGCAGGTGCATTGTCCTGATGAAAGATTTTTTTCTTCTGCGAACCGGGTCTTTTCTCACAAATTTTTTCTTCTAGTTTGGTTAAAAGGTCAGAATAATATTCCCCAGTTATTGTTTTACCCTTTTCAAGATAATTAATAAACAACTTTAGCATCTCAAAATACAGATGCCATGACCTTTCCTGCTGATGGAACCGACTTTGTCTTCTTTGATGCTGAACAACCAGCTTCTGTTCAGTTTTAACTGCTGTTTGGATTCTGGTGTGTAATGGTGAATTCAAGTCTCATCCATAGTAATAAATTGACACACAAAATCAGTTTTATTCTTTAAAACGCTCCAAGCACTGTTCAGAGATTTTTATGCAAGTAAGTTTTTGATCTGCTGTGTGAGCAACATGGCACACATCTTGTGCATTTTTCATTTGCAATTCTCCATGCAAAAATATATCCTACACATTCTTTTGAAAAGCCTATAGTCTCGGCAATTTGACACACTTTGACTCACCGGTTATCCAATGTCATATTGTGCACTTGATCAATGATTTCTGGTATTGTTACACTTTTTGGACATCCTTCACATGGATCATCTTCAAGGCTGGTACCACCACGTTTAAACTCGCAGCCCAATTCTTAATTGTCGAAAACAAAGGAGAAGAGTGCCCATAAACTTTTATGAATGTCGAATGAATTTCTTTTGGTGTTAAACCTTCTTTTACAAAGAATTTTATAACCGCACAATACTCAATTTCATCCATTTCAAGGGATACAGACTTTTGCTTCAGACAGCTATATAAAACGAACTACATGATAGAATGACTTGCAATTTCACATGGATGCTTATGACAGATGTACCAACTTGGAAAAAAAAATCTTGCCGATAATGTTGCCATCTATGGTTGAGGCCAAGAACTTTTCAGACCACTCTCGTATAATTACACCTACAGATTTGTTATAATTTTTACATTGATAATAATTTTTACATCTGCTTAAATGGTAGAAATGAACTTCTTTATTTTTAACCCAGATTTTTGTTAAGATTAGGACACCTACCCAATAGTTTAAATTGTCTAGAAGTAATTCTGTATATTCTAATTTATCTTGAATACTTCTTATATTGATATGAGAAATTAAGTACTTACAGTGTCTGAGGATAAAGTTTCTTAATTCTACTGAATCATGACATACTATTCATTTATGAAAAGTGATATCACAGTTGTTATTCTCATCCGCCACTGTTGTTCATGAGTTAGTTTTAACTCTCGCTGTTTTCTTGGAGTTTACACAGATCTTGTTTGCATCTGATCTGCCATATTTTTTATGTATTTTACGTCTCCTCTCACGAACAGTTTGACCCAGAGATATTTGTATTTCTTCTTTACATTTCTTTGCAATAAACAGTAGATGTTTTAGGTTTCCAGTCATGTGCTCGTTTAGATATTTAACTTTCTTTAAAATTGTCACATATATCAGTTGTGCTTAGTCTATATTAGATATTTTTGTGCTCGTCCAGCTATTTTTCTCTGATCACTTTTCTTTTAAATTTTATGATAGGTACTGCTATTTTTTTTTTCTACCACTATGAACACATGTATAGCCTCAATATCATTTTCATTATATTAATCTTGATTTTATGTTCAATTTTCTTTGCTATTTCATTCATATTTTCACGTGGCTCATTGGGAATATCAACAATTTCCAGGTTTGATCTTATTGCCTGTTGATTTGGGTCATCCACTGTTTCATGAATTTCTTTGAGCTTGCCATGCAGCTCCATATTTGCATTTCTAATTAAATGTTTTTTGTTTTGAGTTTCTTAACTTCTTGTGTCAGACCAGCAATGATCTAGCCAGAAAGTCATCTATTTTGTTTCAAGTATATTCTGTCGAACTTCTTAAGTTGGTGACGTCTTTATTTAATTCTTTCATTATCCCCATTACATCTGTAATACATATTTTGTCCATATTACTTATCTCTGGAATGCATGAATTACCACCCCTGGAAGAAGTTGCCAGCAGGAATTGGTTAGCACTGGAATGGCATCCATTGTAGAACAAAGAGTTTTAACACTGAACAGGTCTTTGTCATTTCAACTACCCTTTTGCAAAGAAACCACTCCTCACCTTCTTGCCCATAACTTCCTGTCACACCTTCCAGGGATAGCCCCTTGTCCTTGCTCCTTCCCCTTATTCTACCATACAAAGGAACTCCCCAGAGTCAAGCCTCTAAGTACCTCTCAACAGTTTAAATATCTAAATCATATCACCTCTCCTTCTTTGGTGTGCAGTCCATATTTCCTCAGTATATCCTCACAACTAACATTGTACAGTCCTGATATCATTTTTGTTTTCTGCTTCTACACTCTTTCCAAGGTTAAATTTAAACCTCTTCAAATCCTGGGGACCAAATCTCAGCACAACAGTCTAGGTACGGTCTGATCAGGGCTTTATACAATGGAATCAGAACTCTTTTCTCTCTGATAGTCATCATTCTTCTAGTATTGATACAATTCTCTAGACTACATTCACCACTTATGCAATATGTCCCCTGAATTTCAAGTTTTTAACAATAATCACCACAAGGTCTCTTGCCTCCCCTGACTTCCTCCAACAAATTATGCAGCCTCCTTCTATTCTATTACGTATTCCTTCTATTACGTAATGCCTAAGACATTTGTCCCTCAAAAAAATTTCATTCCTTTACTACTACATTCTATTTCCTCTTCTCAGTTTATCCTTCTGTACCATTCTAGACAACACCATGTCTATTATATCACTCCTTGAACTAATTCACAAATGGTGAATTAGTTCAACCATAGTTCAACTATCCTTGTGCAAAGAAACCACTCTTCACCTTCTTGCGCATAGCTTCCTGTCACACCTTCCAGGGATAATCCCTTGTCTTTGCTCCTTCCCTTGTTCTACCATACAAATGAACTCCCCAGGGTCAAGCCTGTAAGTACCTCTCAACAGTTTAAATTATCACCTCATTTTGCACTCGCCAAATTCAAACATCTGCTGTTCATTCACTATGCCACATGGCTTATAGCCCCCCCCCCCTAAATATCCTGTCCTACAGATCATCATTTATTATAGGTAATACTCCACCACTTAATAATTTGCCCTGCTCATCCTGCTGAAAAATGCTATACCCTGCTACTTCTATTCCTTTCAGTATATTATCTTCCATCAACCATTGTCTCACAATCCCAGTTATCTTTGGACAGGCTGAGGCTATCAGTGCCACCAATTCATCTCCTTTATTCAGATACTCCTCGCATTAGTACAAAGAAACATCAACTCACCATCAGTGTTTCTATACCTATCATCATTTCCTCCAGAGCCCAATGGATTCTGCATTACACCATATCCTCTACCATATGCTATCCTCTACCTTGATAATTCTAGTTTCCCTGCAATAACACTCTCACTTGTTCAGAGAACAACATTCTCTCCAGATGCTTATATTCTTTCTCATCGAGATATTCACAATCCAAGCCTCTCTCTTTCAGCACATTCTGGCTATCATACCCTTCATTATTGATGCTCCTATCCTCAGCTATGCACTATTATACTTGTACAAACTTAGACCTCTTGCCACCTGATTCGTGCTGCCTCTCAAATCATTCGTACCTACCATCGCAATCATCTCATCCACTCTTTCGCTTGCTTAATTACTATAGTCACACTGTTTATCATTCTTCCAGGCATACACTTCTAGCATTCTATTTTGCACTCCACAGACATCACACATCTTAGCACTGTTCCTTCCTAGATCACCTGCATCCCTCACTCTCTCCTCTGACATTTTCTCTCCTTGCTCTCTCACTTACCTGCCTTCCTGTCATCTCCCCATCCCTGGCTCCTGCACTATCATTTCCCCTGGTTCTTCTATTCTCTTCCCTTTTGTCATTTCCATAATAACTCTCTCTCTCTCTCTCTCTCCTACTCTTATTCACTTCGCATCTGTTCTCTCCAGTCTCTGAATCTCTTCCTTTAATGCTTCTTAACTCATTCCTCATGCATTCCACTTCTTTTAGTGCATTCCCCCTATCCCAATCCCCCAGTATATCTCAAACAGTATGTTTGTCATCTTTTATCAGTGATTTTGAAACAGTCCTCATGGCCAGCAAAACACTTAAACCATTTGACAGAGTGTCACGTGACGAGTTGGTTTTTAAATTGCAATATATGAGCCTGGATATCAGGTTAGTGATTGGTAACTGGCTTTCTGATAGATATAAGAGAATTGTATATGGGGAAGCAGTATCAGGGAGTAGGAAGGATACAAATGGAGTTCCACGGAGTTCAGTACTGGGACCATTACCGTTCAATCCTTATGTCACTGATACTCTCACTAGAATACTGTCATTTGCAGATAATATGATGATTGGGAATGTTATTAGTGCTGTATGCAAAGTTCTAAAATTTGAGATCCACAGATGTGATGTTTCATACTCACTTGGTGGAGTTATACTGGAAGAAGCAAAGGGAGAACAGGATCTTTGGGTAATTGTAAATAGAGATTTGAAGTTCAGAGGATATATTGCAGAGGTTGCAAGGATGACTTAGAGAATTCTTGCAATATTGAGGACACTGATCACGAGAGATATAAGGTGATATAAGAGGGTGTAGGGGCGGATAACGAAAATGATATATGGACAGACTGAAGGCATGCAAACTACAGAGTTTGGTGGACAGTTTGGTTGACAAGGAGAGAGGAATAGACTGAGACATTTAAGGTGTTGAAAGGTTATTATGGACAGACTGAAGGCATGCAAACTACAGAGTTTGGTGGACAGATGACAAGGAGAGAGGAATAGACTGAGACATTTAAGGTGTTGAAAGGTTATTACTGGATTGATACTGGGGAAATTTTTTATATGGTAAAACAAGAGGCAGGAACAAGAACATGTGGAAGTTGCAAAAGGAAATAACAAGTAATAGGGTAAGAAGTTTTTTTGCCACGAAGTGGGTGTGATAGCAGTGTGTCAGAACAAGTGAATGGTGGCAGAGACAGATGAGCAGCATGATCAAGGGTGAGAAAGCTGAGTGTCTTGTGAAAATGGATATTGCATCGATGGAGTGTAATAAATTTAGAGGATGATAACAATTGGAAATGCATTTCATTGTCCTGTCAAAAAAAAAAAAGAAAAAAGAAAAGTGAAGTACGAAAAGAATGGCACAACATAAAAACATAGTAGCAAATGCCAGAAAAATTATTAAATAAAGTTAACATGCAGTGATGAAATCAGGGGAAAAAAAAATTAAGTAGTAAATCTTTAGAAATAAAACAGACCACAAAAGAATGGCACCACAGCTAATTAGGAAGCCATAACCCCCCCCCCCCCACACACATATATATAATAAGACCAAATGCATATAAAATTTTGAAGCATCTCAGTTCAGATATTAGACAAGAAGTAAATATCAGCAGTGAACTAAAAAGAGAATTTCAAATTTTTTTATTCAGAATTATGGACCAATGACAATTACAAAAAAAATAATAATAAAATAAAATTCCCAGGCAGATGATGAAAATCAGATATATATATATATATATATATATATATATATATAATATATATATAACAGAAGATTTTTTAAAAATTTAAAAGAAAAAAAAAATTAAAAATCTCCCTGAGAAGATAACCCAAGCTCAGAATTATATAAATATGCAAGAATATAATTTAGAGAGCAACTTATTATTTTTAAATAACTTTAATCTACAGGATATCCGCAAGAAGAATGGAAAAATACAACAGTAATTTCAATTCATAAAAAAAAAGATCCAAAAAATTACAGAGGGATAAATATTCTGAATTCCTGTTACAAAATATATAGTAGAATATTAAATGAAAAAAATTTGGAAAATATTCGGAAGACTTTATTACAGAAGCACAGAGTAGATTTAGAAAAGGATGTTCATGTATAGATCCAGCTTTCTCTCTAAAATTAATAATAGAAAAAAAAAAAAAAAGAACAGAGTATACAATCTGAAACCCACACCAAGGTAAACATTTAATTTAATACATTACAAGAAAGACAAATACCAAATAATAAATAAAAAAAAAAGCTAAATACCAAATTCTAAGAACTATTAAACACTTATATGAAGAGCTGAACTATCATCATCATCTTGGAGAGAAATAAACCAAGAAGTTACATAGAAATAGTCCCTGTCTGCAACTCTAATGTTCATTTAAATGAAATGATATTATGGAACAGACAAAACCATCAAGGTATTAAAAGCCATCTCCAAATGTGAATTTAAACACACTCCTTTTTGCTGATGACCAATAATAATTCTGAAGATTATGTTCAGAAAGTTATTCTCAGTCTAAAAGAAACAGCTAAAGATTTTGGAATAATAAATTCAATAGATGAACAAATGGCTTTTTTTAAAGGTCAAGATCCAACTAAAAGTAAAATAGTAATAAATAACAAAATTTTAGAACAAGTTAATTCTTTTACATATTTAGGCTGCATGATTTCATATGAAGATGAAAACAATGTTAATATGAAAATTACAAAATAGCTACAAATGAGAGGCGTAATAAATTCAATACTTAAACCAAATATGGTACAAAAACAGACTTAAAAAAAGTTCAAAATACACTAACGTCATCAATGCTACTATATGAAAGTGATATTTGGACAATAAAACAAAAACCAAAGATTAATAGCAGGTGTAATGAAATCTATGATTAAAGCAGCAAAATATACTCTTTCTGATCATAAAAAATTATTATTACTTCTACTGCATGGGCACCTCCATAGAGTCCTAACATCGTGAAAAACCCAATCAACACAATATCTATGATACCTCTCCTTGAAACTATTAACAGACAAAGCACTCACAATTGACTCAGGAAACCCATTCCATTCATTCACCACTCACCAAGCAAAAAATCCAGTCTTCACTCTCTTACTAAACACACTCTAACCCAACTTCTAGGGCTGTCCTCTTATCTTGCCCCCTCTAGCCAGATGCTGAAGCATTTCTCCTGCATCAGTTCTATAAAATTCTTTAAGTAACTTAAAAATGTTTTGATCATAGCCCCCTCCTCCCCCTTTTGTCTGGCAATCAATTTTTGCAATCCACAAAACCTCATCTTTCCTCATAGAAAGCATTTCACAGACCACTCACCATCTTGGTCACTCACTTCTAGATCCTCTCGACAATTTTCTCATTCCCAAGAAATTCAGATGAGAGACCTGAGCACAGTAATCCAGATGTGGTCATATCAAAGCTTTATAAAGAGAAATGATAACTCCTTTATCTCTTCTTGTTAGTGTATTCTTCAATAACCAAGTAATCCTATGAGCTATCCTGGCTTAGACAGCATATTGCTACTTTAGCAATATGCTCTCTAACTGGTACTACCCCAAATCTCTGCCTTCATCAATTTCCTCGAGTACAGTTCTCTCAATGTGCTACACAGCTTGTAGTCTTTGTATTCCAGAATGCATAACTTTACACTGTTCCACATTAAATTTGACATATATTATGTTTTGCCCATACTGCCAATATATTTAAATCATCAGCAAATATCCCCAAATTATTTTCTATGTCATTTGTACAAATTACACAGCAGTCATCCAAGCACCAAGTCCTGTGACACAACACTAGTCACCTGCCTTCAGCTGGATTCTGCTCTTCCACATACTACTTTTTGTTATATGTCCATCATCCACCCTTACCTATGTCATCAGTTTCATATCCATCCCTATTTGCTAGAGTAAGAGTTCCATGTGGTATCCTGTCAAATGCCTTTGCAAATTCCAGCACTGTCGTCATGTACATCATGTAATCATTCCCTTTATCCGTTCAGCTGTAACTCAATTATAAAAAATTAGTAGATTACTAAGGCATGACCGACCAACCCTTCACAAAGCTGTACTACTCCTCATGGAGTATCATATTCTTATCCACCCATTCCTGAGTTTGTTTCTTAACCAACTTTTCTAGTACCTTTACCAATTCTCTTAACACAAGATTCTGATTGGCCTATAAATTACTACCACAGTGCTTAGATCCTCATTTATGAAAAGGAATTATTTTGCCCTCCTTTCACTCTCTTGGAACTTTGCCAGAGTGAGACAAATTAAACAATACCTAGTCAAAGGAATCCAGTTCCACTGCAAATTCTCTTAACACATGAACTGATATCCCATCCAATTCCACAGCTGTATTTGCATTCAGATTCTGCAATACCCTAAATACCTCAATTCATCAACTTCTGTTCTCACATCATTTCTTGTCACCTCTGCCATAACAATATCTCCACTTTGATGAATATACCCTTGCAAAATGGTCACTCATTAGAGCAACAGTTTCGCTTGTCTCTGTTATCTCTCTACCATCTGACTTTGTTAAAGTTATCCTTCCATAGTCATTCTTCCTCCTACTTGCCACATAATCAAAAAAACTGCTTGGGATTTCTTTTGCTTGCTCAACTAACTTCTTCTCATAATCTGATTTTTCCTTCCTTACCACATTGGTCACCTTCTTCCTTATACTCTGAATAACATCTTTTTTTTGCAGCTTTTGCTTAATGATATTACTCATCCAACTAACTCCTACCCGATTTACCCTACTAACCTTGAGTATACAGTATGATACAGCTTTCTCTAGATATCCCTCAACTATTCCCCATGCATTGTGAACATTCTTCCCTTGCAGATCTTTATGCCATGGTACTGCTTCAAGCTGCCTTTAAGTGTATCATAATCAGCCTTGTAGTTCCACATTCTTAACTGGAATTTGCACATGTTTTGCTACCTCCCAAGTCAAGACCACATGATCACTTTCCCCCAAGTCTTCTGATCCCAATCTCTACTAGTTGTTTAGAGACACGAAAAAATATACAGGAATACCTCGATTATCGCGGTTATTGTTGCCACGAAAAATACCCCAATAATCGGAATAAATAATGCATGTAAAATGGGTGATCAATGCCAAGGATTTTTCAAATCTATTAATTAAATTTTATATATCAAGTAAAAAAGAAATGTGTTAAGTAAAAAATGAAGGTTCATTAAGAAAAACAAGATTATTCTTTAATCTTTATTTATATATAAGAAGAAAATACAATTATTCTCTTGGATAAAAATTGGTGTAGAGTTGTCTGGTGGAATTTTTTCTTTCTTTTTTCTTTATATAAACTCGGTAGCAACGGATGGAATTTTCAATTTCCTGACAAACTTTCTGTGATTGCTCGAGATTAGGATCACCATTCAAGATTTTTTCTTTAAAATTTTCAGCAATTCTAAACATTTCATCCATTTCTTTGAGGGTAAATTCCTTCGGTGCCAAGTCAATTTGTTCGTCATTATCATTGATTTGAGCATCGTAAGCATGTTCTCTCTCTCGAGGTTAATTAGGTCCTGAACATTACCTTTTTCTTTTAGTCCTAGATTGAAGCCAAGCTCAGTTATGTCATTGATAACACGGGTTACTTCGTTTTAAAATCCTTTAAAATCATTTGCACAATGAGAAATAATCTTTTGCCACGCTGCTCTCAGGTTGCTAGACGTTACTTCACTCCATGCTTCCTTGACATTCTCAATGCAATTTTTGATATTGAGTGCCTTCCAGAAACCTGTCAAAGTCATAGCTTCATCTGTAGTCTTTTCTATTGCTTGTGAAAAAGTTCTTCATAGGTAATGCACCTTAAAGGATGCGATTACACCTTGATCCATTGGCTGGACGATGGAAGTGGTATTAGGTGGTAAATAAATAACTTTTACATTTTCGCACAAATCATTCGGTGCTGTTGGATGACTAGGTGCATTATCTAATATCAACAAGATTTTAAAATCAAGATTTAATGACTTGCAGAACCTTTCAGCTTCAGGACAAAAACAGTTTTTAAACCAATCCTCAAAAATAGTTTTCATCATCCAAGCTTTTCTATTGAATCTCCAATGAACAGGGAGAAAATTTTTATCTAAACTTCTAAGCAGGCGAGGATTTTGTGAATGATAAATAAAGAGAAGCTTCATCTTGTAATCTCCAGAAGCATTGCCACATAGTAAAAGCGTTACACGCTTCTTTGAAACATTGTAGCCAGGCTGTGATTTTTCATTTTTTGCTAAAAATATTTTAGTGGGCATTTTTTTCCATAATAAACCTGTTTCGTGAGCATTAAATATCTGATCATCGGTATAATTTCCTTCTTCAATGATCTGTTGCAATTCATCAGGAAAACTAGCTGCTGCTTTTTCATCGGCACTTGCAATTTCACCTTGTACACAAACACTATGAATGCTGGATTGCTTTTTGAACCGATCAAACCACCCTGAACTTGCAGAGAAAGTTTCTTCCACTACTGACGCCGAATCATTTTTGCTTTCTAATTGTTAACTTTTTAAAGTTTCAAACAAATTCAATACTTTTGTTTTTATAGTCATTTAACTAAGAGGAATTCTCTTTTGGTTACAATCTTCTATCTACACTGACAATAGCGTTTCCATTTCAATCATAAGATGGCTTCTGTTTCTTGTAGTTTGGGACCCAGGTCGATGCACTTTGTCCTAGTTGCTTATAGTTTGCAGCATGGTCTAAAATATGGCGAACAGTTGATTCATTTAGACCGTACTCTCTTGCAATTTTGGCTTTGGTTATGCCTGCTTCATACTTATTTATCATATGCAACTTATCTTCTAAGCTGATCACTATGTTTCTTCTTGATAGCTGTAGACTTGAAATCATCCTTGTTTCTTTTAGAATTCATTGTAGGGGTAAATAACAAGAGAAATAAATATCCACATGTACTTCAGGCAAGGGCAGATAGTTACTGGTAACTGGTGAGAAGGCGCTATTGGATAAAAACGAAGCACTATAAGAGAGCGATACCTGGAGAGTGGGGACTCGAACTGGTTGTATATGTAGTGGGCTACATCTCGTGGCCGCGATAATTCGAATTTGGAGTGCAATAATTGGAATTTTGGTATCAAATTATAAACCGTGATAAATCGAGAATTGCGATAATCGAGGTATTCCTGTAGTATGTCTAATGAGACACTATATTTTTTGAATAATGGCTTCACACATGCGAGAGAAAACTAAATATAATTTATTACTCCTATATATATCACTCAACATGTCATGAGCTTCATTCAGGGAGAAGGCAAATGCACTTTTAACACCATTCATATAATATTGTGTGTTTTGGTAGCAGATGTCCAGTAGGAAGAAACAGTATTTGGATTCAGAGATGTGGAAATAGATGTATAATTAATTTAAAAATAAATAAATAAAAATATAAACAATTATAAAAAAATTAACAGCAATCACTTCCCAAAGCTTAGTTTTCTAAGTTTTTTTCAAATTTTTTCCTTTTTTATTTTTTTAATAGTTTTTTCCTATTTCTAAGTTTCGGAAAGCAATTACTGCTAATTGTTTATAATCTTTTAATATTTTTATTTGTTTATTATTTTAAAATTAATTATACATCTACTCCCACATCACTGAACCCTAATAGTGTTTCCTCCTACTAGACAGGTGCGACTGAGACGTGATATTATTATTAACATCTGACTTCCATGGAGTCAGAGACTTATCATGGGAGGTACACACTTGCAAACTGCTTATTCAACTGTGCCTTAAACTGATTCAATGTGTCTACATTCACAACACACTCAGCAATGCATTACACTCACCAACCACTCTCCATGCAAAGAACCTTCTCCTCACTCCTCTGCTCATACCCTTCTTATACAGTTTCCAGCGATGGCCTCTTGTTCTATCATCCCCTTCTCCCATTCCATGAAAAATCTCCACCACGTCAACCTGACTAGCTTATATCCCCCCCCTTCCTCCTAATCACGAAGCTTTACAACTTATATTCTCTCAATCTGTCTTTGTATTCCACATTCCAAAGACCATTGACCACCTTTGTGAATCTTCTCTGGACCCTTCCCAACATATCCTCGTCACCATGAAACCCAGTGACCAAATCTGTGCACAATAATCCACATGAGGCCTGATCAGCCTTATACAATAGCATCATAACCTCTTTATTTCTGCATCTTAGGGTCCTCTACATCGTTACCATTATCCAATGTGATGTCTTCACAACTTGTGCAATGTGAATTATATGTCCTTGTCCACCATCACTCCAAGATCTCTCATCTCCTGTACTTCCTTTAAAATATCCCAAAGTGCATACTTTGCATCCCATTGTTGTTTACCAAATCTCAAAACCTTACACTTTGCAACATTGAACTGACAGTTCCACTTACCTGCCCATTCATGCACTGTTGTTCATTAACACACAAAATGAATAACAATGATCCCAAAACTGACCCCTGCAGTACACCACTAGTGACCTTCCTCTTTCGGAATACTTCACTCCCATATACAACTTTCTGATAACTACCTGACAGCCAGTCACTGATCCAACTCAGAAGTCTGTTATCCAATCCCATCTGTTTCAATTTATTTAACAGCTTGCCATGTGTTAGTCTATCAAAAGCTTTTGCAAAATCCAAGTACATCACTGTATATGCATCTCTCCTGTCCAAGGTATTTGTTATAGTACATAAGAAAAACATGATCTTCCTTTAATAACCCCATGCTGATAAACAGATACTGCTGCTGTTATCAGTCTGCTTCTGTATCCTACTTCTCACCAATATCTCTCCAATACCTGCACCACAACTCCAGATATACAGATTGGCCAATAATTTGAAGTTACAGTCTTATCACCACGTTTATGCATTGGAACAATTTTACTCTCCTTCCACTCCCGTGGAACCTGTACTTTATAAACACTCTTATTAAACAGGCATGCCAATTCCCTGGAATATTCCCTTAAGATGCATGGTGATGTCATAAAATCCTATCGTCTTATTGACATCAAGGTTATTTATTTCCTTAAATACTTCCTGCTTACTTACATTTAAGCCATCTTTTCCTGTATCCTCTACCTCCACTACTAAAAAATGGCAATTTCTCTTTTGCTCAAGATGCTACTTCACCCCTGAACAGCTATTAACCTTATACAAATCACAAATCTGTCCAGCTATTGAATACTGCTCTCACATATGGGGCAGGGCCCCTAAATTTGACTCAATACAGAGGAGAGTAATTAGATTTATTAATGATCTATCTCTTACCAACTCACTCTCCCCACTTTCACACAGACATTTGGTTTCGGCACTATGTTTATTCTACAGATATTTCCATGTTCATCTGAAACAGCATCAATAATTCTCCCACTTAGTACTGAGCTCATTGGAAAACATGCAGCTGCTGCTCAACAGAAGCTTCACAATACAACTTGAAACCCACAGAACAAGTTTCTTTTCATATCTGCGACTGCTGTATTGTGAAACAATCTCCTCTTACTAATGTACTATAGGTTGATCAACCAACCTCTTGTGCATAGGCTCAACATAAAAAAGATATGAGTGAGCAATCTGAGATTCTGGTGATTAAAGTATCTCAAAAACAGTAAGCAGTGGTTATTTTCAATTGCTACCATAAATTTTATTTTGGATTTAAGCTGTTTGAGTGTGTTAAAAATGTATCTAACATGTTCTGATTGTGTGATCGAATAGCAATGTAGTGCAGTCATACTGAAGGACGTAGGTGGATTGGTGGAAAATTATGAGCCTCCATGGCTAACCTCCTGGTTAGCGCATTAGGCTGTTAACCAAAAGGCTGGCGGTTTGAATCCACTCGGGTCGTAGGCATTCTTCAAATAATTTTGCCAGTATGGTTGGCCAAGTGGTTAGCGTATCCACCCTAGCATATCCAAAAAGCTGCAGGTTCGAATCCCACCATGATTGTCTGTGAAAATACTAGTGGTGGTGGCAATAGATGCCATTGGTGTAGATGATGCAATTCACTGTAGTCGGTGGGTTGAGTGGCACAGACAGAGAGTTGTAGAGTAGGTGCCCTCCCTCGATGAGTCTTTGGACTCCTTGGAGGTGTGATGTAATAATAACAAGTGCCACATTTTTTCCCTCGAATGTCTCCATAAAGAGTTAACAAGAGATAGTAAGAATAGAGGTCATGCCTTTAATTTTGAAGCCTTTTTTTTTTTTTTTTTTTTTTTTCCCCCATATGAAATAACCTGATTGCATCATTAATCAAAAAAGTGCAATAATCTTGAGTGGAAATTTTTCATAATCAGTTTTATAATCAGATATTTGTGATATAATATCAAACTCTTTAGTAGGTTGAAATTATTTAGTCTTAATTTATCCATTAATAATGGATAAATTAAGATTTAATCATTTAATCATTTTACATTAAAAATTTAAAAAGGATTAAATTTTTAATGTAATGAAGCATCTGTTAAATATTTGACTAAATAATATGTAGGACTACCTTCATTACTGAGTAAAGGCCAGAATGATGTACTATTTTTTGTGGTTTTAAGCATGGGTAAGCAGAGCATGTAGATTTTGGGATATAATTTCTGTGTTATTTCGGAAAGCTGCAATACTTTCTCTTTTTTATAATCCTGAAACTTTTTATGCTAACAAGATATGTTAGCATAAAATATATATCGTCTTATAGAAGTTAGTATTTCCCCATATATAATTAAAAGTATTATTATTATTATTATTATTATTATTACCACGGGCTACTCCAGGAGTCCTTAGACTCATCGAGGGAGGCCCTAAACATCATGTTCACACAGCTGTTCAACATTCTCACAGTATCTATCATACCTTGCCTTGAACTCGCTCACTGTCATAGCACCCACAACAGACTCTGGCAGCTTATTCCACTCATTTACCACTCTAAAAGTAAAGAACCCAGCTCTAACACCCCTGCTAACCATGCTCTTGCCCAGCTTCCATGGGTGTCCCCTAGTTCTCACACCACCAGTCATGATCTCAAAAATATCCTCTGAATTAATCCTATAGAATCCTTTTAGCAATTTGAATGTCTCAATCATATCTCCCATTTTCCGCCTATCAACTAGTTTCTGCAACCCACAGATCTTCAATCTGTTCTCATATGGTTCATTCCATAGACCTGCTATCATCTTAGTCACTCGCCTCTGGATCCTCTCAACCTCCTCCCCATCAAGAAGGAACCGAGGTGACCAAATCTGGGCACAGTAGTCGAGATGAGGTCTTATCAGGGCTCAGTACAGAGGTACAATAACTTGTTTTTCTCTGCTCGTCAAGGTATTTTTCAACAACCAAGTGAGTTGATTAGCTGATTTAGCTACTTTCGCAATGTGCCCCATAAACTTCATCTCCCTATCCACCAACACTCCCAAGTCCCTGGCCTCATCAATCTCTTGGAGTATAGTTCCACCAATGTGGTATACTGCTGCTAATCTTTTCACTCCAAAATGCATAACCTTACATTTTGTCACATTAAATTGACATCCATTCTCCTTACTCCAGAACTCCAATCTATCTAAGTCATCTTGCAAGACTTTGACATCTTCTGCATTCACTATCGCCCTACCCAACTTTGCATCATCAGCGAACAAATGAACTGTCCCACTTAGACCCTTCCCTATATCGTTAATGAACAGATTAAACAGCAGAGGTCCAAGAACAGAACCCTGTGGCACACCACTGGTCACAGGCCGTTTTTTGGACTCTACTCCTGAATAAACTACTCTTTGATATCTCTCTCCATCTACCACCCACCTATCCATCTCACCAACCCTATATCCATTCCCATATGTTGTAGTTTACGGATTAGAATTCCATGTGGTATCCTGTCAAACGCCTTTGCCAGGTCCAGCAGTATCACTATAAACCCATTTCCCTTATCCAGTTCAGCCGTCACCTTGTTATAAAACTTGAGCAAGTTACTGAGGCATGATCTACCCTTCACAAAGCCATACTGTCCTCTGTACAGTATCTCATTTTCATCAATCCATTCCTGTATTTTTCCCTTGACTACTTTCTCCAAGACCTTGACAACGACTCCTGATATGCTGATCGGTCGGTAATTTGCAACCATAGTCTTGGATCCTCCTTTATGCAGTGAAACTATTTTCCCCTCTTTCCACGCCTTCGGGACTAAGCCAGACCTGAGACTCAGATTAAACAACATGGTCAAGGGCACTGATAATTCATTAGCCGCTTCATGCAAGACCCGTGCCGGTATACCATCCAATCCCACAGATGTATTCACATTAAGGTTCTGTAATAGACTATTCACCTCCACTTCATTCATCACAATTCCCATATAAACTAATGGTTCCTTCATTTTTTCAACGTCACCACCTGGATGATATACTTTTGCAAAGTGCGCGCTCAGTAACTCCACTATATCGACTGGTTCAGTGAACTCTTTACCATCATCATTCCTTAAAATCATTTTGCCATGTACAGTTTTTTTCTTGCTTGCAGCATATTGAAAGAACTGTTTGGGATTCTCTTTTGCTTGCATAGCTAGTTTCCTTTCATAATCAGCTTTTGCTGTTTTTACCACACTCGTTACCCTTCTGGCCTGTACTTTATACCTTTCGTGTGCCTGCAGGTCACCCCTTTCTTTAAATTCCCTCCATAGTTGTTTCTTTTTTTGCAGCTCAAGCTTAATGGTGTTATTCATCCATTTAACCCCTCCTTGTTTCACTATTCGAACCTTAGGTATACAATCAGCCATAACCTCCTGTAAATGCTCTTTGATCACTTCCCATGCTCTATCGACGTCCAGCCCTTGCAGTTGTACATGCCATGGCACTGATCCAAGCAATCTCCTAAGCTTGTCATACTTGCCAGCACGGTAATTCCACATATACCCTGTCTTAATCACAAATTTCACACCTTTAGCCACCTCCCAGGTCAAGACCTTATGATCACTCTCACCAATAGGTGGCAACATGGTCATATTCATTACAGTCAAATTCTCAGATACTATTACCAGGTCAAGCACTCTCACACCCCTAGTATTTTCAATTACATGCTGTTTCAGATAGTTATCCCTTAATAATTGAATAAAATCCATTTCCTTCCTCACGTGTCCTCTCCTCCTTCCAATCAATGTTACCATAGTTGAAATACCCCATAATAATTACCCTCCTTCCACTCATTTCATCAATTTGTTTATGCATACCATCTCCACCATCTATTCCATCACCTGGTCTATAGCAGCACCCAACTGTATATTTTATTCTGCCAGTATCAATCTCACACCAAATAGCCTCAAATGAGCGCCTTTCACTATCCTGCAATACTTCAATTTTCCTTGGCTGCAGTTCATCAGCTATCATCAATAACACCCCTCCCCCAATTTTATTCTCTCTGTCCCTCCTAAACATACTATAACCTACACATTCTATCCCACTAACTATATCATCTTCCGTCAGCCATGTTTCACTAATGCCAATAACCTGTGGCCAGGAAGAGCCAATCAAGGCCAAAAATTCTTCCTTCTTGTTCCTAATACTCCTGGCATTAGTATACATGAATTGCAGTGTTCCCTTTGTCCCACCCCTATCTTGATGCGTTATTCTAAATATCCCATTCCCATTTTTTGTCCTTATTGCTGGTCCAGGTACATTATATACATTTTTACACTCGACTGTCTCACTGATGTCTGGATATCCATTTCTCCCCCTCCTTGGTAGTTCTAGTTTCCCTGGTTCTGCACATCCATTTTCACTTCATTCAGCAACACTTTTTCCAGTCTCCGCACACCAAGTCCATTCAAATGCAGGCCATCCATCTTGTATAAGTCCTTTCGCCCATCAAACTCATTCCACACCACACCGTCCGCATAACCTGCGCATAATATCATTTGCGATTATGGCCCTCCTTCTAAACTCCTCTCTGTCATACCGCGGTAACAGACTCGCCATTCTAACTCTGTCACTCTTTTCTTTCGCTACCTTTAACAATACTTTCAAGTCCTCTCTCATAAAAAATTTATCACCTTTCAATTCATTCGTACCAGCCACAATTGTTATTTCTTTCACCCTCTGTTTTTGCACTCTAATGCTCTCACTTACATCCTTAAATTTCGCACCCGGTAAGTACGATTTAGTTACACTCCCATCTATTACTCCTCTTAATAACGAGTCACCATACAACACTCTCTCCTTCATTTCGGAAACTCGCCCACGCTGTTTATTAACGTTAGCCGAATCACTCTGAAAAGAGTTTTGCAGGTGCTCTAATTGCCTCTGCACATCTTGTATCACTGCGCGCAGCCTAGCGATCTCACTTCCTACAAATAATTCCTCATTTTTTTTATCATTCAAACCATTTCCTCTTTCTGTATAATTGCTCTCACTCTTTCTTAGATCACCGCTCACATTGCCATCTTGTACACCGCAATTCCCTATCGAGCCACTATTTTCACTCACGTTCTGGCTTTCTTCAACCATAACTGTCTCACAACCTGACGCATACTTCGACTCCTCACTTTGCATACACTTTCTACACATTCTCCCACCACTATCACTTTCAATCCATACTCCAGCCTCATTCGGGAATGCATACATTCCACACACATCACACTGGACAAATTCCCTCACATTATAGTTTTTGAACAATGGCGTCGTATTTTTGGACGCCATTATCTTACGTCGCATTGGCGCCATATTCAAATATATGAAACGTATCGTTAAAGATTAAATTAATTTACGGAATTTACACCAAAATCACACAGACACAACAAGCTACCAAATTTAGACAATATTACGTTATGATTTTTAACATATATTCTAATTTCCATTCAAAATTGTACTTAGCTTTCGGGAGCTCCCTGAAAACACGACCGTTCCCCTGGCCCTCTAGCGGCGAAAATACCAAGAGGATCATATTTTTTCAATAATTTGGCTTTATTCTGTTCAAACACTTTGTTACACAAATTCAGCCAAAAAAGGATGGAATCCATAATTCAGTGCTAGGATATTATTATTATATCATTTCCTAATTGGCTGGTATAACAGCTTTTAAAAAACTGACTATCTGTTAATGATTGCTCAGTGTTCCTTAGCAATAATACTTGTAAAAAGTTAGTAATTTGAAAGTATGAACTACATCAAGGCAAATACTAAATGAATGGCTGTTGGCAATTGTCGAGTAATTCTTGAATGGCCGCTTCTGTCACTGCTTTTTTTTTTTTTTTAATTTTATTTTAAATATCTGACCCATATACATAAGGCCATACAAGACCTATAGCATATCAGTGCTATGTGTAGGTAATTTCCTTAAGTGTTGCTACATAATTAAAATCTTTGCTAAGTGCTCAACTGGTGTGTCAAGTGATATAGACCAGTTGACCACAACTTTTTCTATTTGTAGATAACCAGGCTTTGTCATTTATCCCCAAGAGGATCATATTTTTTCAATAATTTGGCTTTATTCTGTTCAAACACTTTGTTACACAAACTCAGCCAAAAAAGGATGGAATCCATAATTCAGTGCTAGGATAGAAGAGAATTTATTCTGTAGGTCAATATTTTTATTAAAGAACTATAGATTATTTGTTGTTTTTCTGAATTTCTAATGACAAATTAGCATTTAAGGCTAATTTATCAGAGTGTATAATGTAAATCTATAAAGGTATATAAAAATATAATATTCTAATATAAAAGATAAAAAAATTAGTGAGTTCTAATAAAAATATAAATATCATAATCTTGTATATAGTTATATGCTAGTATACTTGAGAAATGGTTGAAAGGAATTGTGGAAGAGAAAATTGGTGGAGAACAAGCTGGATACAAGCCAAATAGAGGCTGTCAGGATCAGATTTTCACTTTACAACAGATAGTTGAGAAATCATGGGAATATAACAAAGATCTGTATTTACGTTTTGTAGATCTGGAAAAGGCATGACAACATGCCAAGAGAGAAGCTATTCAAAACACTACAGATTGTATGATGTCAGTGGGGAATTATATCAAGCAATACTTAGTCTTTATTTGAGTTTTAAGTCAGCAGTTAGAATTGAAGGAAGTACATAATCCTCTCTGTTATTCATTATCTATATGGATCACATTATGAAGGAAAGTAGTATTAAACCTGATATCAAAATTGGAGATATTAATCTCAGCTCTTTGCTTTATGCAGATGATGTTATACTTCTAAATAAATCTGCTACAAGTCTGCAAAATTCCCTGACTAAAGTGAATAAGTGTTGTAACAGATATGGTATGAAGGTGAGCATTTAAAAGACAAAGACAATGAAAATAGGCAGAAACATTGAAAATATCAACTGCATTGTGAATGGAGAACCTATAGAACAAGTAAAACATTTCAGCTTCTTAGGCATGATTTTTAGTGAAGATGGTAAATTAAATATGGAAATAGAAAACAGAATCAATTAATCTAGTATGATAGGAAGTCAGATGAATAAATTTATATGGAATAAGAGAGAAATTAGTGAAAACGCTAAATTAGCAATATACAAGACAGTATTCAAGCCAATTTTAACTTATGGATCTAAGAGCTGAATCAGAAATAAAACACTTGACCAAAGACTAGAGACCACAGATATGAAAGTCCTGAGAAAGATTAGGGGCATGAACAGATGGCATCAATGGCAACATCATGTTAAAAACAAGGACATTAGGGAAGAACTTGACATTGTCAGCATTCAGGAATGTGTTAGCAGAGCTAATCTCAGGTGGTATGGCCACTTAAACAGAATTGGAGAGGAAAGATTATCAAAACAAGTGTTCTCTGCCAGGTTGGCAGGAAAAAGATCCAGAGGAAGATCAAGATATAGGTGGATTGATACATCAAAAGTGCCTTAGAAGATAGAAATATAAGATCTGACAATGTTGAAGTCTTGCCAGGTAAGAGACTGATTTGGAGAAAAAAAATTGTAGATAGGAAGTTAGTAATGATGCAATTTTTCATGAGTATATTTCAGGAATTTGATAATGATCATCTGGTGTGTGTAACACAAATCGAATGAGTTTAGTGTAAAACATCTGTTAAGGAAGATAAGTTAGTCTAGAAATTTTGCAAGCCTGAGTTTTCACTTACTCGATATCTACACTTTGCACTAGAGTGAAGATATTGGGTTAAAACATTTTGAAAGCAAAATTTCATTCAAGAAAAGTACTAATGATGTATTAAAAAAATAAATAAAAAAGATCTAAGAACTATAGAACATTCTTCCATACTTATTGAATCATGGACCATTTGACAGTTTCTGATATCTCTTCCAAGAAAAGTGTTTGAACAAAATAAAGCCAAATTACTGAAAAAATATAATCATCTTAATAATAAATGACAAAGTGCTTCTCTATACATAGAATACTGGAATTCTTGTTCACTTATATAATGTTGTCCCCAATGATTGCTTTTTGATTAACCTTACCTTGAAAATGTCTCAGTAACTGTAGATGAAATATCAGTGAGAAAATAGGTGCTTTCTTAGCTTCTGTATTCTGATAAACCATTAAAACATTATATATAACTAACACAAAAGCCTATATATATCAATCAACATGCCCCTTTAACACACAACACACAAATTACTTATAAGGGATTGTTAAGCAATCCCTCATCAATGTCACTATGTTATTTTCCATTCTCATCTATTCTCGTTATACAAAACCAAGAAATATCTGAATGCCTTTGTGAAGTAAAGTGACATCATAATGAATTTTCAGAGTTGGTGACTTACAACAAAATTGGGAAGGATAAGGGATTTGGACAGGAATTTAAAATGTAGAAGAAATATAGAAGTGGAAAAGTAAGTACAGGTGATTCAGTGATTCTGTAAAATGATTTAAATGGACTATGTGGGAGAAGGATAATGGTTTCAAGTTTTCATGCGATGAGTGCAAGGTTTTATATATGTATTATGCTGATGGAATTGAACCTGAGGATGATGGCAGAGACAGGGATTTGAAGTGCATACTGTAGAAGTGAACAAAATAGCTTAAAGGATACTTGAATTTTGAAGAATACACATAGTGAGAAGCAGAGATAAGGATGCTATTATTCCTCTTTATAATTTGAAATGGATTTGGATTACAGGAGTTTGCATGGGGATGTTGTGGAATGCAATGAGATACTACATCCACAAAAGATCCCTTTACCACTTCCTGCTGCACTATTGACTTCTTTCTCATTTAATACTTAGTACCACAGTACTGCTTCAAATTGCCTCCTGCCATATATTCCTTCATAATCAAACATATTCTTTGTTATCTAAAACATTTGCTGGCCTGGAACTGCATGGTTATGCTCACCAGCAGTGGTAGGTCACCTTATTTATAGGTTTATCGTATCGCATACTCTGTGACATTACAGAGTACAAGATCTGATCTCCAGCACATACTGCCAAAGATAGTTGTTTTTTGGTAACTATTAATTCCCATGTGTTTTTCTCTTCCACTTCATCTATGTTTCTACAGTTAAACTCACTCTCATAATGATTCCTTGTCTTACATCCACTGAGGTTATTTACTGGTGCATTTCATAATCATTCATCTCAGAATCCCTAGTTAACTAGGGATTTTGGGTAACAATACCCAAATTCATCCTGCTACTTCATATCACAGAACCTCAACCTCACTGTCATCGATGTCATTATACTACTACTACTATGCTTTCATTCTGGATCATCACCTTTGCAGGGTTCAGTTATGATCTTGTTATTGGCAATTCTTCCTTAACTTCGGTGTTCCCTAAAAAAGCCTAAATCCCTTGTATTTTATTCTCTTGAACATAAGCTCATCTGTCAGTCAATTCCTGGTAATGTCAACTTTTAATCATAATTGTTTGCCATCTCAGCAAACTCCTCCCCTTATTCCTAAAGATAGACATTAATGATAAGATTATACATTATATTTCTACTTATAGTTGAGCCAAATCAGCTAATGCAACTAATATAATTATCATCAAATAAGATAAAAAATAAATACTACAAAGCCACAGAATCATTTTTGTTAGCTTTACTTTTGCTCAGTTCAGCCAAAAATACAGCCAAATCCACAGTCAAGATTTGATCTAAGTGCTTCTGTAAGTACTTATAAAATGTTTGCATCTTAAATCATAACTATTTAAAAAACTTAAATTCTTGACAAACAATCACACAATTTCACAAAAAAAAAAAAAAAAAAAAAAGGTGCAAAAGAATCAATCTGCATCATGCCAAGCCTAAACTGAACCTTGCAGGGCAGGGTACTGTCATGTGCTTAAATAAGGCAAAACACAAATCAAATTCTACAATAAATTTTTATACATCAGCTGGTTGGAGTAACTACCTGTAAATGCCTTGCCGTCTGAAGTGAAGTTAGGTTGAATGTCTGTAATAAAAACATATCTTCAATTGTAAGGTATTTTATTTTCTTTTATAGGTGTGAATGTAAACACATTTATATATTTTTAACAACCAAATGTTTTTTTTTAACTAATATTTATTTCTCTCAAGGTTACAAACAACTAATACAACGAATACAGATACGAGCAGCTATAATGCAATTATATCTGAACAATTTGAAGCTGAGAGATTCAAATTTTCTACTAAAGAGAATAATCAGATTGAAATGAACAATTGCAATCAACTGCATGCTGTATATGATACAAAAATAAACTATACAAATGACTATGTAGAAAATTATCACCAAAATAACATTTATCTTAAGAAGTTAACTTTATTAAGTTACTTTAAGAAGTAAGTTGCCTATATTTGATTACTTTTCAACTTTGATAGCAAATCTTCAAATTCATTTGGATAACAAAAACTTCCGTAGATCACTCTATCCTGCCCAAAATAGCAGGGATTGTTTGAACACTTTACTTAATTATACCACACAGCTGCAGCACACTTGAAAACTGACTTCATATTTTATTTTCATTTTAGTTCTGTTAGTAAGGAGTTCAAAAATGTTTGTGCTGCTGCTAAATCTAATTTGAGATATATAGCTACATCCCCCCCATTATTTATTCAGTTCAACCACTATAAGGTCAATGCAGCAAACAAGCTATTGAACAGATTTCATTACAGTCACACAGAGCTTGCATATTTTGTACTGATGGCATTAATTCATTTACAAAGTATTTTATACTAGAAAAGAAATTATATTAATTTTAAATCCTTTACACAAATGTATGGAAGCAAACTTTGGTATGAAGTATCTTGATGACTAGGGTACTTGTATATAGAGGTGCTTGACTTCATATTAATTGGCTAAGCATCCAATAACAGGATCACTTAAGGGTCAAAACAAGATTAAGGAAGGAGACCTCCGTGTAACCTTTCAAGGAGTGTGGAGAACTTTCTGGCCAAATGTCCAATCCTCACCTTTTTCATGGTGCTCCCCATTAATAGGTATCTATCTGGATGCTGATGTGAGGGTGGTAATTTGAGATTTAGCTGAACAAATTGTATGCTTTATTGACTTAACCAGGGGTTCCCAACCCTATGCCCATGGGCACCATGACGCCCGTCGACCAATTTGTGTGTGCCTGCCGCTGTTCAAACGTGTGCCGTATAGTTTAAAATAATCACGCAACAATTCATGGCATGCTATATGACGCATGCGTTAATGACACATGACGAGTATTAAATGCATACAATGTAAAGTAAAGTAGACCCGCATTCGAAGTTGTTCATTCCAGTTTAAGAACTGAACTGGAATATCATCATATTCTCCTAATTATAAAGCACCGGCCAATGAAATGGAATGCCAAAGATCACCCTAACTTACATATATATATTTAAATTTTTATATAATGTAAACTTTTAAGTAATAAAACATTTGATTATAATGTAAACTTTGTATGTATTCATTTAACAAAAGAATTCAAAAAATTTGCTTGAAAAAATAGATGGTGCCCGTCGCTCTATCGGTATTTTAGAATGTGCTCTAGAAAACAAAAAGGTTGGGAACCCCTGACTTAAACTATTGACAAGAACAATGTCCTTGCTATTTTTATCAGAAAACCAAGCAAACTGTGAAAAGTCAGCTACAACTTGACACCAGAAGAATTCAAGATAAGCACCATAAACATGAAAAGTATTAATGGAAAAGAAGTGAAATTGGTAGAAGAATTAGAGACATATCACATTGATATAATTGCTATCACTGAAACAAAGAAGACAAAAACAGGTGAGATGCATTCTTTTGAATAACAACTACTAGAATATGAGATGCTTGAGTATATATTTCAAGAAGTGATGATAAGGAAAAAGGAGTAACTTAGTCCAACTCTAAACAAAGATAACAATCTTCTTGAATACCAGGCACCATTGAGTTGAGTGATATGAAAAACATCAAAATGGGAATCAGATGTTTTAAAGATACATACAAACTAGCATATTGTTTTACACTTAGACGGATAACACATCTATAGAAAAAATACAGAATTTATTAAAACTTCAATATATTTCATCCAATTTACATGGACATTATCAGAGAAAGAGATCAGTTAACTATATTTAAAACATGAATCACAAGGTATGAATCAATGTAGTGCATGTTTGAGAGTCTGTGTCTTGGTCACATCTGACAGAAAAATGCACTATTAGAGTTCATAGCAGCAAAGTGGATAAACATAGTCTTGCTGGAGATCTAAACAGCAGAGGGGAAAATGATTACCATACTTAGAGAAATGTTTCAGAACAAGTAAAACTAATAATAAGGGCATATACCTTGTGTCTTTCTATTCAGGACATGGACTAGTCATTACTAACATCAAGGTCCAACATAAAGATGTGCCCAAATTCAAATTCTTTTTAAATCTTCTGTCCACCAAAGCAAGCAAATCATATATATAGTATCATTTATGTTTAATGATTTTATTTTTGTTTAAAAGAATGAGCAGTAGCAATTTGAGAAGTATTAAATTAGAGAACATTTACTTTATCAGTTCAAATTTGGACTTGGTGCATTTGAAGAAATCTGAAGCATTTGCATATCAAAATAGCAAATGTTGCAGAGAAAAGCAACACATTTGAATGGATCAAAAAAGTTCAGGTTGGTGATATCAATCTCAAAATCAACCACTCATCAGATGATCTCTCAACTGATCCCTAGACACTGTCATGCCATCAAAGCCAATCCAATCACACAAGTACTCAGATTGTTGGTCATGCTATATCAGTACTATGAAAAACTGTGTAACATTCTTCACCAGTCTGGTATCAGGTAGTATGTTTGGGTGTTAATGGTATGTAATTGGCTACTGTACTAATATTGTACCATATAAAGCAGAAAGGATCAAGCAGAAACATGCAGTAAAATAACAAAATAAAATAGTTAAAGATGAATAAGTAAAAATGAGAAAATAAAGAAATAATTCAGGAGAGAAACCCGTACTATTGCTTCTGATATTTCTGGGCTAAATTTCTCTTCAAACTTTCCAACCAATGCAGAACTGCACTAGGTCTGTGTTCTTTCACCTACCTTCTTTCTACTATACATAAGTAACATTCTCTCACTGAGAAATAATCTTTTCCATTCTTTTGCTGATTACAATACATTCCATTCTCTTTATGACAGTATACTCCTACTCATTTAACAATGCTTATAGTACACAAACATCCCAAGCCAGAAAGAGCTACAATTAGCATGTTAAACACAAACCTACATGTTTTTCTATTATGGTACTTGGATCATCTGAATTTTTCCTGGTATAACCATGGCAGATGAATAGCTTCATGCCCTTTACCACCCAAGAAGTTACTTATGTCCATCCAGTTACTAATTACAAATCTTCCCTATGTTAAAATGCTATTCTGTATGGGGGAAATTATGCCACATCCCGAAATTTTTTTGATACTGTTTAGAGAGGGGTGACAGCTGATCAATGGTTACCCCCGTTTCAACCACTCCCTCAAGTATGATCTGTTTTAACCACGTCTTTTTTAAGGGTACTGCTCCATTGAGGGAGGGAGGAAAAAAAAAGAAAGAAAGAAAGAAAAGAGTAGTTATCATGCTGAAGTTTCATCAGTGGGACCAGAACCCAAAAAATACCAGGGTTGAATTAATGCAAAAATTATACATTTTCTATGTACAGGTAGCAAAAATGTGTATGATGATTCATAGCATGCAGAGTAGAGTGCTTGCTGGCTGGAATGAAAGAACATGAGGCAACAGCAATGAAAATATAGAGGATATGGTAGTAATGGTTGGTACTAATAACCTGATTATTTGTTTTTGGGTTCAATGGCACAACAAGGTTATTCTCAAAATATTCTGATCTGAGATAGTTGTAGAAAGTCTCACTTGATTGCAAAGTAAATTATATTTACCAAGAAATTATATTCTTCTTTAATCCTTTACTCACATGTAAAGGATTAAAGTAAGCAAACAAATTTGTGGAGGAAGTATATTCACAACTAGGCTACTTGTATATAGAGGTTATTGAGTGCATGTCAATTGTCTTATTATCTCATAACCAATTGATCCATAATTAATTAATCCAATCAAACAATTGTATTGATCATATTCAACATGACAGCCAGTATTTCTAACATGTTGTCACCCAGCTCACAGCCAATTACAGTTGATAATTCAGGATTGCTTGTTATGCATTTGACAGGTGGGGAACAGGAATGTGTATGTGTGGATGAAACATAGGCAGTGAGATGAATGGAAACATAAGAATTTCAATTTAGGGATACCAGTAGAGTGTTAGAGGATGAAGAGAATGTGAAAGATGCATATGGATTTGATTTTGGGAAGTGTTACAGAAGGAACTGGTTTATCTTATATCCATGATTGTGTGTGTGAATGTTAGTTGAAAGTAGGATGTGTCGAGAGAGAAATAGATCAGATAGAGAAATATGTTTCCTGCTGAGAAAGGGAAGGCATGAAGACTGAGTTGATGAGGATGAATGAAGGAATTAGTGCAAGGAGAATGAGAGTAAGTGTGAGAGAAGGGCATGTTTTGTGTTATCATGTAACACAAGTTACATGATAACACAAAACACAAGTCTATTCAGAGTATCATGTATGAAGATTTGATGATTCTTCATACATGATACTCTGAATTATGAAGAGTAGAGTGCTTGCTGGCTGGAATGAAAGAACATGAGGCAACAGCAATGAAAATATAAGGATATGGTAGTAATGGTTGGTACTAATAGCCTGATTATTTGTTTTTGGGTTCAATGGCACAACAACATCTGTGGACATGCTGTGCCAGAACACTTGTAATACATAAGCATTACATATAAACAGGTTACATGCTGAACTACAAAGCTGGAAATTATGACCAACTTAGGAGAATACCATCTTTGGCCCCATGGTATCAGTTACTGAATGAAGTGTCGGCAATGCACGAGAATGTTTGAAAACGTGCTTAAATGGAGCAGTATCTGAATGTATCCTAACTGTTCAAAGAATAAACAAGTTGGAATGAAATGGATGTGCAGCTTTATTAAGCAAGAGATTCATAAGAAGATGATGTGGAAAGAATATTGTGAGAACAAGCATGAGAGGAGTTATGAAATACATAAAGCTCAGGCCAGAAAAGTAACTAGTATTGTGCAGAAAGCTAAAGGCAATCCAAAAGAATTTATCATTATGCCGAAAGCAAAAGAAAGGATGAATGTTAAAGAATAACTTTATTGAATGCAGATGGTATTCTAGTGTCAGAAGCTAATGAGATTGTTCAATTAATGCGTGCTCACTTTGCTAAGATATATCAACTAGGTGTATGTAACATGGTGCACAGTGCTAGTGCTGCACTGGATGAAAAGTGAGAGTTGTATGAAAATGAGGTTGAAGAGCTGTTGCATAACCTGGATAAGAATTTGTCTAGGGACAGATGGAATATCAGCAGGTTTGCTAAAGGAATGTTCAGTAGAACTGGCTAGGCCTACGTGTTTGTATAACTTGAGTCTCAACTCAAGAAAGTTACTACAAGAATGAAAGGAATGTATTATAGTTCCATTGTACAAGGGTGGTGCAAAAACTGATGTGGCGAACTACCAACCTATCAGTATCTCTGGTGTGGTAGTGAAGATTTTAGAGAAGGTGATAAGAACTTGCATACAGAAATGGGTAGACAAACAAGCAATACTCTGCAAGGATCAGCATGAGTTAACTAAAGGAAGGTCATATTTAGCAATTCGCTCATATTTTATAACAATGTTATGACCGAGCTGGATAAAGGGAATGAATACACTACAATAATTATGGACTTTGCTAAGGCATTTCATAGGAAACCATACAAAGATTGTTGCATAAACTGGAGAATATGGGATTGGAATATAAATTCTTCACTTGGATCAGGAGATGGTTGAGAGACAGATGCATGCAGTCCTGTCCTGACACGGAGGATGAAGTATCAAGGCAGATGAAATTTATGTAGAATTATAAGGTAGACAACTATCATAGATTTAGAAACCAGGCTTGCAGCAGTACAATGAATGAAAGAATCTGAAGGAAGTGAGGTCGGTAGTGCATGGGAGATACTTAAGAAAAAACTGACAAATTGGCAGATTATATACCTTGAGTGAAGATGATAAAATGATTTAAAGTCAAAAGGATAACTAGAGAAATTGCATATGAAAAAGAGATCATGGAAGAAATACGAGAAAGAAAGAGATGGAGAACAGTTGCATTAGGAATATAAGGCTCAGGTTAAGAATGTGACTAGTATTGAAATGAAAGAAAAATTATAGAAAAAGAAAGAAAAATAATTATGTGAGGAAAGTATCACTCAGTCCAAGAAGAATCTCAAGGAGGTTTTTTTTTTTTTTTGCTATATGGAGAGTAGCAGGAAATATGATTGTGGGCAGACAAAGTTGATGACTTGGAGATGGACCTCAGGTAACTAATGCAGATGACATAGTTGAGCTATTTAATCATCACTTTATTAGCACTCCATCCTGATACAGCAGGCTTTATTCCTAGAAGGATGGGGGGTGGAGAACACTGCTGAAGTATTAGAAGTGAATAAAGAGGATGTATTCTGAGTATGTTAAATGTCAGCAAGATGGGGGAGGGGATTAAATGGCATTTCCCCATGTACTTTAAGGAAATGTGCTGTGGAATTCACCATGGCTGTTTAATTAAAATCATGTAATGGGAAAAGTTCCTGGAGAATAGAAGGAGGGTAAGATGATGCCACTGCATAAAGGTGGTAGAATGGAGATATCAAACTATAGGCCTGTTTGTATTTCTTCTGTGGTTGTTAAGATTTAGTAAGAACTCAGAGAACTGGACACATGAGGGCAATATTATTTATGCAAGCTAGCATGGATTGATTTCTTAAGGGGTGCTCTTGTTTTAGTAATCTGGTTACTTTTTACAATAGAGTAATAAGAACAGTTGATGAGGGTAAGGCATACAACATAATTTTTTTGATTTTGCAAAGGTGGTGTTTGACAAGGAGCCATATAAAAAGTTGTTTTCTAAGTTGCAACATATGGATGTGGGTATCAGGCTAGTGGATTGGTAACTAGCTTTGAGATAAATATCAGAGAGTTGTATTATTGGGGAGCAGTATCAGAGAGTAGGAAAGTTAAAAGTGGAGTTCCACAGAGTTCAATATTGGGACCATTAATGTTCAATCTTTATGTCAAGGACACTATCACAGGACTATAGGGAGATATTCAGTTGTTTGCAGATGATGTGAAGCATTGTAGGGCTATTAGTATTAATAGTGCTAATGTTTTGGCTCTTCAAGAGGATCTGAATTAGCTGGAAAGGCGAGCAAATGAATGGGAATACCAGTTTAATGCAGTTTTGAAATTTGGGATCCATAGATGGGATGCTTCATACTCACTTGGTGGAGTAATACTGGAAGAAGTGGAGGAAGCAAGGGATCTTGGCATGATTGTAGAGATTGTATAGAAATTTGAAGTTCAGAGGAATATTGCAAAGGTTACGAAGACATGTTAGAGAAGTGCTGCAAAATTCTTTGATCAGACCACATCTGAATTTCTTGTGCTCAGATCTTGTGATTGGAACTTGAATGGGATGAAGTAACCTCTGAAATGGTATGGAGATGGATAACAAAAATGATATCAGACTTTAATGTTGATTATGAGGACAGACTGAAGGTATGCAAGACTGCAGTGTTTAGTAGATAGAAGACAAACGGGAAATAGGAGTGCAACATTTAAGGTGTTGAAGGGCTATTATAAGTTTAATCCTGAGGAGATTTTTCATATGGCAGACCAAGGGAAAGGAATGCGAACAAGAGGTCACCCCTGAAAATTGAAAAATGAAGTATTAAGTTTTTTGCATGGAGAGTGGCAGGAGCATTGGGATGTATTGCCTGAGAAGGCAGTGAAAGTGCAAAGTGTTTAAGTGGTATGATACTTTATATTGACTGGCACTGATCATGCCAGGATGAGTCCTGCAACTCCATAGAATTCAAGAAAATAATAATAATAATGCACAGCAATATACATGTCTGAAAGAAAATGTGTTTGGCATTATGGAGCATTAAGCTAATTAATGCGACATCCTCAGCCTACCAAACTGCAGGCACAAGGAATTTTATACACTCCAGGATGTGTAGTGATCTTGAGCAGAATGGATGAAGTTGGCTAGCTGAATGAGTGGTTTAAAAGTGGCACGGAGATCGTATCTGTACTTTAGCTATCTTTCCTGACATGTCCTTAATATATAGGATGGGAATAGTTTTCCTGTGATCCTGTGTGTTAATTGCAGGAGAGATGGAGAGCACTTGCAGTATTTTATCTGTTTTACACTTGCTGTAGCCACTGGCTAAAAAGGTGTTGTAAAGGTCATTGAACTCAGTATCAAGCCATGGCTTGTTGAGTGTTTTGAGGATGCGATACAATTGGAATGGTTGGTGTGATTGCTTATGTAAATCCTGCATGTGCGAGGTTTCTGTACATGAAAAATGACGAGCCATTAGGAAGTTGTTTCACTAGTGCATCTAGAAAAGGAAGACACCAATACTTTCCTTTTCTGTTGGAAAGTTTATTTTAAGATGCAGGTTGTTGTGATGTGCTAAAACCGCTCTTTATAATCCCCCATCCCAACCGCTTTAAGGCCTCTAATAAGCAGGGAAGTGGTCTCACAGAAGGCAATGAAATTGGTCTACCATTTAAAGATATCCATGCCCATGGCTGGATTCAAACCCACAGACAGAGATGAGTATGCTAAACACCTGGCCAAATCAGGCCAGCAGTTATGTCAAAGCATGATAAATATGATACTTGTATTTATCCTGCTAAGAACTAAACATTGATAATTTCTATTCTGATTGCAAATAAAAGTCATGGTATAACAATTTCAAATCTGGATTGTAATGAATATATTTTACTAAGGACACTGACCTGGTCTTCAAGCACTAACCAATCCTACTGTTAAGTGAGTGAAAATTGATATGAAGATAAATAAGGTTCACATGTGCAGGACATCAGATTTTTTTTTAACTGTTCAAATTAGGAATTTGTACTCTATGTATATGTGTATGTATCTGAAGCATTGAATCAGAGAAGAATGTTCCATGAAAAGACATTCCCATTATTCTCAGAGGATGATTCTGAATAAGCAGTCTCTTAAATTCAAGGATTTTCTTAGTGTCACTGAAATATAACTTTGATAATTAGTGGTAATTATCAAAGTTATATTGTATTAGTGTAATTTTTGTGCAAAGTATTAGTGGTAATTATCAAAGTAATTTAAGTGGAATTAAAAGTTCCCACTACAAAATACTTAGCAGAAACTACTGTTTTTATTTGAATATAACTCGTCCCTGCACTCCTGATTTTACTTTATGAAAAAAAATAAATAAAATAATTACATCAGAAACTTACAAAATACCTTAATTGATAACAATGAAAGAATTAAAGGACAACCTAAATAATATAAAAAATAGCAAATCAGCAGTAGAAGATGGGATAAACTCTGACCTGTATAAATTTGCTGGAAAAAATTTCATCAAAGATTACTAAAATTTTTAAATAAAATATATACAAATGGACAAATACCAATAGAATGGAATACAAGCATAGTAATACCTATATTTAAAAAAGGAGATAAAAACCCTGCTAACTACACAGGTATTAGTTTATTGAATACATGCTACAAAATATATAGCAGAATACTTGAGAAAATATTATTAGAATGTCAAAATGGATTTAGAAAAGGACGTACTACAATGGATGCAGCTTTCCGTTTAAAACTACTTACAGAAAAAGAAGAGAATTTAATTTGGAAACTCATCTTTTGTTTATAGATCACGAAAAAACATTTGACAAAGTAAAAAGATATATACTGAGGGTGCTAGTGGGCCAAGCGCTGCGGATGCAATTTGAAGAGCTCCTGATTCAGATAAGTTTTACTAGGAATAATTAAGTATATATGCGTAATTATTTAAGTAAGAGCGGCTGTAAATGTTGTACGCTACTGATATTATTAGTGTGGGGGTTTTTTCTTGCAACGGCATTGTCATTCCATGATTTTAATTTAGATTTCAGTCGTTTTGTTAAGTGTGAGGTCTGTTATATGTATTTCTTCGATTACATAAATGATTTGTGGATGTTTAGTGCGGATGGAAGAGGGGTGTGTGTGCTAAGTGTGACCTGAACGAGGAACTGACGAATATGAAATTGATGATAGAAAGTGCTAGTACCGATTGTGTCGTGAGCGCACGTTTGAAAGAGAAGGATGGTGAGAAAGAGAGGCGAAAAAATGTTACAAAATCAAGAAAAAAAGAAAAAGAGCGATTTGACAATCGTAACGGATGTTAAAAGAGATGAAAGTGAGGCAGAAAGAAACGAAATTGAGAGAACGAATGAAAGTAGAAATGGCGTGATGCAGAAATCGCGAGTAAAAAAAATTGAAAGAATAAATGATAGCGAAAAAAGAATGAATGATGGCGAAAGTTGGAACAAAAGTAATGAACCAAAGAAAGATGAATGACAGTAAAAGTGAGAAGAATGATAGTGAAAGTTGGACGTATGTTGGACCGAAAGTACGGAAACAAAGAAGGATGAATGAGAGGGAAAGTGAGAAGAGGGGGTCGAGAGTTAGAAAGTTAGAAAGATTTAATGATAGAGAGAATGTGTCGCGAGGTTCGGAAGGTGAATTGGATTGGATGAAGCAAGAAATGAAATGGATGTGGAATGAAATTAAGAGAATTCAGGTCAAAACTATTAAAATAAATCATCATGGCATGAAAGAGTTAACGAAAGATGAGTGAGTGGTGTTGTATGGCGACTCCCTTATTAAAGGTATGCTAGAGGATAAAATGCACAAGGTATGCTTTCCAGGCGGTAAAATGAGTAGAGTGATTGAGGCATTGAATGTGAGGCGGGAGCAAGCAAAAGAGTTAATTGTATTAATTGGTACAAATGATTTGAGAGAGAACAAAGAGCATGTCAAAATGAATGTCAGGAGACTGCTTGGAAAGATAAAATAGAATAGTGTGACAGGAAGGGTAGTTAGTGTGTTGCCTAGGTATGATTGTGATGAAATGAGGCAGAGAGCAAGGATTATGAATGATATTCTGGCTGAAATGTGTGAGGAGATGGGAGTACAGTTTGTTAATGTGTGGAATGAGTTTGAGGGATGAAGTGAGCTGTATGGGAGTGATGGACTGCATTTGAGTGGTTATGGTGTGAGTCGCTTGGAGAGACTGCTGCTGGAAAGTAGAGAAGTGAATAGAGAGAATGAATCAGATCAAGAGGGGAGTGATGTGGAAGAGCAGGAGAGTAAGACAGGAGAGATTGAAGAAGTGGAAATGAATGGGGAAGTGAGTGGTATGAGTACAGAAAATGAGAGAATGGGTGTGCAAAAGGAGCAGGGAAACGGGGAGGCTCAGGGTGGACAAGGGTACACAGCGTGAGAAAGGTGGATGCTCCAAGAGGAGGTGAGAGCATGTGTAGGCAGGAAAGTAATGGGATGACAAGGGATCAAGAGGAAACCTAGATGGAATTGCAAAGGGTTCAAAAATGAAGAAGCATAAAGGGAAATGGCCCCGGTCCAGCATGGAGAGATCACATCGAGTGAGTGGTATCAGTGGAACTAGCTAGATCCAGAAATGAGTTGTTGTGTTTGTATACCAATGCAAGAAGTATAAGAAACAAGGCGGATGAAATGGTTGCACTAATTGCATCTGTGCACCCAGAGATTGTCGGAATAAGTGAGACATGGTTAGATGAGGACAACATCCTGCCAGGAATAGAGATGGAAAGGTATGATGTGTTTCGTGAGGATAGAAGGGGTAAAAAAGGGAGGGGGAGTGCTACTGATGATAGAGAAAGAGTTATGTCCATACAAGGTAGAGATGCAAGAGGGAAATAGGGCCAGTGGTTTTGAGGCAGTATGGTGTGAGATAGAGGTGAATAGAATCAAATACTTGGTGGGATGTTGTTATAGACCTGGTAATGTGGATGGTGGAGATAGTGAAATGTATAGTCAAATAAGCCAAGCAAATAAGAAAAGGGTGATCATTATGGGTGATTTTAATTATGGCAATATAGACTGGAATGAAGAGATAGCAACTGGAAGTAAAGAAAATGAGTTTCTTGAGTTTTTGAGGGATAACTACCTCAGACAGTATGTAACAGAGGGCACACGAGGATTAAGGGTCTTGGATTTGGTCATCTCATTGGAGGATGTAATTATCAATGAGGTGTCAAATCATCCACCAATTGGTGAAAGTGACCATGAGGAGATTACCTGGGTGATTGCCAGCAGTGCAAGGACCCCTGTGAAAAAAGGGTATATGTGGAATTACAAGGGGGAAGTGATTATGAATAGCTCAGGAGAGAGCTTGCAGGTGTAGCATGGAATGAGGAGTTAGCTGGAAAAGAGATCAATGCAGCTTGGGGGATTTTCAAAAACTATTTAGTAGATGCAATGTCTAAATGTATACCATGGGTGAGAAGGTTAAATAAGGTGGGTGTGAGATGGATGAATAAAGAGATTAAGCATGCAATACAGAGAAAAAGGGCACTGTGGAGGCAGCATAAGAGAAGTGGAAGTAACCAATTTCATGAGGTCTACCAAAGACCAGGCAAGGAGGGTGACTTGGTTGGTGAGAGTAGCTAAAGAGAGATATGAACAGCAGTTAGCTAATGAAGCCAAAAAGAATCCTAGGGAGTTCTTTCAATATGTAGCCAGCAAAAGAAAGAATGATTATGGAAGGATGACATTGATTGGAGGAAATGGTATGAAGACAGCTGTTGCAGAATGTGTGGTGGAGATACTTAATGAGCAGTTCATAAAGATCTTTCAATCTTGTGAATGTGACTTCATGGAGAGATTAAGAGCAGTTGATGATGGGGAGGAGAGACTGACTGTAAGTGAGCAAGAGGTGTTTGGAGAGTTGAGTAAACTAGATGTAAATAAGGCTGTGGGACTTGATAATATATCACTGCGTATTCTGAAGGAATGTGCCAGAGAGTTGACACCTGCCTTGACATATTTTTTTAATGCGAGTCTTGCACTTGGTCAAGTTCCTAAAGAATGGAAGGAGGGCAAGATTGTGCCACTTCATAAAGGAGGTGATCGAACTCAGGCATCAAACTATAGGCCTATCTGTATGTCAGGTGTTGTGGTTAAGTTGTTGGAGAAGCTTGTGTGAACTAGGATCCAGAGTTGGGTTGACAACAATGGTATAATCTTTGATGGACAGCATGGATTTGCTAAAGGGAGGTCATGTTTTAGTAATCCACTTACTTATTACAATAAAGTCTGCTTCTTTAGACAGAGGAAAAGGATACACAGTAATATACTTGTATTTCACAAAAGCTTTTGATAGAGTACCTCATGATAAGTTGATAGTCAAACTAGAGCAGATGAGGTTGGATATTAGATTAGTGCATTGGATTGGAGACTGGCTATCTGATTGGTATCAACAAGTTGTGTATGGGGATGCAATATCCAGGAAAAGGAAAGTCACTAGTGGAGTGCCTCAGGGGTCTGTTTTAGGGCCATTACTATTTAACTTGTATATTAATGATATTGGCGAAGATTTGGATGGAGATTTTCAGTTGTTTGCAGATGATGCAAAGTTGGGACCCATAAAGAGTAGTGAAGATGTTGTGACCTTGCAAGAAGACTTGAATAAATTGAGTGATTGGCAAGCAAATGGGGATGTGAGTTCAATGTTGCAAAATGTAAGGTTTTAAAATTTGGAAAACAAAGATGGGATGCAGAATTTATGCTTGGTGAGAATATATTGTTGAAAGTAGAGAAAATAAGAGATCTGGGGGTGATAGTGGATAAGGATCTAAAATTTAGGGGACACATCGCCAAAATTGTGAAGACAACACAAAGACTTCTGGGAATGATGTGAAGGACACTGACGTGTAGAAGTAGGGAGATTCTTGTTCCATTGTATAAGGCTTTGATTAGACCACACATGGGCTATTGTGCCCAGATTTGGTCACCTGGTTTTCAGAAGGATGAAGAGATGTTGGAAAGGGTCCAAAGGCAACTGACTAAGGTAGTTTCTGACCTCTGGAATGTCGAGTATGAGGAAAGATTGAAAAGATGTAATTTGCAGACTATAGGGGAAGGAAGAGGGAGATATGATAGAGACCTACAAGTTGGTAAGGGAGTTGTTATAGGATCAATGGTGGAGAAGTTCTACAGAGAATAGTGGGAGATCAGGGGAGAACCAGAGGTCATACCTGGAAACTGTATAAAGAGGGTGTGAGTAGGGGAGTGAGAGGCAGGTTTTTTTTGTGCAGAGTTGTGAGTGATTGGAATGCCTTGCCTGAGAGTATGGTGTCTTCAAGGAGTTTGAATGTGTTTAAGACACAGTATGATGAGATGTGTGTGAGATAAAAGGACCTCCTAGATAAGTCTTTGACTCCATGAGGTCTTGTTTAATAATAATAATAATTATTTAAGAATAATACTGTTTGATACATTACAAAGAATAAATATACCTATTATTTTACTACATGCAATATTGAATATATACAAAGATAATGAAATAAAAATAAATGAAAAGTTGTCTGAAAAACAATCTATAAACCAAGGAGTAAGACAGGGATGCCCTCTGTCTCCAACACTTTTTAACATTCACATTAATGAAATATTAATACAGTGGAACACCTTAAACAATCTAAGTATAGAAATTTCCCAGAATAACAAAATAAATACACTATTATTTCCAGATGATGAGGTAATAATATCAGATAAGGAAGATAATTTACAAAGAGCAATATATAATTTAAACATAATAGTAGAATGGTTTGGAATGAAAATTTCTATAGATAAAATTAAAACAAGCATTTTGTGGATAAACTCCAGTTAGAAGCAAAATAGTTATTAATAATAAAATAATAGAACAGATAAATACTTTCAATTATCATATGAAGGAGAAAAAGACAAAATTAAACACTTCAAAATTTTTACAGATTATAGGGCCTGATAAATAGAACACTCAACCCAAATATAGTACAAAAAGAAACACGCTTGAAAATATACAATACTTTAGCAGTGCCCATATTATTATATGGTAGTGAAATTTGGGCAATAAACAAACAAGATAAACAAAGAATAAAAACAAGTGAAATGAGATTTATGAGAAAAACTGCAAAATACACATTATTAGATCAAAAAAGGAATGAAGACATTTTAAAAGAACTAAAAACAAAATCAATAGAAGAAAAACTAAACAATTATAAACAAAACTGAATAGAACATGTAAACTGAATGGCCAATACCCGACATCCTAAACAAATACTAAAATATAAGCCAACTGGAAAGAGAAGACAGGGTAGACCTCAAAAAAGGATATTGGATGGATAATGAGACCGGAACAGACCAATATGTTCTATACCCATAATTAGTGTTATGATGATGATGATGATGAGAAATAAAAAAGTTTCAGATATTTTGGAATTCGGTTGATGAGAATCAAGTTTTCAACTCAACAATTGTTGGCTTGCCTTTTTCACTGAGTTGCACTATCTTGTGTTAATACCACACCAATCATATGCATAGAGATGGAAGCAAACAGTAGAGGAAATGCGAAAGTAAGAGCATTGACTTCTACTCAATCTTGGAATGCTTTGGGGATGAATTAAGATTAAGACACCATCATTAAAACTGTTGTGCAACTGGATTTTAAGAGCGTGTGACATGACTTCTATGATTAAATTAATTATTTAATTTAATCATAGAAGCATTGTCTCTAAAAGATTCAAATATATCGTTTGATGAAGGTGAGCGGCCGATTGCATAAATAACGTTGATAATTAAAATTTAAATGCACTCATTATAAATTATAAACATCAATTTAGTTTTTTCCTGAAAAACTTTAGTTTCCAAAAATCCCCATATATTGCACCACAATTTTTTAATGTTAATTTTAGGGAAAAAAGTGCAAGTTATATTTGAGTAAATACAGTATTATGCTTTCTACATGGATCATTTGTTCATAAAATTTCATTTCGTTAATCAGTATTATTTCCACGCAGTTCATGGATAATCTCATTAAAGTAGAATTTGTCATTGCAAAATTTCAGAAAGCAGTATAATTAAATCCTGTTCCTTAATTCATTTTTTTTCTGTAATAATTTGTTTAGATTTCTGAAAATTATTTTCATATAGCTTAAAGATAAACAGTAATAAAAGAAAAGTCCTGAATATTATGTATAAGGAGTGACACCTTTTAAACTAACATTCAAAGATGAAAATGACATTTTCAATATTATTGTTATATACAGAGGAAGGAGAATATCCCAAAATATATATTTCTCAAATGGCTATATTAATCTCACTTAAACTATACCACAGCTCTTTGGACTTGATTTAACATGGTCGCATTTCATGTTTGACATGTAACAGCATATTATCAAGCAGAGATTCATTATTTTTGTGAATTGTTATCTATTTCCTTTAATTACTTGAAATTCAAATTAAAAATTGATTCAAAATCCTCACAAAATTAGATTTTTAAAAATTAAATGAAGTAAAGGAAACAGAAACATCCTTTATAATCCAGAGAGAGAAAAAAAATTTAAGAAATTTTTTATTGGAAATGAGAAACCACAAGCCATGTCTAGTCATGGCTCGTGGTTTCCAGATTATCTAACCTTCTCCCATATATATTTCTCTACTTTTGCGTGCATGCGCGCGCGCACACACACACACACACACACACACACACACAGGGGGAAAAAATACTATGCAAACTTCACTATAAACTTTAACTGTTTTAACAGCATTCATATTTTTAATTTACCTCATTCTCTGAGGAAGCAGGACAGTCTTCTAATCTTACACCAATTGTCGCTCCTTTAGGATGGGCTGAAGATGATGATCCATGTACTTTTTTCCATCCTTGCACCATTCGGTCCCTCCACAGTTTAGGCAAGGCCAGTTCATCTATAACCAGCATAATCAATATAATTTCTTGGAATGTACTCTCAAAGAAATGGAAGGGATAAATTACTAAAACAGCTCAGTACAATCAAGACCTGCATACTCTACTTTATTCAAGTAATTTATTCAGTATTCAAGTTAGATGACATGCAGTAAAACTAAGTAGGAATACGATAATTGTAGAGTGGAATTAGAAAAAAAAATGTTTATGTGTTTTCAACAAAAATAAAATTACGCAGCAGCTTTTTTCAGGATTGAAGTAGACAGGTGAGAAGTAAAAAAAGTGGTAGCTTGTGCTTACCCTTAGATGATAAGCAGAAATCATAGATTAAAACAATACAATTAATAAAATTTTTCATCAGTTACAAACTGTGATTTTTTTAATTAAAAAAATAAATTAATGATTATTTGGTATACGAATTACAAAGCGAACAATTATTAAGTAAAATCTACCTAATCTTATGAGATGGTAAAGGAATCTCTGAATTTTGTAGATTTGTCATGTCTCCATTATAAAACAAACAAATTTATTTCATTATAAAAGCGCATGATTTAATTTCATTATGCAAGCTTCTGTGGAGTGAGGACATAATACAGTTGTGCCGCCAGTATTCTTACTATATAAAACAACTGGAATTTGAAATAGTTTATTACTCAACTGTTTTTGTGAAATTCATGTGTTTCATTAACACCAACAGGTGAAATTAATGAATAAATTAAAAATTAAAATAAAAATCAGATTATATACAGGTAACATTTGCTATGAAATATTTGAAAACAGGAATAACAATGGAAAGTAAATATGTGAAGGTATTTTGCTGGTAAGTCAATTTCTGTGAATTACTCTCAAAAGCATCCATATCATGTTTAATGAGACAAGATTTCATATAATATCATCCATTGTTTCTTGTTACACTGTTGAGGGTGTTTTATCATTTCAACTACTCCTTGAATATTCTTAAAAAAATCTATAATTTTTTCTAAAAATCGAAAAAAAATCTATGTAGAACATTTCAGTTGTAAGCATTGCCTGTTCGGATTTGTTTTTCTTTCATTCTTCATATTGTTGATGTGTGTCTCTCCCAACTTGCCTGTCTGTCCAATGTAGCACAACCTACAGACAGAGTTGAAATTGTAGACACCAGTTTTTGAAATGGTGGATTGGGAGGTTTAAGAGATTAGAATTCTTGCTGAGGAGGTAAAAGGACAACCTTTATACTCTGTTGTTGTAGTAGCCATGATATCTTATCTGTGACTGATAGTACATGAGGGAGACTCACCATTCCTGTGAAATCTTGTGTTTTATGTTCATCCGACTGTCTGGAAGGTTGATGTAGAATTTCGTTGACCAATAAACTACTGTACCATTCTTTGACAGAATGGTACTGAGGAAATCGAGCTCTTGATTTCTTTTATCTATGTTAGTGCAAATTCTGTAAATTCTATCTCACCTGTCAAATCATACATTTGACAGGTGAGTTGGAACATTTCATAGCTGCACTATGAAATGTTCCAACAATTCATAGTGCAGATCCCTTAATTTTCCCATTGCCAAAACGCCTTTGTGAGCAGGTGCATTGTCCTGATGAAAGATGATTTTTTTTCTTCTGCAAACCAGGTCTTTTCTCACGAATGTTTTTGTCTTGTCTGGTTAAAAGATGGGAATAATATTCCCCAGTTATTGTTTTACCCTTTTAGAGATAATTAATAAACAAGATGCCTTTAGCATCCCAAAACACCGATGCCATGATCTTTCCTGCTGATGGAACCGACTCTGTCTTCTTTGGCGCTGAACAACCAGCTTCAGTCCACTGTTTTGACTGCTGTTTGGATTCTGGTGTGTAATGGTGAATCCAAGTCTCATCCATAGTAATAAATCGACACACAAAATCAGTTTTATTCTTATTAAAACACTCCAAGCACTGTTCAGAGATTTTCATGCATGTGCATTTTTGATCTGCTGTGAGCAAGTGCAACACCCATCTTGCGCAAAGCTTTTTTATTTGCAATTCTTCATGCAAAATATATCCTCATTTTCTTTTGAAATGCATATAGTCTCAGCAATTTCACACACTTTCTCATTGGTCATCGAATACCATATCATGCACTTGATGAATGATTTCTGGTGGTGTTACACTTTTTGGATGGCCTTCACGTGAATCATCTTCAAGGCTGATAATGTCACGTTTAAACTCGACAGCCCATTTCTTAATTGTCAAAAATGAAGGAGAAGAGTGCCCATAAACTTTAATGAACTTCAAATGAATTTCTTTTGGCGTTAAACCTTCTTTTACAAAGAATTTTATAACCACAAGATACTCAATTTTATCCATTTCAAAGGATAAAAACAACACTTTTGCTGTAGATAGTTGTATAAAACAAACTATTTGATAGAATGACTTGCAATTTCACATAGATGCTTATGATAGATGTTCCAACTTGGAAAAAAATTTTCTTGCCAATAGTGTTGCCATCTATGGTCGAGGCCAAGAACTTTTCAGACCACCCTCATGGTACTTATAGATACAAGTGTGAGTGTGTCATGACAGATTAAGAAAGGATGAAAGATAGAACACAAAAAAGGGCTGGCAGCACATACAACAGAACAAAAAAAAAAAAAAAAAAAAAGTAGAATGGAAACAAACTGAAATTCTCCACATTGATTACCATTTTTATTCAAGAGCATTCAGAAAATTGGCTGAAATGATGAAGCATTCTCCATAGTGTAAAAAAACAAGGGATGATTTAACATTAACATAAGTTTGGTCTTCCTTAATCTATCATGATACACTTGTATCACCAGTTTATTTTCATTTGAAAATATTTGAAATGTTCAAACATTTCAAATATTTTTCACTAAAAATGTTAACTGTTATTACCTGATGAAGTGAAACCAAGTATTTCAGGAAACTAGTTGAAATAAAAACATAGTTTTATACCAGAAGAAATAGTTGCAAAAAGTCTATGCAACAGAATATAACAAATTATATCTCAGATTCCTACAGATTATGATAAACATAACATGATAGAACAATTCAAAAGAAACAATAGTATATTCCTAACAAAAGTTAGCAGGATTGCTGAGGTAGACATGTCTGTGACAATCACATGCAGAATGATATTGTATTGCATATTTTATTGCAGGTTTTGTTGCTTTTTGCTGCAGGGTATGTATACACTATATGAGCATCTACTTAGATGCTCATGTTTAGGCTTAAACTATCTTCTCCATGAAGTCTTGTAACTATACACTGAAAGTTTGATGTTTGTGAGTTTGTTTTGAAGAAAACAGCCGTGAACAAAGATTACTAAATATACAGTAAAATTCTCACTCTTTCTCTCTCTCTCTCTCTCTGTGTGTGTGTGTGTTAAGTGCTGGGAGAAACTCATGTTTGAGGCTTAATGGAGTGAAACAGCACTGAGAAGGTTTTAAAAATATTATTTAATTCTCCCAATATTTTGTCTCAGTCACTGAGACATCATCAGAGAGTACAAATAGAAACTAATAAACTCTGTTGGCCTGGTTGGCCGAGTGAGTAGCGTATCTACTCTCCAGCCAAAAGGCTGCAGGTTTGAATCCCACTGTGGGCATGGAAGTTTGTGATTTTCAGTGAAAATACTAGTGGTGGTGGTAGATGCAGTTGGTGTAATTGCGGTTCGTTGTAGTTGGTGGAGACAGAGCTGTAGAGTAGGTGCCCTCCCTCGATGAGTCTTTAGACTCCCTGGAGGTGTCATGTAATAATAATAATAACAGTTTAGCCTTTCTAGACTCCTTGGTAACATGCCTGCCCAACAGTACCCTGTCCTTTTCAGTATACAGGGAGTCCACCCACACAGGTACTTATTCACAAACTTTCCCATTACTCCCCTCTCAACAATATGGTAATTAGAACACTAACCAATAGAGAATATAACCTTTGTTCCAATGAGTCCTCTCTTACAGCAGAACTTAATCATATACACCACACCTTATCTAATGCAAACAGTTCCTACAGTGTCAAATAAATAATCAATTCCTTCCCCCAATCCTTGACCTTCCCTTCAGAAAGATTTTAGTAATACTATCATCATCCCCTATGTCTAAAGCACTTCAGAAAAAATAGCCAGAGTCTTAAAAAAATACAATCTCTGCACAATTTTCAAGCCCCACTGAAAGCTCACTACCCTTATATATACTACTAAAGATCAGCTCCCCCATCTCTGTACCTGGAATATATAAAGTCCCTGTTCCTGTTGGCTTACCATGGACAGACAGGAAGATCAGTCAACATTCACGTGGAAAACACAAAACATACATCTATAGCTATGACTATAGTCAATCAGGCCTTGTAGATCATGCTTTAGATACAGCTCATAGAATCGACGGAAAAAAGACCACCATGCTCCATCACACTAAATTTAGAAAAGAAAGACTATTTTTGGAATCTGTAACTGCTCTCAGTTTAAATCAGTCTAATTTAAATAAATATGATTGTATGCAACATTCCAAAATAAGAGAAACCCTAATACTTCAGGATCCCAGGTTACATTCTAGATGGCGAACCTACGGCATGCATGCTAGAGGTGGCACATCCGAGAATTTTGCTAGCATGTCAACGATTTACAGATGATATCCTTTTATACACTTATAAATTATTCATCTTTTTTTAAAATTATTACAACAAGTTAAATTTTGTTTGACACGAGAGAGCAGCTATGAAGATGTGCATATGATTGGTGCGATATTAACAAAAAATCACGGGATCCAAAGACAAAGGCAACCGACAACTGTTGAGTTGAAATGCTAATTCTCTTCAACCGAATTCCACAACAACTGAAACTGTCATAACAGCATTCACTATATATATATATATCTTAGTTTTAACACATTCACAACGGGGTGTCATTTATCATTCCGAAGGAACTTCTCATTACCGGCAGGCTCAACTCACACAAAGTTTCAACCCTTGGTTGAATTTTATTGCTGCTCGTTTGTGTTTGAGCTGGCAGGCGAACTCACACACTCATTATATGGCATATTTCAATTCATGGTAGAATTTTATTTATAGTTATTCTTTGTGATCTGTCATAATGACACTGAGAATTTCAAATGCAATAAAACAAACACTTATTTCATGTAATTGAAAAACTGGACAATAGTTTTTAGTTAGATACTGTGATTCGGTGCAACATATGGTGTTGCTCGAGTTTATACAGCATAGTTTCTGTGAGAGGGGGACATGTGCGTGATTCATTAGTTAGTGCAGTTTTTTATTCCAGCTGTCTCTAATTGCACTATTTGTTAAGAAATATGGCCTGGTTGGCCAAGTGGTTAGTGTATTTTCTCTCCGATGAAAAGGCTGTGGGTTCGAATCCCACCATGGGCATGGGTGTTTGCGACTGTCTATGAAAATACTAGTGGTGGTGTTGGTGGGCAGTAGATGCCGTTGGTGTAGATGATGATAGTAGATGTAGAGTAGGTACCCTCCCTCAATGAGTCTTTGGACTCGTTAATGGATGTGTCGAGTAATAACAATAATATTATTATTATTAATCGATAATAATAATATTTTCATATATTTAAGTTTATGATAAATATGAAATATATTTCATATTATTTAAGTAATAATAATATTTTCCCCTATTAAAAACTGTCCAGCATATCAGCAACTCAATTTGTAAACTTTTGGTATGTGCACATAAAAAGGTTCACCACCAACAGGTGTAAAATTTCAATGCAGCGTCATAATTTTTCCAAAGTTTTATTGCATCGACCTTTTACAGGAGTCACATCCAAAATTAACAAAAGGTAAATTTTGCAAATTTTGCAAATTTTTACAAACTTGTAAAATTTTTATGTAAATAATACTAACAGCCCATATAAATTAGCTCAGAAAAATTAGCATGATACTGTGTAAATAGAAGATATATGAATATGTAGTTCAAGGGAAAATGCCCTAGAAATCAGAAATATGGTAGAATTTTTCTATGTAAGTAAATACCAAAAGTCCATCTATAGAGACCCAGAGGAATTAAACATGCTAGAATAGAGTAAACAAATATCTTAAAATAGAAGTTCAAGGACAATGCTTTAGAATTCGGAAATGTATTTGATGTTATCACTTAGTATTGGGTGAAAAAGAAACCTACTGTAACCAAAGCAGTCCGATACCGCCTTCAAGGTCAATAGCAAAAGAGGGCAGTATACATCAGAAGCTGTTACACTACGCTATAAAAGGGATTAAATGTACACTTCAGGGAGATCTGGAAGTCTGCATTTTCTAGAAGGATAAGAGTTTGCATGTGAAAGTTACAGGGATCTCAGACCTTAATTCAAAAGTTTGCAGGGGAATATCTGGGGTCTAAAACCTTCATGCACGGTCCCACAAGAAGCCAATAAAAGGATCATAGAATGGACTAGGAGCATCGACTATCGAGCATCGGCAGAGCTGATGCCAGGAGAAAAGGAGGGAGTCGATCCATGGACTATGCCAGATCCTGGATGAGGTCGTGGAGGGTAACCGGAGGCGAAACCTTACGTATAGCGGACCAGGATGACAAAGCCTTGACCGTCAGACCTTACACCCGAGTGCCAACAACACTGGAAGATCATGCTCCAGCCCCGCGAGAAATTTCAGAGGAGAACACAGCATCCATGAAACGTCTAAAGTGATAGATCAAGCCCTAGCATAGAGGGGGGATCCAGAATAAGTCAATAAAGAAAATACGACTTAGTGCATTGTGCCTATGGAGGAGGAGTCATGTGAGTTGAATTTTGTTGAAAAAACTTCTTTTTCTTTTAGTGATGTGAAGGACTGTTTAGAAAGACTGAATTCACAGAACTACTATATACATTAGATTGAATACTTGTTCACATAGGGAGAATCTGTTTTTAAAGTAATTGTAAGACATTAATGAGAAATTTAACTTACGTTGTATTGTAAAGAAATGGTTCAGAAGAACTGACAAGATTATTGAATTAAGAGATATAATGTTATGAGAAGTAGTTTGCTTAAAGAGTGTTATATTTTATGTGAAGGTTGGAATTGGAGATTATAATTAATCAAAGCATGGAAATTCTAAACTGTAAATGGGCTGAGAGTTAATAGTTATCTAATTTAATTGTTTAATAATTTACATCATTAGTATTTGTTGCATGCCTGAGAATTTGTCCTATATGATGTTTTTTTGTGCTTAGCTTAGAAGAGGAAAAGGAAAGTAGCATCCTTTTAGTGCATACCATGTATTAATGTTTTAGTATAAATAAACATGTTTGTTATAATTAAAAGGAGTGCCATCTGATCTTTTTCGCAACTGCACTGTTCTCAAAATAAACCGACCCTGTGAGCGGGATAGATTGGAATTTTGTACGAATTTTGAGTTAAGAGTTAGCCACAACAGTATATAATTATAGAGGAGAAACTTTGCTGGAAGCATAATTAATTTCTTATGCCATTTGGAGAACTTTAGTGGCACAGCTAGTAATAATCAAATAAAATTCTAATGTTCTCCAGCATAAGGAAAGAATACTGAAAGTAGAGAAAGGGAAATAAGATTAACTGAGCATATGAAAGGAGAAAGATAGGGTTAAAGTTTAACAAAAAAATTATAGAGGCCAAGGATAAAGAAGGAAATATTATACAACAAAATAGAGAGGATAAAATAAAGAAAAATCATAACATTACAAAATGCGCATCTGAAGGTTAAATAGAGAAAGCAATTAGTATTACAAAGGCGCAGCATCGACAAAAATACTATAAATAAATAATAAAGATAATAATAGAAGAAAACTCATGTTATTACACAGGTGCCCCACCTAGCTAGGACTAGTCTTTCTAGTGTTTGACTTAGTTTTGTGTGTGTGTAACATTGTCTCAGTGACTAAGACAAAATACTGAAAGAAGTAAATAATATTTTTAATCCTTTCTCAAGTACTGTTTCACTCCATGAAGCCTTTAACATAAAATTCTCCCTCTCTCTGTAGTATGGAAATCAGATTTATCTTCTGGGTCAACAAGTCTAATTAGAGTACTGCAGACCTTATTTGTCTAGCATGGAAAGCTGCATTTGCATTACATTTACAATGACCCTCCAATGGCTTAAAAGAACAGAAATTTTTATAGATCTGAAGATTAATGTAAAGGGCGTTTGCTAAGTATCTATTTAAAAATGTTTGAAATAACCTTAATGTATGAAATGGCTTCAATCCCACAGCAATTAAAAATTACTTTTGTTAGTTTTTTGTTTAAAGTATTATGATCATCCTAAATAGAACTTGAATGAGCAATGTTTGCAATGGACTCTTTCAATATTGTTAACTTGTTTAATTATTAAATCTTTTTCAACTAATTAACTGGAGTGTTCATCATTCCATACCTCCTAAAATCTGATGTTATTTTTGTGAACAAATCTTCTGGTGACTAGATTTTTCATTTACATTACACATCTACAAAATTAAGATAAATAAGTGACTGGATATGCTTCTTTTACATTTTATTTTTAGGTACAGTACTACAATATTATATTCAAAATTACCTCCATGTGATGCTCGTCGAGTTTTTGTAGCGGGTGAACTGCCAGATGGTGATCGATGGCGAAACACTAATTTCTTCCCTGTTCTGTGAAGAGGAAGAGGCGAAAGCCTTCCTTTGTTAGTCTGCAGTTGCTGTTCATATGCAGCAGCCTTTTCCAAAACAGATATGCGACTCATCCACACCTGAAATTATATTATAGTGAAGATAACAAATGAACTTCTCTTCTATGAAGTAATAAATTTTCAGTTTAGAACATCAAAGTTACACAAAGCATTTAAAGCTGTTGAAACCTGATTTGGTGACTATACAACCAGATGATGATTTTCAAATTAGTGTTTTCAAGAGGAATAATGTAAAACTGCCTATACATACAATGTATAGATGTCTTTAAATGGACCGAATGGTCCAGGGGATCGGTATTTAGGAAATCCCCCCCCCCCATTGTGTGTTGGAAAGAGGTTGTTGCTTTCTAAGTACCAGAACAGCCTTATGTTTACCCTTTTTTTCCCCCAAGACCTTACAAAGATACAGCTAGTGAGAACAATGGATGATAGTTGTTGGCCTGGATTCAATCCTTGCCTGGATTTGAGATAGCAATGACAATTGTAAATGTATAGTAAGAGGAGATCCACAGAAATTATGGGAGCTGTTAAGCATCTCATAATGGATGTCATCAGGACAAACTGTGCTAGGGTGAGAGAAAAGAAGTGCTCTTTTTAGTTCTTCCTTAATAAATGGCAGATTGTATGGATAAATTCCCTTGGTACAAAAGTTTAACCAGTGTTTTTTCTCTTGTTCTTTCAAAATTAAAAAATCAGAAGAGGATAGGAAACTGTTGCTGACATCCTGGCAAAGTTTTCTCCCACAGAGCCTGCAATAGCTTTGGAATCAGCAACAATACATTCATATGTTCCATGGTAGACAAATGGTGTGTTCTTTATATACCTTACATCTTCTGGATTTTATCCCATACAGTTTTTGCAGTGGTTGTGATTAATTAATGATGTAAATTTAATCCAGGATTGTTTTTGACTCTGTAGTCTCATGTACTGTGCTTTGGTCCTAGTACATTTAAATGCTATTAAGTCTGTTATGGTAGGATATCTGCAAAATATATCCCATGCTCTATCTTGATCTTTGTTGGCTGCTCGGCACTCTCTGTTCCATCAAGGCTTTGGATTGAGTGGAAATTGGGATTTCTACTCAATGTCAGTGACCAAACAGCAAGGAAATACAACGAATTATTTTCCACTGAAATTGATGATCTAGGCAGTCTATATCTGGTTCTCAAATCTAATAATTCTGAATACTGTTTCTTCGCGAGTTCATATTGCAGTTTTTATGTATTTAAATGTAAAAAAACCGCATTCCATTGGCAAAGAACTCATTAAGTCATCTTTGATTACTGCTTGTAATGAAGTATTAGGCCAGTCTGCGGCTATTGCGACAATGAAAGACATTCCATTGTCGAATGATAGAGTAGAAAAGTGGATATCTGATATGGCAGAAGATACAGAAACACAACAATAAGAGACAAATGAATAAGAGACAAGGGACTTTGTTTAATTTTGATGTTAAGAAATCTCTTATTGAAGGCATTTATGATGCAACAAATGGCAATTAATCCACCTCAAGCTTACAGAATGATCTCCAGGATGTACAAAAGGAGAGGAAAACTACCAGCACACAGAAGAAAAAGTCTGCATTCACTCATAAGTACTTGGACAGCTATTTAAAATTTGGTTTCATACAATGCTCTTACACTGACCAATGGCCATGACCTCAGTGTGTCATTTGTGCTACTGTTCTGGGAAATGAAGCTACGAAGCCATCGGCGACTTATCTGACATCTCAACACAAAATATTCCAATCTAGTCAACAAACCCACTGAATTCTTTATGCATAAAAGAGATGCACTTAAAATAGAAAAGAAAATTATTTCCCAAGCTTCAACCACTGACACTTCACTTCTGACAGCATCCTGTTTAAATCATAACAGATAGCTAAATGTAAAAAACTGTATATTCCTTTGGCAAAGAACTCATTAAGCATCCCATTGTCAAATGATAGAGTAGAAAAGCGGATATCTGATATGGCAGAAGATACAGAAACGCAAACTCATTGAAAAAAAAAAAATTAAAAAAATCGATATTGTTTGCATTACAACTGGATGATTATACAGATATTCAGAACAACAGCAATTTACTTACACATGTACGATGTATTGAACATGATGAAAGTGACATGAAGGAAGACATTTTAAGTGTTTTTGAATTACCTATGCACCCTACCAGCAGTGAAATTTTCAAAGTTTTAAATAGTTTCAATGAAGAGAGAGGCCTCAAATGAGAAAAATTGCGACGTAGTTTCTACTGACGGCACTGCCTGTCTTACAGGTACAAATTCAGGTTTAGTCACCAAAATTAAGGATACGGTGGGCAATAATTTATTGTCAATGCATTGCTACATTCATAGGCAAAGCCTGACCTCCAAAAAATGGCACCTGAGCTTAATGAAGTCCTGTCTCAATCGGTTAAAAGTATTAATTATACACAAAACAATGATTTAAATACAAGACTGTTAAAAGCAATGAAATGGTCTCTGATCATCAAAATCGTCTTTCTTTTCCATTCGGAAGTTTGTTGGCTGTCCCAGGTAAAGTTCAAGAGGTTATGCGAACTCCGAAAGGAAGTTGAGCTGTTCCTAATTGATAAGAAAATTGACCTGTATTCCTCATATATCTCTTTAAGTATTTTGGTAACTTCAGCAAAATCAGTGGATTAACTACCAGTGCTGGGAAAAAAATTTAAAGTTTTTGTAAAGTGAGATCTCAGAGACATTCCCTTTGGACTAACCTATAAGAGAGAACAGCTCTTGCAGTTATAATTCTCATCTCCACCTATCCCATATTACCATTTTTAGAACTTACATGCAAAAACATTGGAATCTTAGAAGGCTGGAAAATTGGGCCATTTACCTTTCTTCTTAAGCCATAGTACTTAAAATTATTATCTTCAGACAGTAAATATTACAGACATTACAGAGAGACAATTATATAATACATCTGTACAATTTTTTTTTTTTGGTCCAACTGATACCAAGAAGTTAAAAGGAATTTCTTCAGCTATCAAAGAAGCATAGAGGTTTGTGGCTTTGAGTGTTGAAATTCTGCTGTTTAAGCAATGCATCTTCAAAAATCCATAAAATATTGCAGACCAGTCATACACGTGCAGTCCTTCTCCAGAACTACCTGTGTTTTCATCTACCACTATTTGGAATAAATGATTACAGGAATCACTTGATTAATGCGATTAATTAATCCTTCAATGTTACCGTGTTTATCAAAATCGCATTAATCAAATATAGTAATCAATGTAAAAATTACAATTCGTCCATGATTGATTACTGTATTAATAATTCGATTATATGGTACTCTTTTAGGAAAGATAAAAAATGAATGCAAATAAATGTTTAATAAATGCTTGTACCTACATTAGTTACTGCATTTTTTTTAGTTTTTTCTTATTAGCATATATTCTATGATAACAAGCAAAATGACTCTCTAGATCTCGGCAAACAAGCATTCTTCGATTAACATCTGGATCCATATCTAACCTGTGAAATATTCCATCTAAGTTTTTGATTGTTACCTCCTTTGGAACCTCATCTTCACATTCCATTTGTTCAGTGTCTTCATACACGCGTTGTTGTTCAATTTCAAGAAGATCGTTTTCACTGAAATTTTTTGAATTTGAATCCAATAATTCTTTAACATCTTCAGCATCAACACCATCAAACCAAGGTCCTCACCAATTGCAACGATTTCTTCAATCACATTGTTCACAGGATTTTGAAAACCACCTAAGTCCTTAGTACATTTTGGCAAAAGGTTTTTCCACACAGTTCTCATGCAGCTAGAAGACATGAGCAACGAGACCCATAATCCTTTGAAATTTTTTAAAAGAACTGAGGATATGATGCCATGTTTTTCTGAGCGATTTGTTGGTTTTGCGAGATTTTTAATCTGCAGATAATCGGGATGAAAAATGTTCCTTGATTTGTGAATACATTTCCATCTTCTCAGAAGATTCGCCGAATGAATAGAGATTAGGAAAGTCTTTTTTTTTTTTTTTTTATAAAATTCATTTATTATGATAAAAAGATCAGATTAATTTTACAGATATAAAAAAACCCTGACTAATATCTCAAAAATTTTCAAATCCCATTTAGGTGGCTAGCATTACGATACATTAAATTCGTGCCAGATTATACCCCCCTCCCTGGAACAATCATCCTTTGACAATAGAGAAGCCTAGAAATAGAGTCCAGAGCTTGGGCACAGAGATTATTGTTGTTCACAGTTTATGGTTAACCCTTGTTCATCATCACTGATTTGTGTTATTCACAAATCCGAAAAATTAGAATGAACTTCACCCTAATTTTCAGATTAAGAAATAGGAATGATGTCATCCTGCTCACGACTTTCTTTCTCTCAGCCAGGAAACACTCCTCGAGGCTTACACATTCTTGCATGGTAAATTTAAAGGTGTGTTAATTAAAAACTCTTGTCACGTACATAAAGGGACTGTCACAATTAATTTCACTGCATTAATCAAATCCTGTGTTAAGCAAAACCGCGTTAAGCAAGAGATACCTGTATAATGGTCCAGGAGCTGATATTTTCAGCTCTTGGATCATTATAACCACTGAGAGTACTGCCACTGGTGCTTTTTCACATTTAACTATGCAGTGTAGATTGTGTAGCAGAAACATATTAAATTGTACTAATCAGCCTGGAACCCCATACACTTGTGCTTTTAATTATGTATCTCATTCTGAGTATATTTTTCTGTTAGGGTGGTGATTTGTTCATTTGACTGACTGTAAATTGGCAGGTTAACTCCCTGAGGTCTATAGGCTTTCAATATCTAACCTGACCATTTAAAGTCATGGATACAAACAAATTACCACCCTAACACAAACAAACAAACACCGATCAAAAGCATGAAAAACTAATACCAGAATCATGGCAGCAAGAACCAAAGATACAAGGTCAGCAGTTGTTGGGAGCTAATGTATATCCACCCACCTACTCCATCATGCCCCTGCCTCAGAAACACTGTCCATTACTTCAAAAAGCACACTTACCCACCACATCTACCATCTCAGAAAAAACACTAACCTACTGCTGGATCCTACGTTCTACTCCAATGCATATTCTAGCTGTTGACCGACTCCACATTCGAACACAGAGAAAATTTATTTTTAACTGCACCACTCTATGTAATTTGCATAAGCAACGTTATGAAATCAACCATCAGCTAGCACAATATTGTTATCAACTTAATTCAAGCCAAAATTCTCCTTACTATATATATATATATATATATATATATATATAGGATTCCCGCTAAGATTCGAACTACTTTAATGAGCGGTGCAATGAAAGAAATCAGGCAAACACAAGATTCAACTCAAAAAAAAAAAAAAAATATTTAATGCTTTAACACATAAATTTACATTAAAACAAGAATTTCTAGTAGGAATAATACAATTTAAGAATGAATAAGTTCTCATTAAGACATTAGTAATTTACTCAGCTGAGTAAATAATCTATGATTGGAATTTATGCATATAAATTCTATTCTTCTTATTATCCAAGATTCCAAATACAATTTCACTCTAAACAAAGCTATTGTTCAATGTACTTCAAATACTGATTCAGTTTAACTGTTCAGAACAATCACAAAGCACAAGTCATCAGACATTCATTCAGCAACCTTAAAGTTTATCAATGTAACACAATAGTTCTCAGAAAATTCAGTCTTAAATTTACATTGCATTCTCTCGTAACAGGCTTCTTTATATCACACATTCAATCTTGAACTATTAATCCAGAGATACTTCATATATTTTGTTTATGAGGAAATGTTTCACTGTATCACACATTCAATCTTGAACTGTTAATTTCAGCGATATGAACTATATCACGTTCTCCAGAAACAAGCTTTGCTACTTCACACGAGGCACAGAAAAGATATCCTTACCGATATAGACAGCATAGCTTTCTCATTATGGAGAATCCTAGAAACTCTCCTTGGGTCTTGAATACTTTCACTTTGAGAACACACAAATATTATAGAATCCTGGGTTTCAGTAACTGATTAGTTAACTCGGGAGAATTTATCTTCTTGCTCGTAATTGTCTAACTTTCAACATTTCTTACTCATTCTTATTATTCTTTCATCCAATGGTATCCTTCTGTGAGGCGATAGGAATTTATAAAAGAATAAGAGTTCGAAGAAAGATAAGTCAAAATACAGAGCGGTTCCCAGTCCTTCCTACTCCGTTCGGCCCCAGGTTATTTCTCCCTCTTTTTATTGTGTCCTTCTTTTCATGTACTACTCATGACATCCTACTCTCCCTTCCCGCCAAAATCTGGTTCTAACTGGCTTCTTGAATACTGTACAGTAACTCACGATAAGGCACGCGCTGGCTAAAAATAACATAATTTCTCACAACAACCAATCAAGTCTTATTTTGAAGAATTACTTGGATACATTACACTTTACTAATAACATAAAAAGATTACATATTTCACAGTTTTTATAATAATAAGTAATATTTAATACACAGTTTTCACAACTGCACTTCATCTCAGAACAATAAATGAACAAATAAATATTGATAAACATAACTTAAAAGAAATCACATGAATAGCCTACTATTAATAAGAGATTATTAGTCTGATGAGCAAATTTGGCTTAGGGAATGGCTGATTATGTTGAACTCTGAATGAAGTATTAATAATTTCCAATTCTCCTCATTCAGAATCCAACAATACATACCTGCCTGCCTGCCCACACAAAATAGTGTGACACGTGCCCTTCTTCTGGAGACTGAAGATATTAACTGAATTAAGTGGCCAGCATACTCCCCAGATATTAATTCCATAGAACACATTGGAATGTAATAGGGAGATGTATTGCTTGAAATTCCTCTCCAGAAACAAACAAGGCCTTATCCTGGCTCTGAAGGAGGAGTGGGCCAGTCTGCATCATGAACTCCTGAATCATCTAATAGTACGATTTAAGAGCTGCATCACAGTTTGGGATCGACATATTCCATACTGAAATGTCTCTCTGGATAATTTTCTGTAAGCACTGCATGTTAATTCCTTAAGTATGTCCTTTGTAAATTTGTAATGCATTGCAATTTAATTTGTACAAAATTTATAACACATTTTTTAATATAATTTATCAGTATGCTGGCAATAAATTTATGTCCACATTTGGCTGTAGTCGTGACAATTTTTTTCATATATAGGAAAAAATGTAGTTTGTCTTAGCTTTTGGACACCAGTGTAACATGTAATATAACACCAATATCAAACATCACCAATTCTTAATATAAAGCAAATACACAAAGTAACAAAATATTCACCATAAAACAAACTCCAATTCATAATGGAACATGAAGAAAAAAGACATCCTGGAAAATAAATATACCATAACAACAAAGAAGAGCACAATAGAAACTAATATTGCAACTCACTTCAAGAAACTTCACTCAGGAAAAGTATGAAAAAAAAAAATAAATAAATAATAATCAAAAGCACCTTCAATAAAAAGACAAAATAATAATAATTATAATAAAATAAATAAAAAATAAAATCCATGTGATATATTTACTAAATAAAGAGCCAAAAGGCTTCACTTCGGTGATGCAAAGTTTATAAAAATCAACTGGATATTAAATCCAGCTTATTTCAAAGTCAAATGTGGAAACTATAAAAGTTTCATATGAAATTTGGCCAGAGAGCTTATGGGAATATACTTGCCGGTATTTGCAAGTTGCCCTAGCCGGACCTTATAGGAGACAAGCCTGCTATGACAGTGTCCATATGTTCGCCTCCTATTGGCCCATTTTGATAAAGTTTCACTGGTTGGTTTCACAGCTGTTTCAAACTGGTTGGTTTTCATTGCTGGTTACATAGTGATGTTCACTTACGAAAAATACACCTCTCCAATGTTTCAAGTTTCTTAGTGTTGAGAATTTTTGCTCCCTTAAGGTTTCTGCCTGGTCTCTGACAAAAACAAACCAGTTTTTGTCAGAGATTTTGTCCAATATTTGTCAGTTTTTGTCCAATATATGGATGCTGTCATAGCAGACATGTCTCCTATAAGGTCCACCTAGGGCAACTTGTAAATACTGGCGAATGTATTCCGGTAAACTCTCTGGTCAAATTTCATATGAAACTTTTATAGTTTCCATATTTGGCTTTGAAATAATGCTGGGTTTAATATCCATTTGATTTTTATAAATCCATGTAATGGTTTGTATTCTTCCAGGGGATGGTGGATAATGGTTTCTAGTCTTCTGCATGGCAGTGTGACAGTTGATAGATTGATACTACTTAAAGTGACAATGCATCATACTGCCCACTACATTAAGTGGTTTTTCTTGTTACATTGCCACTATCAGAAAGTAGGCTATTATTGTAAAGTCATAAATATGAGAAGAGTTTTTGGATTTTCTTTACCTTGTAGAGCAAGTTTCTTTTCATAGTCAAACTTGGCTTTCCATACAATGTAACTCATACAACATAACGTAACTTATAATTTTAATAACTAACATCATCCTTATGCACATGGTATTCTTTCTACATCATCTTATTCTTATATTGATATTGCATAATTTAAATATTTTTTAACACTTCCCATGTGCTGTTGATATCTTTCCCATCCAACCACAAATACAATTTTGCAGAACCCAGCATAATTCTCAGCTGTTCATAATTCCCTGCTGTATGGTTTAGCATGCAACCTTTTCTGAATGAAAATTCCTAAACTTAGCCACTTCCACAGTCAATACTGAATGATCACTGTCACCAACTGGAGGCAGAACAATCACATCATTTACCGAAATCCCTTCTGACACTACAATCAGATCAAACATTCTTTGACCTTAAATTCCTTCTGTCACATGCTGCTTGAGGAAGTGGTCTCACAACATCACAATGAATTAGGTTTCATTCCTCTAATGAGATTTCACCACTACCCAAACAATGTTTGGGTAATTAAAGTCCCCCATGATGATTACTCATTTTGCACCCATCAAGTTTATTTGTAATGCATTCTGTCATAATTAGAAACCAATGATGACAGAATGCATTACAAATAAACTTGATGGGTGCAAAATGAGGTCTGTATCAACACCAAACTGTGTATTCGATGTCTGGTGGAAATTTTGGGGTTAACAATTCTACTGTCTCTTTGTGAGGGATATTAGTAAAGAGAAACACAACAGCATTGTTAACCCAAAAATTTCACCAGACATAGTAGAATTATTCAAATTTGCAATCACATCAGGTTACTTCACATGGAAAAATAAAAACTATATATACAAGAGGAAGGAAAAGCAATGGGCTCGCCCTTATCACGTAACTTAGCCAACATTTTTCTTGAACACCAAGAAGATAGAATTTTCACTTTTTCTGGCTACACAATTTGGCTATGCTATGTTGATGATGCGTTTGCAGTTTGGAGTCACATAGAACCAGAACTCTACATATTTCTACAAAAAATCAACACCTTGAATTCGATGTCTACATGGTGCAAAATGGGTGTTGTATCAAGTTCACACTAGAAAAAAGAAAAAAATCATCAAAAGGTATTTCCTTTCTTGATATACACATTCAGTGTAAACAAGACGAATCCATTTCCACTTCCATCTACTGGAAACCAACTTTTTCAGGTTGTTATATTCATAATACATCATGTTATACCCATAATACATGAGCTGATATAGACCCATATCATCTCAACATCCATCTCAAAAATATGACATAATAAAATCTTTAGTATCCAGAGCATATAAGATTTATTTGTTTGAACTGAATTGGAAATTATTAAAGAAACAGCCTTATTAATGGATATAATTCAATAACAATCCAAAAAATAATTAGTCACTCTCCTATAAATCAACCAAGACAAGAAAAAGTCCACAGGACTCCTATACTATATATTAAAGATATCTCTGGCCATTTGGTAAAAATTATGAAAAAATATCAACTCATTGTTACCTATAAACCCCATCAACTAAATTCACAACTTGCTATCTCCTCCAAAAGACAAATTCTCACCAATGATACTATCTGGCATATACAAAGTACCATGTTTGTGTAACTTGTCTTACTATGAAGAAACAGGAAGATCTATAAACAAACATATCTCTGAACATGAAGACCACATCCTTCTTATCAAACCTCACAAATTTGCCTTGCACAACATGGAATCGAAAATGCTAACCACAGGATCCAATGGCAAAATGCTAAGCTACTACATAGATCCATATATAAACATGAATGTTTATATAAAGAAAGTGCTGAAGCCTTACTTCCTAGACCTAATCTTAATCAGAACAATTGTCTCACTATTCCAAAAGTTTGGGAAATTGTTATCCTTAATTGTATTAAATAATTTATGTTATAGTTTAATTTAATTTAATTAATTTTAATTTCAGCCCAATAATTTTAATCCACGAACACAGGACTGTAAATCCCATAGAGGGATTTCAATTTAAGCATGTGCTTTGAATTCAATTCCTATTGTCGATAATTGTACTAATGATGTCTTATGATACAAAAAATAAAAATAAATAAATAAATTAGCTAACACCTTTTATTCCATAATAGGGATTAGGCGAGGCCTTTATACCCTATCTAGCTTTTGGAGACTGAGTGGGCAGTTCAATTTCCATCGGTAGCCAATCAGAAATAGCTGGCCCATGTCTATCACTAATTATAGGCGGCTACTGATGAAGAGACTAGCAACCAAGTGCTGCCATCTCTTGGTGCCTAACTCTAACAGGATATGTCATTGTCTGTAATAAGGTGGATACTACGGTCAATTTTCTTGAGTTTACGGGACGAAAAACCTGAGTTTCTGGGAGGAAAAACCCGCTTGCCTGTGCCAGAGATCGACTAACTCGGGGACTGGTCGAAGATAGGCTTAGAAAAAGGTCCTCCCGTCGGCGACTAGACTTGAACCTAGGTCTAACTTCAAGCGGCCAAGAGCAAAGGATGCAAGTGCCACTTCCACCAAGCTACATGATACATAAGGTGATATTTACATAACAATAAAAAAAGTTATTTACTGTGGCATGTGTTATTCTATAGTTATGAATATCCCACAGGATTCACTATATAAAAAATTCTTTACAATCACATAAATTATATCCTTTATCCAAGTGTAAGCAAACAAAGTTTGTGCCTGAAGTATCTTCAGGACTGGGGAAACTCATGGCAAAGGTGGACTGACTTCACATCACTTGCCTTAGTGCCTTAGTATCCCATAATGCAAAGCACATCTCCTTGCAGGCATGTTTAATGCTATGCATTATGGGAAGGGTGAAAAGGTAGAAACTGGTCTGGGTAGTGACCCTTCCCATAATGCACAGCATTATACATGTCTGCAAGATGTGCTTTGCATTATGGGATACTAAGGCAAGTGATGTGAAGTCAGTCCACCTTTTCCATGAGCTGCCCCAGTCCTGAAGATACTTCAGGCGCAAACTTTGTTTGCTTACATTTGGAAAAAGGATTAAACTAAATATATAATTTGTAGTCTAATCAAGTGAAAAAGCTTCCAACATCTTTACAGTCACCCTCTACTGTGATCTTCTGTCCTAGGTAAATATAGGAAGTTACTATATCAATTTCCTAGTGTTCACTGTAGTGGCTTTTTGATAATGTATTTATTATACATTATTTTTGTTTTATCTTTGCTTATATTTAATCCTTTCTTTTTACTTTCTGCATTCAATTCAGTGAGCAACTATTGAAGTTCTTCTGCAGAATTTATCAAAAGAACAATATCATAATCATCATCATGCTTTTCACGGATTTAGGCATAGAGCGGTTTGTTCCAGCCTTAGAAGTCATTGTTGAGTCTTTAGACAACATCCTAGTGGTTGGGAATTTAAAGCTTGTTTTGGTAATCTTTCTGTTTTCATTCTTCCAATGTTTTCCATCCAAAAGAACAATATCATCAGCAAATTGTAGGTAATTTAGTTCTTTCCCATTTACTACAATTCCTCTATTTTTCCAATCCAGGTTTTTAAATATTTTTTTATAAGGCTGCTGCAAATAATTTAGGTGAAATGGCATCTCCCTGTTGAACTCCCTCTTTTCTAGAAAACTTTATATTTGTTACAGATTTTAAAGATGCAGTTGATTTTTATATATATGACTAAATATATCAAGATAAGTTTTTTCGATTCCTTGATTTTAAGGGCTTTTAAAATAGCTAATGTTGAGATTGAAAGATTGAATCAAATGCTTTTCAAAATCAACGAATTCATTGTGAAGAATTTACGGAGACAAACACGTGTTGGAGTAATTACATGACTAAAACATGATTGTTTTAGTCATGTAATTAATCCTCAAAGGACACTACATGACACTACACAAACATAAGATAAATCTAAATGTTTTTTAATCGTTTTCCCTAGTCTGACCTATGGTGAAAAAAACAATAATAATAAATAATTATACATAAATATAAATTAATTAACAAAATAAAATAAAATTTTTATACGTACGAGTATAATAATATACAGATAAAAAAATGTAAGCAAAAAAGTTTTATAGGAGAACTAATCCTCTTATATTAAGGTTTTCTTCCATTGGGGGTTCTGCTATCATGTTCTGGATTCTATATTGGTTACAGATGAATCCTCCAGATTCTAGGAATCACTAATTCATCATTACTGTTTAGAATCGGATGATGTTTCAGAATCTCACAAATTTCCTTGAACTTTCTTTCAAACTAGATTTTGGTGAGATGTGGGGACTTGGTGCCTTTTCAGTTGATTCCATGACATGTTTGAAGTGCATGGTCTGACAGGCCTGTTTCACCATCATGGAGCAATTTAATGTGGCATTTATATTCGTCTTTATCTTAATGGGATGGTCCGCTCTGTTTCTCTTATGGAGCAATTACCCAAAATAACATTTGGCAATTAAAATTAGAGCAATTAAGCTACATAAATCCTGATATTTGGGATATTCTAGGGAGGATCACCAATGACTCTGCAAAGCATATGTTATGTAAAAACATACAATAAATAAATAAATAAATAATGTTCAAAAGACTAAAGCAAAAGACAATCTGGAAGTCATGCCCAGAGGAGGAGGAGCAGTCAATCACAAACAAGCTAAGTAGGGAGCAACCAACCACCAACAGACCACAGCTAAGTTATCAACACATCCAGCTACAACCTTTATAATGGAGAACTCTATCTTCTGCAAAAAAGCTTAAACTACATTATCACATCAAGGTCAGTAAACAAATTAGACTTCATATACGTATTGAAAAAGGTCTAAACTCCCTTCCCTCAAATATAAGCAATAAAATATAGATGGAAACATCCAACATACTAAATGTTAATAAACAGCAATGTTGCAATTTAACCAAAGCAGAAAAATTGGCCCTTAAATCCCTAAGAAATAACCAAAACATTGTTATTACCAAAGCAGACAAAGGCAATGCTATCACCATTCTTGATTGGACAGCATACCTTGAAACAACAAACCAATTGGTATCCAACCACAACGTGCACCAATTGGTTAACTACAATCCTACAAACTGCATCAAGTCAGTGATCACATTGCCAGAGGAAACAATTAAAAAGCTATTATTGCATTAGGTGTATGCTCATAGAATTTATGGTTTGTGTATTTTAGGCAGGCCATAAATTCTGCCTGCCTAAAATACACAAAACAAACACACCACTACCACTGATAGCTGAAGGAATTGACAGCTTTAGTTATCACTTAGTCAAGAAACTAGAAGCTATACTCAAGAAGTTGGTAGGTCATTCACCCACACACAAAACACACACTTCATCAACAAAATTAAAAACATCACACTTAACAATGAAGATTTATTAGCCAGCCTCGACATAATTGCCCTTTTCACTAATGTCCTGACCAATGTGTATTTTCTCACATATAAAACTGTGATTTCTGCCCCATATCATAGCCCTCTTTGCTCACATACTTCACTCTGGGTATTATTTTGTGTAGGAAAATAATTTCTATTTGCAAAAGAAGGTAATGCAACTCCCCCCTCCCCCTCCCCCACTAACTTTTACATGGAAGCATTTGAGGATTGAGTTCTTGATTCAGCAAACCTGAAGCCCAAAGTCTAGCTCAGATATGTTTATATTTTTGCCATTTGGCCCCACAGCTGCAAAACATTAAATATGTTCTTAAGCCATCTGAAAACAATACAAATGTATTCAATTTACCATTGATATTGAAAACAATAACTCTCTTCCTCTTCTAGACACACTTGTCACACATCTTCCTTCAGGATGCCTTTATTCAGTTTATCGCAAACCTTCAGACATAAGCAAAACACAAAATTCATACAACCATCCCTAACAATCTGCTTCAATGAGTAGGCACTGAAGAAGGGATATGAAATTATCAGCCTAACATTTATAAAAAAATTGCTACAACAAAAAGAAATACTTCATAGGCTCATCCACAATAATACCATCATAAGCAGAAAAGATTATAAGAATGCCATAGCTATACTATATATTAAGGGAATATCAGAAAAAATAGATAAAACATGACATAAATACAACATTTAGACAACCTTCAAAGTTAAAAAAATATACTTAACTCATCCAAAAAAGTCCCTTCCCTACCTTGCCCATCCAAGAGATTTACAAAATTTGGTGCACCTGCAACCTGCCCTATATATAGTAAACAGGGTGCACCATCCCAATAAGAAAAGACGAACACACACAACTGGATGTGTTGATAACTTGGCCATAGTTCTTTGGTGGTTGGTTGCTCCCTACCTTGCTTGCATCCAGTTTATATCTGTTTTAGTCTTTGGAATTTCACTATTAGTTTTTTTTTATTATTATTGTTTTTATATAACATGTACTTTGCAGAGTTATCGGTGATCCTCTCTAGAATATCCCAAATATCAGGATTTATGTAGCTTGATAGCTCTAATTTGAGTTGTGGGATGTTGCTTTGGATAATTACTCCATAGGGGAAACAGGTGCACCATCCCAGTAAGAAAAGACGAAGATATAAATGCCACATTAAATTCCTCCACAATGGTGAAACAGGCTTGTCAAATGGTGCACTTTAAAATTATCACAGAGTCAACTGAAAAGGCACCGTCTCCCTACAGTTCACTAAAACATGGTTTGAAAGAAACAAGAAAGCTTGAACTTTCTTTCAAAATGCTGAAACATCATCCAAATCTAAACAAGATTCAAATGATGTTACTTTTCTGCTAGTTCCTTCTTGGGTATTATTCCAACCGATCCAGTGCCATCATTATTTGCTGAGTTATAAATAAATTCCACTTTTTGTCAGTTGATGAAGTTTCATCCAATACATGATTGTCAGTTCTCCATGAAATCTAATCATCTTCGGTGGATTAGTGATTCCAAGAATTTGGAGGACTCATTTGCAACCTATATAGCATCCAAAACATGATGGCAGAAAACAAGAAAACCTTTATAAGAGGACTGTGGAAATGTGTTTAATGTAGTTCTGCTATAAAACTTTATTTATTTAGATGTGTTATTATTTATTTTTTTTTATCATCTCGTCGTCATCATCAAATTCCTGCCATGTACCCTCAAGTGTGTACAGGATATGATAGTACTACATGAAAAATTTACACCATTACTAACTATCTGAACCATTTCTTTGTGCTGCCCCTAAACACTTCCCCAAACGGGTAGCGGGTCCATTGATGGAGTTTCTTCTAGCAGAGTGCTGAGGAGTGGTGTCTAAGGGAGACTGTAACACATTTTTCAAACGGGTCCCTCTGCCTAAACCCGAACACATCCCTTGGTAATGAGAGTTGGGTAATGACCAAAAGAATGCGGACACGAATCCAAGGGGCTGAAATGAGGTTCCTTAAAGGGTTGTTGGGGCTGACAAGACGTGACAGAGTCAGAAGCTCTGCAATTCGGGAAACCCTCAATACTCAACCGCTGCTTCTCTGTGTTGAGAGATCACAGTTACATCGGTACGGGCACCTGGTCAGAATGCCACAAGAGAGGCTCCCTCAGCAGGCCCTCTTTGCCAAGCCAGAGGGTGGGAGGCCACGTGGAAGGCCAAGGATTTGCTGGATAGATTATATCCAAAACCTTGGGTGGACACGTTTGGGAATCCCACCAGAACACCTGAGCTTGGTGGCAGAGGATCGTGACCATTGGAAGTTCCTCTTGCAGCTGTTGCCCCCACAAAACAATTAAGAAAGGTGGGCCTTGAAGATGAATGCAAGTACTAACTATCTGCAATTTTCCTCCAAATCAGTCTGTTACATGTCGAGACTCCAGCATTATCAGATATTATATTTCTATCTTCTAAGTCACTTTTTACCATATCAATCCACATATATCTTGGTCTTCCTCTGGGTCTTTTTACTGTCAACCTGGCAGAGAACACTTGTTTTGCTAATCTTTTCTTGCTCATTCTGTTTAAGTGACCATTCCACCTGAGATTAGCTCTGCTGATGCACTCCTGGATGCTGACAATGTCAAGTTCTTTCCTAATACCCTCATTTTTAATATAATATTGCCATCGATGCTATCTGTTCATGCTCCTAATCTTTCTCAGCACTTTCAAATCTATGGTCTCTAGTATTTGGTCAAGTGTTTTATTTCTGACCCAGCTCTCAGATCCATAAATTAAAACTGGTTTGAACACTGTGTTATATACAGTTAGTTAATTTAGTGGTTTGACTAATTTCTCTCTTATTCAATATAAATTTATTCAGCTGACTTCCTATCATACCATTTAATTAACTGATTCTGTTGTCTATTTTCCATATATAATTTACCATCTTCACTAAAAATCTAACCTAAGTAGCTGAAATGTTTTACTCCATTCACAATGCAGCTGATATTTTCAATGCATCAGCCTATTTTCACTGTCTTTGTCTTGTTATTGCTGACCTTCAATGCCATATCTATTACAACAGTTATTCACTTTAGTCAGGGAATCTTACAGACTTGTAGCAGATTTATTTAGAAGTATAACATCATCCGCATAAAGCAAAGTGCTGAGATTAACACCTCCAATTTTAATATCAGGTTTAATACCACTTTCCTTCATAATGTAATTCATATAGATAATGAATAACAGAGGGGGCAATGTACATCCTTGTCTGACACCAGATTTAACATTAAACAATCTTCCTGTACTTCCTTCAATTCGAACTGCTGATTTACAACTCAAATAAGGACTAAGTATTGCTTGATATAATGTCCCATTGACCATACAACTGTAGCGTTTTGAATAGCTTTTTTCTTGGCACATTGTCATATGCCTTTTCCAGATCTAAAAAACTTAGGTGCAGATCTTTGTTATATTCCCATGATTTCTCAAATATTTCATAAAGTGAAAATCGGATCCTGACTCCTCTATTTGGCCTGAATCCAGCTTGTTCTTAACCAAGCTTTTCTTCCACAATCCTTCTCAACAGTTTCCTTCTCAATCCTTCTCAAGTATACTTGCATAAATTTTATTTCCCTTTTTTATATATGATTACTATGAGCGCTCTACTCCACTGATCCGAATTCATCCCTCTGTCCAGGCCTTCTGAACTATGCAGTGCAGCCACTGTAAAACTTTTATACCTCCATACTTGAGCATTTCTGGTCGAATATCATCTACTCCTGCTGCCTTTAGCCATCAAAGGCCACATTTAAGGCCTTTGATGGCTTTTTCTACTTCAAGAAAAAGTGGTAAAAAACACAATGTTGAGTGTTTTTTACCACTGTGCTGTTACTGCTCATTTCATTTAGCAATTTTTCGAACTAATTACTCCATACTTCAAGGATCTCCTTTTCTCCAGTTTTCATGTCACCTTTATCATCTCTAATTCCTTTTACAGCACTCTTTCCTCTATCTCTGAGCTTCTTCAACAACTTCCACAATATCTTGCGACTTTCTTGATATTTATTTTCTATGTTCTTACCAAAGTCTTCCCATGAGTTTTGTTTAGCTTTCTTACATTTGTCTCCGTAAGAGCACAAGCTGACTTATTTACCAAGAACTTTTGATATGCTTTCTTCTTCTCCTTCACCCTCTTTAATTTCCTTGTGTCCACCATGGAGTTCTGATTTTTCTATCCTTGCAGACAACTTCACCATATGCTTCTCTGACTGACTCAATTAGTGTTTTCTTCAGAGCTTGCCAGAGAATCACCAAGGTTTGGTTCCTGTTCTCAAACTCTCAATTTTTCTTGAATAATGTTTGTGTATTTTCGTCTATAATTCACATCTGAGAGCTGCTCAACCTTAATTTGCTTTCAAACTTTCTTACATGTTCTTCTTTTCAATATGAAATTCAATTTTATCCTGCTCAAGACTAAATGGTGATCACTTCCAATTTCAAATCCTCTATACACTCTGGTGTCCTGCACCAGGGAGAAAACATCACTATCAACAATAATATAGTCAATGAGATTTTTCTTATTCCTTGCCTCTTCTCTCCATGTGAATTGGTGTATATTTTTATGTTGGAACATTGTGTTAGTAATAACCAGTCCATGTCCTGAGCAGAAATCCAGCAGGTATTTGCCATTATTCTAGTGGTAAGACTTATACGTTGGTTAGACATAACTGGTAATTAATTTGCGAAATTAACAACGCATATAAAGTAAATTAATTAAAGATAACTTTAATGAATCACTTCTATATTTCGACAATGTCACATTGTCATCTTCAGGAACATAAAGATATGGTATGTGCACTACAGGAACTAACAAAGCAAATGAGGCAGAAATTAAGACACTAATTTTGTTCCTAAAGTCCTAATGGTGCCCTCTTGCGGGCTAATTTGGTAGTCTTGGCCGTTGGGCTGAAGTTCTCATAATGAAAGTCTCCCAAATTTGGGGCAGTTTCATGCACCCAAATTTGTTGAGGTTAGGAACGTTTTTTAGAGCTGCTGAAGATTCTTTGAATAATCTTTCGTATTTAAACTTGCTGCGATGGATTATTTTTGTCTTCTTCCAACGAATTTTATGGTGGGTATCTAAGGCATGGTCTGCCAGCCCAGAGCGGCTGTACTGGTGAAACCGGATGTAGTCTTGGTGTTCTGAAATCCTGATATTTGTTGTTCTGCCTGTTTGGCCAAAGTAGGACAATTTGCAGCTGCAAGGGACCTGGTATACACCAGGTAGGTCTAGGGGAAGTGGTTGGTCTTTGGTAGAGCGGATAAGGGATGCCAACTTTTTATATGGTCTGTAACAGGAAGTAAGGTCATATTTCTTGAGGATATTAGTTATTTTTTCATATTTCATATTTTTTCATGAAAAAATAACTAATATCCTCAAGAAATATGACCTTACTTCCTGTTACAGACCATATAAAAAGTTGGCATCCCTTATCCGCTCTACCAAAGACCAACCACTTCCCCTAGACCTACCTGGTGTATACCAGGTCCCTTGCAGCTGCAAATTGTCCTACTTTGGCCAAACAGGCAGAACAACAAATATCAGGATTTCAGAACACCAAGACTACATCCGGTTTCACCAGTACAGCCGCTCTGGGCTGGCAGACCATGCCTTAGATACCCACCATAAAATTCGTTGGAAGAAGACAAAAATAATCCATCGCAGCAAGTTTAAATACGAAAGATTATTCAAAGAATCTTCAGCAGCTCTAAAAAACGTTCCTAACCTCAACAAATTTGGGTGCATGAAACTGCCCCAAATTTGGGAGACTTTCATTATGAGAACTTCAGCCCAACGGCCAAGACTACCAAATTAGCCCGCAAGAGGGCACCATTAGGACTTTAGGAACAAAATTAGTGTCTTAATTTCTGCCTCATTTGCTTTGTTAGTTCCTGTAGTGCACATACCATATCTTTATGTTCCTGAAGATGACAATGTGACATTGTCGAAATATAGAAGTGATTCATTAAAGTTATCTTTAATTAATTTACTTTATATGCGTTGTTAATTCCGCAAATTAATTACCAGTTTTGCCATTATTATTAGCTTTTCTCTTTTCTCCAAATTTTCTCAAAATATTTTTGTATGTCTGACAATCATTTCCTACTCTGCTATTTAGATCCCCAACAAGAACCAACTTCTCCTTTTTGTTGGGTCAGCTGCCTTCTCTAATGCCTCAAAAAATTCCTCCACTTCTACCTTAGTAGAACCTTCTGTGGGACATAAACACAAATAAGTCTCATTGTCCAGTTCCCCATTCTGATATTTACCCACATCACTCTATTTGAGACTGTCTGCCATTCAAGAAGATTAGCTTCATATGGGGGATAAAAATCCAAGTCACACATCCTTGTGGTGCCCCTCAGGAAACACTGGGTTAATTCCCAGCAGGTTAACATGACTGGTAAAACATATTAGGGCCAATCACCCAATATGTGGATATCAAATGATTATGAAAGGAAATGAGAAAATATCAGTTACTTAGACACAGACCTGTGCCTCAACTGCTGATAAATTTACTAAGACCAAGGATCAAAGCTTTCTAGGAAGTTCTTGATTGAATAAAGGTATAAGAAAGTGTGATCAAATTAAATTATGGAAATCTAATCACTTCTTCTCAACATATAACGTGCTTACATTCAAAAAAACTGGAAAAATTTTTGAGCTATTAGAGGAGCTGAAAAAGTCAACATAAACATTATATGTATACAAGAACATAAATGGAGAATTGACAATCATGAAGTGAATGAAACTTCATCAGCTGAAAAAAAAATGGAAATTTATTTATAACTCAGCAAACAATAATGGAACTGGAGGGGTCAGAATAATACTGAAGAAGGAACTAGCAGAAAAAGTAACATCAGTTGAAAAAGTATCTGAAAGAATTCTTCTCATAACCATAAATACCAGCCCAAAGCTGACAATAATAACCACATATGTTCCTACATAATGCACTTCACTAGAAGACAAAGACACCTACTATAAAGACTTTTCTGAAACTGTCATGAACATACCATTCCACGTCACACTCATTGGTTGTAATTTTAATGAACAAATTGGCAAAGACATGGCCAGTATTACTAAAAAAAAAATGGGTAAATATAGTTATCATGAACTCAAAAATAACAGACATTCTCTTATGAACCTCTACAATGGCCATAACATGGTAATCAACGAAACCAAATTTTCCCATCGAAAATGAAGACTATGGACTTAGGAACATCCAAATGGATCCCATTCCCAAATAGACCACTTCCTAATCAATGGAAAGTGGATCAGATCAATCAAGAACTGTCAAGCATATAATACTGTTGAACTAAACTCTGATCACAGAATAATCAGTGCCCACATAAAACTCTCACTAAAAGCCTCTAAAAATAACAGGCCTACAAGGAACAATATAACTGGTAGTACAAACTAAATAATCCAGAAATTGCAGCATCTTTCTGCAACGCATTAGAAGACAATATGGAAAACAATCTTAAAAAAAATTCAGTTAGTGAAAAGTATAAGGATATCATTGAAGCAATAAACATAACAACCAGCAAAATTCTTGGAAACAGCAACAAAAAAGACTTGGAAAAATTGATTACCCCTGAAACTGAAATATATAGATGAAAGAAATAAAGCAAGGAAACTACTGCTTATACAGGAATAAATAAATAGAGATAAACTAGACATTTTTAAATAACAAGGTCAATGAACTAATGTTGTTTTGTTGAGTCCATTGAAGAGCTTCTAGATATGACCGTGTATTTGATTGTGTGTGTGTGTGTGTGTGTGTGTGTGTGTGTGTGTGTGTGTGTGTGTGTGTGTGTGTGTGTGTGTGTGTGTGTGTGTGTGTGAGAGAGAGAGAGAGAGAGAGAGAGAGAGAGAGAGGGAAAAAAAAAACTTTCAGTCATAAGACTGAGAATTAAATAATCTTGTGATACAGAAATAATTCTACACCACCAGTAAATGCTCTATTTGAGCTACTAGAAAATGGCGGCAGTGAAACCACCAAAAGTAATCCCGTAATGGAGATATTACTGCACTACCAGTAAATCTTTAAGTAAATCTTAATATTTACTTAAAAAGGGGGAAAAAATTGAGGGCTGATCAGTTCAGAGCCAGACTCAAAAGTGATACAAAGGTTGAAGTAATGCAGCAGTCATATTTCCATAGACAAGTAGCCAAAAGATGTCACACCTTATTAGTAAAATACTCTAGATTAGAAATAGGATGTTGAAAATTTTTCCACTTGGTTATATTGTAAATTAAAAATGCCAAGAAATTATATTTTTGGTTTCATCCCTTCCTAATGACTTCACATCACAACTGATGTGAAGTCATTAGCCTCTATATTAAAGTAGCCCAGTCATGAAGTAACTTCATGCACAAACTTTATTTGCATATACTTGGATAAAGGATGAAACCAAGAATACAATTTCTTGGCATCTTTAATTTATAGTATAACCAAGTGGAAAAACCTTAGTGCATTTAAATAGTCAACACCCTAAATTCCATTTCACAATGGAACAGGAATCTAATGACTGTTTACCCTTCTTAGGTACACTAGTTACATGCCTTCATGATGGTTCATCATCTTCCAACCCTCCCATTTATAGAAAACCTACACTTACAGGGAGATATTTGCACAAGCAATCACACCATCTTCCAGCTGAACTATATGGTATTGTAAAAAATTATAAAGCGAGCGCTATATGTTCCAATCCAATTACAATGCTCTTATGACTGAACTCACTCCCTGCATCACATTTTTTAGCCAATGGTTATTATCCCCAAAGAACAGACAAAATACTAAATGCTCCCTGGAAATCCCTTTCATTACAATTTCATTATTCAAGACTACAGCAAAACTGTGTCTTGCATAATGTACCATTCCATACATTCGGGGCACACCTGAAAAGATATCTAGAGTGCTTAATAAATATTAGCTCTGGACCACATTTAAAAAGTATGAGAGGATACCCAAAAATAACCAGAATTATTATTTTTTAAATATTTTATTAAAGTTTATAATACCACATTCTAGTCTCTTCCAAATTACTCTTCATGTAAGTCAATGCAGTTGTCCCAAAGTTTTTTCCATTGCTGGAAACAGTTCTGGAACACTATTTATGGCTTCCAGCAACTTTTCTTTACTTTGTCCACATCAACAAATCACTGCCCTTTCATGGTTTACTTTATCCATGTGAATAAAAAAAAAAGGCATATGGAAAGAGAAATATTCACTTTTTTTTTTTCTTTTTTAACCTCTGTGAAGAAACGAGGCACAAATTTAGCATACACACATTTCATTTGCCAATCTTCTGTAAAAATTCACTGGCATGAACTCGATATCAAATTTATCTATTCAGAAACTTGCTCAATGGTCTTTCGATGATATATATTGATCACTTGGCAAACCTTTTCAACATTTTCATCATTTCTGCTTGTCAATGGTCAGCCAGATCGTGGTTGGTCTTCACCTGACATGTCCCCATTTTTGAAACAGGAAAACCACTTGTAGATTTGCATTTAACCTAAACTTTTGAAACACCCATTTTTGAAACAGGAAAACCACTTGTAGATTTGCATTTAACCTAAACTTGTCCTTACAAGTTTGCCGAAATGATTAGACATTTTTAAAATATCACACAACATTTTCACACCAAAAGCCAACAACGCTGAAAGATACAGTATGATTGCCCTTTGCTTGGTCACTAACCAGGTTGCCAATACATTTCTATGTCTCCACCTTCCACATTCCCTGGCCTGTAGCAACACCCACCAAAAATCTCAATATCTCATTCTATCAACCTCCACTTCACACCACACTAATTCAAAACCACCACCACTTTTTTCTCCTTGTAAGGCTGAGGTAAATACTTCAACCTTATGCTGACATAAATCTCCTGCTATCATCAGCACTCCCCCTCCCTTCTCGACTTTCCTACCTTCACAAAAAATAGCATATCCCTCCATTTCTATTCTCATCAAGATGTCATTCTCATCCAACCATGTTTTACTTATTTCAACTTTTTTTGGGTACATAGACTCAATCAATGCAACAATTTAATCTCCCTTATTTCTGACACATGTGACTTTTGTAAATAAACATAATTTCTTGATATATAACTAGTCCTACTGATGCTGCCCCCCATCTGTGACTTCTCCTCACCTACTCATCTTTTACTCTGCACACGCCCAGGTTCAACCCCCATATATTCCTAGCCATTCCATTTCTATGCTGACCATTCAACATATGTGCATTCGTTACCATTTTTAGAATCCACTCTTTACATCCCCCTGGACCTCCATGGTCACCCTGTTTCCCTATTCAACTTGCTTTTCTGTTCTTATATGCTCTTCTCCATTCATAACCCCATCAGTCTTACCTAGTCCACTCTCCTGCTCATTCACATCATCTTTGACTTCCATGGATACCTTGTTTGCATCACTCATTATTACACTTTCTTCCAGCAGCAACCTTCCCAAATGACTAGCTCCAAAACCATTCAGATGCAGTCCATCGTACTATATAAGAGTGATAGACTGCATCTGAATGGTGGGATAGACTGCATCCCACACATTCACAAACTGCACTCCTTTTATTCACACATTTCTGCTAACATTCCATTCAATATTTTTGAACTCCGCTGCAACTCATCATTTTCATACCAGGGAAACACACAAACTACCCTTCCTACGACATCTTTCACTCTCCTGAATAATCGTTGATATCCAATCTCACATAGGTCATTTGTCCCAACCACTAACTCCCTCACACACTTTTCATATCTAGTGCCTCAATCACCCTGTTCATTCTCTCTCTCTCTCTCTCTTCTGGAAAAAATGCCTTATGCATCCTCTTATCCACCACACCTTTTATGAAAGAATCTCCATAGAGTGCTATTCTTGAATCATTCACTACCTCTTTCTTTTCACTACCTTTCTTTTAATTTTTTGAAACTCTTCCACTGGTATCTGCCATACGTCTAATTTCATTCTGTATACGAAATAATAAAAAATGAAAATGCATAATTAATATATAAATTTTGAAATATTATATTGCCTTAATGTCACTTAAATAAAATCTTCATGATACATTAAATATGTGCTGAATGCATGATTAAAATAAAAAATAACATGAAAACTTGATTAGTCAACTTTATTATTGGCTACCTCCAATGACAAAGAAGGAGAGGACAGAAGTGATGAACATTAGTTTACATTAGTCAGCTTAAATTATTATTATTATTATGACATGACACCAACAACTCATCATGGGCAGGCACTCCACTCTACTTTGCTAAATACATCTCACCCTCCCCACTACTATTTAATTCTCCAACTATGACACTACTACCACCAACAGTATCTGCCACCCATCAAATTTAAATGTAAAATTTAATTAAAATTGATTTGAAAGGTAAAATCTATTATAATTTAAATGTTTTGATTTCTTGAACTAAATTTTTGATTCTGAATGTAAATTCTGCATATGTTTAGTTCATTGTAAAGATTTCAAGTAAGTGACATTATTTTAAGCTCAATGTAACATTCCACATTTATTTAATTAAATCTTCAATTTCATTTTTGCAATTTTTTATTCTTGTAATCCTTTTTACAGGTCTTCCATTACTATTTGCATTTATTCTTTTTCCTGTACTGTTTTGAGTTCTTTATGTTTGGTTCACACTAATTCCTTTGTTATTTCCTGCAATCTTCTTTGTTACCTTTGCTGCCATTTCTTTTGGTTATGTATAATATATGTATGGAAAATTATCATTACAGGCAACTCCAAGGAGTCCTTAGACTCATCGAGGGAGGCCCTAAACATCATGTCAAGAACTATTCAGCATTCACACAGTATCTATCATACTTTGCTTTGAACTCATTCAGTCATGGCACCCACAACAGACTCTGACAGCTGATTCCACTCATTCACTACTCTCCAAGTAAAAAACCTAGCTAATTACACCCTTGCTAATTACTTGCTCAGTTTCCATGGATGGCCTCTAATTCTCTCACCATCAGACCTGTTCTGAAAAATTTCCTCTGAATTAATCTTGTAAAAACCCCTCAGTAATTTGAATGTCTCAATCATATCCTTTCTGTCTATCAACCAATTTCTGTAACCCACACATCTTCAACCTGTTCCTGTAAGATTCATTCCATAGACCAGCTACCATCTTGGTCACTCACCTCTGGATCCTCTCTACCTCCTATAATATAATAAACCTATTATCCTTTATATAAACCGATTACCAAGTTACTAAGGCATGGTCTATCCTTCACAAAACCATGCTGCTCCCAATACAGTATCCTATTTCCATCTATCCATTCCTGTATTTTGCTTTTGACTAATTTCTCCAATACTATAATAACGACTCCTGATATGCTGATCAGCCAGTAATTTGCAACAGCAGTCTTGGAACCTCCTTTATGCAATGAACTATTTTCCCCTCTTTCCACCCCCTCCCCCCCTTGGGACTAACTCAGAGCTATGACTTAAATTAAACAATATGGTCAAGGGCATTAGTGTACATAAAGTGCAAAAGTCCCCTAGTCCCAACCCAACCTTGATGCCTTATACTAACTATTCCATTCTGGTTTGATATCCTTCGTACTAATTCAGGCATATTATACACATTCTTACACTCAAATGGCTGATTGATGTCTGCAAATCCACTCAACAGCTTCCCCACCTAAAAGCTCTAGTTTCCCTGATTCTGCACATCCATTTTCACTTCATTCAGCAACAATTCTTCCAATCTCCAAACACCATATCCATTCGGATGCAAATCATCCATCTTGTATTATAAGTCCTTTCACTCATCAAACTCACTACATATCCACAAACTCCACACCACTCCTCCTGCATAAACTACACATAGCCATTCGCAATTATGGTCCTCCTCCTCAATTCTACTCTGTCATGCCGTGGCAACATACTCATTATCTTAGCTCTCTCACTCTTTTTCTTTGCTACCTGTAGTAATTCTTTCAAGTCCTCTCTCATAGCAAATTTTTCACCTTTTAAATCATTCGTTCCAGCCACCACAATCATTTCTTTCACCATATGCTTCTATGCTCTAATAGCCTCAACTTACATCATTAATTTTTGCAGCAGGATGATTTTATCAAACATGATTTTATCATGTTTGATTTTATCAAACAAAAGCATGATTTTATCAAACTCTCATCTATTACACCTTTTACTACTGAATCGCTGTATAACTCACAAAATCATTCATTGATGACAATATTCTGTCATCAATGTATGAGTTTCTGCTTTTTCCTTTGTCTACTGATGTGATGTGACATCATTTGCTAGAAAATTTAGTTTGCCATGATAAAGATTTTGAGCCTTTACTGTTTATTAATGAGCATAAAAGCATTAGTTCTATGGAACATAAGCCAGATTTTTCTGACTGAAGTCCAATAAAATACTACAGAACCAAGAAATACACTTTTTTTTTTTTTATTAGAGCACATCACTTCTTTATAGTGGTGTTTGATATAGTGCACATCTATAAGCATGTTTTGCATTATGGGATACTATTAAGTGATGTGAAGTCATTAGCTTCTTTATACAAGTTGCCCAGTCCTGAAAATAGTTCAGGCACAAAATTTGTTTGCTTACACTTGGATAAAGGATTAAACCAAGAATATTAAACCAGGAAAAACTTCAAAAACAACTATCTCTAATCCAGAGTATTTTAATAATAAGGTGGTGTGACCTTTTGGCTACTCGTGTATGGAAATATGACTTCTGCATTACTTTAACCTTGGTATCACCTCCGGGTCTGGCTCCCACTGATGAGACCTCAATAAAGGTTGACACCGGTCTGGGTAGCGACCCTTCCCAATGCATAGCATTATGGGATACTAAGACAAGTGACGTGAAGTTCATTAGCTTCTTTATACAAGTTGCCTAATCATGAAAATAGTTCAGACATAGACTTTATTTGATTACACTTAGATAAAGGATTAAACCATGAATATGGTCTGGCTCCCACTGATGAGACCTCAATAAAGGTTGACACCGGTCTGGGTAGCGACCCTTCCCAATGCATAGCATTATGGGATACTAAGACAAGTGACGTGAAGTTCATTAGCTTCTTTATACAAGTTGCCTAATCATGAAAATAGTTCAGACATAGACTTTATTTGATTACACTTAGATAAAGGATTAAACCATGAATATAATTTTTTGGCTTCTTTAATTTATAAATCTTCTATATCCAACGTACATCTAAACAGATAGTCATAGTGCTACTTATAACCTTTGTAACATTTTTAAACCACATATCAAATGTAACCATATCCATTATTATTATGAAAAAGCTTAATCCTTGGACATATCCAAGCATGTGTTATCAAATTCTGGATAAGCTTAGGTGTTGGTAGTTATTAAATTCGAGGTTTACAGCATAATTCAAAACACCAAATGAAAGCAATAACCAATTCTGTTCTTTAGCTGTTAGTTACTTGATTGTAGTGTATTTTCTGACAAGTGTTTTGTCCTGAGGGTGCAGGTTTGAATTCAGAAAAAAAAATTAGTAACTTAATAAATTCATACTTGATCCTTTAGCAGTTAATTGTCATATAACTCACCTCTGCATCTTCTGAAAAGGACTGAAGAACCTGTAGCCATTCTACCATACTTGAATGATTTTCTGCTTGAAAGAGATATTCGGTACCATTAATCAAACGCAACCTCAAAACATGTTTTCTTTTTGTGTAATCATGAGCAATGCTGACAACTGCAGACTTCATATCAATAAAATGATCATCTCCACTGATATGATTCTGTAATATTAATATAATCACATTAATTAAAAATATCATACATAACAAAAATTAATGGAACATTAATCTAATTACCAACTAAAAAATTTAATTTATTAAAATGATCTAAACCTTGCTTTTTTTTTTTTTAAAGTAATGTATTACTTAGCAGTTAAGATAATTTAATTAGACTGGCAACAAAACATTCACAATCATTATTATAAACTTTCTGACTTACATACTTCATGGATTTTCTCAAATTAGTGTTTTCTTTGTGCATGCATGCATAGATACATGGCACTCTGGTTGAGTTGAAATTCTGCTTCATGTCTAATGCACTTTGGTATCTCTACATCTTTTAAAGAAAGCTAAATGTTCAATTAAAATAAGTTAAGAGCTTTGAATCTTTCAGCTTACTATATGTTGACTGTTTGTGGACTAATTCTCTAAATTACATGTACCTTTAACACGTTCGCTGCCAACTCCGAGTATACTCTTAGTTGACATATGAGCCTCAAGAGCCTACTACGAATATACTCGTATGTCGATTACCGACCTCCTATGCCAAGCATGAGTTAACCCGTAGTATAAGCACGTTAATTTGGACCTTGGCTTGTGAATAAAGTGGAGCGCACGTGTGGGCTTGGTAGAAGGAAAATAATTTCAGCAAAAGTATACTATATTATAAGAAGTATTGTTGCATAAACTGTGTATTTATTAATGCAAATAAAACAATTTTTTGAAGTGATCTTCAAAAAATTGTTTTATATTTATATATGATATATCATCATCTGAGTCATCACTAGAGTTGTCTGTAGAATTATAATCATCTTTGATTCTGGAATCAAATAATTCATTCTCTTCATCATCGCTCATATTAGCGTAAGTTTCTAATTCTTCATTAGTAAGCTTTCTTTTACTGGCCATGGCGTAATTGTAGGTTTTTATTTAGATAATTTTAAATAATTTTAAGACTAGACGCAATAAACCTTACTGCACCGAATACTGAACGTCATTGACTCTGAACTCAAGTTACACAGTCGTCGGCGCATTAAGACATAGGTGGGGGGTGAAACGAGATTACTCGTAGTTGGTATATGAAACAAAATTCTGTCTAATAAGCCAGCTACAAGATAACGCATACTGACCTTGTAGAAGTGAAAGTGCTTGGCATGCAGTAACAAACTATGCACGAGGAGCATGGCAGCGAACGTGTTAAGGTTACTGCTAATACAGTGTTTCATGTATAAGATGAAACAGTGGGGAATAAATTGATCTATCTGCTCATCATATGGTTGTTATCTCTGAAGTAGATGATCTCTTTTCAAGGGTTCTAACAGTCAGGTATGGCATCCATAATTCATAAAAAAAAATACATTCATCTGTCTAACATTTATGGTTATGACTAACTAATAATAAACAACCGATCAAAATATTTGTCAGTACTACTAGCATCATATTTAGGCCAAACTACTCTTCTGTTATAAAGAAACTAAGAGAACACGTGTGAAGAAAATTGAAAACATATGCAGAACCAACAACAGACTTCTTGGTGAGCAGAAATTTTATATACTATTCTTTCCCAATATTGAACTCTTTCAGTAACGCTTAAATAACAGCTTCTTTGTATATGATGATACCACAAGGCAAGTGTCCTAATGTACAGTTTGCTAATGATTTTAATGCAAGTAGTTAAAAATATCAGAAAAGTAGTTTAAAAAATGTCTAAATAATGAAAGACACAAGCATGCACTGAAGTGCTTATTCCCACAAATTGTGTTTAAAACTCACAAATGAATGTTAAACATACACATATGCTGCAGTCCATCTTCACTGTTATTATGAACTGGTGTATCAATCTTTGGAAATCCAGTTAAAAAAATTGTTTTGAATTAACAGACTTTTTGAAACTTCTAATTAAATAATGAATATCTAATCAAGCTTTTTTAATCAATAGCAGAAACAAAATACTTCTATATATATATTTTTTGGCTATGGTTTATATACAGGGTATTTCAAAAAGAATGTCCTGATTTGAAAATTGTATATTTTTGTACATTTGTACAAATGTACATACGTACATTGTACATCTGTAATTGTGGTGAGTGAAACTTTAGGCCTTACTTCATACTTGGTAATTTATTTTGTAACTGTACTACATTTTCATTATTAAATATAATTATTTGAAATTGTATCATTCTTTTTGAAACACCCTATATAATAATGACATAAAATGTAATTTAAAAGTATATTATGAAAGTAGAAGCACTATTAAAACGCTAGTAATAAAGTGACTGTTAATATGAAGGATCTACCTTTAATAATGTAAATTTCTTCTACTCATTCCAGTACATGGATGTAACATAAAACTTAATTCACTAGTATAAAATTATAGCATATAATTTTATACTAGTATAAAATTATAGCATATAAAACCACCTAGTTGGCTAAGTGATTAGTGTATCTGTTCTCCAATCAAACAGACTGCAGGTTCAAATCCAACTGTGGGTAGCATAAAAAAGATCCATGTTTGGTATCTAGAGCAAGTTTTCCAGGCTACATAAAAAATAATTTTACAAAAATACAAAAAAAAAATAATAAAAAATAAAATCAATTTAAAAAAAAAGGGGGGGGGGGAATAGTCCACCCATGGTACAGATGTGCTATAGGTTTACAAATAAACCTTTTGTGGGTAGAAGCTGCATAAAAAAAATAATGTGTGTGTGTGAGAGAGTGATATAAATAACATTAAAACGTGATTAATCATTTAACCAATGAAAATCATCTGAAAAATAATAATAAACCCAAGATATAAAATGAGCACATGAGAGAATTAAAACATTAAAAGGGTATCTTGTGGAAAAATAATGCACTCATCTTATTTTACAGATTTTATTTTAAGCTATTCGAGAATTCATTATTTTCCTGCAAGGTACCTCTTTTATGACTGGTACGGCCATGTTTAAACTCGGCAGCCCATTTCTTAATTATTGAAAACAAAAGAGAAGAGTACCCATAAACTTTTATGAACTTCGAATGAATTTAAATTCTTTCACATGAATGTTTTATATCTTGGTTTTATTATTTATTATTTTCTAAACAATTTTCTTGGATTAAATAATTTATCACATTTTAATGTTATTTGATACCACACAGTTAATTTAGTTTTATACTACATTAAAGTGACCAGATTTTCAAAACAAAAAAAAAAAAGGGAACATTCTGAATTTTTCAGCAATTAAAAAAATGGACAAAAACAGGACCCTTCTGTAACCTCTACATAAAAATGGAATCACGTATAATTATAATTACAGTACACACGACTGAAGTGTGTATTATACGAGGGTGGTCTGAAAAGTTCTCGGCCTAACAATGAAAAAACAAATTTATAATTTCAAAATTATTTTTATTTTTCAACATAATCTCCCTTAAGACTAATACATTTATTCTAGGGATGCTCCAGCTCCATTATCCTGTAACTAGTGGTTCTCGGTAAGATCTGCAAAATATCCTTCTACAGCTGCAATCACCTCTTGATTCAAAGAAAAACACTGACTAGCGAGGAAGAGTTTTAGTTTTTGGGAAGAGACAGAAGTCAGAGGGAGCCAAATCTGGTAAATAGGGTGGATGTTCCAACAATTCATAGTGCAGATCCCTTAATTTTCCCATTGCCAAAACACCTTTGTGGGCAGGTGCATTGTCCTGATGAAAGATGATTTTTTTTCTTCTGCAAATCAGGTCTTTTCTCATGAATTTTTTCGTCTAGTCTGGTTAAAAGATCGGAATAATATTCCCCAGTTATTGTTTTACTCTTTTCAAGATAATTAATAAACAAAATGCCTTTAGCAATCCAAAACACCGATGCCATGACCTTTCTGCTGATGGAACCGACTTTGTCTTCTATGGCGCTGAACAACCAGCTTCTGTCCACTGTTTAGACTGCTGTTTGGATTCTGGTATGTAATGGTGAATCCAAGTCTCATCCATAGTCATAAATTGACTTACAAAATCAGTTTTATTCTTGTTAAAACACTCCGATAAAGAATGAAACTAAATTTATTATAGTCTAACCAAGTGAAAAATAAACTTCCAACTCTAAGCACTGTTCAGAGATTTTCATGCGAGTGCGTTTTTGATCTGTTATGAGCAAGTGCAGCAGCACCCATCTTGTGCAAAGCTTTTTCATTTGCACTTCTTCATGCAAAATATATCCTACACGTTCTTTTGAAATGCCTATAGTCTCAGCAATTTCATGCACTTTGACATACCAGTCATCCAATACCATACTGTGCACTTGATCAATGATTTCTGGTGTTGTGACACTTCTTGGATGTCCTTCACGTGGATCAGCTTCAAGGCTGGTATGACCAGGTTTAAACTCAACAGCCCATTTCTTAATTGCTGAAAATGAAGAAGAAGAATGCCCATAAACTTTTATGAATTTCAAATGAATTCCTTTTGGCGTTAAACCTTCTTTTACAAAGAATTTTATAACTGCACGATACTCAATTTTACCCATTTCAAGGGATACAGACAACACTTTTGCTTCAGACAGCTGTATAAAACAAACTACTTGAGAATGACTTGCAATTTCATATGGATGCTTATTACAGATGTACCAACTTATATCAGCAGTATCAGCATTATCATTATTATATTTATATGAAGACATTATTTCTTCTGTTGGTTCTTTCAAGATGCACTCATAAAAGTCAATACAAGAAGTGTGTTGATCACAATTATTGCTTTCACAATCTTGGTGTTGAAGCAGTTCTTTTCATCAGACCACAAAGAACTCACGAGAGAAAACATTCTCTCTACAGCTGCATTTGTTACTGGGTTTGCATTAACTTACGCAACAACTGGCAGTATGTTTTTATAGTGGATGTTTTTTTTTTCTTGGGGCACCTTAAGCATGTCACACCACGTTTTGTCCACTTCAGCGTTAGTGTCCTTCCATTCTTTCATCTTGGAGTTCACAACATTATTTATATGGCTGACTTCATCAACAATATTGAATATTTTGCTGTCAACATCACTGATTACTTTTAAGCTGTATGCAACTTCAGCCCAAGTTAGAGGAGTTTGCAACTTAATCCAGTGAAATGCTTTTAATGGCTGAAAATGATAAGTTCATTTGCTTAAATATTCAAGGAAAGTACCATAAAATAAATTTGTAGTGTCTAAAAATTTTTTTCATCAAAGATGCCCTCATTTTTGAACTCTGAAATAACTGATGACATATTAAACATTCGAAAGTTCTCAGCTTTCCTACTTGTAATTTTCTGTCTGAATAATTCCAATTCTTCTACCACTTCAGTTGCCGAAATATTTTCCCTTTCTATTGTTGTTATTGTTGCTGAGAATATTTTCAGCTGGTTTTGCATGAAATGGAGCAAACGTGTTGATTGTTGGTTACTGAAAGATGATTTCAACAATGTAGGGCATTCATCTTGTAATAAAAAGTAAGATCTGAGTCCACAATACATGTCAATAATCCTATTCACAGCTGGTAATAATGATAACCATCTTGTTTGTACACCACCTAGAACACACTTGTATTCAATTTCTGTAAATGTAGAAATATTGATATATTTTTATTTACAATTGTTTCAATATCAATAGGCAAAATATCAGCACTTGTCTGTACACCATTATGAACAACATGAACAGCACAGCCAATAGCATTAATGTTCAATTTTAACCCTTTGTTGAGTCTTGAAAATACATTGTTCACACCACCACCAAAGTTGGTGTTGCAGTTATCTGCAGAAAATGCAATAATTTCCTCAGTCAGCTGCTGTTTCTGAAAAATATCCAATATATGATTTGCAAGCAGTTCTGCTATTTCTCCTGTTATGTTCTGAAAATCTATCACTTTAACCTGAATACCTTTATTCGGGATGAAGTACCAACAAGGACAGGCACCAACTTCAAATCTCTGTGGTTTGATATATCCACCATAACCGACACATATTTGGCTTGTTTCAATTCAGCTGAAATCTCTCACACTGCATAAAGTGCCAATCAATTTTAGTGAATATCCTGGCACCTTATGCAATGGAAGAAATAGTAATTGAATTGAAAGAAGACAAATATGTGTCAGTTCTGGTGTTTTGCCCACATGTAAATTGCTTTTGAAATAAATTTCTCACTACTGCAGAGGTGCAGTCCATTGACCTCAAAGAAAGGTTATGTTTCGTTGCATGAAGTGCAAACAAACCTTCTTGAGCTGCAAGACATTTACTTTCATCACTTAATTTCCCTTTTGAATTTTTCGTGATAAATGATATAAATCTTGACTTGAACTACAAGCAGTGGCTGCCAATTTATGTTTTAGCTTCGTCAAATGCTGTTTTATATCAGAATAGCCTCCATGTTCAATTGAAAAAATGAAATGACTCACAGTACATTGCAACTTGTTTGTTGTTTCGTCGTCTTTCAAGAAGGGATAGTCTTCTTTTAAATCCTGAGTGAAACTACACTTGAACTACAGAACTGGAAGCAGGAACATATAATGAAAACTGCAACTTGGAATGTAAGGAGCATTGCACACAAAGAAGAGGATCTTGATGAGCAACTAATTTAATCCAATGTAAAGATATGCATTCTAACAGAAACAAAGAAAAGCAAAAATGTACCATATAAACAAATCTATACCAGAATAAAAGAAGAGCAAAGGCAGGTATAAAGTTACATAAATCTATGAAGAAAAATATTGTGTATTATAACTACTGAAAGACTAATAGAAATTAGACTCAAAACATTAAGAGGTAACATATGCACCAGAAGAGGAGAAAGAATAACACAGAAAAACCTTTTACAAAGAACTGTAGAAAGTTATAGATAAAACAAATAAAAGAGACTGTTTATTACTAGCAGGGATTTAAATGCCAGAATAGGAAGCAGGAAAATACAAATCAATAGGGAGATTTGATGAATATATATATATATATAACTGAGTTAATGATCATTCTTTCATATACATATATACATATATATATATATTGCTTTTGAATCTATTTGTTTCTTCTGAGTGATGTCTGGGAGGATTAAGAAGGAATTTGTTAATGATTTTCTTGGAATATCCATTAACTTTGAAAGAAGTTTTCAGATGGTTTATTTCTGTAAGCAGTTCATTTGGATCATCAAGAAGAGATATCTGCACAGTCAATCCCATCATTTCCCTCCTCATAAGTTGGAATAATTTCCACCTTGGGACATAGAGCCTGTTCTCTTCTTGATGATCCAAATGAACTGCTTACAGAAATAAACCATCTGAAAACTTCTTTCGAAGTTAATGGATATTCCAAGAAAATCATTAACAAATTCCTTCTTAATCCTCCCAGACATCACTCAGAAGAAACAAATAGATTCAAAAGCAATATATCTATTCCTTACATAAGTACTGTTTCACACATATATATATATATATATGAAAGAATGGTCATTAACTCGGTTAACATACATATTTTTAAGAAGAATTGAATGACTAGAACTGAGATTTAAGTAAAAAGGTTTTAATATAAAAACACGACTAGTTTCGGCCTGTAACAGCCTTCATCAGGTGACATTATAAAAGAAAGAAAAAAGAAAAAACACTAAATACTGAAGGTTAACAGACTATGAACAACATAGAGTCTCTATACATAATTAGCATGAAAACGTTGTAGTTGTATTTAAAGCTATTCTCTTGTTTGTTGCATTGTTGGGAGATTGCGTGCTTGCAACATCACGTGAATGCCAGTACATGATTACAGCTGAATGACTATCTGGGAGGTTGTAGCTCAAGTTATTATTTAGATGAACAGGACTGAAGATGATTTCTCTAGATTCCACGATTTGTCTCTAGTTCATCATTGCAACGGAAGATGTTAGTAGATTTTTCCCAGCAGACTTTGTGACTTTGGTTTTCATCATTAGGATTAGCCGAGAAAAGGATATGACTTAATAATGCATTGGCTCGCTGTCTCTTGTAAGTAATGTCCCTCATGTGTTCTTCCATATGCAATTCGAGAGATTTATCTGTCTGCCCTAAATAAGGAATATCATAATCACACAATATTTTATATACACCAGGGTATTTGAGTTGATGATGAAAAGGTTTTGGGTGGCTTATTAAGAAACGGATCTTTGGAAGTGGAGTGAACAAGGTTCTGATATTGTATTTTCTTAGAACTTTTGCTAATTTATGTGAAACTGTACTTATGTAAGGAATAGATATATTGCCTTTGAATCTATTTGTTTCTTCTGAGTGATGTCTAGGAGGATTAAGAAGGAATTTTTCAATGATTCTCTTGGAATATCCATTAACTTCGAAAGAAGTTTTCAGATGGTTTATTTCTGTAAGAAGTTCATTTGGGTTATCCAGAAGAGAATGAGCTCTATGTCCCAAGGTGGAAATTATTCCAAGCTTATGAGGAGGGAAGTGATGGGACTGACTATGCAGATATCTGTTGGTATGTGTGGGCTTTCTATATATCGATATTTTGAGTTTACCAGAAGAGCGAGTCAGTTTGACATCAAGAAAAGGCAACGAATTATCTGTTTCAAGCTTTGATGTCGGCTATTGAGATGTTCGAGGAAAACCAAGGCTATCTCTTCCTTTATTTTAACACCTAAAGTTTGGAAACGCTATGTAGATGATGTCTTCATAGTGTGGTTTTCCTCGAACATTTCAATAGCCGACAAACGAATAATTCCTTGCCTTTTTTTGATGTTTCTTCTGAGTGAAAAACTAAATGCCACTTTGCCAACAATGCTGGCAAACAGTGAGTTAAAGTTTAGGGCACATTGCTAAGGTAGTTAAGTTTCACATGAGATACCTGCACCATTGAACACTAACAGTTAGAAATAGGATGTTATTCTCCCACTTGACAAGGCTTGATAAGACCATATCTCGACATGAACTACTGTGCAGATATGGTCACCAAGAGTTTAAGGAGATTGGGAGACAGCTGAAAAGAATCAAAGTAGAGGTTATGTGCAGTTAACATGTTACAGATGCACAATACATCTCACAGCCAATCAATTGTTTAGATGCCAAAGGCAAATCTTCCCCTACTATACCACAACCTACCATCAGTATGCAACCTCTGATCTTTCAACAGAAGAACATGAGAAAAATACACAATAGTGTTGCTACAAATTCTCCAGTTCATATAGTATCTGTCCAGCTGTAACAAGAGCTGTGTTCTGGTCCAGAATTAACACCCATCTATCTCCTTTACAAGCTGTTCTATGCATCTAGCATCTGCTTCTTCCTCTTTTATTCCATCTACCTTTGTACTTTAGAACAAAGTACATTCATTGTAGTTCTGAAGTATTCCTGAATTATAACCTGACAGCTCTTTAGAAAAAAAATGTCAAGTTCCTCTTTCTCGATCCTCACCTACATGCCATATACTGCACAAATGTGCTTATCAGTTTTTCGACCTCTAATGTATGGGATCTATAATAAAAAAATAAAAATTAATTAAAATAATAAATAAAATTTTAAAAAATCTATCCAATAGCATGGAAGCAAACTTTTAGCCAGGCTGTCCTAAAAAGGGAGATAAAAGCCAGTCATCAAGCTATTGTCCCATTGCCCTCACTTCAATACTACTCTCAAAACAATGGAGAGGGTCATCAACAACCAACATCTTCACTACCTGGAAATCCATTGATTAATTAATAATTACCAATATAGAATCCACATTTCTTGTTCTACAGCAGACTTTCTCACTAATATTACTCACCTTTGAACATAGGCTAAGAAAATATTTGGAGAAACTCATATGGTTGTTCTTGATATTCTTCCAAACCATCTGATCGAGTCTGGCGTTGTAGATTCTTTCAAAGCTACCATCTTATAGTCTCCACTGTGCCATTTCTAGGTGGACTGCCAGCTTCCCCCCCACCAATCATTCACTGCATGTTATGGCAAATGGTTTCCCTCTCATCTAATTTTTTCCATCAATACCAGAGTACTTCAAGACTCTATACTTTCATCCACTCTTTTTCTTTTATGTGAATTACTTTCTTCACAAAACCTCAGATGACTCAAGAGCTTCAAGATCATTTATTGCCAATGCCTTAAACACCTATTTTCCAGCCATTCTCATTGGGATGAAGATAATTTATTAAATTTTAATGCTACCAAACAATCCTGTCTTATTTTAGGTGGGAAATTAATTTCATCGCTCGGTATGAGATTTATTAGAGGCCTGAAGTGGCTTAAAAAGTTTAACGTTTAGTCTCTAGAGCAGGTCTTCTGGACCAGTTAAAATAAATAAAAATTTCAAATACAGGTAACCCTCGTATAACGCAGTACTTATACACTGCAGTTTCGATATAACTGTCTACAAACTGTAGTAACCCTTGTTGAACGTGGTACCTATACAACACGGTTTTGATATAAGACGGTCTACAAACTGTAGTAACCCTTTATCTTATGATGTATTTTTCAACGCTCGACTTAAAAATCAAATTTTATCTTCGTTAAATTTACGTCTGCCTGTATCGTGCATGTAGTTATAAGTTTCGCACACATGTACATCAATTGTTTACCGTATAAAGTGCTTATAGTTGAAAATTGTCTTCGTTTTCTGCCAAGAAAGCGCATTAAAAATCATAACTGTGTTAATCTCAAGCTGAACACTTTATTTTCTGGTGAGTTAGATACAATATATAATGCATTTCTTTATGTAAAAAATTTATTTTTATAGTAATGGCCACTTAGAGCGCTTTTGCGATATGGTTGAAAATGAAATTAGTGAATTAATTGATGGGGAAATAGATTTAAATGAGGAGGAACTGGTACAATTAATAGATGACGTCGAACCAAATGGCAGAGAAAGTTCTGTTGAAGATTCTGATTGTGATAAATCCGTTAAAGAATTCAGTTTAAAAAGAAATTAGCAGAAGGATTGAATTTGGCAAGAAAGTTATTTTACGGATAATGATCTCTCAATGGAGCTTTCCAGAAAATTCGTGAGACAATTGGATATTTGTTTAGTTCCATATTGTGAAATTAATAAAAATTGCAGCACAATGGTAAGCAAGGTCTTATTACTGACTTCTTGATAACTAAACCTGCAGAAAGTTTATTTTTCACTTGGTTAGAGTATAATAAATTTAGTTTAATCCTTTATCCAAGTGTGAGCAAACAAAGTTTGCGCCTGAAAGTATCTTCAGGACTGGGGTAAGGTGATACAACACCAGGTCAACTCGTTGCAAAGGTGTAGCAAGCTACCAACACTCCTGTCTCAGTATCTCCTTTAATGCAAAACACATCTCCTTGCAGATATGTCTAATGTTATGCATTAAGGGAAGGGCCACTACCCAGACTAGTTTCGACCTTTATTGAGGTCTCTTCAGTGGGAGCCAGGCCCAAGCTGAGATACCAGGCAGAAGCATTCGCAGGTCATCTCTGCCTATAGGAGTTGCCAAATGGTGTGCCACCCTTTTTTTTTTTTTAATAAATTACTCTGGATTTAGAGAAAGATGTTGAAAGTTTATTTTTCACTTGGTTAGAGTATAATAAATTTAGTTTAATCCTTTATCCAAGTGTGAGCAGCCCTGGTGTTGTATCACCTTACCCCAGTCCTGAAGATACTTTCAGGCACAAACTTTGTTTGCTCACACTTGGATAAAGGGTTAAACTAAATTTATTATATTATAAACCTGCAGAAGTATACAATGAGAATTATACTAATGATATCCAAGAGATTTCAAGTGATGACATCCTGCCCCTCATAAATAAAGAATATCTATGAAATGTTAGTTTTGAAGACAGTGATGACGATTCAAATATGCACTTTATTTTATTTTGCCTAAAACACTTATTTATTATGTGCAATGAAGTTTACGTACAATTTATAATTTTATACCATGTATTTCTTTCATAGTTTATATGTTTTCTTAGCTTACACGAAATACCTGAATTAAATAAAAAGATATTTATGTTGGATGTGTCATTGTTTATATAATCTTTAAAAAAAATGATTTCGGAACCTAACCCTACTTTTTTATGCGATCTGAGTCTTGCATAACGCGATTTATATAATGCAGCATTTCTATGAAATCTAACATCAGCGTTATACGAGGGTTACCTATATATATATATATATATATAAAATCAGTAAAAAGAAGAAAAAATCATAACCCATGATATTAATATATTATAGCATTACAAACAACCTTTCAGGAATGGGAGCTACATTCAAATAAAAAATTCAATTTTCTTCACTTTTATATTATTCTCCAATTTTTCCTTTCCCTCCAAAACCTTGGCATTCCTTTTTCATTCTAAAAACATCACTCTCTCTCTCTCTCTCTCTCTCTTTCTGCTCAACTCTTAATGCTTGATAAATCTAAAATCCATATCCAATGTAGCTCCAAAAATGTCCCTCAGAGTAATATATTTTATCCAAAAAGAGTTATTTACTTAGTATTATATTATATGTATATCTGACTCACATGAAAGACCTATAGCATCGTAGTGAGATGCCATGAGTGGGCAAGAGGATAAGATCTATTGATTTTATGTACTATAGGTTGATCTACCAACTTCTCGTGTATAGGCTCAAGATAAAAAAAAAAAAAAAAAAAAAAAAAAAAAAAAAAAAAAAAAAAAAAAAGGAAGAAAGAAGGAATTTGTCGTTTTTTTTTTTTTTTTTTTTTTTTAACAGCTGTAAGTTATAGCCTTTGAGGAAGACTGTGTAAAGAAAGCTGTTTCAAAGAACAGAGATAGGTGGAATGAAAGAAGAGTCAGAGAAGTTGATTCAGCAAGTTTGGAGCCAGAATGTAAATAGATGTCACCACCAACAGCTGCTCTTGTTCTTTCTATTTTGGAGGTAAATAGAGGAATGATAGCTGCCAGTTCAGAAGAATACTGACCGTGAATGTATAAAATAATATAAAGTGGAAACTGAATGTCTGTGAGAGAGAGACTGTAGTGAATCAGTGAGAGAAGGATCATCGATTAACCATATTGCCCTCCCTCTTCTGGATAGTGTCAAGAGTGGGGATTTCAGTGCATCATCCCCAAATGTGTAAATAGTATTCCATGTAGGGTGGATCTGGGATTTGTACTGAGTTAACAGCTGTGCATAGGAAAGATAGTGCCTTGAGCAGATAAGTATACAAAGTTCTTTGGTGGCTGTAGAAGCTATGTCTGAGCAGTGTTTGTGCCAGTAGAGGCTGGAGGTGCAGGTCAGCCACAGAAGGAAAATCTGATTATGTTTGAATATCTGGGTATAAGTTAGGGGAAGGGATATGAGATCTTTCTTGTGAGAAGACAGGCTTGAGTTTTGGTGCCACCGTAGTGTAGAATGTTGTCCTGTAAAAATAATCATAATAAAAATTCTGAAATTTTTACGTATTAATTATGCTTGTTAGTTTTTGTTTTCATACACACAGTGTCTGCTCGTTATGAAAATGTTATATTAGAAGTAACATGTAAAGAAGTAAAAAATATTGAAGTACTTACTAAACTGATTATTTGTGTTACTTATAAGAAAGTTTGTTGTATTTTAAAATGTTGAATTTTGTGTTTTGTGAAAGACTTTCTCTTAGCGCTGATGGATACAGCGAGTCAGCCATTTTATTGCAGTGCGTAGTTTCTGACTTTTGTAGAGTGCGCATGCTCCCGGAGAGAACTTGATGTGTGATTGACAGCTGACAAGGAAAGCGTTGCGTATCCAAGTTACAGTTGTAAACAAAAGTGCGTTCGAAAGTTTTTTAGAACACTGGCCGAGGAATATTCAAGTTGGAAGGAACTTGATTTTTTGTGTGCGGCAGTCAAAGGAAGTTTTATAATGTATTCCGAAAAGGGAATAGTGAAAATAAATAGGTTTCAAGCAGGAATAAGTAAAGAATAAAAAGGAAGTCTTGAAACTATAAGTTTTTATAAATTGGCCAGTAAATATTCAAGTTAGAAGGAACTTGATGATTTTTTTTGTGTGCGGCAGTCAAAAGAAATTTCATAATGTATTCCGAAAAGGGAATTGTAAAAATATTAGGTTTCAAGAAGAAATAAGTAATGAATAAAAGGAAATCTTGAAACTGCAAGTTTTTAAGGTGGAATAAGTTAAGACTGTCAATTTAGTATTGTGAATGAAAGGAGACCTTGTTGCTTACATTCTAAAGTGAATGTTTTTCTTAGAGAAAATAATGATAAGGAAGTTTTATAAGTATTAAGAATGCCTGAAAGTGAAAGTTTAGAAAATATATTGAATTAAGAAGATTTTTAGGTATTAAAGGTGCCTGATCTGATGAGTATTACTACTAAAAGGAAAACAGGATATAGTCAAGAAGACTTTATGTGTGTTACATTGATTGATGAAAAGGATCCTGAAAATGAAGTACAGAACCTTGTAACTTCTGGAAAAGAGCCTTAACAGAAAGAGAAAAAGACTATGAACATTTTTTTGTGATTGTGAAAGAAAAAGTGTTTAGTCTTAAGAGTAAGTTTATATTTTTAAATAAGGCCTTGGATCCATCTGTAGTTATAGTTATGTATTATTACTAGAAGTGTATATATATATTGTTTTAAGTTTTATTAAATGTGTTTATTTTGTACTTGGTATTGAGTCAATGATTAGTTGGATTCTGAAAGAGTGTGTTAAAGTCATTACACCAATTGGAGTGAACTCTTTGTGCAAATATAATAACATACAGGGACACTCAGAGTCAAAATAAAAATAATTGTTAGTAAAAGAGATTTATATAATAAATCACCTCATAAGTATATAGAGAGAATAATAATATACATAAAGAGGAAAATATATATAAAATACACATTATAAATAACAGTCCTCACAAAACCGCAAGGAGGTTTTGTGAGGACAAAATTGGTTATTATAAAACTTGAGATTCCTAATATCTTCATTTTTAATATGATATTGCCATTGATGCCATCTGTTCATGCCTCTAATCTTTCTCAGGACTCTCATATCTGCGGTCTCTAGTCTTTGGTCAAGTGTTTTACTTCTGACCCAGCTCTCAGATCCATAAGTTAAAACTGGTTTGAACACTGTCTTGTATACAGCTAATTTAGTGTTCTGACTAATTTCTCTCTTATTCCATATGAATTTATTCAGTTGACTTCCCACCATACCACCTTTGCTGATTCTGTTGTCTATTTCTATATTTAATTTACCATCTTCACTAAAAATCAAACCTAAGTAGCTGAAATGTTTTACTTGTTCTATAGGTTCTCCATTCACAATGCAGTTGATATTTTCAAGCCTATTTTTATTAGTCTTGTTATTGCTGACCTTCATACCATATCTATTACAACAGTTATTAACTTTAGTCAGAGAATCTTGCTGACTTGTAGCGGATTTATTTAGGAGTATAACATCATCTGCATGAAGCAAAGAGCTGACATTAACATCTCCAATTTTGATATCATGTTTAATACCACTTTCCTTCATAATGTGATCCATATAGATAATGAATAACAGAGGGGATAATGTACATCCTTGTCTCACCCCAGATTCAACATTAAGCCATCTTCCTGTATTTCCTTCAATTCTAACTGCTGACTTACAACTCAAATAAAGACTAAGTATTGCTTGATATAATGCCCCACTGACACCATATAACTGCAGCATATTGAATAGCTTCTCTCTTGGCACCTTGCCATATGCCTTTTCCAAATCAACAAAACTTAAATACAGATCTTTGTTATATTCCCATGCTTTCTCGACTATTTGTCATAAAGTGAAGATCTGATCCTGACAGCCTCTATTTGGCCTGAATCCAGCTTGTTCTTCACCAAGTTTTTCTTCCACAATTCTTCTAAACCGTTTCTCAAGTATACTTGCATAGATCTTGCCAGGAACACTCAGTAGGGAAATACCTCTGTAATTCTCACATGCAGTTTTATTTCCCTTTTTATATATGGGTACTATGAGAGCTCTACTCCAATCATCGGGAATTCGTCCCTCTGTCCAGGCTTTCTGAACTATGCAGTACAGCCACTGTAAGACTCTTATACCACCATACTTCAGCATTTCTGGTCGAATATCATCTACTCCTGCTGCCTTTCCATATTTCAAGCCTTTGATGGGCTTTTTTTCTACTTCAAGTATGGATATGTATTCCTGACTGCATGCCTGGTCAGTGTTTTTTTACCACTGTGCTGTCAACACTGCTTGTTTCATTTAGCAAATTTTCAAAGTAATTACTCCATACTTCAAGGATATCTTTTTCTCCCATCTTCATGTCATCTTTATCATCTTTAACTTCTTTTACAGCACTCTTTCCTCCATTCCTAAGCTTCTTCGACAACCTCCAGAATATTTCGCATATTTAATTAGGGGTCACATAAGATGAGAGAACCCTATAGCAGTGTTTCTCAACCTGTGGTCTGCGGCGATGGGACAGGTAGTCCACAGGCTTAAATTAACCAAATAAATCTATATATTTTAATTATCCAAACAAAACAAATTAAAATTGAATAAGTAAGTAAAAATTATTAAAATAAAATGAATACTTAAAAAAATATATATAGCAGCAGAATGCTAATGGAATGAACATTCTGCCACTATTTTAATTTGTAGTAGCAGCAGAATGAGTAATAAAAGAGGGGTGAAGTGAAAAACAATATGGTTACATTGCTTCCACTTTCCTTTGCTGTTTTGTCAGATTTGAAGTGAACATGTGTTGTCCACATGACTACATTTCAACCAATTGCTTGTTGTTTATTGATTTTTATTGTTGAAGGTTTTCCTCCTTCAACCAAGGCTCAATATATCTTCAGAAGTGTTAAGTAATACTTAGACAAAATGTGTTGTGAGTTAACTCCAGTATTTATATATTTTTCGGAAATCACGCGAAAAGCAAGCTGACAATTGAGTTGAAACGCTAACTCTCTTCAACCAATTCCAAATGTGAAACTGCCATAACAGCATTCACTATATATATATATGCAACATACGGTTTTGCTTGAGTCTATATATACAGCATAGTTTCTGTATGAGGGGACATGTGATTTATTAATTAGGGTAATTTTTATCCCAGTTGTCTCTAATTTCACTATTTGTTGAGAAATATATTACACAGACTGCTTATACCTTATTCACTGACATAATAAAAGTACTTGATTTTCTTGCCTCTGCAATATAGAGCTATTGGGAGAGGGCCTGTTGTTTACCATGGGAGTAAGTTATTTTTCCATTGTCCTGCTCTGAACGCGTTTCAGCTTTTTTCATTTGCGAAGTATATGTGAAATATTTTAATTTCTTTTTTTTTGAAAAGTAAAATCAGAGATGAGAGTTATATGCGAGTAAGTACAGTATTTCAATTATGGATAAGTACATTGGTACCTTCTTTAAATGGAAAAATAGCTTGGATAACAGTGATAATACAAAACAAGTTTGTAATGACAGTTTGTGTGTAGTTTCTGAAGAGAAAGAGGTCTGTGACGAACCCACGGAAACAGAGAATTCCCACAGTTGCAATGCGATAATATTAATACGCTGAACGAAAGGAAAGATTTGCTGATTTGCTGGACACTCGATCAGTGGATCGCATTTAAAGGTAAATACAGTTGGTTAATTTGTAGGAACATCTTTCTGTTATGTGACTTTTCTCCCTTTACGGTAATTATGCCTACATTATTGCGTTATTATTCAACAATTGTTTACATGTTTGAATGTGTATATAAAGAATATCAACAGTAGCCTGATTATGAACGCGTAATCAGGCTACTGTTGTTATTGACTGTTGATACATTGGTGAAATGGATGGGGTTTGGAGCTTCCCCGGATAGTATTCAAAAGGTAAATACAATTGGTTATTTTGTATAGGGCCCCAAAACTTATTAGTTTAGAATTTAATCACTGGGAAAGGGTTTGTGTCCACCTCAAAACTCTGAAACAGAATCTGGAAACATTTTCCGAATAACTTTTTATAAGAAATTTCTGTGATTTCACGATCCATTTCAGGCTTGCAGTCACGATAACGACCTTTCGTGATCGAAAAAAGAGCAGCTAATTGAGCTTTCAAGTGACAGTGGGCTTAAAATGCAATTACGTGATTGTGGTTTGGCTTGATTCTGGATCTCACCTTCAGTGAGAAGTGAATTTCCCGAATTATTTGAAGAAGTCGAAAATCATCATGCAGTTTTCTATAACCTGCATGATGATTTCATGCAGGTTATAGAAAAATATCTTTGCGAGAAACAATTTTCATCGCTCCTTCAAATAAAAACAAAATACAGAATTCGTCTTAGTGTGTGTGTGCCGATCTTCGACTGAAGTTGACCAAAATTGAGCCAGATATCCAGCAACTCTGCTAGGTCGTTCACTAAATTCACTAAAAGTAAATAGTAACATAATTATATCATTTTATTTATTTGTTTAATAAAAATTAAAACTTTGTTTTAATTTTTATCCACAAAATTTAATTTTTTTATCTATATATCCAGCCTGGTTGACTGACTCCAGCCAAAAGGCTGCGAGTTCGAATCCAATCGTGGGCTTGGATGTTTGTGATTGTCTGTGAAAATACTAGTGGCAGTGGTCGACAGCATTGTTGTAGATGATGATGATTGTGGTTGGTGAAGACGGAGATATATTATTGCATAACATTATTGTTATGCAATAATAATATCGACAAGCTTTATATGTTCATTGTGCATCATATAGTTTGAATTTGGCACTTGGAAATGCTATATCTGTGACAAATAAGAAATCGCATTGGCATAATTGAAAAGGTACACAATTTCTTCAATACTCCTAAAAGACAGGACTTCCTTGCTGTTTATAATATTATAATATTAATATCTTTTAAGATTTATAATATCTTTATTTAGCTTGCAAAAAATATTTGTGTGCACCTTACCATTGTCTAAAATAATGCAAAAATCTGACAGTGATCTCTTAATTGCCCTAAATTTTGTTGATGATGCTGTGGCTCAATTAAATACCGTTCGTGAAACACCAGATTCTTCATTTAAAGATATTTACGATGAAGCATGTATAAAAGCCAATAATTTTAATATTGACATTAAAAAGCCAAGGACTTCATCAAAACAAACATTAAGGTCTAATGTTCCAGTCAATTCTGTAGAAAAGTATTTAAGGAGAACTATTTTCATTCCATTTATTGATCATATATTGACTCAATTTCATGAACGTTTCACTCGGCACCACAACATTTTGAAATATATTTTTTTCTCTCCTACCAAATGGAAAAGATGCTCCAACAGCAAGTGCAATGGAAGATTTTCATCAATTGTGTGAATTTTATGCCAGTGATTTGCCTTATACAAATCCAGCAATTTTGAACGCCGAATTCAAGTTGTGGCATAAGAAATTTGAAAAACCATTTGCAATAGCTCCATGCAAAAATGCCGTTGATGCAGTTTCAAAGTGTGACAAAATGATATATCCTAACATCTATAACTTATTAAAAATATTTGCAACGCTTCCGGTAACAACATGCGTCAGTGACAGGTCATTTTCTAACTTATGCCTTTAAAAACCTATTTAAGATCTACCATGACACAATCACGATTGAACAGACTGACTTTGCTATATATATATATATATATATACACACACACACACACACACACACACACACACACACACACACACACACACACACACACACAGAGAGATTAATGTAACCACGACTGAAACAATTCAAGAGCTTTGTAAAAAGAAAAGAAAACTGGATTTTATTCTTTAAATAAATTTTTATAATTACCTAATAAATTTTATTGAATGAATGAAATTTAACAAATTTTAGTTGAACGGATAAAAATACATTTAATGCAAATTCATTGTATTAAAATATTTTTATCCATTCAACTCCCCCCCCCCCCCCCCCCCCCAAGATTAAATCTTGGGTGTGCCACTGCTCCTCAACATCCTGAAATGGGGTGAAGACAATATGAAATTAGCATTAGTAAATTCAATGCTAATAAAATTCAAGCCTCCCTTATTACCCACAAGAAAAATCTAGCTCATCCCCCTCTCATTTTTGATAATGTTCCAGTTTCCTTTCAAGATCAACTTTCTCTTCTTGAGTCGACTATCATATCCAGTTTATCCTGACACAAACATATTACTTACGCAGCCTCCTTAGTCTCTAAAAAGCTTGATGTTATTTTCCATTCTAAACATTACTTCTCTTCCTCTCAACTCCTAACTCTCTATAAGTCTCAGATTGGTCTAACTTTGGGGTACTGTTCCCACATTTAGGGTGGAGCAGCCAAGACCTCTCTAAAAATTCTTGGTGATATTCAGAAGAGGGAAATCCACTTAACAGACAACTGTTCCCTCACAGACTAATTTCAGGGGCTCACATTAATGAGTACGGGTGTGGCACACCCAAGATATCCAATCTTACTTCCTACAATATACACTCAGTATATTATATCTGTAGACTGCTCTTCTACTCTCCTATATTCTCCTTACTTCTTACTCCTCTTCCCTTCCCCTCAGTGCTATTAGAGCAAGAGTAATTCGAGGGTGAAGGGGTGCCTCTTTCCTCTCAAACTGTAGTTTTAACTGTCTACTAAAAAACGGCAAGCCTAGTTGCTCTAAGGTGGCAGCCACCACTAGAATACCTATCATCATGTTAATAACTTGATATAGGGAAACACATTACTTTCAAGTCTCAAAGAAATCTAAACTGGATGGAAAACATGGGAAAAGAAAGCAAATTGGAAAAGATTAACAAACTTTGGAAAAAGAAAAATGTGGTGAAATATGCTACATGGAACATTAGAAGCACAGTACATAAAGAAGAAGAATTTGATAAAATTTTAAATGAAGAAAATATAGAAATTGAAGTTCTTACAGAAACAAAAAAGAAACTTAAAGGGACAAAAGAAAGAAACAACTATATGCAAAAGCTGGTGTAATGATTTAGATCCATAAATCAATTGAAGCAAAAGGACAAAAATCAATAACAGACTACTTTATAGCAAATGAAAAAGCAACAAACCTCTTCCTATATGTTAAAGTCAGGAGAGGGCTAAAAATAGATACAGATCATTATTTAGTGTAGGCAAAATTAATGTTTTCACCAAACTGGTTACAAACAATACATAAAAATAAACAAATAAGAGAAAAAAAATCTAATTAAAACGTAAGACTACTAAATGATTTAAGTATAAGACATTTACACCAACAGAGGATTAATAACTATTTAGAAAAAATACAAGAAAATGGAGACATCACGAAAGAATGGAATAACATAAAATAAAATTATTATATCAGCAGCATGTGAAAGTCTAGCAACACAAAAAATATAAAAATAAAAAATTACATATATGTGACAATGAAATAAAAAAGTGGCATTTAAAAGATGGTTAAGTAGCATAAAACAAGAAGATGAAATTGAATATAAAAAAAGATCAGCAATAGTGAAAGAGAAAGCTGGGAAAAATTTGTATCGTACCCAGAAAATGATATTTTAAAATTTAATTTGCCCAATTATTTAATTATAAATAATTGGGCAAAGTTGCCAACAGGTATACCACCTTATTATTAAATTACTCTGGATTAAGGGAAAGATGTTGGAAGTTTATTTTGCACTTGGATAGACTATAATAAATTTAGTTTAATCCTTTATCCAAGTGTAAGCAAACAAAGTTTGTGCCTGAAAATATCTTCAAGACTGGGGTAAGGTGGTACAACGCTTAGGCAACTCGCAGCAAAGGTGAACCAAGCTCTCATCACTCCTGGTCTCGGTATCTCCCATAATGCAAAGCACATCTCCTTGCGGACATGGCGACTCGTATAGATAAATATGACCTCTCCTATTGCTTCTGCCTTGGTATCACCACTTCCGGGTCTGCCTCCCACTGACGAGACCTTAATAAAGGTTGAAACTGGGTTTTTGTAGCTGCCCTTACCTAAATTATACATGTCTGCAAGGAGATATGGTTTGCATTATGGGAGATACTGAGACAAGGAGTGATGAGAGCTTGATTCACCTTTGCTGCAAGTTGCCTAAGTGTTGTACCACCTTAAGCCAGTCCTGAAGATATTTTCAGGTGCAAACTTTGCTTGCTTACACTTGGATAAAGGATTAAACTAAATTTATTATAGTCTAACCAAGTGCAAAATAAACTTCCAACGCCTAATCGTCCTCAGGACTCTCATATCTGTCTCTAGTCTTTGGTCAAGTGTTTCATTTTGAATCCAGCTCTCAGATCCATAAGTTAAAATTGGTTTGAACCTTGTCTTGTACAGCTAATTTAGTGTTTTGACTAATTTTTATTCCATATAAATTTATTCAGTTGACTTCCTACCATACCAGCTTTGTTCCTTCTGATGTCTTCCATATTTAATTTACCATCTTCACTAAAAATCGTGCCTAAGTAGCTGAAATGTTTTACTTGTTCTATAGGTTCTCCATTCACAATACAGTTGATATTTTCAAGATTTCTGCCTATTTTCATTGTCTTTGTCTTTTTAATGCTGACCTTCAATACCATATCTGTTAAGAAAATTATTCACTTTAGTCATGGAAGCTTGAAGAGTTGCAGCGGATTTATTTAGAAGTATTAACATCATTCACATAAAGCAAAGAGCTGAGATTAACATCTCCGATCTTGATATCAAGTTTAATACCACTTTCCTTCATAATGTGATCCATATAAATAATGAATAACAGATGGGATAATGTACATCCTTGTCTGATATCAGATTTAACATTAAACCACCTTCCTGTACTTCCTTCAATTCTAACTGCTGACATACAACTCAAATAAAGATTAATTGAACAATGGTCCTCATTCTTGCAAATCATCATACTAAGATCAGACTGGGAGATCTGGTAACATCTGCGTAGAAGAACACGAACAATACATCCACCACCATAACTATGGTGAATCAAGTCTAGGTCTAGCAGACCATGCCTTGGGTACAGACTTAAAAAAAAAAAAAAAGCTTAATCTTAATTGAATATGGTTGCATTAAACTTCCCAAAATTTGAGATACTTTAATTCTTAGGCCTCCTGCTCAACATCTAAGACTAGCCAACAGCACCCACAGAGGGAGCCCTCAGAGGACTTTATTTAGCCTTTATTTATTTTACTTCATTTCTTCCACTTATGGTTTCTTTTGTATTTTTGCGTGTGATATTACAATTTTAACACTGCATTCCTGATAACCTCTCTTCGCCTGAGATAAAAATATTAAAATGTATTAAATTTCTTTAATTATTTCTTTTTGTTCTTCACACTTTTATTATTCTTCTCTAAATTTAAGGACTTTCTTATAATTATTCCATCATGATGGGTGGTTCTGTATCAGCCACATCTAAATGTAGTAGAGGAATTGTAGCTGTTTCTTTGTCTGGGTACAGGCCCTTATAAAGCTCACTACATATTTCCATTATTTCTTCTCTGCTGTATTTTGCGATTCTCTGCTTATTTTTTAATTTTGGAATCTATTTTTTCTTTCCATGTAACTTGTTTGATTATTTTCAGAGATTTTTTGGTTTCTGTTATGTTCTGAATTGTTCTTAAATTATATTTTCCAATTTCATTTGTGATCTCTTTTCTAGATAACTTTTGCATTTCCACAAATTCTATATTGTCTTTGTTACCTCTGTGTATCATTTCTGTGTATTTCCTTAAAGAGTGGGAGATTACGCTCAGTGGAGAAAAAAAAAATAGGAGAGATTGTTCCAAACAACAGAGGTTGATGCAATGAAGAGAAGTTAGTTTAGGATGTTCAAAGCCAGACAGTGTATGGCTGTTAACCAGTGGCTGCTCTAGATAATCTATGGTTAGAAGAAAGTGGAGGAATCATAGCAGCCAATTCACAGAAGCACAGTGCTGAAACCTATGACACAGAGCACCTATGATAAAGTGATTGAGAAAATCCTGTACAGGAAGGATCATCTATTAAGCAGATTGCCCTCTTCTGAATATTATCATCTTTTTAATGCTCATTATGGATATAGATCATATTTGTCTGTTCCAGTCTCATTATCTATCTAATATCCTCTTTTGAGAGTCAACCCTGGCATTCTCTTTCCAATTGGTTCATATTTTATTAATTGTTTAGGATATCGAGTGTGTTGGCCATTCAGTTTATTTGTTCTATCCAACTTTGTTTAAAATTGTTTAGTTTTTCTTCTGTCGATTTTATTTTTAGTTCTTTTAAAATACCTTCATTCCTTTTTTTGTCTAATATGGTGTATTTTGCAGTTCTTCTCATAAATCTCATTTCACTTGTTTTTATTTGTCGTTTATCTTGTTTGTTTATTGCCCAAATTTTAGTGCCATATAATAATGTAGGCACTGCTAAAGTATTGTATATTTCAAGCATGTTTCTTTTTGTACAATATTTGGATTAAGTGTTCTATTCATCAGGTCTATTAATCTGAAAAAAAAAATTGAAGTTTTTAATTTTATGTCTTTTTCTCATTCATAGGATATTTCACATCCAAGATAACTGAAAGTATTTATCTGTTCTATAATTTTATTATTGATAACTATTTTGCTTCTAACGGAAGTTTGTCCAGAAAATACCATCGTTTTAGTTTTTTTCTATTGATATTTTCAATAGAAAATATTTCAATAGAATTCCAGAGGCTTGAGCAGGATAAAATTGAATTTCATATTGAAAAGGGGAACCTGTAAGAAAGTTTTAAAGAAATAAAATTTGAGCTGCTCTCATATGTGAACTGTAGAATAAAATACACAAAATTTATTCAATAAAAAATGAAAGAGTTTGAGAACAGGAACCAAACCTTGGAGATTCAGTGGGGCAAATTCCTGAAGAAAACATTGATTCAGCCAGAGAGGCATGTGGTAAGGTTGTCTGCAACAATAGAAAAATCAGAACTCCATGGTGGAATACAGGAAGTTAAAGAGGCAGTGAAGGAAAAGAAGAAAGCATAACAAAAGTTCCTGGCAAATAAGTCAGCTTGTGTTCTTAGAGAATACAGAGACAAATGTAAGAAAGATAAACACTATGTAAAACTAGCTAAACAAAAGTCATGGGAAGACTTTGGTAAGAACATAGAAAATAAATATCAAGAAAGTGGCAAGATATTCTGGAGGTTGTTGAATAAGCTTAGAAATGGAGGAAAGAATGCTGTAAAAGGAATTAGAGATAATAAAGGTAACATAAAAACTGGAGAAAAAGAGATCCTTGAAGTATGAAGTAATTACTTCGAAAAATTGCTAAATGAAACAAGCAGTGATAGCACAATGGTAAAATACACTCAACAGGCATGCAGTCAGGAATACATATCCATACTTGCCATCAAAGCCCTTAAATGCGGAAAGGCAGCAGGAGTAGATGATATTCGACCAGCAATGCCCAAGTATGGAGATATAAAAGTCTTACAGTGGCTGCACTGCATAGTTCAGAGGGCCTGGACAGAGGGACGAATTCCAGACGATTGGAGTAGTGCTCTCATAGTGAAATAAAACTGAATGTGAGAATTACAGAAATATTTCTCTACTGAGTGTTCCTGGTAAGATTTACGCAAGTATACTTGAGAAACGGTTGAGAAGGATTGTGGAAAGGAAGCTTGGTGAAGAACAAGCTGGATTCAGGCCAAATAGAGGCTGTCAGGATCAGATTTTCACTTTACGACAAATATTTGAGAAATCATGGGAATATAACAAAGATCTGTATTTAAGTTTTGTAGATCTGGAAAAGACATATCACAAGATGCCAAGAAAGAAGCTATTCAAAACACTATAGTTGTATAGTGTCACGTATCAAGTATTGCTTGATATCAAGCAATACTTGATACTTGAGACTAAGTATCAAGTATTGCTTGATATATATACAGTTGTATATATATCAAGCAATACAATACTTAGTCTTTATTTGAGTTGTAAATCAGCAATTATAATTAAAACTTGTGACATGAAATTAAGAATTATCAACATGTTAGCACAAGAAGATTATTTAATATATTGCCAGATATTTCAGTTTGTAAATAACAAATCAGTGGCTTGACAGGAAACAGTCTTTTACAAGGTTAGAATACAAGCAATTGATCAATAAAAATTAGAACGAGTCACTTAATGTTACATCGCTAATCACAATATCATTTCGCTGAAGAAATGTAAACATAAGAGTTCAGAAATAAATTACATGTTTACAACGTATACAAAAAACTTAATTTATAAAATCATATTAAAGATATCATTAGACAGATGTAGTATCTAGAAAGTATTAAAAAAAAAAAAAATATATATATATATATATATATATATATATATATATATATATATATATATATATATATATATTAATGTGTTATTCAGATCAAACTTTCCCATATTTTTGAAAAGGAAATGTAGTCATTTTGGGTCAAGTTAGGGCACTGAAGTAAGGTCTCAGCACCCTCTTGAACAAGCATTTGAATTTATATTGACATCTGTGTAGAAGACGAGTTTTAGACCAGAGAATGTTGCGGTTTGTCTCTATTCCGTGTTGCACCAATCCAGACTTATCAGATTTGTTGTGAAAAATATAAGGATGATGTTCTTGTATTCTTTATTCTATAGAGTGTCCGGTTTATCCAAAGTAAGAAAGATGGCAGTCACATGGAACTTGGCATACACCAAGAAGAGACGTAGTAGAGTGTTTATCTTTAGACGATGGGAAATAGGGATATTTTATTGATAGGAATATAAGTAGCTGTTAATTCATATTTCTTCAGAATTCTTGAAATTGGTTTTGAAATTCCAGAGATATATGGGATTGAAACTCGATGTATAGATTCTTTGTTGTTTTGGTTTGGCTTGTAGTCGAACAGATGTTGTGTGGTCCTTTCAGAGAAACCATTTAACTTCATGTAATGTTTGATAGTAGAAAGTTCTTTCTGTAACTGCTGGGGAGTTGACAATTAGTTATAGCTCATCAAATTAAACATTTAATGATTCCTGTCTTTTGAGAAGGATGATGAACAGATTGCTTGAGAATGTAACGTCCAGTAAAAGTGGGTTTTCTGTAATAATATGTATTTAAATTACCTGATGGTGAGCAGAAGAGAAGGATGTCTAAAAAAGGATAATTTGGTATCTTTTTAGATTTCCACAGTGAACTTGATACAAGGGTATAAAGTATTGATTCTGGCTAAAAAGGAAGGTAAGGAATCTCGGATTGAAACTCGATGTTTGTGGCATCACAAACATAGGTCCAAGACCAGACCTGAAAAAACAGGACCATACCATCACACCACCACCACCTCTGAATTTGGTAGATGGGATTACTTACACATTCTTGTAAGAGACATTCAACGGCCATCTGCCACAACCATACATCTGCTCAATAGAGGGTGTGGTGCGATTCTTCACTCCCTAACACAGCATTCCAAGCTTCAATGTCCCACTATACATGCTCTTTGCACCACTGAAGATGATGTTGCGTGTTGGTTAGAGCAATATGGGGCTTGCATATTGTGGTCCTACCATGGAAACCCATGTTATGAGCCTCGGTTCTGAATGTTTTTGTGCAGATTCATGTTCCAAAGCCTAGAACTCTGCATTCAACGTGTTGGTTGATGAATGGAAGTTTTTATATACTATCCTTTGTGGCACCCTATGGTCATGTTCAGGGAGCATGGTGGGTAGTCTACTGTGGGTAGAACTTGCAGCTGACTCCCTGCACTTCCATCTCAGTATGGTATCACTGACTGTTGACCCGGGCTGGCCTGATTTGTCAACAATTTGTCAAACATATAGACCTGCAACATAGCATTCTATTACAATGCCTCTTTCAAACTCTGTCAGTTCCCTTCTCATAGACACTTAACCCAGACACACATCATATTCCTCCAAATTTTGCCAGCTACAAACGCATGCCTCGTTACATGGAACAATGCTCTTGCCCATGGGAGTGTCCGCTGACTTCTGTCCAAGCAGTGTATATTAATGCCATTAGGAACTAGGGTGGCACTGATTGGCTTAAACTGATCAAAAATTATAGCCATTACTGAGACTTGATTGATGCAGAAAGAGAAATACTATCAGAAAAACAGATGGTAAGGAATATTCTATTTTCAGGGAAGATAGAGAGCACAGGACTAGGAGAGGAGTACTGCTAATGACAGCAGAAGAAATAAACTAGCTAAAGTAAAAATTAAGCAAGAAGGCAGACTCAAGAGAGACAGTGTACCTGAAGCGTACCATGATCAGAACGATTATGGCTAATAATGTGAGATGGAAGAGATTAAAGCCTCAGAATCTTATCTTCAACTGCACATTATGAATCTGATGTTGAGGGGCAGAGTTTTAGTCATGCAAAAGAATTTCAGTCCCCTGCAATGAGCTCTGCTGTATATAACTACAGGGAAGATGATGAAAATGGGAACCATAGGATGAATTAAAACAACATGGCTTATGAAGTTGATGTCCAAATCCAATTAGGATGACCATCATTGAACAAATTCATCTGAAAACCGCAAATAAGCTCTTAGAAATGGCTATTCGGAATGCTAGATCATTACACCAACTTGGTAAATTTGACAATTAATGTAAGAGATGCTAAATATGAAAATAGACAAAATGGGAGTTTGTGACACAAGATGGAAAAGAAATAAAAAATGAAAGGAATGACATTACATCTATCTATTCTGGAAGTGAAGAACAGACAAGCGGTGTTAGGGGGTCATGATGAAAAAAGGAATTTCCAAAGTATTCTTGGATATTGGCCTGCAAATGATAGACATTGATATCATCCAGATATATGCTTCTAACAGACAGCCATTGTGATGAGGAGGTTAAACAGTTTCATGAGCAAATACAAAAGGTTATAAAACAAATAACGAAAGATGATAAGATGATATTCTGACTATTATGGGAGACCCAAATGCAAAACTGAAGCTGCAGGAAGAGTAGTGTCACCCAGTAACACTACAAAGAGTCTTCATATTGTCAACTTTGGACTTGACAATATGAATGACAGAGATGTAAGATTGAGTTTTTGTGAGCAAACTATCTGATAATAGCAAATACCTTCTTTTAACAACCAAAAAAGATGACTATATACCTAGGAAAGCCTAGATAATAAACTCAGAAACCAGACTGATTATATAATGATTAGAAAAAAGAATTCGAAATAGTACTGTGCAAACCCAGGAGCAGATAGAGATTCAGACCACATTCCATTTGTTTCAAAATTAAAAGTATGACAAAAAAAAAAAAAAAAAACACTAAGAGCAGAAATAAAGTACATTATCTGGATTTCAATTATCTAAAGAATGACTCAGTTAAAAATAAATAGGCAATAAAAATTAAAGTTAGCAGATTTAAAAAAATTCATTGAAGTTAAAAAATTAGCAGAGCTAATCTCAGGCAGTATGGTCACTTAAACAGAATCAGAGAGGAAAGATTAGCAAAACAAGTGTTCTCTGCCATGTTGGCAGGAAAAAGACCCAGATGAAGACCAAGATATAGGTGGATTGATACAGTAAAAAAGTGCATTAAAAGATAGAAATATAAGATCTGACAATGTTGGAGCCTTGAGAGGTAATAGATTGATTTGGAAGAAAATTGTAGATAGGGAGTTAGTAAATTGATGTAAATTTTTCATGTAGTACTATCAATATCCTGTATACCCCTTGAGGGTAAATGTCAGGAATTAGATAATGATGATGATAAAAATTAAAGATTGTTTTGAACACATTAGAAAGGAAAATTCGTCTAAAATCGAGACATAAGTGGAAGAATTCATCACAAAATATTATTATTATTAATTAATAACAAGTATTAATTTGATATTAAAATGACTATCTTCAATATATGAAAATTGATACAGCCATGCTGAGGTTTAGGAAATGTTTTAAAGCTGCTGCTGATTGCAGAACAGTTTCTCGAACTTGAATTGATTTTGGCACAGCACTTAGGTTTTTTTCCATCTAATCCTATGTGGAAGGGTGTCCAAGGCGTGGTCAGGTAATCTCGACTTGCCTTAATGATGATGCAAAATGTATTTCTTATATTTAACAAGATAGATGTCAGCAGATCTTCCTGCCTGTCCACGAATGAGTTATAAGTCACATCACAAGAGCAGAACACTTCGCATACTTCTGGATGTGATCAAGGCAAGGATTTGTCTTTAAATTAATAGGTGATAGTTATTAGTTTGATGTATTTTGAATGAGAGAAAACAAGAGGCCATTCCAGAATCTGAGTAAAAGACTTGGCAGCAAAGTCTAAAGACTAGATTGTATATCATAAATAACTGAAAAGATTGCCAGTTTCAGATGTGTGCACCTGTCAGTGAATGACTTTAAGGAGAAGAAAGATAAACATTGTGTCAATGTTTATCTCTCTCTTTCTTTTACTCCTTTCTGAAAAAGTCATTAAACATATACTTATTTCTTTACATGTGTAAAACTGTTTACATAACATTTTGTAATAATACTCTTATTGTTATATCACGTTTAATGCTGCATTCTCCATTAATATTTCTTACAAACTGTAAATAATAGTGAAGTTTATAACTCCTTCATACCTGTTTTAAAGTCAAACAATTTCCAGTTCATACTTCCGTTCTAAATTCTGAACTGTATCAGAGTTAGAACTTCTGAAATAATAAGCTGTGTATATCACCTGTGTGACAATTCCATTCATGCAATGCAGTTTCAATATTATAATAAATTTTCCATTCTCATCATCTAGCCTATCTTATACCAATTCATGATCTAAAAATTTAAAAGAGATTCATTATATTTCCTTTGTTTTTCTTGACTATTTATATAAAATATAAATTTAATTCTGGTGACCCCTATTTTACAACTCAAAGGAGCTTATTTTTAAAAAGTTCATCTTCAGTGATTTTCTTAGCCTTTTCTCAAATAGCTATATTGATATCAAGGAATCACTTAACAACATCTCACTCTGTCTAATCAATACTCGAGGATCAATGCAATTAATAGATATATGCATACTAGAAAAATTTAACTCACTTCATGTGGTTCTTTTCTGTCTCTACTAAGGTGTAAAGATTCTTCTCTGCATACTGCCCAAACATGACGCCAAGATCGATCACTTGATCGCTTCAGTATTAAAAAGCATAGATATAATTTTAATTTTCTTACTAATATTATATTTTTAAACAACTTGAAAAAATACATTTATTAACAATGTGATTTTGGTTGTTCTTGTTCTATTTTGGAATATTGACAAAATTATCATAAATGTCAAATGTGTATCACCAGTCAGTGGAATACTGATGTTAATAATGCCATGAAAAAACCAAATGAATTGAATTATTTGCAAGAATTCCATTTCTCAGTTCTCTAAAAGTCAGCATCCTTCTGCTGTTCCTCATACATCATTCTGATGGACTCCTGAATTACACAGCCTCCATACAAGTGATTGATTTAGCACAATTTTGTGAGTGGTGTGCATGATCCTAATCTCAAAATATATTCTGAAATATATTTTATTTTTTAAATGCAAGGCTGCTTGTAGCACCATGCAGCAGTACTTCTCCCTCAAGCTGCCTTACTGAAAGTAGGAGTTGAATATCTAAAAGCAAGAAATAATCTAGAGATTATTTCTTGCTTTTATAGTGGTGCACACAAAGGAGTTTATGATGGGGAGGTTTGTTATGACTTGACTTGACTTTCCTAAGGGTAAAAGATGGTACCTTTCTTTAAAATAATCTTTTCTACTATTAATATATCAGTATTTTAAAATAACTTTGAGATCTAACGAAAATTATATAGAATTTTATTAAAAAATTCAAATTTAATTCATCCAATGTTACATGGACAATGTCAGGGAGAGTCTGTTAACTACATTCAAAACATGAATCACAATAATGATTCATAAATCATGTGTATATTAGCTTATGTCTCTGTAGCTGAAGTATATGATATTACACTATTAGAGTTCAAAAGAACAATTGCAGAAAGTTGCAAAGATAAAAAAAATAATTTAAGAGAAAACCTTATGAACAAATAATAGTAATCACTTCTAAAAACGTGGATATTGGCCTGCAGTCTGATCAGTTCACATTTGAATGATTATGTAATGCTATATGTGTTTCAAGGAAACGGTGATCAAATTTGAACTTGCTATAATGAAGAAGTTTTGTCTGGTTCCAAAGAACTCTGTGTCTAGTGTCAATAGTGATGAGAGATATTTTGCAAGGTAGTAAGTCGGAGAGCTAACAGAGTTCACTATTGGGCATAATGGGTTGTCATCCAAAATCCCCAGAGCCAGAAGTCACAGGGAATCAAAATTAAAGTATCCCTGTTTAAGGCCTTGTGGGGTACCATCCAGTGATCCAAATGCTGTGAAAGTTTTCAGGAATATATTGTGCATCATGCGAAAGCGATATTTGAGGAGGGGAGAAAAGGAGCTCCAAAATTCACCACCAAGGGCATTGTATTGATGTAACAAATATGAGTGTAGTAATTTTTCTGTGTGTGTAAGAAGGAGCAAAGTGACACAAGCATAAATAACACATTTTTATTCACTTTTATTATACATTCACGGACTGCACTGCCCTGCCCAGTATGCCACACATCCCATGCACAGTGTTCAATGGCAGAACATAGCTGGTAAGGACTGATGTTGCGCACATTCTGACTTTCAGTTATCAGGATGATTCCGATAAACACTGTTTTTGAAAAATCCCAAGAGCTAGAAGTCACAGGGGATGAGATTAGTTGAACAAGGCAGAATAGCATGGCTGATCACTTTGGCTTCTGTGAAGTGTTCTTGAAGAACTTGCTGTACAGATCAATTTATGTGCAGAGGGGCTCCCATTCTACATGAAATTGACTGAATCATTGTGTCATAATCATCAACGAATTACTACATTGACTGAATCATCACTGTGCCACAGCTACAGCAGGTGCTGCTGTAGCACAACAAAATTGTTTATCATATCACAATACCTCTCAGCAATAACTGAGCAGGTCACAGAACCCAACTGGCAAATGTGCTCAAAGAAGAATGGTCCAATGATAAACAAAGTGGTAAATAAACCTGCAACAGACAGTAACTTTGAGTGAATGTAAAGAAATTTGTTGGATAGCAAGTGGATTTAGCATAGCCCATACCCAGCAATTTTGGGTATTCACAGCTTTGTTCAGGTGAAAGTGAGCCACATCTTCACAAATTCATCCAACTCCACTTAAGTAAGGAATGTTAAAGCAAATGACAGTGGACTTTCAAAGTCCTGTGGGCACAACTACTCCTGTCACCTTTTTTGAGGCGACGAAATTCACAGAGTGCAGCAACAGCATTGTAATTTTTAGGCAGTACAGCTTCACAAGCAAAGCACACTGGGGCAAAGTTAGTGGCATCACTATGGATGTATTAAGAACCAGAACGAAGGTAAAAATCCAGTATCCATCTTTTTAACCTCTCACAGTACTACAGAGTTGAGTGACATGCAAATTCTATGCATTTGATGCTTGCAATGCACATGGTGGTTTTAGTAATACTTTTTTTTTTCTCACATATCATTTCTGCATGATACACAATATATTCCTGAAAAGGTTTGTTAGCAACATTTGGATCACTGGATGGCACTCCACAAGGCCTGTAGAGTGCCATCTCTGTGGTCTTCCTAAAATATATTTTAGGAAGACCACAGAGACAAGGCATGATGAATTCATAACTTTTCAACAGCAGTGGTCTCCACAACTGTACATTGCCTAATAATTTAATTTATTGCTTTGACTTTTTGTTGGATCCTTCTGAAAATAATGCAGATTGACAAAGACCTATTCCTTAATAAGAGATGGGTCTTTGTAAATTCAATCTATACACTTCCTTCAAACCAGCTTGGAAACTATCCTCCTTCCTACCATTTACGAAGGATACATTAATCCCCTTCTTTCCTTACTAGGTGTCTATCAAGTACCCTGCTCATGTCATCTTTAGTAATTGGATAAACTGGTCATTCTGGCTTGATTCTGAATTGAAGAACATCAAGACTGTATTACATTTTTGAAATCTAACAAGTGTAGCCTTGATTCTCATGCTATTAACACTAGGCACACAGTTCTTTGGAACCAGACAAAACTTCTTCATTATAGCAAGTTCAAATTGAATCATCTTTTTCTTGAACATGTGAAATGCTACAAAGCTGTTCTGAACCTGAACTGATCAGACTATAGGCCAATATTTAAAAAGTAATCACTATTAACGGTACATAAGTTGTTCTTTTTAAATTATTTTTTATCTATGCAACCTTCTACAGTAGTGGAAGGCTGTGAAAGTAGTGTTCCTTTGAATTTTAATAGTGTAATATGTACTTCAGCTGCAACTGAAACTTGAGCTAATATACACAATTTATGAATCATAATTGTGATTTATTCTTTGAATGTTACTTTCCCCACCTTCCTTATGATGGCAAATTCTGGCTAATGTTCACCAAGGTCTCTCTCCCTGATGATGTCCATGCAATGTTGATTGAAATGTATTTGAATTTTTGAATAAAATTCTATATAACTTTCGTTACATGTGCAAGCCATGCAAGTTATTTTAATATGTCTAGTGCACGTTTCATTGAAACCATTTAATATACCAGTATGCTATCATATACAGGGTGAGTCAAAGGTCAGAGTATGATTTGACATATAAATAACTTTTGTTAATAGTTCAATTTCTTTTATTGCAGGTACATATTTTAACTGAGTCTTGGGAGATTGATCATAAGGAATTTCACAAAGGAACAACTAAAAGTAGTGGAATTTTATTTTCAAAATAGCAGGTCCATTATTTTGATGCAAAGAGCTTACCACCACCACCATTTCCAAGTCAGAAATGGACCCTCAGCGACAATGATTCGGAAACTAATGCAACGCTTAGAGGAAAAGGGTTCTATGATGAATCTTCCACCTACTGCCAGATCAGGAAGTTATCGAGTCCTACTTCTTCAAAACTGAAGATGGTGGCACCTTGACAATTACTGGTGAGAGATATCGGGATATGATTGACAATTTTTTACGTCCTGCAGTGGAAAATCATCCTGAAATGTAGTTTCAACAGGATGGGGCAACTTCCCATACAGCCAGGGCCACAATGAACCTCCTGAGGAAATTGTTCGGTGAGCGGATAATTTCAAGAAATTCCCAGATTAATTGGTCACCATGTTCACCCGACCTTACAACTCCCCTGATTACTTCCTGTGGGGATATCTGAAGGAGCATGTGCATGTGAACAAACTGTGTACACTTGAGCAGCTCAAGGAGAATATCGTTGTAGAAATTTGAGCATTAGATCCTCAAACATTAACTGTTATGAACAATGCAATCGAAAGAACCAGACTTTGTGAGAAGGCAAATGGAGCTCACTTGAAAAATGTCATCTTCCATACCTAACCTAATAAAATCTCCATATGTCAGACATTCACTGTATGTAATATCACTGAAACTGGTTCATGAATAAAAAAGTTACTCAAATGCGAAATCCTACTCTGACTTTTGGCCCACCCTTTAGTAAGACATTCAATACAAGGATAAAATTATCCATAACACTTTACTATATTATAATAAATTTAGTTTAATCCTTTATCCCAGTGAGAGCAAACAAAGTTTGCACCTGAAAATATCTTCAGGACTGAATATAGTGTTGTACTATCTTACCTGGGTAAGTAGTACAACACCAAGGCAACTCATAGCAAAGGTGGAGCTAGCTACCTAGTCTAACCTAGTGAAAAATAAACTTTCAACTTTACTATATTATACTATTTACAACTACCAAAAATTATTGTTTTTAGTTATTATAACTTCACTAAACATTATATCTCTAGATTAAACTAACCAACCAACCATGAAGAGAATAGCATGAAACTTGTGGTAATATCACAATAAAATGGCAATTGGCACAATTTTGAATTTTTATCTGAAGTGAACGTTTTATAAACTTATTGTAATTCATAAAAGTTCCTCCTGAAAATTTGTTATCACAATAAGTGAAGAATTTGTGCAATTAATGAGAAAATGACAAAGGAAATAATGGGAAATCATAGACTGATTACAGAACACAAAAAACTAACAGAAATCAAAAATAATGGGAGATGTATAAGAAGGAATTAGAAGAGTATACAATCATAAAATTGAAAATGCAAAATTAATGTTTCAGAAAAAAAAAAAAAAAAATTAAATTTCAAAATGTTGTGTTAGCTTAATTTAATATCACTTACTTGAACACTTCATATAACTAAATATATACAAACTGAAGCATTAAAATCAAAAACTTAGTTTAAAAAAAATCAAATTCTAAATGAATATAATTTACCCACAAAAATTTCATAACTTTTAATTAAAATATAAAGTAAAGAAATACTGTATATTTTACCATATATCTTTAAATTACAGTTCTAAGAGAAGAGTCTCAATTTTATGCCAGCTGTCCATCACTGGATCTGTCCAACCAGGAAGCTGACTTGTTTACACCAGCCAATCACTCTCCCCATGTATACCTTAAGATGGCCAATGATGAGATTGACCTCCCCACTCCATTCCCATGAAACAAAGGAAACGGAGGGAAACAACATAAAAGAAATAGTGGTAAATCATACACTGACAATAGAACTGTGTTTATGTATGGCAGGACCCATGAATAAACACAGTTGAAAATTTATGCAATCAGTCAACTTCATAATTAGTCAACATATGATTTATCACTATTTATTTCATGTTGTTTCCCTCCATTTTCCCTTGTTTTGTGGGAATGGAGTGGGGGAGGTCAATCTCTTTTTCCCCCCATAAGTTTCACTATTGTGAAGCTTGCTAGTCCATAGGGGTTAACTAGAGTGAGCATCTACTGTAAAAGATCTGCCAATATTGGATTTGCAGTCAACTGGAATAGATCATTATCATACAAACAAAACATGTTCAAGAACAGAGCTTGTAGAATACCAGCATTTGTTACAATCTTTGAAAAATAAAGATCAGTCAATCCCCTCATACATAACAGCTGCCAGCCTTCTAGAGACAGAAAGCAGGCAACCAAGTTGTAGAAATAAGAAGACAGACTATACGATAGGCAATTATTAAAATAGGCCTTTGTGCCAAACTCAAACTGCCAGACATATCAAGAGCAACCATTAAATATTCCGCAAACTTTCCATAGCATTGTTATGTCACCCATCTTTCAAAAGATGGGTGACATAACAAGAAAACTTCCAAATGATCACCAATATGGGACCCCTAACTGGCAGGCAGTGAAGTGCAGTGCACAATATAGAGCCTTTCCATGTCAAGTCAACTCTTCCAGGTTGGAAAAGATGCCAACTAGACTAACTAGGTGGTGGATGACCTTCATTGTCTGATGAAATACCACCACCCAGCTTATTTGAGGCCTAAAGTGGTGAATGCCATGTTTGGTCTTTAGAGTAGGGGGTTCCAGTCTCTACTGCAATGAAGCTATCCAAATAGTGAGGTCATCTTCCTAGGTGACCTTAACATCCACGATTCCACCTGGCTCTCTTTTTCCAACAACCAACTAGACAAGATGTGCAAGTCTTTGCTATAACAATGTCCTAATGCAAATAGAATTTGTTATGTTCCATCGAGTTGTTTTTTCAACTCCTGGTAATTCAATGAACATACACTCTCCATTCAGATCTGTTCCTGGGCATGTCCTTCAAAATTTTCAGGCACATTTCAGTTGCTTCTTTAATCTCTTCTCTATCCACCCATCTAATTCTTGGTCACCATCTTCACCTGCTTCCATCAACTTTAGCAAGCATCATCATCTTCTCTAGACTGTAATTTGCTCGCATAATATATCCAAACTATTACAAATTTTGCTTGATGATCACAGCATCGAGGTAGCAATCTAGCTTTATTCTGTCTATCACTGATTTATTGGTTTGCTTTGCAGTCCATGGTATTCTTAGTAAGCATCTCCAAACCTATAATTCAAATGCATCTATCTTTCTTCTTTCACTCTTTCTCTTGGTCCAACTTTCACATTCACAGTACCAGCAAATAGAATACTATCAAGATAATCATTTTGCTCTTAGAATACTATTGATTGCTTTTTGACCAGTTCTTCTTCCAGATACACTACAGAGGTCACCTATCCTCTCGGAAATCGAAGCAAGCCCCCCCCTCTCTCTCTCTCACAGAATACCTGTCTGCCAACCAATTTCGACCTCTTGTCATTTTGTACTACAAAGATACCAAGTATGATGACCTCTGGAATTTCCTCTCTTCATTTCCATGGTCTGACTATTCCTTCCACTCCTGACCCAAACATCTGCTCCAATAAAGTCAGAGAAATTATCCTCACATGAAAAGGTAAGGCCTTTTCATTTTCCATCAAAGCAGCTAAAAGAAAAAACTCAGCTTACCACACAACTTTCATCAAGAATTCTCAGCTTCATACTCAATCTGTACTGAAGGATCCAGTAAATGCAAAACAGTCATCAGCAGATGTAATTCCGTCTTTGTGAAAGCTAACAGTGGAAAACATGCCTCCTGTCCAAATGGAAGTGGTACCTTCTGGTCCATTGCAAAAGCCACTGGATGTAACTTCTGCTCATTCATTTCCACCTCTCCCTCTCTTATTCAAATGCCACCACTGTAGCAGTACCCAAAGACAAAGCTGATCTCCTATCTCTCCTTTCTTCAATTCCTGTATAGATGATAAAGGCAAATCTCCTCCTACCATGTCAGTAACTGGGCACCATATGGCTCCTGTAGTTTTTCAGCAAAAAGACAAGAAAAATACTAAACAACTTGGACATTAAAAAAAATCTTCTAGTCCCGATGGCATCTCTCCAAGTGCATACAAATGTTGTGCTCCAGAGCTGATTTGTCCTCTATCATCTCTTCAATCTTCTATACTCAGCTTACACTTATATCAACATGTGGAAGCAAGCATGTATCTAACCTATTTCAAACTAGGGAGAAAGAAGTCCACCATCCAACTACTGACCAATTAGCATCACCTCCACCATCTCCCCAAATAATGTAGAAAGTTATCAACAGTCAATTTCTCCCTACTTAGAGGTCCACAGGCTTCATCAGAACCGACCAGCATGTATTCTGCTACTCTAGATTGACAGCTGATCTCTTGGCCTATATCACCCATCACAGGACACCACAGGTAAACAGAATCAGGTATACAAATTGATTTTCAAAAAAAAAAATATTCTATATATTTGGTATAATCATTTATTATTATCAAATTCTGATATGAGGCTGAACAGGATATGATAGTACTACATGAAAAGTTTACATGCTGAACAGTTGTTAATTTGCAATCAGCATCATAAATTTAAATTTATGATAATCTAAAAACTGTGCAAAAATTCAGGATCCAGTTCACGTTTTTAGTGTTCTTGCATATTTTCATAGTCTGTCTTTTTAATGATGATTTTCATACCCAATATATTACAGCAATTATTCAATTTAGTTAGGGAATCCTACAGGTCTGAACTGATTTTATACACATATATAATTTAGGAACATAACATCATTTGTATAAAGCAAAGAGCTGAGATTAACATCTCTGATTTTGATATCAGTCATAATGCTATTGAGATCAATGTTTTAGGTTGCCAATAACATTCTTTTTTTAAATGAAATAGAAAATATCAGAGCATATCTCATAAATTTCGTAGCTTTAACGTGTTCACTTGGAGTGGTGTCACATTCCATGTTTTCCCTTCAAGAGGGAACTTGCATGACAGTAAATTATGTTCCTTCTGTGTTTAGTAGACACATTCTCACAAAGTTTTAAATATATAAAGCATGCTGGTTTGAATGTTATCAATTAAATTTTAATTGTAAACTTAGTATTGTCTTAATGATAATGTCTATGGGAGAGAAGTGAAGTTATTTATAATTATGAGGAGCTGGATCATTTTTCATTCTTGATGTCTTCAGTTCACAATGTAAATGCAAGCTTTCTTGCATTTACAGTATGGTGTCTGTCAGAGAAGTGATACTTATCACAATTCAGGGACATTTTCATTCATCTTCTGAAAGAATGTGTAGTGAGCAAAATTATATTTATTCCTATGAATGAAAATGAGTCTTACTAATTTCTGTTTTTGTTGTTTATTTTTAATTTCTTTTTTCTATTAAAATGTTAATAAAATTCATGTTTGATGTTAAACTTTGTTACTATTGTTGGTTACATTATTGTTTTTATTTCATTACATGCAGTAAGGATATGTAGTGTTTAGTGATACTTTTGCTTTAGTTTAGTGTGTATGTGTGTGTGCTCGCACACATATACAGCTAATTCTCTTTTTACACAATTTTTTGCATAATTTCGAAACAACACAGTTTAGAGAAAAACAAAAGCAATTTTATTTTTACATTGTATATTTTGATTTAATATGGTTCAAATGACACTTATTTTCAAAATTTCTCTTTGAATTCAGTTCTGTTAAAAAGAGTATTTCCATTATAATTATCATTTCCTAGAACGGTACATATGTATTTACACTTAAATTTTGGGGTGCCCTCTCGATGTTTTAAATATCAGGGCTTACTCTATGCTACAGAATGTAGACAATTGTGGTGACAAAAAAAAATCAATTTTTGCAATTATTCATTATATTCACTTGCTGTTGGTTCCTGTAAGCAGAAGGGTGCTGTGCCAATTCCTCAAAGTTAAGTTGGTCTGCTACAGGAGGCCCACCTATATAAAGCTGCTTGGAAGGAGTTAAGCTGTTTGCTAACCAATAATTTCTTGTTTGCAATTTGAAATGTTTACATGTCTTGTGTTTTGTTCATGAAAGTTTTGTTTGTGCAATAGAGTTATACAGGTATGTATTAAATTTTGAAGTTTTGTACATGTAATATCAAATTAGTAAAATTAATTATTGATTATTTTCAGATATTTTCATAACAAGCTGAGTTCAGGCCAAACAGAGATTGTCAGGATCAGGTTTTCACTTTAAAAATAGTTGAGAAATTAGGAAATATAACATGGATATGTATTTCAGTTCTGTAAATCTGGAAAAAATCTATAAGCAGATGGCAATTGAAAATTTGCTTGACATACTACAATTATATGGATTAAACAGGACATTATATCAAGTAATACATAGTATAAATTTGAGTTTGTCAACAATATTCAAGGAGATAAAAATATAAAAGAAGATATTGAGAGTTGTAAACTCATGAGAACGAATAACAACAACAGCATATTCTCAGCAACTATCCAAATAGCTGACACCATAGTCATGAACATCCTATAAACCCCCAAATGCCACTTGGTCTGATCCCCCCCCCCTAACCAATCTACAACATCCATGTGTGATACTAGGAGATTTCAACAGCCATCACAATTCATGGAGTTATAATGAAATGATAGTAATAGTGAAAAGCTGGTGGAATGGATGGACGACCAGGTTCTTAATTTAATATATGATGCTAAAGATGCCTCTACCTTATTTGCAGCTAGATGGCATAGAGCAGAGGTTCCCAACCCTATACCCACGGGCACCATGGTGCCCGTCGTTGTTCAACCGTGTGCCATATAGTGTATGAAATAATCACGCAACAATTCATGGCATGCTATATGATGCATGCATTAATGACACATGGCGAGTATTAAACGCATACAATGTAAAGTAGATGCGCATTCGAAGTTGTTCATTCCAGTTTAAGAACTGGAATATCATCATATTCTCCTAATTATGAAGCACTGGCCAATGAAATGAAATGCCAAAGATCACACTAGCTTACATATATATATATATTTAAATTTTTATATAATGTAAACTTTTAAGTAATAAAACATTTGATTATAATGTAAACTTTGTATGTATTCATTTAACAAAAGAATTCAAAAAATTTGCTTGAAAAAATAGATGGTGCTCGTCACCCTACCGGTATTTTAGAATGTGCTCTAGGAAACAAAAAGGTTGGGAACCCTGGCATAGAGGATACACTCCAGATCTCTGTTTTGTAACCAAGGATCATCATCATCAAAATCTCAGCATAAATAAAAAGTTCTTGGGCCCTTCTCTTCCCAAGTAGTCAGCACGGACCCAATCTCATATTCTCTAGGAATTCAAATACCATTTACGTTGTCTGTCCCAAATCCTAGATGAAACTTCAATAATGCAAACTGGAAGAACTTTGCTGAACAAGTAGATGCCAATATTAGATGGATAAAACCTATGCTTAATAATTATGGCAGATTTATAGGAGTGATTAAATGAGCTGCAAAGAGAACTATCCTTAGTGGTTACAGGAAAGAATATATTCCAGGTTGGAATAGTGATAGCAACAACCTCTATCACGAATTAATAGAAAAAGAAGACCAGATAGTAGTTAAGGATATTCTACACTCCAGGGATAATACAAGGAGAAAGAAATGGATTGAGCCAGTTGAAAATATCAATTTTACACATTCAAATAGACAAGGATGGTCCTTGTGTCCTATTGCAATAGAATCCAAGAGACAGCAATCTATAGATGTCGAAGAGAAGGCAAAACTGGCATTCACTCTTATGAATGCCAGTTTGTAAAAGACATCAAACTGTTGAAATTGAAGATCCTTAAAAACAAACCCTACCTTTCCAGACCTAACGGTTAACTAACCTATATTTATTATATAGGTTAGTTAACCATTTTATGACATTCTTGCCATAATTTCTTAAAAATTATGGCAAGAATGTCATAAAATGGTTAACTAACCTATATAATAACATCTTGGTTTCAGGAAATCTTCCCTCTCTTTTTAGAAGAACGAAAACAATAACCATTCTAAAACCAGGCATAGATCCATCATGAAAGCTAGCTCCATCATTAGGAGCTAGGTATAGATGGTGCTCCTAATGATGGAGCCATAACTCAACTCCATAGCTCAACCCATAGCTCTTATGAGCATTACTCTTAAACTTATGGAAAGGATTATATACAACAGAATTTCTTCCATTATAAACAACCTAATACCTTCTGAGCAAGCAGGCTTCACACTAGGAAGAGGATATTGCGAACAAGTACTGGCTCTTACATCAATGATTGAGAATGGTTTTGAGAAACATCTGAAATCTAGTGCTGTGTTTATTAGCTTAACATCAGCATATGACACAGTATGGAGAAAGGGCCAGCTATTTAAATTTCTGAAGACATTCCATGTAGAAGAATCACCAACTTATTGAACAATATGCTTAATAACAGATGGATAGAGGTATTTGCAGGTAATTCAAAAAGTCAACCCCATAAGCTTAATAATGGATCCCTCAAGGCTCTGTACTATCTCCATTATTGTTTAATTTATATATTTATGATCTTCTTCAAACTAGTTTAAGGAAATTTGCTTGTGCAGACAATCCTGCAATAATCATACAAAGCACTAAGTTTAATGAAGCTGAAAAAATAATTACAAATAATTTGAAAATTCTAGACTCATATTTCAAACAGTGGCATCTAACCGAAACCTATCAAAAATTGAAGTATCTACCTTCCATCTTAATAACCAACAGGTTAATTTCCAGTATAACTCTTTAAAAGTTCTCAGTTAAACTGAATAACCTAAACCAAATTTGCCATGACTTGCAAAAAAAGCAAAATATTTCAATCTATTCATGTACAATTTTTAGTGAGTATGGTAATATGGAAACCTAAACTCTTGTTAAGGTTTGTCCAATTTTTTTGAATTTACATATAAGCCTCACCCAAATTATTTATTTCTGTAAGTTCCATGTATGTCTCGTCTCTTGAGGAGGGTTGCTGAATTATGAAAAATTATAAAAATAAATAATTTAAAATAAATTTAAGAATCCTTAACTCACCCACAGTACTAAATACTACAGGTTTACATTTTTCTGGATGAAAATTATGTAAAAAGAAAGGAAATTATATATATATATATATATATATATATATATATATATATATGTAAATAAGTTTTTTTACCTTGGGAATAATGTATATTAGGGTTACCGAGTAATTTTATAAACTTGGTTATTTTACTCCTAATCAAGTTTATAAAATTACTTGGTAACCCTAATATATAGTCAACCCTCCTATAATGCGATTAATTTGTAGCAAGTTATATGGAAACCGTGTTATAAGAAACTCAGATTTAACGTGCAAACCAGGTTAATTCGTGCCGCATCATATGGAAACCACACTATAAGAAACTCAGAATTAGTACGAATCAGACTGATTCGTACCGTATCATATGGGAACCACCCTTTAAATGATTTAAAATTTGGATTTTGTCCTCAAGAGATATAAACTTTCTTTTTAACTGTTTTCTTGTTTCTTTTGTGTCTGACATTATGCAAACCTGGGGTTAACAATTATTTTATTATTATTATATTACAACAAATAAAAAATATTACCTACAGTATTGTGTAATGTTGTCCAATTACGATAACACAAATTAAGCGAGCAAAAGGCACTTTATTGAACACTAATCGTGATATGTACGTCTGCAAGGATTTACAGACAGTTTCCTACTAAGTTGCACTTAAAATTGATGACAAAGTGGGTGGTTGCAACAGCGAAAGTTCGGCAGCGGCGAACTTTCGCTGTTGCAACCACAATTTTTTTGGATAAAAAAATTCACACAAATACGCAACAGCCAATCATACGGTCTATTTTAAGCATTAAAACAGAGCACTGTGAACAATCTCGCATCGTTTCTTCGCTTATAGGGGAATTCCCTGATAACTGAAATTGGAAAATGGTGATGTACCTTCACCAAAAAGAAGGGAATTCCCCGTTAATTTCAACTGTAAAAATTTAACACATAGATAAATTCATGCTATAGAGAATCTTCTTAAAACCAATTAAGTTGATGGAATGTTGTTGAACAGAAACCGCATTATAAGAGTACCGCGTTATAGGAGGGCTGTCGCAATTTTGGCTCCGCGCTATATGGAAACCGTGTTATAAGAGTACCGCGTTATAGGAGGGTTGACTGTACATTATTCCCAAGGTAAAAAAACTTATTTACATCTATATCTCCTCTGAGATTCTTATTCAAAATAAAAACATCTTGTAGTAACTTGTATAGGTAAAGTTGATAAGGCTCTGTATTACTAAAACCTTGGTATTTAGGGTCTAGCCACTGAGGAGAGAGACCTCAAAAAAGGTTGAAACTGGTCTGGGTAGTGACCCCCACCCATAATGTATTGCAGTATATACATCTCTTAGTGAGATGTGCTTTACATTATGGAAAATACTAAGAATAGTGATCAGAGCTTTACCCACCTTTACAATGAGTTGCCGTTGTCGGATCCTACTTCTTCCCGATCTATACTTTGGACCCGACATAATTACTATTATGATGTTCTTAACTAATTGATAAGTTGTAAGTTGATTTCTAATTCAAATATACAGAAAATTTATATTTAAAGACTGCGCCACTTTATATCTGAATTAGTTCAAGAATTGAAGAAAAATCAACCTTCAACTATTTCTCCTTAAAATTACATACTGGCCGAATATATTTGACTTACTTAATTTACCCAATTTGGTTCGAATATTTTATGAATGGTGCAGTAAAAGAGATTCAGGCAAAATACAACTTTAGATAAACAAAAACAAACATTTAATTTAGAACCACAAATTTTACACTTAAATTCAAATCAGTAATTAAGATATCACAAACATTTAAACTCCTCAGATAAATTCAATCATTCAACTCATACAATGGTAAATCTGTTATCTCTATAATACAGTCTTCTCACAGTTTCTTAAGTTCCAAATACAACAAAAATTGCAGTAATACCTCTTCACAAACAAACACTTTTAAATTTACATTTTAGCTAACTTCCTCAATGGTTATTGTTAGTATAAGGAAATTCTAGGATGAAACTCTCACACTTTTCTGCAAAGGAATATTAATGGTTGGAATAATCTTACCGATAATTTTCTTTCTTCATAAACTTACACGCAAACATTTTTATATAACTGTAAACACTTTGAGCAGTATACGGCACTCATTAAAATAAATCTTCTAAGCAATAACTGAATTAATCATCGGTCACAATACACATAAACAAACGTTCTTGCTTGAAGTACTACTGATCACTCATGAGTTAAGGCAATACACAATAATTCTTTATCTTGAGGTTTAATATGCACAGTTGTTCATTCCTCCTGCATTCAAATAATTCTTTAGGCACTATAATTCAAAACACAGCTAACGGTAAACTTCAATTTTACAGCTCTACTATTCTCTAGAAACTTCGTACTTTGCTTCAAGGTTCCGTATGTCCTTGAAAGGTCGGCGCTGAAATTATATCTCAACTCAAGTATTGCTAGTCTATTAGTAGTCACTCAGCTGTCTTCCGTAGCTATAACTGTTATTCTACAACTTATTAGTAAACCGCCTCTCGACTAGTAGACTTTATTTAGCTGCTTGAGTGACTTGCCGACTCGCTATTATCGCACTGTGATTCCCAAATGCCGAATGCTCCAATTCCAACCTAATGCCAATCCTCTCCTTTCTCTCTCTCTTAATTCTAATTTCAGCATTCATCGCTTTTTATATCCATTCTTCCCGCCTAAACTGTTCTACTAAAACTCTTTTCAATAAGCTTTCTCCTCACGTGGTGTTCCAAAAACGTGCTCGCTTACTTACATGCATCTCCATGACAACAAAACAAAACATAATAAAATTGAGCTATTACATAACATTAAATTTCTACAAACAGGAATAAATAGAGAATATTTACATTTCAATAATGCAGAATATTTACATTTCAATAATGCACAGTTAAATTATCAAATACAAACTCTTATAATATTAACATAGTAATCATTAAAATAGCTTAATAATATTTAATAGTCTTTTCATTATTAATACATATATCTTTGATTAAATAATTAAATATTAGACAAAATTAAGGTAGATATATGAATATTAAATTGTAAAATAAGTTGTTTACATTAAATAATATTTACACAAGTCTTGCTTGGTATATGGAAGATCATGTTGGATTCTGAACCAAATAATAATTACTTAAATCTCTACATAATCAGAATCCAACACCGTGGTGTTGCACCACCTTTAGACTTGAACTATGTTCAGGCGCAAACTTAATTGTTTGCTTACTTGGGGTTAGGAGTAAAATAACCAAGTTTATAAAATTACTTGGTAACCCTTATATATATATATATATATATATATATAAGGTGGTGCAGTGGGTCTAATTCTTAGTGTTCCAGTGGTTTCAAGCCACCTAGAAAGCGAAGCATGGTGTGTGCTGAGACAATAGCACCCAGAAATAATTGGCTGTGATTGGTTATGGTGTCAACCAATCCAATTGAATGTTGTCGTTTGCCATGTGTTGCTGTTTTTGTTTTCTGAGTTTCATCTGCTTTGCATGTGTGAAGTGTGAACTGATGTGTTTAGGACAACAATATATGCAAGTTTTTAATATATAATGTTCTTTAAATAATTTATAACTTTTTTTGCCCATATTTACAATGGGAAACAATTTTGATGATCTACTGAATGTCCTATTTTCTGCCAGAGCTTTGATGATTCTATGATTGTAGTCGAAGGAGGTAAGTCTCATCCTCCTCCTCTTACAAATATATGAGCAAGAACAGAGAAGCAAAACTGAGTACATGAGATACTTCTCAATTTCACAATACAATACAGTATAATGGTTAACTGGATGTGAAGTGTGGTCAACACTTTTTTTTGCTAGCCTTGTTTATTATTCTACAAAGAGAAAGGCGTTTCAATTTTCTTACAATTAATTGCACTGGATCAATTAAGATGAGCACTGATGCACTATGCATTCTAAAAACTTTCATATATTGATAAAAATGCAATCGTATGGTCAAATTGATGTGAATTTTGTAGCATGGGTTGCATAAGCTGCACACTCAACTGAAATGTGATGCCATTGATATATATGTGAAAATTTCCTAATAATAATGTTCTGATTTTCCATCAGAGCTGTTTTTTTAAAGTAATTATTATTATTATTATTATAAAAACCTCCATGGAGTCAAAGATTCATCGTGGGAGGTCCACTGTTATACACACAGTTTATCATACTGTGCCTTAAATATATTCATTGTCTCTACACACACCACATTCTCGGGCAAAGCATTCCAATCACTCACCACTCTCCATGCAAAAAACCTGCTCCTCACTCCCTTGCTCACACCCTCCTTATACAGCTTCCAGGAATGACCTCTTGTTCTTCTGCTATCCTCACCCATCCTGTGCAAAACCTCCCCGACATTAATCTGGTATTAACCTCTTAACAGCTTATATGTCTCAATCATATCTCCCCTCCTCCTCCTCCTATCCACTAATTTCTGCAAATTGCATTTTGTCAATCTGTCTTCATACTCTACACTCCAGAGACCAGAAACCACCTTAGTCAATCGCCTCTGAACTTTTTCCAATGCAATTTCATCTTTTTGAAAACCAGGTGGCCAGATCTGTGCACAGAATACATTAATACACAAAAGAACATGCAGGTAGATTATTATGTCTGTACACGAATGCTAGGAGTATCACAAACAATGGGGTAGAGTTTGTTGCCTTAGTCAATATGATGGGACCTCAGATTGTAGGCATTAATGAGACCTGGCTATCAGAATCAGACTCACATCGAGTGTAAAGGGTACATTATTTTTAGGAAGGATAGAGAGGATAGGAGAGGAGGGGGCATGCTGCTAATGATATCAGATGACATGAATCCAATTAGAGTTGAGAGTTATGATTGTAATACTGATACTAACAGTATTTCATGTGCCACTGAGTTTGAAGCCAGCTGGTGTGAGGTAGAAACTAATAAGATCGATGAATCTTGATGAATCGATGTGATGAATAAATGCATCATCAAATAAACAGGATGAGAGCGAAAAGAGTAATCATAATGGGAGACTAATTATCCAAATATTGATTGGTAGCAATAGAATCTCATGAAAAGAATGAAAATGTATTTATTGAGCTGTTGTGGAACAACTTCCTCAAGCAGCATGTGACAGAAGGAACTCGCGGTCAAAGAGTGTTAGATTTGATTATAGTGTCAGAGGGTGTTTCAGTTAAAGATGTAACTATTCTGCCTCCAGTTGGTGACAGTGATCATGTGGTACTCACTTGGGAAGTGACTAAGTTTATGAATGCATCCAGAAAAGGTTATATCCTAAACTACTAAGCAGGAAATTATGACCAACTGAGGAGTATACTAAGTTTAGTAGAATGAGATCAGTTGATGGATGGGAAGAATATTGACAATGCATTGGAAGCATTTAAACAATGCCTAAATGATGCAATATCAGAATACATCCTGAGAGTTCGAAGAATAAATAGGGTAAGAGTCAAATGGGTGTGTAATCTTATTAAGCAAGAGATTCATAAGAAAAGGATGATGTGGAAGCAATACTGTGTGCATAAGGATTATGTCCGTTATGAAAATTATAAGCTGTTGTATGGAAAGCAAAGCCTGAGTATGAAAAGAAACTGGCTCTATGTGCTAAAGACAACCCACAAGAATTCTATCGATATGCTGCAAGTAAAAGAAAGAATGAATATGAAAGAATAACTTTCTTTTAGTGTTACATGGTGATCAGCATTCATTTTTGAAATTATGGATTCTACAACCGTGTTAAAATAACTCCTTTTATTATCCCGACATTTTGATCTTCATATCAAGATCATCATCTGGAGCTTTCTGATCATGCCCTGAACACCTTACACAGAATTGACTGGAAAAGCACTAGTTGTTCTGCATCACACCAAAACATGGTATGAATGCAAATTTAAGGAAGCCTGTGATATCATTATCAACCACCCCAATCTGAATAATAATGATGGTCTAAAAATTCCATACATATGGAAGGCATATATTTGTCCCACGAATCCTTCCTCTCTAAGAATAACTATAAACAGAACTGTAGAAAATCCGGATCCTAAATCAAAAATAATAATTGTAACACTAAAAAAAAAAAAATAGGACATCACTGTTAAGGAAAAAATCTGTAAGAAAGAATGTTTATTCTTGTTGTAATTTATAAATAATGTTATTATTTTTATTTATTTTTTTTTAATAAAAAAAAACAATTGTAATAATAAAAAATAGGGCATCACCATTACTGGAAAGAAAACTATCTATAAGAAAGAATGTTTATTCATCTAATCATAAATTAAATCTAGCTTGATGTAATTTTTTTTTTTTTTTCACTAGAGGTCATGCCAGTAGAATAACATGTGATCAATTCATTGTTTCTCTAGCTTACAGTTTGTAATGTAATGCAGCTTGTCTTGCATATTTGTGTATGCTCCAGATGATGATCTTGATATGAAAATCGAAACGTCGGGATAATAAAAAGAGTTATTTTAACACGGTTGTAGAATCCATAATTTCAAAAATGAATAAAAGAATTAACTCTTCTAAATGCAGATGGCATGAGGGTTACAGATGAAGAAGAAGAAGAACAGATGAAGTTCAACTAATGAGTGCCCATTTTGTTAAAAACTATCAACCTGATGTATGCAACATTGAGCTCACTGCTACCTCTTCACTGGATGAAGAAACTCAGGTGTATGAAGATGAGGTATTAGAGTTTGTATTCAGCATGGGTGCTAAAAGAGCGTTCAGCTGAACTGGCTATTCCTTTGACCTGGCTGTTTAATATGAATCTCAGAACAGGGAAATTCTGCAGGAATGGAAAGAGTGTATGGTGATTCCATTGCACGAGGGTGGTGCTAAGACTGATGTATCCAACTACTATCAAACAATTAGTATCCCAGGAGTGGTAGTGAAGATTTTTGAAAAAACTGGTTAGGGCTCGCATTCAGAAATGGGTTGACAGTGAATCTCTTCTTTGCAATGAGCAACATGGGTTTACTAAGGGAAGGTCATGTTTTAGCAACTTGCTCACATTCTATAACAATGTTACCATCGAACTAGACAAGAGGAATGGATACACCATGATACTTTTGGATTTTGCTAATGCTTTTGACAGAATATAGCATTGTAGACTGTTGCATAAATTGAACAATATGGATTTGGATTATAAAATATTAACATGGATAAGAGGATCACTGAATGACAGATTTCAAAAAGTGGTATATAGGGGATGTGATTCTGTAAGATTTATGGTAACCAATGGTGTACCACAAGGATCCTTGTGGTACACCGTTATTCAATCTATACATTAATGATATTGAGAAGGATTTGACAAGAAACATACAACTATTTGCTGCTGATGCAAAGATAGGCAGGGTAATCAGGAATGCTGTTGATATGCAATACTTGCAGGACGATTTGAATAGGCTGGAATTGTGGGCATGGGAAAATGGATGTCAGTTCAATGTCAGTAAATGTAAAGTCATTCACTTCGGGGTGATTATATATCCAATGTCATATGATATTGGTGGGATTATGCTTGAAGAAACTGATGAGGCTAGGAATCTTGGAGTGTTAGTAGACAGGAAGTTGAAGTTCAGGGGCCACATAGCAAAGATTGCAAATACAACTCAAAAGTGCAATGCTAAAATGAATGTTCACATGTAAAAATAAGGTCTCACTTGGATTACTGTGTGCAGGTCTAGTCTCCTGGTTTCCATTATGATTCTGATATATTGGAAATAATGCAAAAGAGAGTGTTAAAAATGATATCAGGATTACGGAATACTGATTATGAAGAAAGATTGAGAATTTGTAGACTGCAGACACTAGCAAACAAGAGAAAGAGGGGTGATATGATTAAGACTTACAAACTTCTGAAAGGGTCCTATGGTTGAAGCAATTTCATCTCTCTCTCTCTCTCTCCATTTGTGTAACTCTGGCCTGTTTGACAATTTCTATCTGCTGTTAGAGTGAAATAATTTTCACCTACTGGAGCATTAACATCTCCCACCAAAATTGTAAAAAATGTGACACTGCTATTTAGTACTTGGTCTAGTGTTTCATAAAATGTATCGGTTTCTTCCTCTATGTGGTCTCAGGTTAGAACATAACTTTGTAAATCTCAGTTTGTAGAATTTGTTGACTCTGTTAGATGTAATCCTGTTTTTGATGTATTTTACTTCTTTGAGCTCCAGATGATCTCTAAACTATTTGGTAAGCCGTGAAGGGTGTATCTACACTACATGTGGGGGGGGGGGGAGCCTAGGGAAAGCATTTATTAACAATGGCCATACTCTCTGAGTTCTGCAACATTCCATTTCTGGAAATAGTCCACAAATAGGAAGTTAGGGATAAGTGGAGGATATACATTTGGCATTACTAGCCTAAATACATGCAGGAATGCATAAAGCATCATGTGCCTTTCTTCTTCTTCTTCAACCTTCTGGTTCTGTCCACTGCTGGACGAAGGGCTCCCCCATGATTTTCCAGATCGCTCAGTTTTCTGCTTCTCCCATCCATCTCACTCCTGCAATTTGTTCCAGTTCATCTCTCCACCTTTTTCTCAGTCTTACTCTTTGTCTTGCTCCGTCCATTGGTCTCCACTCTGTTGTTTTTCTAGTCCATCTCCCATCACTGCATCTGGCAATATGGCCAGCCCATCTCCACTTAGCCTGTTTAATGTATTTTACAATATCCATGACACCTGTTTGAGATCTTATCCAGATATTTGTCTTCCTATCTCTTAATGTTATTTTTAGCATACTTCTTTCCATGCGATGTTGTGTTGTTCGCAGCTTTTTGTTTAGGGCTTCTGTTAAAGTCCATGTTTCTCCTCCATATGTTAAGACAGGAAGTATGCACTGGTCGAAAGCTTTCCTTTTTAGACTCATAGGGATGTCACTTCTGAATATGTCTCTCATTTTCCCATAAGCCATCCATCCATCCAAGGTGAATTCTTCATTCAATCTCTTTTCTTTGGCACTCCTCAAAGGATAACAATTGGCCCAAATATACATATGAAGTAACTTGTTATATTTCATGGTTTTCAACTTTGATAGTTCTATGGTTTATGTATTTATTCATCATTATTTTTGTTTTTTCTCTATTTATTTTTAATCCCATTTCTCTGGAGGCTTCGTTTAGCTGATTTAGCCTTTCTTCCAGATCTTCAAGATTATCTGCTATCAGGACAATATCATCTGCAAATTTCAGATGATGCAGCCTTTCTCCATTTATGTTTATTCCTTTTGTTTCCCAATCAAGACTTCTAAAGATTTCCTCTAGTGCAGCTGTAAATAATTTGGGAGATATGGTGTCGCCTTGCTGGATGCCTTTTTGTATCGGAAACTTTTCACTGTTTTTATATAATTTAATTACAGAAGTTGCATTATTGTAAATATGTTTTAGTGTTTCAATATATTGTTTCTCAGTTCCCTGGGTTTCAAGTGCTTTTAGTGTTGCAGATGTTTTAACTGAATCAAATGCTTTTTCATAGTCTATGTAGGCCTGACATAAGGGTTTATTGTATTTAATTGATTTTGCAATGAGCTGTCTTAATGTGTGAATATGGTCCAGAGTATTGTAATTCTTTCTAAATCCAGCTTGTTCACAGGATTGCATTCCCTCTAGTTTAGATTTTATTCTATTATTTATAATTTTTGTGAAAACTATATATATATATAGTGGGAAGTAGGCTTATAGGTCTGTAGTTTTTAATTTCTTCCTTATTGCCCTTTTTAAAAAGTAATATTAAAAATGAATTGTTCCAATTTTTTGGAATTTTTCTCTGTTTTAGGCATTTATTGAAGAGTTTACTCAACTGTTTGATGACAGGGCTTCCTCCCAGTTTTAAGAAGTCTACCATAATTCCATCTTCTCCTGGGGCCTTTCCATTCTTCATTTCCACTTCACCTTGTAAGATCTCAGGAGCATCATGTTCTTCCTCACTTGAGTGATCCATAGATGATTCTTGGATGTCCAGGTCTTTGTCTTCATAGAGTTCAGTATAAAATTCCTGAATTCTTTTGATTATTGCGTCTCTATTTTTTATCAGTTTACCATTTTTTCCTCTTACAGCAGATATTTCCTTTGTTCCAACTGATAATGGTTGTCTTAGGACCTTCATATTACTATTGTTTTCTATTGTTTCTTTAATTTTCCCAGTATTATATGATCTAAGTTCATGTTTCATCCTTTTACGTATAGTTTTACAAATTTCCGTATATTCTATTTTATTAGTGTCATTCAAATCTCTTTTCATATCTCTTCTTTTCTTCATCAGATCTAAGGTTTCCTGTCTTAGTTTTTCCTCTCGTTGGTGCCTTTTTTACACCTCCTATTTCTAGTGCACAATTCAAGATAGATTTTATTAATATTTCATTAGCATCATCGATGGTAGTATCTGTGTTTAACTTTTTTAGTTCATTTTTTAGTGATTCTCTATAACAGCTCTGATTGTGGTAGAGGTTTTGTAGATTCACTAAATTGAACTTTTTTCTTATGAGCTTATTCCGTTCCCATTTTTTGTTAATCCATACTTTTGCCCTTAATAGTCTGTGGTCGCTTCCTGTGTTAAATCTATTAAGCACTTTAGTATTATTTATTATATATCTGCTGTTGGAGAGGATGAAGTCTATTTCATTGTTTGTCCATTTGGGCTTCTCCAAGTCCATTTTCAGTTGATTTTCTTCTTGAAAAAGCTGTTCATAATAAAGAGGTTATTTTCTTCTGCAAATTCATTAAGTCTTTCTTCTCTTTCATTCCTCTGTCCAAATCCAAATTTAACAATGGAGTTCAGATGGTCATCTTTAATACCAATTTTGGCATTAAAATCACCCATTATAATTATGTAGAATTATTGAATGTGGATTCTAATGTTTCATAGAAATCTTCTATCTCTTCATCTGAATGGTCCATAGTTGGGGCATATACTTGTATAATTTTCAGTTGGTATCTTTTATTTATAAAGAGACTTAGTTCAGCTATTCTTGATGTTATTTTATTTACAAACAGGACATTGTCCTTGATTGTTTTATTTATTAGGAATCCTACACCACCAGCTGAGTTTCTGTCACATTCACAGTGGTAGAGTAGATGTCCATCTTTTGGTCACGAGAGTTTCTTCTTTCCTTATCTCTGAAAGGCCCACAATGTCCCATTTTATATGTTCCAATTCCTTCATCAGTTCTTCCAATCTATCATCATCCCGTAGAGATCTGCAGTTATATGTTATTACTAATATCCTTCTATCATTGCGCACTGTAGGTGGACATGTACCTTTAAGTTAGTCTATTTTGAATAAACAGAGAGAACTGTTGATTGAAATCACTCCAAAGAACATAAGAAATACTGACAAACCATTATGGCAAGTCAGGTCTAATAAACTATACTTTTGACACCCCTCCTCAAGGTAAGATATAACAAGTGATGGAGCTGAAAGGATATTTCTTGGTTTTGTGGCAGCTGGGTTGTTTTGAAATTACAACCTAAGCAAATTATGGCTAAGTAAATTAGTGGAATATGTGCGCGTGTTAATTGTATGACATTTTGCTGGCCAGTTTACTTTTTTTTTTCTTTTTTCACAAGGAAAAAAAAACGAGTTTTGAAGGAAAAAATGTTTGCCACTTCCATATGACTGGTGACAGATGAAACTCCTTTCCTACTTTCAAAATATATGACTAGTAACTTACCAAATTTGGAGACTACAATTCTATGATCATTTTTAGACAATAGAGGAAAAAGAAAAGGGTGCTACTTGCTAAAACTTATTAGCAATTCCATTTAGCATTTAACTCTTTCAATTAAAATTTGAAATGTATCAACTGTCTATTGAGAGCCTAGGGAAAGCATTTATTAACAATGGCCATACTCTCTGGTTTCTATAACATCCCATTTCTGGAAATAGTTCACAAATGGGAGGTTAGAGATAAGGTGGAGATATGTGGAGGATATACATTGTGCATTACTCGCCTAAATACATGAAGGAATGCATAAAGCATCATGTGCCTTTAAGTTAGTCTATTTTAAATAAACAGAACTGTTGATTGTAATCACTCCAAAGAACATAAGAAATACCACATGCGTGCCACATAGTTTGGTGATTCTGTTCTATAAGATGGTAATTTGAATCAATCTAAATACTAGCAGAATTAAGAAATTCATACTTATCAAATGCATGAATTAATTGAAAATATTTTACTATAGCTTTCATAAACTTTAGTGACACTTAATTCAGAATATTTAATGACAGATTGCACAGTCCAACACAATTTTTGCTGACTTTTATATGAGACTTGTTTTTTACTAATTTCGGTGTGCTGATTTCAAATATCAAACCCATTTTTCTCTATCACATCAGGTTTTTCCTCTATGGCATTTTCTTTTTGTTAATTTGTAAGTTTTTGATAGTTTTAAGGAGGCAGTAGGCAGTACTATTTAGAGGATCAAAAAAATCGATTTTTTAATATTATTTTCTGAAAGTATGTACTTTTAAAAATCTGTTCCTAACTTTTTATCAAGAAATTCGAAAAATTCTCGTAGATATAGCCTATTATTCAAAGCGGTGCACAGATCAGAATCAGGGCGCTCACCACGCTCGCTTGTTAGTAAACGAATAAATGCATAAGAACCTGCAAAGGCACGTACTGGCACTTTGAATGAGAGAGAGGCTGATAATTAGATACATAACTACTTAACAATATTCATTAAAAATTACAAGAATATTTATAAAAAAATAACAATTTTACTTACACGAGTTTCAGGGAATAAATTTTTGTTTGTAGCAAAAATTTATTCCCTGTGTGTTCTGTTTTGGCAATCCCTTTGAATACTCCAACAGTAGTCGGCCATCATGTGAGAATCCCATCTTCCTTGGTACCGATCTTCCATAGTTTTTAAGTCTTGATGAAATCTTTCGCCTTGTTCATCACTTACAGCACCTAAATTCGTGGGAATCTATCAAGATGACTGTATAGGAAATGAAGCTTTATGCTCATGTTGCAACCTAGGCACTGGAAATTTTCAAGCATTGTTTCCACTAGATCTTTATAATTGCAAGCTTTTTTGTTTCCAAGAAAATTATTCGCAACCATCATAAATGAAGTCCAGGCCTCTTTCTCAATTTCGTTCAGAGAGTTGATGAAATTTGGGTCTCTCATTAAAGTTCTAATTTGCGGTCCATCAAATACACCAGCTTTAATTTTTTCATAACTAAGTCGTGGAAATTTTTCACATATGTATTGGAAACAGTCACCTTGTAAATCTAAAGCTTTAACATACTGCTTCATAAGACCTAGTTTGATGTGTAGAGGTGGAAAAATGATTTTTTCTCTGTCGATTAAAGGTTGATTTATAACATTCTGTTCTCCAACATTTAAGGATATTCTAAGAGGCCAATGTTTCTGACTCCAGTGTTAGTTTCTAGCTCGACTATCCCAGAAGCATAGAAAACACGGAAACTTTGTATATCCTCTTTGAAAGCCAAGTAAAAAGTTCTCCATTTTAAGATCCACACAGATGATCCAGTTATGATCTGTATATTTTAATAACTTCAGAACCTTTTTAATGTCCTCATATGTTTCCTTTAAGTGGACTGAATAGCCAATAGGAATTGAGCCATATACATTCCTATTGTGTAGTAAGACACCCTTGAGACTTCTGCTTGAACTGTGGATAAATAAACGCCACTCATTTGGATGATATTGTACAACACTCATTTCAGTTAGTAAACCTGACACATTGTTACAGTAAACAAACCCACACTCCTGTTTAAAATATTGTAAGATTACTTTCCCTGCTACGATAAAAAGTTATCTTCGTATCTTGCTCCAGTAAGTTTTTTTCATTTAATCTTGAAGCTAACAATTCCGATGATTCCTTTGATAGGCCCAAATCTCTTACTAAGTCATTCAATTCCACTTGAGTAAAACGTTGCTGTCCAGAACTAGAAATTAAATTTTCATTGTCTAAATCAACATCCGGGTCTTGCTCCTCAAGAAGATCTGGCATATCCCGATCATGCTCGTTCTCAAGTAAAGGAAGTCCTTTATAAATTGGCACGCCTATTTCAGTGGAATGAGCAACTGGCCGAATTGCTGAGTCGAGATTTGGATATATAATTTTTTTCTTATTCTTCTTATTATAACCAGAAGTCTGAACTAAACAAAAATAGCAATCCTCTATGTGATTTTTCAGTTCACACCAAATCATTGGAATGCCAAAAGCTAATTTTTGGCGTTTTCCCTTGCTCCACTGTCGTAAATTTTCTACACATGACTTACACACTTTATTTGGAGCCCATGACTTGTCCTGATCTGCAATTTTTATGTCAAAGTATGCAAAGTACACTTTCTTGACGAAATCAGTGATATTTGTCCTTTGGCTGGGAACAGTAAGCTGCCACAAATGTAGCAGAAGGAATCTACACTATTGACACAATTTCGAGTAGTAGACATGATGTATTTTCTTCACTGCCAACTAACATGCAATTAACAAGACAAAAAAAACCAGAGACTTTATTTAAAAGTTATAAGCACTCATCATACTTTCACGATCGATTAACGATTGACTGATTTCGATCGTTCTTTGTCCGCTATGACGCATATAGCATTTATTTGTTTTAGGCAGTTGTCATCGCCTACTTTTCATCACCTAAATGTATTAGGTCGGTTATCGGCCTCTCTCGCATTCAAAGCACCAGTACGTGATGTTGCAGGTTCTTACGCGTTTATTCGTTTACTAACAAGCGAGAGCGGTGAGCGCTCCGATTCTGATCTGCACACCGCTTCAAATAATAGGCTATATCTTCGGGAATTTTTCGAATTTCTTGATAAAAAGTTAGGAACAGATTTTTAAAAGTACATACTTTCAGAAAATAATATTAAAAAATCGATTTTTTTGATCCTCTAAATAGTACTGCCTCCTTAAAACTATCAAAAACTTACAAATTAACAAAAAGAAAATGCCATAGAGGAAAAACCTGATGTGATAGAGAAAAATGGGTTTGATATTTGAAATCAGTGCACCCAAATTAATAGAAAACAAGTGTCAGATCATAATCAGCAGAAAAAAAATTTTTCTTTGTTGGGCAGTTATCATTTAAAATTTCAATCATATGATCATTCTCATGACAAAAAAAAAAAAATTATATATATAAGCATGTAGACTTGGTCATTTCATGGATATATAAGTAAGAATTTATAAGGCAAAAACCTGGAATAAGATGGTAGCAATTATTTTAATTAAAAACATGACATTAATTCTTTTTTTTTTTTTTTAATTATTATGTTGCATCCATACAGAAGAGGTTAGTTGATCAATCTATAGTACATTAGTACCATATATGGTAGTGGGCTGGGAAAAGAGGAACTTGTTTACATTTCATTTAAAAGACTGTGAAAGGATGGTGAGCAGTAGCTGAATATGTTCCAACAAGTACTAAGTGGGGAAATTATCGAAGCTATTTCAAATGAACATTTCCCATGGAAATATTTGTAGAATACACATAGCGTGGAAAACAAATGTCTGTGTAAAAGTGGGGGCAGTGAGTTGGTAAGAGATGGGTCATTAATAAATCTAAATGCTCTCCTCAGTACTGAGTCAAGTATTTTGAGAGAGCTTTCATGCCCCCCCCCCCCATTATGTAAGAGCAGTATTCAATAGCTGGGAAGATTTGTGATTTGTAACAGCTGTTCAGGAGTGAAGTAACTTCTTGAGCAAAAGAGATATCCTAATTTATTAGAAGCTGAGGATTCAATGGTTGTGATGTGTTTATGCCAGGATGTCAGAGTAATTCCAAGGAGAGAAATGTCAAATTATCTGGAAATTTGGGTGCTGTCAAAAACAATACTGAGAGAAAAATGGTTCTTTTTTATGAGAAATAAGACAATATTGGGTTTTATTAGAATTGAAGTTGACGAGGTTATCTGAACCCCATTGGAAGATGGCTTGAAGATCAGTATTGAGGGAGGTGGTGGTTGATACTCTGTAAGTTGAGGTGAGTTGTGTAGAGTGAAGTTTATCAAATGAAAGGGAGAAGTGCAATGTACTGTCATCTGCAAAACTGTGTATTGGGTTGAAGGTCAACTGAAGTAGGTCATTGATATATAGCAGCAACAGGGTTGGTGAGAGGACAGAACCTTCTGGAACCCTGGCATTAGTTGAATGGTGAGAAGATAAGGAACCATCCATCACCATACTCACACGTACACAGTTACATATGATTTCTTCAGGCATAAACATGAAAACTATTAGACAAACAGTAAAGACTAACAAAGGTGACAACCACTTTGTAGTTATACAAGAGAATGATGTTTCTAAAATATTTCAAACTGTGCATTGCATTGTTGAGCACATTGGGTTTGTTTATGAATTTATTTATATGCATTTCACTAATAATGGCCAGAATGTATTCAGACAAGTTTTATATATGAGTTTATATTTAGATATTTTGGATCCAATGGCATTTCAAAGAATTTCCAAATTCTTCTCTCTATTATGTCATTACTATCGACTATTCATCAGACATCAGATGCCATACAGTCACTCTGTTGCTCAGTAATGCACCACACCAGCCTCACTAGGAGGTCCTTTTGTATGCTTTTCTGGAAGCATCAACTCTCTGAAGAACAGTCATTCCAGACACACCATCTATCCATCTCAATGAGGGTCTACCTCTTTTTTCAAGAAGTATACCTTCCACTACTATTGAGAAGCTCTCCTTACATCATATCAATTCCAAAGTATTTCAACTTTCTGGCAATATCAAATTTCTGACAATGTCCTTAAGGAGCCTTAGTTCTACCAATCCTTTCTAACACCCATCTGTTTGTCTGCTTTTCAGTATATGATATCCTATAACAGCCTTCTGTAACACCACATCTCAAAAGCAGCTATCCTTTGCCTATCAGACTTCTTTAGGTTCCAAGTCTCACATACATAAGTCACTGCTGGAAAAACAGTTATATCCAGAATCCTTAACTTTCTTCCTGCTAAGATAGATCCATCCTCCCAGATATTAGTCAAGTCTCAGACTTTTAGCCATTCCTAATCTTCTTCTGACGTCTTCTGAACAGCAATTCTTCACATCAATAATGGATCCCTGGTCCTCGAACTTGCTGACTTCATCAAATCTTTCTCCATTAAAAATACACTTATTTCTCAGGAGCTTCCTTGTCTATTTCTTTTGAGAACCATAATCTTTGTCTTGCTAAGGTTGAGCTGAAGTCCCCTGTTCTTACTGATCTCGTTAACTTTGTCAAGAATTTATCCTAATTCTTCTTTGTCATTACAAAGGAGTACTGTATCATAAGCATTACCTCAGATTATTACTGGTCTATCAACCACCTATCCTAATTCCTGTCTTAAGCTCATCGCTACCTGATAATGCCCTAAACATATATACGAAATAGGTGAGGAGAAAGTAGGCATCCTTGCTTAACTCCCTTTCCAACCTGAAACTAATATCAGTTAATCCAACCCCCTGTATTACCATGCCTTCTTGCTCAATGTACAATTTATCAACTGATAACTTGTAAAATAACTTGGGAGGGGAGAGTTAAAAAGTATGAAAATAATCTTAGAGAGCATAAACAGGTCTGCTTGCCAGTCTGCTTGGCTAAGAGGTTAATGTATCTGCTCTCCAGCCAAAAGGCTGCAGGTTTGAATCCCACATTGGGCATGGATATTTGTGATTGTGAAAATACTAGCAGTGGGCAGTAGATGGTGTTGATGTAGATGATGCAGTTCACTGTAAGTAGTGGAGATTGAGAGTTGGAGATCAGGTGCCCTCCCTTGATGAGTCTTTGGACTCCTACGAGATGTCACATAATAGAAGTAATAATAATAATAATGTATTGAGGAAAATAAATTATTTTCATTACTTCCCACAGTTTCACATGCTGAACACAATCAAATGCTTTAGAGTAGTCTATGAAACGCATTACTATATGGAGTCATCTGTCTAAGGCAAAAGTTCTGATCTCTGGTACTCTCACGTTTCCTAAAATTTGCTTGTTTCTCAGCCTTAACTTTGGCCTCAATCCTATTTAGAATGATCTTTAATACATAATGGATCCCTGGTCCTCAGTACATTAAATGGCATTAATGTACTGAGCCTGTACATTAATGCCATTTAATGTCAGCATTGACATTAAATGGCATTGAAAATAAATCTAAAGAAGACTGTTGGTTACAAAAATCACTAAATCTCTCTTCGATCTCACTTCGCAACCCAGCTAATTTTGTAGCGTATTCATCAAGAGATGAACAGTTGGGCTCAGCGAGAAGCTGAAAATAAGTTAAGTCTTTTTTTGTGAGTCGTGCCTCCCAAAGTTTGAGCTTGGCCATAAAAGCTTTGATGTGATCAAAAGAGTGTGCACGAGTTGATCTTTGGATTGTAGCCGCATATTTAGGTCATTCATATGCAACAAGATGTCGGTCACAAAGGCGAAGTCTGTCATCCACTTCAGATCATTGAATTCTGCAATGGCTTCCCCTTGGTTTGCATGAACTGCTGTATTTCACTCCCTAAGTCAAAGACTCTTAAGAACGTTCCCTCTGATCAACCAAAGCACATCACTATAACCACATCGCTGTGATTCGCTTCGCACTCTTGGAATTGACGATGATTCAATTCTCTTGCCCTAATAATGTTGATGACAGTCACAATAACTTGCATGACATTCTCAAATCCAATAGTTTTTGTGCACAAATTCTCCTGGTAGATTAAACAGTGGTAATGGACGAAATCTTTTCTTTCTAGTTCCGGTTCTAACTGTAGCAGTGAAGCAAACCCTTCTTCTTTCCCACCATAGTAGGGGCACCGTCTGTTACCACACCCTCGAGGTTGGTTAAGCTGAGGTCAAAATGCTGGAGCATTTTCTTAGCGGCTTCAAGAATATCAGCGCCTTTTGTCGTTCCCTTCACAGGTACGAACAACAATTCACAGTTCTTCTGTCACAGTGAATTGTTGTTCAATGCCACGGACAAAGATAGTCAGTTGTGCTATATCCTTCACATCTGTACTCTCACCTAAAGCAAGTGAATATGACGTAAATTCAGACGACCATTTTTTTTAAAGTTCCTTCATGTCATTGGCAAGTTCTTCAACACATCGTGCTACAGTTATCCCAGACAAACTCGGTTTTTTAAACACTTCCTTATTATTTGGGCACAGAATTTCCCTAGCAGCGATGAGACACTCTTTCACAAATTCGCCATCCAAGAAGGCTTTTGATTTTTTAGCAATTTTTTCATGACTTACTTTGACAAACACTTCACTCTCTTTCCTCTGCCTTTTAAACGTACCCAGCTAGCATTTTAAATCAATTTGGAGACATTCACTTTGTCCACATGAAGTTGCCTTGAAGGGGATTGAAATTGGATGCACGCTTTGTCTCATAGTATCGATTTATATTGTATTCTTTTGATACTGACACACGACAAAACAAACACACCGACTTATCGTCGATTGGCACAAAAAAAGTACAAATTGGTCCACTTTTAATTAAAAACCTGACAAGAATCACTTGATTTACGCTTTTTACTCGTAGATGCCATACTGATGGAAGGTGAACCAAAAAATTATCCAAAATGGCTATGTAATAGTTATTCTACACTGAATATGTCTCACACTAACGAAAAAAGTCTGGCAATATAAAACCACAATAGGCTATGGCTGACAAGACAAACTTGCGTGCGCTTATACATGAATATCACACTGTTCATGACTGATTGACTGTGGATGAGATCCTCTTGCATTTATATGAAAATAACGAAGTATCGAGAACCTTCGAGATGTATCTGGAAGGCACTAGACAGTGCACTCGAACGAACTACTGCTTCAGCCATCTACCTGTGATGTTAGTACTAGTACTAGTACTTAAGTACCGCTTGGCGCTGAGAGATGGCTAAAGAAGCCATCCATCAGCCATCTATTTAATATTTATTTTTATAGGATTTTATGTAAAGTATCAAATACACAGCGTTCCTTGTGAACCTGGAAAGCATCTTACAATTCTAAATGCCGCAGTATAGCTTAGTGGCCAGCGGGCTTCATTGAAATTATTTTTTATTTAATCGCATTTTAATATTAAGTAGTTATTTTTTCAAAATGGCTGGTGGACCACGGCAAAGAGTTCCACAGGCCACCTATGGCCCATGGGCCATTCGTTGAAGACCCCTGCTCTAATAGCATTTAAAAACAACCTATGAGTTTAACAAAGATACCAGGCTAGTTCTCTGATCTCTTTATCCTCTTCCTCCATGTCTATACAGGACTCCAAAAACTTATAAAGAAGGTATAACTCGACATCCGACAGAAGGGAGAGTTTCTCCAACACACCTTCTTGTGACTCATCTAGCTAAATGACTCATGGGTCTGATAGGGTAATCGAGCATGTTGTATTCGGTATCAGCAATATTGTCTTTGATGAACATGACATTTGAGCAAACTTTGATATAGTAACTTTATTTACTAACATTCCGCCTAAGGATCTCCTCATCTTCCGACAAGATAGATTCTCAAAGAAAATTAAAGCACTCCTCAAACACTGTATCTTCTCTGGATATTTCAAGTAAAATAAGACAACATACACACAAAAGTTGGAAAGGCTATGGGCAGTCCTGTTTCACTAGTTTGGCAAATCTTTATATGGAAGCATTTTAAAAAAATTCCTAGGATTATACTATAATTCTAGGACATTCCATATACTATAACCTGAATTACGGAAAAGGTAAAAATGACGATATATTCTTAGACTGTGCCTGTAACCATGAGCTACCATCACTTCTGGATTTTCATGATCCTCCATCATCAACATCCTAACATAAAATTCACCTATGAGTTAGGATCTAATGGTTCACTCCCATTTCTGGATCTTAGACTAACTAAAAAATCTGGTAAATTAAGTCTATATTTTAAGAGCCTACACACACACACTGACAGATATCTACATGCCTGTTCTCATCATTATACACCTTAAAAATTAAGTATTATTTCTACACTAGGTGCAAGAGTCCACTGACTCATTACTGACAAGGATGAATTAGCCAAAGAACTCCAATATTTAACAAATTTCTTCCAAATGGCTATAACAAGTGCTTTATCTCTAGGCTACTTAGCCAACATGAGATTAGAAATATATCTAATAACGAGGAAAACAGGGGCTTCATCTCTCTTCCATATATTAATTCCATTTAAAAAAAATGGTAAAAATACATACATATAATTAGAGAACAGAAAATCAACACCATACTCATCCCCTTTATCAAGATAAGACCAATAAAATATCTGAGTATCTGTCAGCTATTGTGAAAATGTGGGTCATCTTACTATGAACAGACAGAAAAATCAAGAAATGCATTGAAAAATCATCCGATATATCAAATACCAAAGAAGTGAGGCCTCAGCTTAGTCATCACATGTACTCTCTTCAGCAGCTCCACAAGATGCTTTGGCAATGAGACATCAAGTTTTGTTATGCAATAAATCTGAACTATTACATCACTGTTAAAACGTAATCTAGAGAAGAATTCAGGTATCCTTATAAATGACATTCGATCCAAAACATCTAAATATAAAGCTAAGTATCAACTTGTCTGAATACATCCTAGCCATCATTAACCAAGAGCGTGTACGTGAATGTATAAATATGCCCAACGTGCTCAACAATGCAATGCACAATTAGAAATATTTTAAAATCAGTATCTTGTATAATTACATAGTGGTTTGTCATCTTTGTTAAACTTTACTGTTTGTCTACTAGTTTTCGTGTTTACACCTAAAAAAATCCTATGTAATTAGGATGAAATGTGTTTTTAATTAAAATAACTGTTACTATCTCATTCTGGTTTTATTATATTATATACCATGAGTGTGCGTGAGCGCACGCAAACTATATATATATATATGTAGGTGGTCTTAAAAGTTCTCAGCCTAACAATGAAAAAACAAATTTATAATTTCAAAATTATTTTTATTTTTCAACATAATCTCCCTTAAGATAATACATTTATTTTAGCACCATCATCGTGTCCCTGTAGTGGTTCTCAGTAAGATCTGCAAAATACCCCTCTACAACTGCAATTACCTCTTGATTCAAAGAAAAACGCTCACCAGTGAGGAAGATTTTTAGTTTAAATTACACAGTTTAAATAAATTACATAGTAGGGTGTCTGTACACAGCAATGAAAGTTTACATAAGAACAAATGTAAATTTACTGCTTAGAAAATTCTGAAAATAATTGTTTGTCACTTTACTGGACACTAAAATGTCTTGAAAAAGTGGTACATTTGTTCTCAAGAGCAGGCTTTATGGATTATCTAATTCACCTGTGGTATACTAAAAATAAACAAACAATAGTTTTACAACTTTTCATCAGAGAAATTCACATAAAAATTTAGTGAAATAGAAACAGAAGACTAAATTTGTACATGGATGGGCAGATGAAAGCCAATTTTAATACAGCATATGCATTATTTGTGTAACAAACTTACCTTTCCTTCCACTGCAACAACTTTACAAATTAACCACCCTTGAAGTTCTTGAAGAGAGAGAGAATTAGTATCTCTGACATCCTCTGGTGTAGATGGTGGTCCAATTGCATGCTTAATTTTGGGTGTCTAGAAGTGCAGGAAATGGAAAGAAAAAGTAATGCATTTATTCTTTTAATATAAAGTTAGGTGTATTTCAATAAACATAATTAATCATTCCTCATGAAATTTTAAATCTCAATGCATATACAAGAAAAAAGAACTGAGCTGGCATCAGTGCACTGCCTTAAGCTTGCATGTAATGTAGAAAGATGTAAGAAATATTAAAATGACTCATGAAATCGTAAACACATTAAAGAAAATACACACCTCTTATAATATTCATTAACTTGCATCTTATGCCATCATCATCATCAAATTCCTGCCATGTATCCTCAAGGGGTGTACAGGATGACAGTACTACATGAAAAAATTACATCATTACTAACTTTCCTATCTACAATTTTCCTCCAAATCAGTCTGTTACTTGTCAAGACTCCAACATTATCAGATCTTATATTTCTATCGTCTAAGGCACTTTGTACCGTATCAATCCACCTATATCTTGGTCTTCCTCTGGGTCGTTTTCCTACCAACCTGGCAGAGAACACTTGTTTTGCTAATCTTTCCTCTCCCATTCTATTTAAGTGACCATACCACCTGAGATTAGCTCTGCTAACGCAGTCCTGGATGCTGACAATGTCAAGTTCTTTCCTAATATCCTCATTTTTAATATGATATTGCCATTGATGCCATCTGTTCACGCCTCTAATCTTTCTCAGGACTCTCATATCTGCGGTCTCTAGTCTTTGGTCAAGTGTTTTACTTCTGACCCAGCTCTCAGATCCATAAGTTAAAACTGGTTTGAACACTGTCTTGTATACAGCTAATTTAGTGTTCCGACTAATTTCTTTCTTATTCCATATGAATTTATTCAATTGACTTCCCACCATACCAGCTTTGTTGATTCTGTTGTCTATTTCTATATTTAATTTACCATCTTCAGTAAAAATCATGCCTAAGTAGCTGAAATGTTTTACTTGTTCCACAGGTTCTCCATTCACAACACAGTTGACATTTTCAATGATTCTGCCTATTTTCATTGTCTTTGTCTTTTTATTGCTGACCTTATGCCATCATTCTTATATATATATTGTACTAACAGTGAATTTCAGCTGACAATGATACCACACCATACTATACAAACAATGGCAATGTGCTAAGTGAAGAATACCTTCACGGAGTCAAAAGAATAACACAAAAGCTACTGGGTTGGAAATACCCGGATTTCAATCTCATCTAGGATAGGATGTAAGGAATTTTATGTATAAAAGATTTATCAATTGAGATTAAGATAGACAATCTTATAAACAGACAGGGTTTTTTCAGAGAATGAAGTCATATGTGTGCTCATAATTAAGCCATCCTCTCCAATTTTATCAACGATTGAGCCTCTTATGATTTTCAACTGATGAAGATGAAATACACTATGAGCTGTTCACTGAATACCTCAACCATGTCCTTTGCAGCAGTTACCAATCTATCACTTTCATCCATTATCATTATCATCATCTTTTCTCCAATTTTATCAACGATTGAGCCTCTTATGATTTCCAACTGATGAGGATGAAATACACTATGAGCTGTTCACTAATACCTCAACCATGTCCTTTGCAGCAGTTACCAATCTATCACTTTCATCCATTATCATTATCATCATCTTTCCAGATAATTTTTCTTTCTACTTACCACATATTGGAAAAACATTCCTAAGATTTTTCTTAGCCTGATGTGCTAATTTTTGGTCATACTGCAATTTTGGTGTCCTAACCAACTGCATTACCTTCCTAGTCTGCTCTTGGTACTCTTCAATCACTGGAATGCTATCATTATTCATCTTTTTCTGCCTCAGATTTTATATCAAATCCCTTCGTTCATCAATATGACACCTACCTTATTCAACCTTTTGATCTTCAGAATATATCCACATCGCTTAACATCACTTGACTTCACATCACTTGCCTTAGCATAACCCATAATGCAAATGATCAGTCCCAAGCCTCATTTATCTTCTACCAACTTAACTCCTGATTCCATGTTGAAGGTTTTTTACCTTGGTTCTGCTATACATTAAAGATACCAAGAAATTATATACAGTAGGGTCTCTTTTTATGCATATGTTATTTTTATGCGCTTTTTATGGTAAATACATTCCACAGAAAACCGCATATAATATATCACACAAAAAAGACCTAACTTACGTTGAAAAATTAAGGATATGTTCCATAATTTTCTTAAACTTCATAAAACCGAAGCTATGAATTTAAATAAACTTAAAATCGCATAAAAAAGTTTATAACAATTCAGGAAAATAAAAATGCATAAGTTTGTTTTAAAGCTTTATTCATTTAATTTTATTGAAAACTAACAATTTTTTTTACATTTTTTCATCAGAATTATCATTGCTATTAGACAATATTCGGCAATGCTTGCAAACTGATGCGAAATCACTTTCATCACCAGAAGAAATAGTAAGCGCATCAGATCTGAATGGTAAAAGCAAATTCTTCGCAAACAGTATTAGCTTTACCCTCATTCTGTGCTGATTTTACTAATTTTTTATACACCTCTCGATACCCAGAAATACAGTTCTTCAGTTCATGCTGGAATTTAAAGGCTCGTTCAGAATTTGTGTCATTAACAAGAAAATGATTTTCCAATTTACTGCACAGTTCAAGACCTTTTCTAATTATATTTGCAGTGAGGGGGACAGGTTTTTCTTCCCCTTCACTAGCGTTTTCTGGATCTTCGACGATATCCAAAATTAATCGATATCCAATAATATCATCATCACTTAAGGCATTATGCACAAGCAATTTGTTTACCTCATTCTGGCTAAATGTATCAAAACCTTCTCCACCAATTTCATGTACCAAAGTTATGATTTCAGCCGATGTTGTGTCCCAATTTACGATTATTAGGCTTTTCAACTATCCTCACATGTGAAACTCTACTTGTCTTTATCCAAATCTTATCTATATACGAGATATCACCCAAATACAAATATTCTAGCTTCTTCTCCCCTTACTGTCCCTAAACATTTATTTTATACTGCGCCTTCTTTCAGGACATTTAGTTTAAGATATAAAATTCAAAAACAAGGAGCAATTACCAAAATTCTAAGTGTGAAACTAACATGCAGTCATGACCTTTACCTCGTAACTTAACAACTCCCCCCCTGCGTGATTAGGTTCGTACGTTTTTACAAGTAGTGCATTGAGTGGCAATCTCAGACAACTGTATTTTCAATGAACAAAAGTTTATTGAACTCTTAAACATCGTACAATTCATTTTTTTATCAAATAAAACTCAATTCAATACTAAGAATAAAAAATACAAATTAACACCAGCAAAACACAAGTATTAGGCTAAAATCCAATATGGGAATTGCGATCATGCCACCATAACAGATTCTATACGTACAAACATATATATATATATATAATCCCAGAACTAGTTAACACTTTACTTAACCCTTTACTAGTCTGAATGCGCTATAATGCTGCATTACCATGGACATATATAATCAGTTTACTCAATCTAACTTATTAAAACAGTATGGTTTAAACTATCCTTTCACTGTGCTAATACACACTCTTTGACCATTAAAACTCTCTCAAATAAAATACAATGTACATGAATAAATCTCTAGGCACATGAATACTTATTAATTAATAGTAACAAGCTTATTCTCATTCTAGTCTGACATGCACTAAAGTCCTAATATAATTTACATTAATCACTTCAACTGTTCAGTAATTGAACAGTGAATACAGTTACAAATGATTTGAATCGACACGAGATTTTTACAGTACCTTATGACTTGGGACTTCTACACTTTCCAATTGTACCTTCCTAGAACTAACGCTTCTATAACTCATCACTCCTATGTTCCTTTGGCATTAAAATGGGCTTTCACGATCTTTACTTTACATGCTTTAAACAAGGACACACATAGGATCATCTATTCTACGGCTGTAAAATTCACCACATGAGCACTGACTTCTTTATAGATTTCTTTCTCTCGTTACGATCACTGGGTGATGCAACACACTTATATTATCTTCTTTCTTTTAACTAAACGACATTCCTCCTTTCTTACAATAGGAACACGGAATCGAAATCCCGCACACTTTGTTTCCTTATTTTGTTGGACAGAGAAAACTCTTAACCCGTCACTCAGGAAAACCGCGTGAGACCTATACGAAGACTCGTGAAGAAACTCCAGGAAAAAAGCCCCTGGAGGGGGTTCCTAATCCTTTTATATGATGACTCCTACCGGCACCTTCTTCAATTTCTTTTCTTCCCCCCCTCCTTACTGGAGTCTATTTCACTGACCAAATAGAGTGCCGTTTTTCTGCCAAAACATCATGCAGTCCATGTGCATGCGACTGACACATGACGAAGTCTCAATTCGGGAATTATGACATTGAGCTTTAGTTTTTGTTTAAGCTAATCTCTATGTCATCTATACTAAATTAATCCTATTCCAAAATTTTCTAAGAATTAACTTGAATCTTTAATCTCTTATTTCAAGTGTAAAAACTAGCCTCTCACATACAAAATCCTATGACTAATCTTCTTTGCTTTACTTAACCTTATTTTATCATATCACCACTGTAATAAAATTCACTTCTTTTTTTTATTTAGTTCAACAAACAATTTCAGCTGTATTTTCACTTGGATACAAGCATATTTTTCTTTCTTTTAATTTTTTGTATTTGTTACTTTCAAAGGCTCTTAACGATATTTGCCTAGGAACAATCTTGCTTGCTTAGTTATCTATACAGGGTTAATATTATGAGTGTTACACCCTGATAATATTCTATTATCAGGGTGTAACACTGATAACAGATGTTTGAATGGTTGCACTGTTTGCAACACATCCAGGCCAAGTTACTTTCCAGCAGGCATTTAAAGTTTGTGGTCATATTTCAGCAATAGCAGATACAACATGATTTAAATTGTCCAAAATAGAAAATTTTTTCCCAAAAGTCAGTTACTGTTAATGATTCATTATCTAGTTTATCCAATATAAATTGAAAAGTGGGCTTAACGTAATATTTTTTAAAAGTAGCAATTTTGCCTAGATCTAATGGCTGAATAATGATTGTTGTATTGGGTGGAAAAAACACTACCTGCACATTTGGATGTTCTAAATGCAGATGATTTGTTGCATTGTCAACAATTAATAAAACTTTAAAATTGAGAGCTTTTTGCTTCATATATGTTTCCACTTCTGGTACAAAGCAATTATTGAACCATTCAGTAAATACAGCAGTTGTTACCCAGGCCTTTGTATTAACTATCCAATGTACTGGCAGCTGTTTTAGATCTTTGGATTTTAGAGCACGTGGTCTTAGAGATCGATTTACTAGGAGGGGTTTCAACATTCGATCCCCTGATGCATTGCTACAAAGTAACAATGTTAATCGATCTTTGCTTGCTTTAAATTACCTGCTTTTTTCTCAGACTTTGCGATGTAAGTTTGACTAGGCCTTTTCTTCCAAAACAATCCTGTTTCATCAGTGTTAAACACTTGATCGGGATAATATCCACCATCTTTAATAATTTTAGCCAACTTCTCTTGAAAATTATTGGCTGCATCTTCATTTGCTGCTGCGACCGCGCCTGTAATCTTCACGTTATGAAGTGCATTCCTTTTTAAAAATAAGGTTAGCTATCCTTTGCTAGCCAAAAATTCTTTATCAGCCTGGGAAGGGGAAGTAGATGGCTCCAGTTGTTTCATCTGTTCATAAAACCAAAGAGCTTTTTGTTATTAAATAACCACTTATAAGAATTCTTCTTTGAGTTAATTCTTCATTCCAAATTACGAGCGCTCGTTCCATTTTTTTTAATAAAGCTTCTCTTGAGTACGATGATAATTTGGCACTTAGTTTTGTCCCAGAAATGACAGATTTTCTTATTGCAACTTCAATCTTTTTAATTGCTCTTATAGTAGATTCGCCTAAATTAAAATGTTTACCAATCGCCGTAGATTCCTCTCATTTTCCTAAGTGATCTAAAATTGCAAGTTTCATTTCCAAAGAAATTGCTTTTCTTCGGTGCTTTTTTCTCATCTTTAGGCCAAATTAAATCTTTAAAATAAAAATTAGCAAAATTTAGACTTATGATAATCAAAAGACAAACACTTACTCATATGCAAAATTAAACTTCGCAGACATTCACTGCTTACACGTTACTCATGTTACGCCAGAATGTGCTGCAACGTACTGTTCATTATGTACAACGGGGAAACCCTGAATTTGCATAAAATATGCAACCGCATAACTTCAAAACTGCATAAAAAGAGACCCGAGTGTAGTTGGTTTTAATCTTTTGCCCAAGGAAGCAAAACAATGTTTTGCATGGGGAATATATTTTCATCTGAACTACTTGTATATAGAGGCTAATGACTTTTATTATTATTATTCGTGACACCTCCGAAAAGTCTGAAGACTCATCGCTGGAGGACACCTACTGCACAACTCTCTGTCCCCACCACTAACACCGAACCTCTACTACCAATCATCCATATCAACGCCATCCACCGTCCACCACCATAACTAGTATTTTTTGTCTATAAATTGCGTGTGTTCTGAAGGGCCAATTTGTCTGTATGCAGGATGAAAAAAAACTACTTCACAGAACGACTTGCAATTTCACATGGAAGCTTATGACAGATGTACCAACTTAGAAATAAAAAAAATCTTGCCAACAGTGTTGCCATCTATGGTCAAGGCCAAGAACTTTTCAGACCACCCTAGTAATTATAGAAATTCAAAGATTTTTTTTATCCTGATGTGTGATAGTACTGTTCGCCCACCAATTAGAGATCCCTCGACACTTCTGGCATGTCAGAAAAAGGAGAATCCATTCCGATAATAGGGTAATCAATCTGTCTTCTGGGATGAGTTTGTTTATTATTACAGGTCGGAAAATTTAGCTTTTCTTTTACGAACATTGCTGTTTTTTAAAGTGTAACTATTTTGTTTGTATAACAGTTGGAAAAATGCACGTAGAGTATTAACAAAATTAAAAAAGGTATAGCATAAAACAAAAATTTAACTAAGTTTATTTTTAAGAAAGTTTTCTATAAAATAAAAATAATTATACAGAAAAACAGAAATTTTTTCAAATGAACTTAGGTATTCTAAACTTACAGTTGAAAGAACTTTAATGTTCTAAACCGATTAATTATTTATGACTTGTTGCGACTCTTTTAACAAACCCATGCAAAAAAAACGTTGGAAAAAAATACCATTATCAAATCCTTTTAATCTTCAGAGTCATCTGAATCGGTGTCCGAATCGCCATCACTTTCACTTAAACTGATCACCAAAGGTTCGCATAATTCTTCGATAATTCCGTCTCTGTCCCAATACATAATTTCCAATGAGGTGACATGAGAGCAATATTTTCCCCAGTTTTGAACTGTAATACTTTCAATCGCCTGTTCTGAAAGCTTAAAAAGTTTCAACATGTCAATATCCCCAGTTCTATTGCGATGGCAAATGAAACTTTTCACTTTTGCCCAAACATATTCAATAGCACTGAATATGTTTGGGCAAATGATATAGTGGTAGCCTCAAAGTTACGATGCTCATGTTCTTTGAGCATCGTGTCGAATATAAATAGTTTAGTTGTGGGCGAGTTTCTTTTGACCAAATTAAGTAATTCAATTTTTTGCATATCTAGGGAATGAGAAATGTTATTTGCAGAGAGCCAATCCATAAGAACTTGCTTCTTATAGACCAATTTGGAACTTTGTTTAATCGAATAGAGTGTCATGAAGCATTATCAATTATAACAACAGCATTTTTAGGAAGGTTTGGAATCAGTTTTTCTTCTGCCCACTTTTCGAAGATCGTAGAATTCATTTGCCCATGGTAATCTCCAGTAGTTGAATTGGCTTTGTATAGTAAGTTTGAATTCGGTAAAAAACCCATTTCTCCACCCACACACAAAATTATTATGCGGCATGAGGCATTTACAGTTTGTAGCACTCCACATTCTTCTTTTAGACTGCCAACATTTTCCATAAGTTAAATTACTATCAATCCAAGTTTCATCTAGATACACAATCGGTCTTTTCTCCTCCCTGAAACATCTTATTGCTCTCAAATACTGCATTCTAGATAAAACAATGTCACTTCGCTCCATGATAAGTTTCCTTTTATTCTGGGACTTTTTAAACCAAAATCCGATTTCATGAAGTATTTTCCTTAAAGTTTCTCTTTTCCAAGGAAAATTAATTTTTTCTTTAAGCACAGGAATCAATTTCGGAACAGTTGACACTCTTTTCTCGACCACGTAAAATTCGTGAATAGTTCTTCTTATAACGTCTACATCAAAATCGTTCAAAGCTACAGTTTCGATGTTTTTCTTTCTCTGATGCTTTTTTTTAGGAGATTTAAATTTTGGCTTACCTTCACCTTTTGAATCCCTACGAATTATTTTAACAGTCGACCCCGATACGCCCGCAATTGCACTTGCACGTTTTATGACTTGAGAAAGTTGAAAGTTTATTTTCCACTTGACCAGAGTATAACAAATTTAATTTAATCCTTTATCCAAGTGTGAATAAAGGATTAAAACTAAATTTGTTAGACTTGAGAAAGGGGAACAAGGAGACAGCCTTCTGACGATTCTTTTTTGCAGAATATCAGCACGTCATTCAATATTCTTTTGTAAGAGCTACCGAAATGCTTAACAACAGAACTTGTTGACTGTACTGGATCCATCATACAAATTAATAATAAAAAAAATGCAAAATAGCGACAACAAAAATCAAGCTAGTATTAGTACAGACAAGAAAGCATGTGATTAAGCATGTTGGCGACCAATTCGTACATCCTTCATTTCTTTCTCCCCTTCAGCATGAATCGACTATTCTTGGCAAAATGCCAAGGAGAGACCTACAAATGGTGGGCGAACTATAGCACTTGGCTTTTGTTTTGTTTTGTTCAAAAGTTCATTGTTTCAATAATGGAGGTTATCTGATGGCAACTGGTAACTAGCTAGATAAAAAAAAGAAAACTAACTTATCTTTCAGATCTTCGTGTTCAAAATTTTCCATTATAACTAATTAAAAAAAAAAGGAAAAAAAAAAAGGGGGCATTACTACGTCCAAAATAAGTATTAATAGCTACTGGATTCTAGTTTTGGGTTATTTTGTACAGGAGAAAATGCAAAGCATAATCTCCTACTACTTCCATGAGAATAAAATAATATGCAATTGTAATTATTTACTTATGCTGCATGCACACAATTTAGTCACAATTTAGGCATGCACTGCCTATCCTTCCAGTACACAGGATCACAGCAAAACTATTCCCATCCATATGTTAAGAGTACATAAGAAAAAAATAGCCAAAGTACTCTACAAATATGATCTCCATACCACTTTCAAATCTTTCTTTCAGCTAGCTATCCTCATACACTCTCCTAAAGATTAACTACATTCTCTTGAGCTTCCAAGTGTTTAAAGTAATGTGTGTCTGCAGTTTTCCCTGCTTTGGACAGATTTGTACCTCAGCATCCACCTTGAAGAACACAAAAATTATATCCACAATCATCTAATTGATAAGTCGAGATTGGCAGAACATGCTCTGGATACTCATGATATTTCTTTACAATATGAGCAACATGTTCACAGGTGCATCTAACATATGGGATACATATCCTATGAAAGTGATCTCTTCTTGGTGAATTACGAGAAAAATGGCAAATGATTTTTTTTTTTTTTTTTCAGTGATTTTCAGGTTGTGACCATTGAGGAAAAGGAAGTGTGATGATAGAAATATCTTGTTGAAGAAATTCGAATGAAGAATATATTATGCAGGTTCTTGATATTGGCATCTCATAATACTATAGTGAGCCCATTAAACAATGAGAGATTTTTAGTGAGTATAGGAGTGGCAAATCCCAGGTACCGGATACAGGACCATGGCTTACTTCATGTAATATATATCTATTATGTTATCTCTTGACCTGTCCCTACTTTTCTTTCTTTCTTTTCTTCTTGCTCCTTTCTCCAAGGTCTTACCTAGTAGGATGAATCCCAAAATGCCTGGTCAACGTGGAAGAACTGATCAACTACCCTCCTCCCCTTAAAAAAAAGTAGAGTTAATAAGAATTGAAGGCCATAGCAGCCAAGGACAAAATGGGCCTATTATCACAAATGTGATATCTACTTCAGAGACTAAAATTTAAAAAATTTTTTGGCAACTTTAAGTTCCATAACAGATGGAAAAATAACATTCTTGAATTTAAATCAGTCTCTTTGAGAATTACAATTCTCAGATTAAAAATCAAGAAGTGGTATTATTTATGTATAATACAAATATATGCATCCACCTCCAGTCATTCAGATGAAAAAATTAACAATTTTTAGGAGGATCTCTCTCCCAGAAATTGGAGGTCACCTTCACAAAGGATGTGAACATGCCTGTACCTTTTTTTTTCAATATGCAAACAAGATTATCCTGAAATACAGAGGCAGTGCCTGCATTGTGGTTCAAACAATCACTTGGGTGGCAACTGCCCCAAGGTTAAATGTTTTAATTGTACAGAGATTGGACATGTCGCTAATCAGTGTCTCAAACCCTGTCAGAAATGCAAAAGTTTGAAACATCAATTACTACCTGTCCTTTCAGAACTTTTGCTGAAAGTGGGAGCACCTGTAAAGCTGATTAGAACAGTGCATATAATCAGAGAGGCACAAAGAAGAGTTCCTGGTTCTTCCAAGTCAGTCTAATAAAGATGTTATTTTCACACAAAATATACTTAGTAAAATCACAAAAAGTTTGTGACAAAATTGAACAGAAATTTGCCCAAAAATTCCAGAACTGCAGGAGCCACTTTTCCAGTCAAATATGAATGGAACAACATTAGTTGAAATTAACAATAACGAATCTGTTAATCAAGGAGAAATCAGAGAAGAAATAGAAAATCAAGTAAGACATCTGTGAAAGAACTCAATATGCAAAGAAGATAATCAAAAAAAAAAAAGAGATGAATTTGGAAAGACTTTTATTGGGATTATATTGATCAAGTACATATAATAAACAACTACGTTATACCAACTAGTTTTACCAACTAAGTCTGTTGACATCTTCAGGGTACATAACTGATGTACGGCACTAAAAAGTAAAAACTGTTACAAACTATAATCAACCGATTCCAATATTGCAAACCAGAATTTACTTAGCCACAGTAAAGTGTTTAATTTATGAGTTTAAGTACTAAATTTATTCACCTTTGTGCACCAAAAGTCTGGAAAAGTCTTCCTGAATAAGAGTCCCCTCTATTATTGGCTGGCGCAGCTTTAAAAAATAAATATGTCAATATCTGAAGAAGAGACTGCCCCAGAAAGAAATTAGAGGATTCATTTCTTTTAGCAAGGAATAACCTTTAACAGTCAGGGTAAGCATGTGTGTAAAATTTGGAATCAGCCAGAGATGTAGAATTTGCTTTCCTTATAGAATGAACACGTAAGAAGTGATACAGATATTAGAGTCAAGGAAATTTTATAAGTCTTGTAGTTATTGTAGAGAGGAAAATTCATTAAGGAAGTAAATTATTTAAGGAAGAGCAAAAATATAACATCAACCATGTGAGGTTACTGTAAACCTATAGTACATTTTGTAGCGTGAATGAGCATATAAAAAGTTGGCATCCCTTATCTGCTCTATCAATGACCAACCACTTCCCCTAGACCTACCTAGTGTATACCAGGTCCCTTGCAGCTGTAAATTGTCCTACTTTGGCCAAACAGGCAGGACAGCAAATATCAGGATTTCAGAACACAAAGACTATATCCGGTTTCACCAGTGCAGCCACTCTGGGCTTGCAGACCATGTCATAGATACCCACCATAGAATTCGTTGGAAGAAAACTAAAATAATACACCACAGTAAGTTCAAGTATGAAAGATTATTCTTGTAATCATCAGAAGCTCTAAAAAATGTTCCAAACCTCAACAAATTTGGGTGCATGAGAATGTTGGGTGCATGAGAGTGATGCACCCAACAAATTTGGGTGCATCACTATCAACAATAGCACAGTCAATGAGACTTTTCTTATTCCTTTGCCTCTTCTCTCCATGTGAATTTGTGCACATCTTTATGTTGGAACATGGTGTTAGAATAACCAATCCATGTCCTGAGCAGAAATCCAATAGATATTTGCCATTATTATTAACTTTGCTCTTATATCCAAATTTTCCCAAAATATTTTTGTATGTCTGACAATCATTTCCTATTCTACTATTTTGATCCCCAACAAGGACTAACTTTTCCTTTTTCATTGTGTCAACTTATGTACAAAAACTTATAAAACAACAAAATGGAGCAGCTTACATTTTCTTCTAAAGCCGGAGTACTTAAAACCATAATCTTCCTTGCTCAACTGTAGATAATAAATATTACAGACATTACAGAAGATGAAAAAAAGCAATTATATAGTAAACATGTGCAATTATTTTCATCCAGCAAATACAAGAAATTAAAAAGGAATTTCTTGAACTATCAAAGAAGAATGGAGGCTTTGGGCTTCTAGGGTTAAAATTATGCTATTTAAGCAATACAGCTTCAAAAGTCCATAAAATGTTGCAGACTAATCACACATGTGCGACCTTCTCTGATACTACCTGGGTTTTCGTCTTCCCATATTTGGAGTAAATAATTATAAGGGTTCAAAAGCTGATTGTGCCTGAATATTACAACATTCTTTGCTTAACTCTAAGATTGCTACATACTGGCACTGAAATTCTTTCCATTAATAAAAGTAAAACTTGGTATAAAGAAATCTTCAACCTCTTTCTCAAAGAACTTCCATAGTTGGATACTGACAATAACACTTCATAACTCACTAAAGTTCCAAGGATACCTCTTAAGACAAAGGATCTTGCTTGGAGATTTACTGAAAGTCAACTTTAAGTAAATGCCATCAAATGGAGGTACTTGAACATCAGCAATCCAATATGTGCCATCTGTTACCAATTGAAAACAGTAGAACATGCATTCTACAGCTGCTCTCTTGCTCTGCATATTTGAAACAGATTATATGATGTGTTGGGCATTCCATTACTTACAGCAGAACAGATACTTTTTTTTTTTTTTGCAGTACCCACCACCTGTCATCAATGGGAAGAGAATTTTGATTTTTATAATTAATTAAAATACCATTTATGGAAGGTTAGGAAGAAACATGGCTGTGAAAATCAGCAAGATGACATACAAATGTTTTATAATATTGTATTGTGGAAATTTTATTGCTCAGTCAAATGATTTTTGTATTTAGAAAGAAGCAGTCTAGGATATATTAAATTTTTGGCTAGGTGGTGTAGACTACCCATATTATGCAATATCACCAGAAGAAATAAAATGCTATCTATTTTCACTATGAGAGATTTTTTAAACAGTTCCATCCTCTTAGCTGACAGGAGGAATCTTTATATTTTCAAATAAAGGTGAGTTAGCCAATCTCATACAGAGGTAGCAGGGGTTTTTTTCCCCCTGTCAGAAACTTGGGTTTTTTCATCCCGCATACAGACAAATCAGCCTTTAGGACACACACAATTTACAGACAAAAAATACTAATAGTGGTGGTGAGCAGTAGATAGCATTGATGGAGATGATGGAGATGGAGAGTTGTAGAGCAAGTGACCTCCCTTGATGAGTCTTTTGACTGTTTGGAAGTGTCACGAAATAATAATAATACAGTTCACTGTGGTCTAACGGTCAATTGCAGAGATGGCTGAAGAGCAATCAAGGGCAGAGAAGGCCAACTCAAGGTGGTTAACTTAGATAAAGCTAACCATTGGGACATCAGTCATCTTTGCGCTTAGTTTCAATTGGTCTTTTGTTTGTTCAGAATGCGTGAAACTGGTAGAAAGATAAAATAATAGCCTTTAGCTACATAATGATGTAAAAGAGCTGAGGCCTTTTCTTTCTCCTAATACTACCATGTCTATGATGAAATCCCTTTACTTTTTCCACCTCAATAAAGGTTGAAACAAATCTAGGTAGTGGCCCTTTCTATAATGCATAGCATTATACACATCCAAATGGATGTGTGCTTTGCCTTATGGGATAATGAGGCAATTAATGTGAAGTTATTGGCCTCTACATACAAGCAGCCTAGACATGAAGTTACTTCAATACACTTGGATACAGGATTAAACCAGAATATAATTTCTTGGCACCTTTAATTTAAAATATAAGATATTGTGAAGTGTTTAAACATGTAAATGAAGATGGGCTGGCCATATCAGTAGATAGTAAAATGAAAGGTGGACAAAATTAAGCACTGAGTAGACACCAAGAGAAGGGAAGGTCACCCAAGGACAAGATGGAGGGATGATCTACAAAGGTTTGACATAAGATGGTGGATAAAGATAGGCAGAACTGGAAAGTTACGGAAGATGGCAGCAGTGGATGGAAAGAGTCTAAAGAAGAAAGAAATATATGATTTAACTGCTAAAGTGTGTGTTGTTGTTGTTTGAGTGAGTTGGTGTTAGTATCCTATCAAAAATTCGAAAACGGTTGACCAAGACCATAGAAGAATCATGATTAGTAATAAATCATGATGTTTCTGATATGATGTGGAAACTAAATGGAAAAGCATCAGATGGTTATTGCTGATGTCTCCAAGACAGCAAAAGGTTCGACCATAGAAGTCTCAAGTCAAAGCAAGATTTTTTTCCTGGACATTAATAGCATTAATCAGAAGAAATTTGTTCAGGATGCCAAATGGTTAAAAGTCAGTACTATCGTGGTGTGGTAATATATGAATCAACGATGAGACAAGTGAAAGGAGAGCAGTAGCAAACAAACACCTGGCTGTTGTTGCATAACAATATGCCTGCGCAAATTCACCATAGTGCTTAAACATCCACTGTACTCTCCAGATACGTCACCACTTTTTATTTCTGAAAGTAAACACAAAATTCAAAGGATGCTGGTCTAACTCAGTGGAGATCATCCATCAACAGGGTATGACCATTAAGCTCAATTCTATACTTTTAGATACTTACGAATGGCATTTCAAGAATCTGTATGAACAATGTAAATGTTGTTTTAGTTAAGGGAAGATTATACTGAAAATAAATAACTATTCCTTTAGTTGCACTTTATTTTTATATGAATTTTGTCCCATTATTTAATAAACACTATATTTTTGTGAGTGGTGATGCATTGATATTTGATGAATAGGTGTGTGATAGATGGAAGTGAATGGGGAGCCATCTGTTTCTCTTCCTAAGTGGACTTCAAGAAAGGATAAGGTTCCATTTGATTCTATTTATAAGTGAATTTGATTCTGGAGTGTGGGTTATTTATTTTTTGTAAGAAGACATCCCTAATTTTGGCATGAGTTTTTCCAAATGGCAAAAAATATCATCTATATCAGGCGTGGCCAACTTCATTCCATACGAGAGCCAATATATGATGAGTGGTAGCATCACGGGCTGCACACTAACTTAAATAAAAATAAACTCTGCATTTTTTCAAGGCAATAGTTATATGTATTGAATTACTATATTTGTTAAATCATTTTACTACTGGGAGAACAATATAAAATATTTGACTGATTTAAATATAAGTTATTAAATTAAATTTAATTACATATTTCTGTTTTTTTTTTTTTTTTACATGTAATACAACTTAATGAGAACACTGTGGGCATTCATGAGTGGCAACCAGTTCATCAAAGTCGATTTTCAACAATGATGACGATATTTGTAACAAATCCTGAAGGTGATTCTGTGTTGAGAATACAAATTATTTCCATCATCAGAAATAATGAATATAACTAGTATATCAATCAGAAAATCTGCAGTCGAAACTAATAGCTAAATTGATAATACATATAATTTAATATATGTATTATCAATATCCTGCCACAGGCCGTACAAAATCACGTTACTGCAGCCAACAGCAGGTCTGCGGGCTGCATGCGGCCCACAGACCTGCTGTTGGCCACCTATGATCTATATAATGGAGAAAGAAGAGGGTTTTGAATTTATGCTGGAAATTTTTTTCTTTTAGATGTTCTAAATAAAAGTCGGGAAAAGTGGGGAGTCCATCAGAGTTCCTTTAATCTGTCTGTACAGTTTCTCATTCCAGCTGAAATGTCCAGAGTTATAATAAACTTGAAGAAGTTCTACAATGTCTGAAAATTCAGATGGAAATTTAAAGGTATTATTTAAAGGTATGTTGTTGAAGAGTGAGGTAATGTCAAAAGGAATTCAAAATCATCATTTTGAAATGACTTTCATGATGATTTCCAAATTATATTTTGTGCACATGTTGTACCGAGAAAAAACTATTCTGTAGTTGTCACAGGACACAAAGGATATAAAATGACTGATGAAGTTTATATAAACTCCTGTTCATAGCAAACTAAAATTACTTAATTCTAAAGCCAGTTCAGTTCACTTATACAGATTAAGAAATATTTTATGTTGAAGAATCAAAATTTGTTTAAGTAATCTAAATAGTAAAAACTATCTTAATGTAAAACAAAAAATAGTTACACAGCTATTTTACCGTAATATTTAGTATGTTTCTATCTATTACAAGTAACCAAATCATTGACTCTCAGTAAGACAATAAATAATACATTTCAAGTTTTTTTGTTTGTTTCAATTTGCAATAACATTATTGAGCATAAAACTATATGAAGTATTTCAGAAAGCAAGCAGTGATATTTTGAAGCCTAAAATATGGTATAATCTCATTATCTGATCTTTCTCATACATGTTAGTTCCAATAGTCTGTCACAGCTAATTAATCAACTTTGCCTCAAAGAAACCTAATAAATGATCTGATAGGACAGTTAATCTATTTTATTTGAATAGAGTGGTATATGTATCAGTTGTGTGTCTTGCCAGTTTCTTCTCAGGATGAAAAATCCACATTTCTGGGAAGAAAAATCTTGCTACTTCCACCTCCCTACATGAAACTTACTAACTTACCTTGAGCTGAAAAACCCTTATTGAGGTTTTTTTTTCATGCCACAGACTTCATTCAAACTAAGACATTTTCAACAAAAAAGGTATTGTAAACCCCATGCAACAAAGAGGCTCACACAGTATAATAAGCAAGAAAAATAAATTTTAATGCTCATCTTATCTTCATCTGTCCCTTATTTACATGTTATGATCATGAGTAGTAATCTAGTTTCATATAAATCTAATTAATGTTCTCGGAGGGCAGTTAATGCTATATGCATAATCAGCTATGTCTATCAATCAGGTGTCTTCCCTGGGAAGTTTTCTGTCTCACTTAAGAAGAAAAAACTTTGTCATTTCCACATGAGACCAGCTCACTTATCTTTGGCTGAAAAACTTTCATAATGATTTATCATGTCTTAGAGTTTGTATTGTGATTTGAATTCAAACCAAAGGCCACATTGCTACTGATTGAGATATAGGGGGTCTTTTTATGGCCACATGTTCAATATCTCTAAATCTCTCATAATAATCCTGTAAAATCTAAATTCTTAAATCCAGCACTAACCATAAAAACTGAGGGTACAAAATTTGTACAGACAGTATCATAGTTATTGGCAGCAGTGCTGCACTGAACGGTAACACAGAAAGGTCACTGAATGCAATGCCATGTTGTATATGTGCTTAAATCCAATAAAGTATATATATATATGACACATTATGGAAAATTATGAAGACAACTACCGTGTTAGAGCAAAACTTTAGTTTAATATAAACCAAAATAAACACTCGACGTTTCGACCTTCATATCAAGGTCGTCATCTGGAGCATACACATATATACAGAGAAACAAGCTGCACTACAATATGCTTGCTTTGCTAAAGTGACTGACCAACCAATTGTAGATCTGGTTGAATGGTTTGTAGGTAGCAGCCAATTTATATTTCTTCATAATTTTTGAAAGACGTTTGGAGATGCCTTTGACATAAGGTACGGGAATCCTACGGGCTTGTTCTTGTTTAGACTGATGTGTCAAAAAATCATCAGTCACTTCACCACACATCAACTTAGACAAGAACAAGTCCATAAGATTCCCATACCTTATGTCAAAGACATCTCCGAACGTCTTTCAAAAATTATGAAGAAATATAAACCAATCAACCAGATCTATAATTGGTTACCTCCTCCTAAGGACAAACTTTCACCTCTGATGCTACCTGGCATGTACGAGGTGTCCCATGTTCCTGTAAATTGTCCTACTATGGACAGACAGGTAGATCCATTAGCAAACGCATTTCAGAACATCAAGACCATATCCATCTTATCAAATCACAGAAATCTGGCCTCGCACAACGCAGAATTGAAAACCCAAACCATAGAATCCATTGGAAAAGGACCAAACTTCTACACAGATCTTTATATAAACATGAACATTTATATAAAGAAAGTGCTGAAGCCCTACGTCACAAACCCAATTTGAACCGTAACGACGTTCTTATTATCTTTAAAGTCTGGAAACTGTCATCCTAAATTGTATAAAATAATTTTATATATGTTATTTTATTTTTAATGTAATCTTTTTTATAAATTAAGTGGATGTTAAATTCAACATCATTTCAAAGCCGAATACAGAAACTATAAAAGTTTCGTGCAGGGAGCCTGCAGGAATACACTCACCGCCATACTACAAGTTGCCTTAGTCGAACCTAATAGGAAGCACACACACTCAAAGTGCACGTATGTTAGCCTCCTACTGGTCCATTGTTGGATTTAATATCCACTGAATTTATATAATTTTGCATTGCCGAAGTGAAGCCTTTTGGCTCTTTATTTTTAGCAATTTCTTTTTTCCCTCTCCAGATATATTTGAATGTAATTCTATAACAGGCTACTGCACACATAGAGGGATGCTATTGCAAGCATGCGCCCTAACTGTATGTGATTCCTAGTGTTGTTTGAATTAACTGTACTGACGATGATACTTAGGACGAAATATTTACTTATTAAAAATTCTTATTACTGTGGTTACATGTATATTTAGTCATGAATGCTCCACAGGCTTTATATATTACAGGCTTCATATGTCAGCAGTTAAAAATGCATCATCTGAATCATGTTTTTGAAAGGCATTCTCCTTTCATTCACTCTTTTAAAATGTTGCTAGCCAATAAGGCAAACCAGTTTTTTAAATAACTTATACATGCTTTTTTCTTTCCAATATACATATTTTGCAACTTTACTTTGTTTTTAATTATATTCTGCTATTTTAATTGGTAATAACAGTAAAAGAATTTGAAGAACACACTAAAAGCAAAGATAAGGAGCATAAGGCTATGATTCGTCCACATCTCTACTACTACTATGCACAGATTTGGTCACCTGGGTTTCTTGAAGATCAGAAAGTGGTGGAGAGGATTCAGAGACAAGTGGCCAAGATGGTGAAAGGTCTGCAGAATGCTCCCTATGAAGATAGACTTTTCCTCCTCCTTCATCCCTGCTACTGCTGTACTGTGGAACAGTCTTCCCCTGATGGATTTCCCAAGGAATACAACATACAGGCTTTTAAAGCAAATGTAAACAAGTTTCTCCTTTCCCAACCCACTACCCATATACAGCACTAAAGTAATATAGGTTGACCAGCCAACCTCTCGTATATGGGCACAGCATAAAAAAACTGAAGGTGTGTGGATCGCAGAGTTTAACCGACAGGTGGAAGAGAGGTGACATAATAGAAACTTATAAGTTACTAAAGGGGTCATCAATGGCAATATCATATTAAAAACTAAGATAATAGGAAGGAACTTGATATTGTCAGAATCCAGGAATGCGTTAGCAGAGCTAATCTCAGCTGGTTATGGTCACTTAAACAGAATGGGAGAGGAAAGATTAGCAAAACAAGTGTTCTCTGCCAGACTGGCAGGAAAAAGACCCAGAGGAAGATCAAGATATAGATGGATTGATACGATAAAAAGTGCCTTAGAAGATAGAAATATGAGATCTGATAATGTTGGAGTCTTGACAGGTAACAGACTGATTTGGAGGAAAATTTAGATAGGAAGTTAATAATGATGTAAATTTTTCATGTAGTACTATCATATCCTGTACACCCCTTGAGGGTACATGGCAAGAATTTGATGATAAGTCACTAAAGTGATTCTGTAAGATTGACATAAAAGTTTTTCAATACATGAGGAGAGAAAGGGGTTAGCCCTGGAAGTTGTGTAAGACTGTGATTCGTAAGAGAGGGCGCACCAGGTTTTTTGTTTGGAGAGTTGTGAATGTCCAAACGGTGAATAAGTTTAAGAAGGGATGTGATAGGTACTGTGTTAATAACTATTTTCTCTGGTTTTAGTGGGTGCTAAAACCAGAGAAAATAGTCTTTCTTTTAAAAAAATAATATAAACTGTGCTTGTGCACGTAAGTTTGTGTGGGTACATGTATGTGCAAGCATGTGAACACACATTCTAAAGAAGCTGTGTATTCTCTAGAATTGGAATATCCAGATAGGCAGTGTTCAATATGCACACAGGAAAAGGGAAAAGGATTGATGGTGGTAGAACCATTAAGATATCAAAAGAATGCAAGTTGTTTTACAAGATGCTGTCCATTCTCAAATGTTTCTAGATACTCAAGTTGTGTACTTTTAATTTATTAGCAAAATCATCCACAGTATACAGGAGAGCCTGCATGCAAAACCAATATGCAGGTGCTAAGAATAAAAAGAACATCATAAATTTTCATCGATATATTTCATACAGAACATCATAAATTTTCATCTATATATTTCATAAAGAATATCATAAATTTCCATCAACATATTTCATTAAAAATCCTCTATAAAATATTACTTTTATGTCTATTTTAAACTACCTTTAAATAAAGAACTACATACCTTTTCTCCAAAAAATGATTTCAACTTCTGAATACGATGGTCACTTGTAAGGCTATGATAAAGAAAATCATAAAAATGTATGATAATTATTTAAGTTGATAATATTTTCAATACTTTATGATGCTCATCAAATGATGAGCAGCAAAAAGAATTATTCTGTAATTTGTTCATTAATATATTAATATTTTAGGTATTATTTCTGAAAAAATTTCGATGTTACTCCTCTAAATAAATATTAATTTTTATGGCCATTTTTGCCTATTTTTGTTCAGGAGTACCCCTTTTTATGTCTTGGCTTTATACTTAATTTTTAGGGGATTACTAATGTTTTAAAGACAGATACATGAAGAGTACATGGGAAGAATAATTTTGGACATACTTTTTGTAGGATGATGTTCCTGGTTGTCTTCTTATTCAGCGGCATCTGGCATATGGTGATATACATTTGTACAACTGATGAAGTATGACTGAAAGGAAGGGGGAGAAGTTTAAAATGTGGAGATGGAGAGATGGGGGAGAATTGAGGGTGAAGCAAGAGGTATGCGAATTTTAAAACCTGGGTTTTAAGAACTGGCTGAGAATTCTTTGGGAAGAATGTGAAAAATAGAAAATATTGGGGGAAAGGATAATAGAATATGATGGAACAAGATTAGCAGTGGGAGTAACAGGATGTGAGCCGTTTCAACAGTGCACTGTCTTCAGAGCTCATGGGAAAAGTGTAGGCTATGTCATGTCGGCCTGGTGTTTTTGTCTTGGGTGTATCTGTGTTGTTTTCTATTGGTCGGAGTTGTGACCTAATTTTTGTGTTTTGGAGCTTCCAACTCTCAGAGATTATATAGGGGCAATGAACGTATATCAAAACGTTCACAGAGAGAAAATACTGTCAGACAATATGGTAGACTGTTTAGCATGCTTAAAGAGTTTGACATTTTTAATCATGGACTTTGAATTTCTAGTAATATTTTATTTAGTAATATTTGTTTCTAATATAATAAATTTTCATTTTGTTAATGTAATATAAATTTTAATGTACAGATTTAGAATAAAAGGAAAGCTCAGTACACTTACCAATCTTGCAATTTTAAATTAATTATTAAATATGTTGATTTCTCAAGAAGAAACTAAAACCAGTGTGCATTCATAGGAAAAATATATATACATCCAAAGTAAAATAGTTACAGATAACAAACAAAATAACAGAACAGGTTAATAATCATAATTAATTTGAACTATGTAGTAAGTTACAAAGGAGATTTAGACATATCTAACAAAAATTCTCCAAGTAAATGAGTTATTAGACAACACACTAAAACCGACAAGAGCCACCATAAAAAAAAAAAAAAAGTATAATTACCAAAAACCAACAAATCGCTGTAGCAGGAATGAAATACATGAAAAGAATAGGAGGCATATATACATGAGACACCAGACAAAAAATGAGATTATTATTATTACTTAGTAACCTCCATGGAGTCAGTAGACTCATCATAGGAGGCCCACTCAACCAGCAATATGTGTAACATAATGAGCCTGGAAGTTATTTATGATACTTGCGCTCACAACACAATCAAGCAATGCATTCCACTCACTAACAACTCTCTACATAAAAAATCTACTCCTCACACTCTTCTTCACCACATCTTTATACAACTTCCAGAGATGGCATCTTATTCTTCCCATCTTAACATTACTATTTTTATAATTTCTTCTGTATTAATCTGATAGAAACCCTTAAGTAACTTGAAGGTCTCTATCATATCTCCTCGCTTTCTCCTATCCACCAACCTGTGTAATTCACATTATCTCAAATGATCTTCATAGCCAACACTTCAGAGTTCTGATATCACTTTGGCTATTCGTCTATGAACCCTCTCTAGTGTTTCCACATCACAATGAAAACTATGTGATCAAATCTAAGAGCACAATAGTCCATATGTGGTTTGACCAATGCCTAGAGGCAACACCACCACCTCCTTATCTCTACGTGTCAATGTAATTTTTCTCATAGCAGCTATACAATGTGCAATCTTTGCAACACATGCGATGTGCCCTCAGAACTTCAGTCCACTGTCTGCCATCACTCCAAGATCACAAATCTCATCCATTTCCCAAAGTACAGCTTCATCAACAGTACGTATCTCTGTATCCCAATGTGTACCACCTTGCATTTATTAATATTAAAACTGCAACCTCACTCATTTGTCCAGGCCAAAAGGTTATTCAAATCTTCCTGTACACAATTAACATAAGCACTACTCCTGATAATTCTAACTTTTCATTTTCGGCAAACATTTGAAGATCTACAGTCAATCCACAATGCATATGATTCTTCCTTATCCAACATATCACCTTATCATAAAACATGAGCAGATTGTTAAAACAAGACCTTCCCTTCACAAATCCATGCTGAACATCACAGAGAATCTTATGTTCATCAATCCAATCCTGTGTTCTATTTCTTACCAATTTTTCCAACACTTTGATCACAACTGCAAATATACAGACTGGTCTATAATTGGAAACTTTTGTTCTCGAACCATGCTTGTGGAGAGATATTATTCTGCCTTCTTTCCACTCCTTAGGAACCCTCCCCACTGCAAGACTTTCATTAAATAACCAGAACAAAGGCACTGCTCAATCTTTTGAGCATTCTTTAAAATACGTGGTGATATGTCATCCATTCCCACAGCCTTATTCACATCTAATCCAAGCAACACTTGTTATACCTCTGATTCTTTCCTTTAATTCTACTAATTTCTTGTCTCCTTTCTACATGTTGCACAGCATCATTCACACACTGTGATATACGCTGATTAAGTGTTCGTTAAATAATTCCACTATATCATTTCCTATGTTGAGAGGCTTATACGCTGGTTAAACATAATAACTAATATTTAAGGAATTGACAGCGTATACTAGAAATATAGATTAAATAAACTTTAATATATACTTTCCGATATTTCGGCGAACGTCACGTTGCCATCTTCTTGGGAACTTACTACAAAGACACGTGCACACAAGTACTAATAACAGCAAATGAGACTGAAGCTAGGAAGCTAGCGTTTTCCTAAAGTCCTGATCGCCCCTGGCGGGCTATATTGGTAGTTCTTGGCCTTTGGGCTGAAGTTCTTCTGATAAAAGTTTCCCAAATTTGGGGCAGTCTCATGCATCCAAATTTGTTGAGGCTTGGCATGTTCCTAAGGGCCGAGGTTGATTCCATGAATAGTCTTTCATACTTGAACTTGCTGCGGTGTATTACTGTGGCTTTCTTCCATCTTATTCTGTGGCGAGTATCCAGAGCGTGGTCTGCAAGCCCAGAGTGGCTGTACTGGTGAAATCGGATGTAATCCTTGTGTTCTGAGATTCTGATATTTGCTGTCCTGCCTGTTTGGCCAAAGTAGGACAGTTTACAGCTGCAAGGGACCTGGTATACACCAGGTAGGTCTAGGGGAAGTGGTTGGTCTTTGGTGGAGTGGATAAGGGATGCCAGTTTTCTATGTGGTCTGTAACAAGTGGTCAAGTCATGTTTTTTTAGGATTTTATTGATTTTTTCCGAGGTGCCTCGGATGTAGGGAATGGTGATGGATTTAGAGTAATCTTTTTTGTGAAGGGAAGGGGGTGGTGGGTTGTGGATAACTGGGTTAAGTATTTTTTGGATTTTTTGGAGGGGGTAGCCGTTGGCTGAGAAAGTGTCACGGATGTGATTTAGTTCAGTGGTTAGGGCTTGATCATTAGAACAGATTATTTTTGCCCTGTTGAATAATGTCTTAATAACTCCATATTGTTGTGAGGGGGGGTGATGGGATTGTTGGTGAATGTATCTGCCTGCATGGGTAGGTTTTCTATAAACTGAGAAAACCAAGGTTCCATCAGGTTGGCGGGTGACTAGTGCGTCTAGGAAGGGGAGGTTATGGTTTTCCTCTTTTTCCAGGGTGAATTTGATTCTAGGGTGTTGGTTGTTTAAGTGTGTTAGGAAGGAGAGGAGTGAATCCGGGCCATGTGGCCAAATAGCGAAAACATCATCATCAACGTAGCGAAGCCATATGGTAGGTTTTTGTGGGGCTGAGTTTAAGGCTTTCTCTTCAAACGTCTCCATGAAGAAGTTGGCCAAGGGTGGGGAAAGTGGTGAACCCATGGCTGTCCCCTCTATCTGTTTGTAGAATTTTTCCTGCCAAACGAAATAGCCTGAGTTCATTGTAAACTGAAATAGGGCTGAGATATCGGGAGGAAATTTAGCTTGGATTAGCTCTAAGGTTTCTTTGAGGGGAACATTCGTGAATAGGGAGGAGACATCAAAACTGACCATTATGTCATTATGTTGTGTAATGTAAGGTTTTCTATACTGGCTTTGAAGTGGGCTGAGTTTTTTATGTGTGATGGTGTTTTGCTAGTATAGTGTGAGAGCGCTTTGGCTAAATGCTTGGCTAGTTTGTAAGTGGGGGAATCAATGCCATCCACTATGGGACATAATGGCACATTTTCTTTGTGTATTTTTGGGAGCCCATATATGCGGGGGGGGGGGGGTCTAGAGTTATAGGGTTTTAGTCTGTTGGTAATCTCCACAGGCCAAGAAGTGATCTTCTTAAGGAGCCTATGGAGTTTTCTAATTTGTGAGTTGGTGGGATTGTAATCAATGGGGAAGTAAGTGGAACGATCTAATAATAAAGCCTTGAGCTTACCTGTGTAGTCTTTAAGATTGAGTACCACGGTGGCAGTCCCCTTATCTGCTTTAGTGATCACTATTTTTTTGTTTCTCTTCAATTCTTGTAGTGCCTTGCATTCACTGATGGATATGTTGGATTTTGGAGGTTTTGCTTTATTGAGAACACAGGTTACATCCAATCTAATATCGTTGGCGATGTGGTTTGGAAGTTGGCGAATCCTGCATTCAATTTGGATCATTAATTCCTCGGCCGGTAATTTCTTAGGAGCAATGGCGAAGTTGTGGCCACGTGACAGAGCGTGGAGTGCTTCACGCTTTAAGGTAGCTGAAGAAAGGTTAACAACAGTGTTGGTTTGTAGTTTAGGTTTGGACGCCGAGTTCTTTATTAATTTATCAAACTTGTTGATATGTCGGCTCCGTACTCGTTCAAATTCTTTTTTAGCTGCTGTACACGAGACGTCATGTAGGATTGACCAAAGCTCGTGATTCAGCGTAAGTGAAAGCTCACTTTCTAGCATTGAAATAGCTCTGTTTATGTCGGCTAAGGAACCGCGTGTAGCGGTAATTTGCTCCCAAAGTAATGCCTGGCTAGCGCAGTTGTAAATACGGAGAGCTTTCTGTGAGATGAAGCGGTGTTTAAATTTAACCAGCGTATAAGCCTCTCAACAAGAATAATGATCATCCACGGAGATCTCTTCGCACGCAAGGCCTGCCATTACGGCAAATTGACGCTGAAGTTATCCAGACAACTTAACCGTCTGGCATTCCTAAAACGCTGCCGGGATAATCAAGTCATCCCGAACTGTGTTAAATTTAAACACCGCTTCATCTCACAGAAAGCTCTCCATATTTACAATCGCCGAAATATCGGAAAGTATATATTAAAGTTTATTTAATCTATATTTCTAGTATACGCTGTCAATCCCTTAAATATTAGTTATCATTTCCTATGGTTACTGTTACCATAACTATCTACCAGCTTCAAATTGCTATAATTATTTTTCCTCTTGCTTGCCACACAGTAGAAAAATTCCCTTGGATTAGCTCTCCTGACTGTCCAATCTCCTCTCAAATTCTACTTTTTTTAACCATGCTTGTCACTTTTCTGCACTGCACTTGAATATTCTTCATGCATTTGTTCACAACAAACTGTCTTGTACTTCTTCCATAACAATTTTCTTTTGTAACACTGCTTGCTTGATTTCAGTGTTCATCCATCTCACTCCTACTCTATTCATTCGTTAACTCTTGGTTGGCAGTTATGCATTCCTTGTGTTAGATACTGTCTTATCATTTTCAATGCACTGTCTACATCATTTCTACACAATTTATCAATCCAATGTATTGATGCTAGGTGACTATGAAGTTTCTGATAATCACCCACCTTAAAGTTCCACATATAGACCTTTCTGATAACTTTCTCCTGTTTGACTACCTTCCAAAACAATACCTCACGAGCACTTTTACCAACAGGTGGTAATGTTGTTGATACCTCATTCACAACGACATTTTGTGAGGATGTCACTCAATCTGATACCAATAAACCTCGCTTTGATTCCATTACATGCTGCTTTAGATAATTATCCTGCAGAAACTCAAAATAAAAATAATTAAAATCTCCCATTAGAATCATCATCCTTTTACTTGCCCAACTAATTTGTCTAAACATTTCACAATCAATACTCTCCACATTCCTTGGCCTATAAGAGCATCCTATTAGATACACTATTTTACTGATCTCAACTTTACACCAAACAGCTTCAAAATTTTCACACACACTACTATTTTTCCATCTTAACTCTTCAAGGATACAATTCCTCTGCTACCATTAACAATACCCCCCCCCTCCTCTCTTCATCTTCCTATCCTTTCAGAAAATTCTATATCCCATCATTTCCAGTCCTGATAGTATATCATCCTCAATCAACCAAGTTTCACTTATGCAATTGAGATAAAGACACAATGAAGGAAATAAACCAAACCAATAATGGAAAGGGGGAAAAAATGGAAATAAATGAAAAGAACATCTGAAATTAATGAAAGTATGAAAGTCACCAATCCAATAATTGGTTGGACAGAAGAAGCATGTAAGGAGGGATATCAGGAGGTTGCTGAAGAGAGTGAAAAACAACAATGTACTAGAAAATACCATCAGTGTTACCATGGTATGACAATAACCAATGAGATAGAGAGCAAGATTCATGAACAGTGTGCTAGTGGAGCTGTGTGAGGTGGTCTTCAAATACATGCCACTGAGGTGTGGCATGTATTTGAGGGATGAATAGATTTATACAAAAGAGAGGAACTGTATTTGTGTAAATCCATATAAATAAATGCTAAAAGGAAATGGGATGAGTGATGTGTGCAAGAGAACGGAGGAAGTAAGAAGTGGAGTGAAAGACAGGAGAGTGGAATGGTAATGTGAGAGATGAAGAGAGATAACAGGAATACACAAGGAACAGGGAGAGGGTAAAGCGAAAGTGGATGATGGAAGAGGTAGTGAATGTGTGCATGGGGATGTTCAGGCATAAAAAAAGAATGTACGGAGATGTGAGAGGAGAAGTGGAGACTGAGGAGATATGAGAGTAGTCGAAAAGTTTACAAGCTAACAATCTAAAAACGAATTTATAATTTCAAAATTATTTTTATTTTTCAACATAATCTCCCTTAAGACTAATACATTTATTCCAGCGATGCTCCAGGGCCATTATCTCGTCCCTGTAGCGGTTCTCAGTAAGATCTGCAAAATACCCCTCTACAGCTGCAATCACCTCTTGATTCGAAGAAAAATGCTGACCAGTGAGGAAACGTTTTCGTTTTGGGAAGAGACAGAAGTCAAAGGGAGCCAAGTCTGGGGAATAGAGTGGATGTTCCAACAATTCATAGTGCAGATCCCTTAATTTTCCCACTGCCAAAACACCTTTGTGGGCACGTGCATTGTCCTGATGAAGGATGATTTTTTTCCTTCTGCAAACCAGGTCTTTTCTCATGAATTTTTTTGCCAAGTCCGGTTAAAAGATCGGAATAATATTCTCTGGTTATTGTTTTATCCTTTTCAATTTTTAGTATACTTTAGCATCCCAAAACAATTATGCCATGACCTTTCCTGCTGATGGAACCGACATCGTCTTCTTTCATCATCATCATCATTACTAAGAAAGACATCCAGGGGGTCAGGGACTTATCAAGGGATGCCACATACTACAACACACCAGCTATCATACTTATTCTTGAATTCATTCACACTGCTTGCAGTCACAACATCCAAAGGCAATCAATTCAAATCATGCACCAACCACTGAGAGAAAAATCTAGCACTTACACCATTCTTGGTTGCCTTCATTCTCAGCTTCCAAGGATGCCTTCTTGTCCTTCCCCCCACCCTCCATAAATTGAAAAATTCCATCAATTGAAATCCTGCATGAACCTTTCAGAAGTTTGTAAGTCTCAATCATATCGTCCCTCTTTCTCCTGTTTGCTAGTGGCTGCAGTCTACAAATTCTTAATCTGTTTTCATAATCAGTATTCCACAATCCTGATATCATTTTTAACACTCTCCTTCATACTTTCTCCAATATATCAGAATCAGAATGGAAACCAGGAGACCAGACCTGTACATAATAGTCCAAATAAGGTCTTATCAAGGCCTTGTAAAGAGGCAAAATAACATCCTTATCTTTACATGTGAATGTTCATTTCAGCGTTGCAATTATCTTTTGAGTTGTATTTGCAATCTTTGTCACATGGCCCCTGAACTTCAACTTTCTATCTATTAACACTCCAAGATCCCTAGCCTCATCAGTTTCTTCTAGCCTAATCCCACCAATGTAATACAACATTGGATATTTAATCATGCCAAAGTGAATGATTTTACATTTACTTACACTGAACTGACACCCATTTTCCCATGCCCACAATTCCTATTCAAATCAGAATGATTTGAATAGGAACTGTGGGCATGAGAAAATATTCAAATACTGCATATCAGCAGCAGCATTCCTGATTTAGTTGTGCGTCGCTTGTCAGATCGTTCTCAATATCATTAATGTATAGATTGAATAACAATGGACTAAGCACTGATCCTTGTGGTACACTTTTTTTTTTTTTTTTAATCTTTGTACTGGTTATGGGCAGTACTACCCTTACAGGGCACACTGGTGGCATGGCGCTGCCACCAGAGAATGACTAAATGATAACTAGAACAGGCATAGGGTAAAACACTTGTAAAGGTCCTCAAGGAAAGAACTTTTATCTCCTTCTGCATACACCCAAGCTGTTTTAAGTCCTCATAGCTATCTGCGCTTTATACGTCATGTAAAGAGATGGTGGAGCTAGTAAACCTCAGAGTTGCCCCAAGCTCCTCCCGTATCTTACTAACTAGATCTCGGTTATTCTTATAATAGTTTACCTTATTATGATGGCCATAATAATATGGTAAAACGTATGCATCAACTACCCAGACGTCACCATCTCTTTTAATCACTAAGTCTGGCTTATGCAAACCCGTGGAGGTCCTATAATGTGGTTCCAACGAGGTCTCCCAATCTTTGTTCATAAAGCGGTTGTTCAGAATGGAGACCACGGTGTCATGCCTCCATACACAGACCTCATGGGTGTGAAAGCAACACTGGGTTATATGAGACAATGTCTCACTGCAGTGGCAGCCAGTCCTACAGTTTGAGTCATCACTATCCCCATCGAGCTGTGTGGGCTCGAGTGGGCAGGGCATTGATCCTCGTCCTGATAAGGTCAATATACTAGAACCCAGGGAGGAGTCTGGTGCACTGTTCTGTAGATGGTGCTCTTTTAAAAGAGTCATATCTGGTGCCTCCCTTGCTTGATTGGGTAAGGGACCAGATATGACTCTTTAAAAGAGCACCATCTACAGAACAGTGCAGCAGAGATGCCCATCTCTTGTGTTCTGTGGGTGCTGACTCGATTAAGGTATACCTCGATAATAGGACCAGCCTTTAGCCTGCCTAAAGTCCTTGTATTAATGGGCTACAGAAAGCTTCTCTGCAGACAGGGGAAGAAGATAGTTCTAACTTCGTGATTCTGGACAGCTGCAGGAGTGGAATCATCAGCCATCTAAGTGATGGAACCTCGAATCCGGCTTCCTTCACCCTCACGTGGAAATATGCAGTACGGGTGTCAGGAGGCAGTCAGAGCCATGATCTCACAGCTGAACGGATAGCCCTGTCCATTTGGGACAGTACCGAGATATATGTCCTACCAAGCACCAACTTGTGGTAAAAGTGAGGTAAGAGATAGTAGGAAAGGAGAAACAGTCTTTGCTGGGGCTTGAGAGGAGCTTTCCTCAAAGAAGTGATCCCAGCTTCTATCCTAGAAGCTGGGATCACTTCTCATCCATAGTAATAAATCCAAGTCTCATCCATAGTAATAAATCAATGCACAAAATCAGTTTTATTCTTATTAAAACACTCCAAGCACTGTTCAGAGATTTTCATGAGAATGTGTTTTTGATCTGCTATGAGCAAGTGCGCCACCCATCTTGCACAAAGCTTTTTCATTTGCAATTGTTCATGCAAAATGTGTCCTATATGTTCTTTTGAAATGCCTATAGTCTCTGCAATTTCACACGCTTTGACTCGCCAGTCATCCAATACCATATCGTGCACTTGATCAATGATTTCTGGTGATGTTACACTTTCTGGACATCCTCCACATGGATCATCTTCAAGGCTGGTACGACCACATTTAAACTCGACAGTCGATTTCTTAATTGTTGAAAACGAAGGAGAAGGGTGCCCATAAATTTTTATGAACTTCGAATGAATTTCTTTTGGCGTTAAACTTCTTTTACAAAGAATTTTATAACCGCACAATACTCAATTTTATTCATTTCAAGGGAATACAGACAACATTTTTGCTTCAGACAGCTGTATAAAACAAACTACTTGATAGAATGACTTGCAATATCACTTGGATGCTTATGACAGATGTACCAACTTAGGAAAAAAAATAATCTTGCCAATAGTGCTGCCATCTATGGTCGAGGCCAAGAACTTTTCAGACCTTCCTTGTATATGGGATAAGCAGTAATAAAGGAGACTGGGCAATGGCAGGTGAGATGGGAAAATCACAACAAAAAGGCAGCTTGGGTAGGACTGATTACAGACCTAAAAATGAACTGCTGTGTTTATTTACATATACCATGAGTCAAAATAATTGAGGAGAAAATTAGTAAATAATAATATTTGGTTTACCGATCAAGTGTTGATCAATTTTATTAACTGAACCAAAGTTGTATAATACTTTCCTCTCCCTATTCCAGAAAACAAAACTTCTCATCACTAGATAAAAGAACTATTCGCGAGTTAAAAAACAACAAAGACATCGTAATACTTAAAGCAGATAAAGGAAACAGTACTGTAATACTGAACTCAAAGGACTATGAGGACAAAGTCAACCATCTACTATCTGACTTGTCTGTATACCATCTTTTAACAAAAGATCCGACATTAAAAAACCACAATGATACCAATGAATTACTACGCAATTTATCCAACTGGCCAACAGACTTGATTAAAAAACTAAAATCGATGCATCCTTTAACTCCGAGACTCTATGGTGTGCCAAAAGTGCACAGAGATGGTGTTCCTTTACGCCCAATCATTGATACAATCAACTCTCCTACCTATTTATTGTCAAAACATTTCTTGAAACTCTTACAGCAACACATCCACAACTCAGAGAGTTACATCAAAAACTCTGGACATTTTGTGGAAAAGCTAAAAAACATCAAGATATCGGATAATGATCTTCTACCCAGCTTAGATGTCACCTCTCTCTTTACAAATGTTCCTGTAGTAGAGGTCATTGACATCTTAAGTACCTTGTTCCCACAAGATATAATCTCATTGTTTGCTCACTGCCTAAACTCCAATTATTTTTCTTGGAAAAATAAGATCTATCAACAATTAACAGGCTTGGCAATGTGGGGAGCCCACTCTCACCTTCATGGGCTGACCTCTTTATGGAAGACTTAGAAAACAAAATCTTATCACAAATTTTTCCTAAACCTAAAATTTGGTTTAGATATGTGGACGATATCTTCATCGTATGGAACAATAACAAAGATGACATATATGATTTTCTCAAAAAGATCAACGCCTTCCATCATTCTATTAAATTCACTCTGGAACTTGAAAGAGAAAAACAACTTCCGTTTTTAGCATCTTAATCAAAAAACAAATTGATGGCAGTATAAATCTATTGGTGTACAGAAAACCGACCAATACAGGTCGCTACCTACATTTCAAATCCTCTCACCACATCTCACATAAACTCAGCATTGTACACATGTTAAAGAAAAGAGCGATTCGCATCACAACAGACAACAAGACCCTTCAAGATGAGTTAAAATTTATTTCCAACAATCTGTACTTGAACGGCTATCCAAGAAGACTAGTCAATAAAGTCCTTTTCTCTGAACCACCACAAAGAGAACAAGAAGATATTCAATATATAAAAACGATTGCAATTCCGTTTGTAAGTGGCATCTCCAACAAGCTCGCCAATCTCCTCAAACAACACAAAATAAGAGTAACATTTAAACCAATAGAATCTATTCGTAAACTACTAAGATCTCCAAAAGACAATCATCCTTTCTATAAATATGCTGGAGTTTATAATATTCCATGCTCGTGTGGCTCTAGTTACATCGGACAGACTTCGAGAAGCCTCGAAATCAGGCAAAAGGAGCACATTGGCTATGTCAAAAACAACAGCCAGGACATTTCTGGCCTATCGTCTCATTTCTCTACAACTAACCATGTGATCGAGTGGGACAAAAGCTGTTCCCCTTACATAGAGGAAGATTACCATTCAAGAATTTTCAAAGAAGCAGCCACAGTCGCCCGTTCCACTGTAAACCTTAACAGAAACCAAGGCCTAATATTCCCAGAGATATGGAAAACCCTAATCAGAACCTTAAAAACGGAAGAAATGAACTTTAATACAAACTACAGAAAGTTCCTCAGCAACAGCTAGCTGATCTTGTACACGCGATACGTGTTTCACTCACGTTCGATACTATTTTATCTGTAATTATTCTAGTCAGTTTTGCAGTTACGCATAATCGTGAGATTGTTTAAACCTATATGTAAGTGCCCTGAAGATGCCAACAGATAAGTGTGGTGAAACTAGTTGGTTCGGTTAATAAAATTGATCAACACTTGATCGGTAAACCAAATATTATTATTTACTAATTTATGATCAAGAAAATAACCTTCATGATGAGGAGAAAATTGTTGGAATAAGTGAAACATGAATGGATAAAGAGGAAATAAAATAGAAATAAAAAGGAAGATAAAATTGTTCCACTTCGAAAAAAGTACTGATAAGGCTACAAATTATAGCCTTATCTGTATATCTGGAATTGTAGTTAAGGTGCTGGAGAGATTGGTGAGAACCTGGATACAGAAGTCAGATGAAAACACTAGTAGTCTCTGGGTGCTTGTCAACATCAGTTAGTAAAAGCGAGACCATGTTTTATCAACTTACTTATTATCATACAAGTATCTCCATAAGGTAAGAAGACTCATAGCAGTAGATTCATTACTCAAACAATACTATCATAACTCTGCCTAAACTCGATGAGTGATGAAGCACTTACAAAACTTCTGGCAAACCATTCTAAACTATCCTCCACGCAAAAAATCTAGCCCAAAATGCCCTTGCTAACCATACTCTTACACAATTTCCATGGGTTACACCTGTTTTTTCCTCTCCTGCCATATACTGAAAAAGCTCTTCAGTGCCAATTCCATTTTAATAACTTATGTGCTTCTATCATGTCATGTCTTACAAACTATCAGATAGCTTTTTGAAATCCATAGACCATCAGTCTCTTCTCCTATGGAGCATTCCATAGACCTGCCACAATCTTTGTAACCCAAATGTGCACAGCAGTCCAGATGAGGAATTATTATTATTATTGCACAGGCACATCCAGGAGTCCTAATACTCATAATTTGAGCCCCAAACTATCAACACAATATCTATTGTACCTCTCCCTGAAACCATTAGCAGACAAAGCACTCACATCTGACTCAGGCAACCAATTCAATTCATTTACCACTCTCCCATAGAAAAATGTAGTCCTCACGCCCTTGTTAACCACACTCTTACCCAACCTCCAGGGATGACCTCTGGTTCCGCACTCCCCAGCCAAGTGCTGGAACATTTTCCCAACATCAATTCTATAAAAGTCTTTAAGTAACTTAAATGTTTCAATCACATATCCCCTTTTTTGCCCATCGACCAACTTTTGCGATCCAAACCCTCAATCTATCCTCAAATAGAGCATTCTACAGACCACTCACCTCTGGATCCTCTCCCCCACTTCCTTATCCCAAGAAACCCAGATGACCAGACCTCAGCACAGTAATACGGATGTGGTCGTATCAAGGCTTTATAAAGAGGAATGATAAATCCCTTATTTCTACTTGTTAGTGTGTTCTTCAATAACCAAGTAATTCTGTGAGCTACCCTGGCTACTTTAGCAATATGCCTTCTAAACATATCAGCTCTGTATTTACTACTACTATCCCCAAATCCCTGGCTTCATCAATTTCCTGGAATCAAGTTCCCTCAATGTGATACACAGCTTGTAATTTTTGTATCCCAAAATGCATAACTTTATACTTTTCCACATTTAACTGACATCCATAATGTTTTGCTCATACTGGCAGCCCACTGAAACCATCCTTCAAGCTCTCTACATCACCTTGATTAATTATTACTCTACTCGACTATGCATCATCAGCAAACCACTGAATATCTCCCTTCAAATTATTTCATCATTTATGTATCAATTAAATAGTAGTGGTCAAACAGAGTATCCATTCCTAAATGGATACTCTATTCACCCATTCCTGATAATACTCATCAGGAATGGATGGATTGTTATCCACCCATTCATGAATTCTCTTTTTGAGCTACTTTTCCAGTAATTTTACCACCACTTCTAAGACCTAAGATACTAATTAGTCTATAATTTGCTGCCACAGACTTAGATCCTCCTTCATGCAAAAGAATTATTTTGCCCTTCCTCTCTCTTAGGACTTTGCAAAGCTGACTTAAACAACCTGGTCAAGGGCATCGCCAGTTCCCCTGCACCTTCTCATAAAACATGAGCAATATAATAAGTACCTCTAATTCTTCAACGTGTTTTCACGTAAGTCCCTGTCACCTCTGTCACAACAATATCTTCACTTGGATGATATATCCTTGCAAAATGATCACTGAATAGCTGAACAATTTCATCTGCCTCCATTACCTATCTACCATCTGCAGTCATTAAAGTTTTTGCTCCATAGTCATTCTCCCTCCTACTTGTCACATATCGAAAAAATTCTTGGGGATTTCCCAAGAATTTTTTTCTTATAATTTTCAAAATATTTTCAGAATATTATAATTTTAATTATAATTTTCAGAATATTTTCAGCTAATTTCTTCTTATAATCTGATTTTGCCTTGCTAGTCAACTTTCTTGTCTGACCCTTATACTATTCATGAGTTAAGCTGGTCACCTTTCTCCATATATACCTTCCAAACTATTTTTTTTTTTTTAAACTCATACTTAGCCAGTCCGGTTGGCTAAACGGTTAGCGTACCAACTCTCCAACCAGCAGGTCATGGGTTCGAATCCCACCGTGGGCATGGATGTTTGTGATTGTCTTTAAGTGGAAGACGAATCTCATTGCCCAGTGTGAGACCACTGTCCTGCTTATTGGAGGCCTGAAGTGGCTGAAAAAGTTCCATGTGTGGTCTCTAGAGCAGAGCTTCCAGACCATGTAAAAATAAATAAAAATTACAATATATATATATGTGTAGAAAGTTTTTTATTTAATAAGGTCAAAGCACCTTTTGGTAACTTGTTTTGGTAAAATACTTATAAGCTTTGTATTACTTAACCTTGGTATTTCTAAGCCTGGCTCCCACTGATGAGACCTCAATAAAGGTCGAAACCGGTCTGGGTAGTGGCCCCTTGCCTTTAATGCATAGCATCATACATCTCCTCTAGGAGATGGGCTTTGCATTAAAGGTAAATATTAAGAATAGTGATCAGAGATTATTCCAACTTTACCACGAGTTGCCTAGATTTACGGGTCACTTAGACTTGCATTATGTGCAGGCACTAACTTGACTTATTTGTCTGTTTGCTTACTTGGGAAATGGAGTAAAAACAGGTTTAAAATAGCTTGGTATCTTTAATGTGTGTGTGTGTGTGTGTGTGTGTGTGTGTGTGTGTGTGTGTGTGTGTGTGTGTGTGTGTGTGTGTGTGTGTGTGTGTGTGTGTAGGAAGATTGATTTACTTGGTTGATATACATTTTTTTTAAAATATTGAATGACTAGATGTTTTCATTTTTATCGGTTTCTAGTCATTCAATATTTAAAATATATATATATATAAAAATTGACAAAAAAAAAATCTTTAGCCCACCTATGGTACAATGTACTATAGGTTGAGTAATAACCTTTCTTGGGTGATAAACACATAAAAATAAATAAAGAAATACATAAAATATTGATAATACTCATCCATCTAACTCCTACCCAATTTACCCTCCTTACCCTGGATATACACAGTGTGATATTTCTTCCTCCAGATACTCCTTGGCTATCTCCCATGCACTGTGAAGATCCTTCCCTTGCAGATCTTTATGCCATGGTACTGCTTTAAGCTGCCTCTTCAGTGCATCATAATCACCTCCCTTGTAATTCCATCATCATCATCATCATCATCATTTACCCACTTCTTAACTGGGATTTTCACGTTTTGCCAGCTTCCAAGTCAAGACCACATGATCACTTTCTCCAAATGGGGGCAATGTAGCCACCTTAGCAATGGACAAGTCTTCTGATCCTATAACAAGATCCAACACTCTTGTACCCCAAGTCCCCCTCCATTAAATTATGCTTCAAGTAGTTATCTCTCAGTAAGTGTATAAATTGCATTTCCTTTCCTGCCATGTGATCTTTCTTCCTTCCAAATCTATGTCTCTGAAGTTGAAATCTCCCATAATAATTACTCGACTTCCACTCATTGCACAAATTTGCTGATACAAGTATTCTGCATCATCCATGGCACCCCATAGCCGATAAAAGGAAGCAATTTTATATTTTGTCCTACTGGCTTCAATCTCACACCAGATTGACTCAAAAGAACTACCATCTGCACAACTGACTTCAACTCTTTTTGGCAGCAATTTATCTGCTATCATCAGCAGTACCCCACCTCTTGTCCTGTCTAATTTATCTTCTCTGAAAATACTAAATCCATCACATTCTATTCATGTAACTACATCATCTGATGTTAGCCAAGTCTCACAATCGTGCAGTCGTCTAGTACTATATGAAAGCCTTATAAAGGGGAACAATAACTTCTCTAGCTGTGCTTGTTAGTGTGTTCTTCAACAACCATATAATCTGATGTGCTATTTTTCCTCGCATTGCAATATACCCACTAAACTTTTAACTCCCTCTCTGCAATCACCCAAATGTCCCTAGCCTCATTAGTTTCCTGAAATACATAGCTGGTGATTTCTTCCCAAAGTGCTCCAACCTTACACTTATGCACATTAAATTGGCAGCCATATACCTTTGCCTGCACTGCATGATCATTTAAGTCATTCTGAAGGATCTCTACATCACCTTTATTTACATTTCCCAGTTTTGCATTATCAGCAAACTGAATATTTCCCATCAAATTATTTCTAAATCATTAATATACAAATTAAACAATAGGGGAACAAGTACTGAGCCCTGTTGTACACCACTCATCACCTGCCTTCTCCTGGACTCCATAAACTACTCTTCGATATCTGTTCATCAGCCACCCTCTAATCCAAAAGTATAGAATCCTTTCTTTTAGTGTTACACGGTGATCAGCATTCATTTTTGAAGTTATGGATTCTATAATTGTGTTAGAATAACTCTTTTTTTATTATCCCGACGTTTCCATCTTCATATCAAGATCATCATCTGGAGCATACATAAATATACAATACAAGCTGTGTTACATATCAAACGTAAGCTAGAGAAACAATGATTTGATCACATGTTACTCACTGGCATGACCTCTAGTGGGAAAAAAAAAAATAAATAAATAAATACATCAAGCTAATTTAATTTTTGATTACATGAATAAACATTCTTGCTTACAGATGGTTTTCCTTCCAGTAACAGTGATGTCCTATTTCTGTTATTACAATTATTATTTTTGATTTAAGAAAAAAAAAATTACATCATGTCCTATTTTTCAGTATTAAAGTTGTCATTATAGATTTAGGATCCTGGATTTTCTAGTCCTGTTTATAGTTGTTCTTAGAGAGGAAGGATTCGCGGGACGAATATATGCCTCCCATATGTATGGGATTTTTAGACCATCATTATTGTTTAAATTGGGGTGGTTGATAATGATCTCACAAGCTTCCTTAAATTTGCATTCATACCATGTGTTGGTGTGATGTAGACAACTAGTGCTTTTCCAGTCAATTCTATGTAAGGTGTTCAGAGCATGATCAGAAAGGCCAGCTTCACCATAATTATTATATTTGATGTGTCGTTTATGTTCTTTTTGTCTGATCGGAATTGTGCGTCCTGTTTCTCCTATGTATGGTATGTTGCAGGTGCAGTAAATACAGTAAACTCCAGGGTGGCCAGCAGAGGGAGAAGGTCTTTGGATGAGTTAAGTAAGCTTTTTAATTTTGCAGGAGGTTTAAAGGTGGATTTGAGGTTGTATTTTTGTAGCACTCTGTTTATTTTGTCTGATGTCCCTTTAATGTAGGGAATGGTTATAGTTTTACTGTAGTCTGGTTTGTCTTTGTTTTTTTATTGAGCTCTTGTAGAGAATTTTATTAATAGTGTTTTGGCTATATCCATTTTTTTGAAAAGTATTACTGATCACTTTAAATTCGTTTTTCAGTGCCTGTTCACTGGAGCAGATCTTCAGAGCCCTGTTTTTTAGAGTATTGATGAAACCTAGTATATATGAACAAAAGTATAGAACTCACTAAAGCAAGACCTGTCTTTCACCAATGTCTTCAATACCTTAATCACCACTCCTGAGAGGCTATTGACCTATAAGCTGTTATTTATCTTAGAACCTTCTTTATGCAGTGGAACTATTTTTGCCTCTTTCCTGCTCTGATGCTTAAATTAAACATCTCAGTAAGAGGAGATGATAATTTCCTTGCACATTCTCATAATACACAGGCCAATATGCCATCTAATCCTATGGCTGTGTATGCATGGAGATCCTGCAATATTTGAAGCACCTATATTTCGTCAATCTCTATTCTCCTATAAGTCAATGTCATGCCTGGCAATGCAATGTCACCATCTCGATGGTACACCCGAGAAAAATGCTCACTCAGTAATTCAACTATTTTAGTTTCCTTCTATTAGCTTTCCACTTTCAGCACTCTTTAAAGCCATTGTTACATAGTTATTCCTCCTGCGAATCAGAAGGATAACTCCTACCTGATTTATCCTTCTGATTCTGAGTATACAGTCTGATACTGCTTTCTTCAAACACTGCTTACTTGACCACCCACAAATTCTTACCCCTCCAAAATTATTATGCTGTGGCACTACAGAAAGCTGACTCCTCAGTTTGTTATTTGTAAATCAATATACATATATATATATATCCATTCTTAACAGAAAATTCTGCAAACCTGACAATCTGATGCACAGGTGAAGGAATGCATTGGGATTAGGGGAGTTGTCAAGGGCACCGGTATGCAAAGGGTACTAGTGGCAGGATATATTAGCAATTTTCAAAATTGTCACAATAAAAAAAGCACTTAGCCATGCTGCTACATAATCAAGACTACATGATCACTTTTCCAAAGTAGAGGCAGTGTGGCTAGATTCATTACTTAAGTTCTGTGATGCTATGACCAGATGCAGCAATCTCATACCACATGCCCCCCCCCCCTCCATTACATGCTGCCTCAGGTAATCTCTCTCAGCAACTGTATAAATTCCATTTCCTTGATTCCCTGCAATTATTACTCCTCCCAATCTATGTTCCCATAATTGAAAGCCTCAATAATAATTTCTCGACTCTCACTCGAGCTAATTTGTCAATGCATGTCATCTGCAGAGTGTAGATGACATGCATTGACAAATTATGCCTCCTGAATTACAGCAGTAACCAATTGTATTTTTCATCCTGTTGGCCTGTATATACACCAGATCTTCCCTCTGCATCTCTGTCTTCCTGATGCTTCCACTCTTTTTGGCTTCAGTTCTTCTGCTATCATTTGCTAAGCTCCTCTAACCATCCTGTTTCTTCTGTCCTCTAGGAAGATACTATATACTTTGCATTCTATTCTTAAAACATACTCAAGTGAACCAAATCTCACTAATGCCTATAACTTTTAGTGAACAATTTTAGTGCGGATGCACTTTCACATAAGAAATTAACATACAAAAGAACATGCCAGCTTATTCCAAACTCCTTCTTATTACTCTTATTCTTATTTCCTCTTGCTCTACTACTCATCTGTTATTAATGTGCTCTATATTCCAGACTATTTGGCAGAATGAATATTGGTTCTGCATCCCAGCCAACAGGCTATGGCTAATCCCACTGTGAAAAGGACCTTTGTGAAAGTCTTTAAATAATAGATAAGTATCATCACTCAAGTAAAAAAATCAACATCATGATTATTGGAGAAATTTCTGGTTGAAATGGGTAACCAGATTATCAAGCCTATCCACAGTATCAAAAATCTGTGATTAGTTTACAACTGTTCCGGAGTTGTAAACCGAGGACTGACTTCTGACACTGTTGTTCTCCAACTTTTACATAAAGTAAACCATAACAAATAACCTTCCAGCACATAACACAAACAGCTTGCTATGCTTCCTCTGGCCTTTCTTCAGAAAAAAACCAGAATCTTCTCTCTTGTCTTGGAAGATTCTAGGATTTCCATTAAGTTCAGATTTTTTTTCTCTTTTTGGGCTGACCTGTACCTCTAGCTTTTCCAAATAAAACATGTAATGTACAAAGTCCCTTCAGATTCCATAAACTAAGTGCCCTTTCCTGCTCAAGACAGTCCTCCTCACCTGTACAACTGCTGACATTATATAAATCCACCCAACCTTGAATACCGTTCCTACATACTGAGTGCACCAAAAATCTCTCTAAAGAGGATAATCTGGTTAACAAGTAACCCCTCTATCACAAATTCACTCCATTCCATTTTCAGAGATATTCTCTTTCTAGTTCATCTCTTCTATAGGTATTTTCATGACATTTCTCCACTCAGGTAGCTACCATCATTCATTCAGTTTAAGCCTGTAAGAACATGAGTAGTTGCTGGTCAACATTTACTGTCCAGAACTCCCCAAACTTCTCTTCCTCCTCTTTCATTCCACCTATCTTTTATAGTTTTATACATTCTGCCTCTGTTGTGTTCTCATATAAGTAATAAAGGAAAGCTGCTTGTTTTACTTTAACAGAGTTAGTGTTTTCATTCATATTTTAAATCCATTCTATCTTGATACTTTGTCTTACCTAAAGATTCAGCCCCATTCATCTTTTGTTTAATATGTGTCTCTTCAATAATTTGTTTTACTAATTGTTGGTAAAGGTTTCTAATATTTTCACATAATAAGTACAGAATGTTTCAGAAGGGTGTGTACAATGCTGCAGGAGAACAGAGAATAACTCGGGAAGACATACAAAAGCTGACTGAGTGTCATAATGTAGTGAAACATAAATTTTTGGCCATGTAACTTTATTACTAAATGACAACACTAGATGGCATGATACGTCACACCATTTGAAAATGGCAACATTTGACAGTGCAGAGTGAGCATGTTGTGTGTTTTGGTTTGAATAAAAATGAAATATAAAAGCATGGTCTGCTAATCCTGACTTGCCATAATAATGGTAGAGAATGTATTATGTTCTTCCAAGAGGATATTTACAGATCTTCCTGTCTGCCCATAGTAGGCCATGTCACAGTCACAAGGAACTTCATACACTCCAGGGTATGCTAGAGGGTGAAGTTTATCCTTAGGCAAGCAGATCAGAGTTGCTAATATAACATGAGGTTTGAATGTGGTATTAGATAAACACTCACAACTGCAGAATTTGGGGAAGCGAAAACCACACACCATCGTAGAACATGTTCGCGGCATCCCAAAAGCTAACATTTCTTGCATCATAACCAAAAAAAGTGAATGGACCTTTCTTTTTTCTGAGTCTACCGTTACTGGTGGCATGTATCTGGACATGCTAAAAGGGTACCACAAGTAAATGACGATGACCATGATGGACACATTTCCAGCAAGACAGAGCACCTCCTCATTACCTGACAGATGTAAAGTCATACCTTGACACCCATTTTCCAGGCAGATGGATTGTTAGAGCAGCACCTGTAGCATGGCCACCATACTCCCCCAACCTTACACCATTAGAATTTTTCTTGTGGGGCTTTGCAAAAGATCAAATGTCTGTACCACCACTACAAACCAAATCAGATGAGCTGTGTTCCAGAATTACTGCCGACATTGCTGAAGTTAGCCAGATATGATCTGCTGTGTGTGGCAGGAAACTGATTATAGATGGGACATCAGCAAAATTACTGGAGGCAGTCATATCGAACTTTAACTGTCTGTGTTGAAACTTCAAGTATTACATTTGATTTCTATCTTCTATTGTCATTCAAAGTTGTATATCCTCTTTTGAAACACCCTGTGTACTTAATTCTTCCTTCCAGTGGTTTTTCCTTGGTGTTAATTTCTTGTCAATACTTTTATTTTAATAATACTGCAAAGTGATCGCAAGCAATATCAACTCCTCTGAAGATGGTGTCTGTCACACAGTTTTCTATTTATAGTTATGCAACAACAGATAAAAGATCCAAATCCCCTAGCTTTCCAAGTATATTTGTTTATCATTTTTTACTCAAAAAATGAAATATATATGCGTGTGTGTGTGTGTGTGTGTTATTTGTAAGTCAGTAAAATTCAGAAAATTTCTTAGTTCCTTTCTATTTTTATTTATCTGATTCTCAATGAAAATGTTTATAACATTAGGAAGGAAATGATTGTTATTCTTACATTAACATATCAACAGTATCATTACATAGCATTTTTGGCTTCATATATTAAGCTGTTTCTGCAGGTCTTCGTAAATTTTCTTTATCAATTCCATCCTTTGATGTAGACGCGAAAAAATAATATGATGGCTGCAGCATATATTCAGGCAGTCTACTCTGTTTCCCTCATTTATGAAGATAGAATTTTCTACTTTATTTTTCCAAAAGAATAACTTTCTACTTTATATTTTATCCAAAAGAATAACTACACTATAGGTTGCTCTTTTATTCTGATCAACTCTACTAAATATAAATTTCCAATCTGACTTGTACATTTAAGTTATTGATTTGTTTCTGAAATGAATGCTATGTTAACATGTCTATCTAAATAATGCTTTATTAGGTCTTCTTTTTTAGGTGATAATCCTCTATAAGTTAATAAATCCTCGATACTATGGCCTTTACCCTTTTCCATTTGAATGACTATACTACAATTTCTGTATCAGCTTTGAAGTGTGTATATGTCCATATTTACATGGATATGATTCAGTCCATTGGAGTCAATATAACCTTTGGATATTATAGAAATAATATGGATACAAAGCATATATATTTGATATAATTTACTTGTGTGGCCATTTGGGTAGTTAACAGTAATAGTGAATATTTGAAATAAACTAACAATGTTGTGTATGTGTGCAACACTGTTAGTTCACACTGCATTTTCAATAATTGTTAGAACAATAGTCTCCATGAAGAACATACATACCAGACATAAACAATGTTCAATACCTTACATCCTCTTATAATATTTTACCCCAAAAAAACAAATTGATTTTAGTAAAATTATGGAGACTACAACAGCGTTAGGAATAACTACTTTACTTTCCCTACATTTCAACCTTCATATTAAGGTATAATCATCATCTGGAGTATACACATATATATACAAAGACAAGCTACATTACATTTCTAACAATAAGCCAAAGTGATAATGATTTCATCAATCCTTATTCTACTGTCCTGACCTCTAACAGAAAAAAAAAAAACCTACATTAAAGCTAAAGGAAGCTGATAAATACCAAATATATATCCTTTACCATGCAAATGAAATCTTTGCATTACTTCAACCTTGGTATCACCTCTGGGTCTGGCTCCCACTGATGAGACCTCGATAAAGGTCGAAATCGGTCTGGGTAGTCACCCTTCCCATAATGCATAGCATTATACATACCTGTAAGGATATGTGTTTTGCATTATGGGACACTAAGGCAAGTGATGTGAAGTCATAAGTTTCTATATACGAGTCACCCCAGTCCTAAAAATAGTTCAGGCAAAAACTTGCTTGCATACACTTGGATAAAGGATTAATCCAAGTATACAATTTCTTGGTATCTTTAATTTATATGTATTTACACACATTTCTTAATCAAATGCACACAAGAGCACAAGTGTAATAATATACCTTGTTGAAGGTGGTGGTGGTTCTTCCTCTTCTTCTTCTTCCTCCTCTTCATCATCACTAAGATCAGAATCTACATGGATCCTTTCTTCTGCTGTGGCTCTTAAATAGGAAATTCTTCTTGCAACATGGTGTTCATCATGATCTGCTGCTAATAAAAAGACAAAACAATAAAGAAAAGGTACCAACTATACTTATCAAAACACACATCCACACCCATATTATGTACTAGGATAATCAAAACCCATAATTGTTTTGGATTCTGGCAATATGCCAAAATCTACTGAAGAAAGGAGGAAGGAAAAAGATATAGCAAAGTGAACTGCATAAACAGAATACACACAATTTCAAATGCCTTAGTTACTATATCAGAGAGAGAGAGAGAGATAGATAGACACATGGAGCAGAAATACCAGATCCTGTGGTTTAAAAAGGGTGGCAAGTTTGAGGTTATGTTGTGAGTGATCAGTGTAATATAGTGATTATGTAAAATTTGTGAGTTTTATCTATTATATTGTATATTTTTTTCTTTAGATGTTTATAAGGTTTGTTTCAAAAATTTGGTAAAAAAATAAGTTAAACACATTTTTTTTTGGAAAGAATCACCTTTATTTCTCAACATAGTCTCCACTGAGGTCTACACATTTGGTCCAGTGAGTTTCCAATTTTTTCGTCTCATCTATAAAGTAGGATTTGTCAAATTGTGCAAAATACTCATTGACAGCCTCGTTCGAAGAAAATTTTTTCCCACCGAGCTCTATTTTTAAGTTTGGGAACAAGAAGAAGTCACACGGGGCCAAGTCCGGAGAATATAGTGGTTGTGGAACCAATTCGAACTTCAATTTTGCTACTATGATGGCCGATGTGTGGTTTAAAAAGGGTGGCAAGTTTGAGGTTATGTTGTGAGTGATCAGTGTAATATAGTGATTATGTAAAATTTGTGAGTTTTATCTATTATATTGTATATTTTTTTCTTTAGATGTTTATAAGGTTTGTTTCAAAAATTTGGTAAAAAAATAAGTTAAACACATTTTTTTTTGGAAAGCTCTATCTGCATTATCTTGATGAAAGACTTTTTTGTGCACCAATCTTCACCATTTTTTCTTCAGTTCTTCTTTCAAACGGTCCAACAATGATGCATAATAGATTCCTGTTATTGTCTTGTCCTTTTCCAAATAGTCTATCATGATAATTCCTTGGGAATTCTAAAAACAGTGGCCATCACCTTCCCAACTGACAAAACAGTCTTCGCTTTTTTCAGTGCTCTTTCATCAGGCATTGTCCACTGTTTTGACTGCTGCTTGGACTCAGGTGGTAGTGGTGGATCCAAGTTTCATCTAGTCATGAATTGATGCAAAAAATGCTGCGAATTACAATCAAACATTGTTGCCAAATACTGTCTTTTTACATGAGTTTTTGATCGACAGTCAACAATTGCAGCACCAATCGTGTGCGCACGACTTTTTCACGTGCAATTTTTCGTGCAGGATATTATACACCCATTCAGTTGAGATGCCTACAATCTCGCATGCTTTCACTTAGTGGTCTTCCATAACAATACCATGAATTTTGTCAATCATTTCCTTCGTAGTGACCTCAGTCGGGCATCAGTAGTGCGCTTCATCTTCGATAGAAGACCACGTTTAAACTCATTTATTGGAAGAAGAATGGAATTTGAGAACAATGTATCACATGTGGCTAAAATTTTGCCAGGCATCATGAAAATGATATGTGCTGACACTGGTATGAATGAATGAATTGTGTCGCCATCTATTGGAAATTTATCAAACTTTTCAAACGACCCTCGCACAGTAGTATATTAGAGTAGATTTTCATGTTTTTAGAGTATTTAGTGTCTATATAACATAGACCGCGCGGTTAGCCTAGTGGCTTTGCGCTTCGCAACCATATGACTGGGGAAGGAGTGTCCCAAGTTCGATTCCCGTTGTAGACGTGAGGAATTTGAGGATCTTCCTCAGGCATAGCCAAGTTAGCCGGTCTTGGGCGCGGTCAGTAGGGTTTTTTCCGCCAGTTTATCTGGCGTTTTTCATCCCGCAAACAGGCAAACCGGCCCCGTGAACATACACCTCTACAGTCAAAAATATATCTCCCCCAGCGGCAGACCAGGCGACGGGTCGGTTGGGAGTAGTACTAACAAGTAGTCGCATCTAAGTAACACGTGGACCCTGCATATGAAGCGGGAATAACGCGAAGAAGAAGAAGAAGAGTGTCTATATAACATATTTTTATTTTAAATTAAAGATACCAAGAAATTATATTCTTGGTTTAATCGTTTATCTAAGTGTAAGCAAACAAATTTCGCACATGAAGTAACTTCACGACTGGGCAACTTGAATGCAGAGGCTAATGATTTGATATCGCTTGCTTTAGAATCCTATAATGCAAAGTGCATATCCTTACGGACATGTATAATGCTATACACATTAAGTGAAGGGTCACTACCCAGACCAAGTGTAAGCCAAAAAAATTTGCATGTGAAGAAACTTCACGAATTTTTTTTTTTTATTGTCATATTGTAATATTAAATACAGCTGTAAAACGGTATCGAAACACAGAAGAAATTGAATGCTAACAATAATAGCATAGTAGTAAACAAGAGGGTTTTCTCTGCCAAAGCTGATATTGAAAATAATTTAACCTCTGAAATCGTAGATTAAAACAGATTATTAGACAGATGATGAAAGAATTACAGAAAGCTGAGTGACATTTAGAGGAATACAGGAAGAATATAAAAAAAGTTCATAGCAAAATGGAAAACAACAAAGCACGGAATCAGGTAAGTCAGTGCATAAAACGAAAATCTAGTTAAGTAAAGTTGATTGTAAAAATCAGGATGTTATTTGATATGGTGACTCAAAACATGCCATTGATGAGTGGGTTATAACATCAAGTTTTCCCAGAGCAAAAATAAAAATATAACACAAGTAATTGAAAAACAGAAAAGAAAATGAAAAGAGGTCATAACTCTGGTAAGTACCAATGACTTAACTAGCAATAAATTCAGTATGAGAGAGGATATGTCGTTAGTACATTACCTAGATATAATCGAAATGAATTATGAAGAAGGGCTATGATAACAAATGATTCAATGTGTGGGCTGCACAGAAGGAATGAATGCAAGTTTTAGGATGTGTGGAGTGAGTTTCAGGGAAGACTTGATTTATATAAGAGGGACAGCATACATATAAATGCATTTGGCATCGGGAGTCTTAAAAATTATTAACTGATATGAGATCTAACACACAGAGTCAAGGAAAAATTAATTTTGATGGGAGGAATCATGGAAATCTGTGTATAAGAGAGCAACAATTTTTGGTTAATAACCATCCCCATCATTAACTGTGTTAATGATGGGGATGGTTATTATTACACAAATGATTATGAAGAGAGAGAGAGAGAGAGAGAGAGAGAAAGAGAACGATTCTGTGTTCGTCCAGGTCAGACCTATCAAGCATGTCTAAAGATGTCATAAGTAAGGAACTACATAAGAACAGAGATTTGCAAGTTGTTGAACTGTGTCATGCAGATCACAGACAAGAGTATATAAAAGAGCATGCAGATAACTTATAATGTCTATACACAAATGCTAGGAGTATCAGAAACAAGAATACAGTTTGTTGCCTTGGTTTTTATATTGGGACTTCATATTGTAGGCATTAGTGAGATCTGCCTATCATCATCAGAAGAGGACATCATCATCAATTTCAGATATTTAATCCCAAGAAATGTTCAAGTTACTATGATATCACTACATGATTAAGTTTACACTAACATGCAGTGCAAACCCATATGATGCATTTTCCACAAAAGCATATGATGCTACAACATGATAGAAGAGGACAGCCGAGGAAAAACTGGGTAGATAGTAGATAATGCAAAACGAGTCGTGTTGAAAGAGTTTACAGGATTTGAGTCACCTGGCAATGGAAAAAGAAAAATGGCAAAGAATGGTGAAGCAAGCAACAGACACACCACAAACATTGGCCCATGAGTAATGATGATGAATCATATGCTCCAAAGGCTGCCAAGTAAAATATGAAATAAGAAATGTGTGGTGCAGTGCACATCACAGAAGACTCAATTTCTGAAGTTTTATATGATTGATTTAGATAAATAAGAAGAAAATAGTACAATTTTTAATTATTTTATAGAAAATAAGGTGTGTAACCCTTATGTAATAACTTAATCTTCAATTATAAACTGTTTTTGAAAATAACTGTTTCATAATCTCACAATTAGATGAACTTTATCAGATGAATTATCACAACATACATACATGGCACCGTCTTTCTCCTATATACCACTCCTTGTGTCATAGGATCAAGTTGGGAGGTCTTATCTGAAACTACAGGAGTAAAGCTGGTGGTTACAATGGAGCCTAAAATTATAAAGTACAAATAATATAGCTTCAATTATATAAATAATACTTCCTATAAAGCAAAGACAAGTATGAGATAACACCTACAGAAATGGCAATGTTTTACTAAGTGTAAAGACATACTTTCTTATATATATTGATGTTGAAATACCTGAAACTTTTGATGTGTGTCCCACTCAACATGAAAATAGTAGCATTAAACTTTTTCATGTTTCATAATAATTTTATTCTTCAATAATTACTACGAGCCTCTTTTACATATAATGGAACAATAATCTCCTTATCTGCTCCACTAAAGACCAACCACTTCCCCTAGACCTACCTGGTGTTTACCAGGTCCCTTGCAGTTGTAAACTGTCTTACTTTGGCCAAACAGGCAGGACAGCGAATATCAGAATTTCAGAACACAAGGACTACATCTGTTTTCACAAATACAGTCATTCTGGGCTTGCGGACCATGCTCTGGATAGACGCCACAGAATACGGTGGAAGAAAGCTACAGTGATACACCATAGCAAATACAAATTTGAAAGACTCTTAATGGAATCAGCCTCAGCCCTAAGATATTCTCCAAACCTCAACAAATTTGGTAGGCCTACATCTGCAGACCTTCAGCCCAACGGCCAAAAACACCTACTTAGTCCACTAGAGGGCACCATCAGGACTGTTAGGAGAACAATAGCTTCATCTCTTCATTCCCAGTTTCTGTGTTGTAGTGCCTACGTGCACGTAACTTTTTTGTAAGTTCCTTTAGAAAATGGCAATATGACATTGCCGAAATATCGGAAAATATTTATTAAAGTTTAATTTAATTTATATCCTTAACTACGTTGTTCTATTCCTTAAGTGTTTTAATAATAATCTCCTTAGTTCAACTATCAACATATCACCTTCCAGATCAATCTAAAGATGTCACATGAACATTGTCTTTCTTTTTTTTTTTTTTACTTATCCAAGAACTCTAATCATATTATTCTAAAGTGACTTGGAAGGGAAAAAGTTTTTCAAGCTATTCAACAAGCAGAACACTAACTTCACACCAGGCAATGAAAAGCATCTATCACCTAAAGGCATTTGCACACATTTATGCCACAGCGAGAATCTAATGCACATCTTGAGAGCAGACAGTTTTTCTGATGTCTCGCAAGACAGCATCAACTTGACCAAAGCCCACTAACACAAAAATAATACGATATTCTTAATATTTAAAATTAAGAATATAACATTACAAATTAATAGCAGAAACTTTTGTTAACATAATAATGCAAAAAAAAAAAAAAGAATATCTCTTGTTTATGATAAAATTAAGACATTTTAACTAAAGCTACATTTTGAGAAAATAAAATTTAGGAAAAACTTTCAATAACTCAATTTTAATTGAGCATCAGTAGATAAACACACACACACACATATATATATATATATTTATAAAGAGATTTAATGACTAAAACCGAAAAAATATGTAAGGCTTTAATGGTATAAAACACTACTAGTTTCGGCTTTTGACAGTCTTCTTCACGTGTCTTCTAAAAATAGGAAACGGTATTAAAAACACTGAAGTTTAAAACTGAGAAGCACAGGAAAATTGCAGTACATAACTGACATGAAAAAACGTATTTAAATTTGAAATACGTTTGAAAAATCGTATTTGAAAAAACAATTTGAAAAAATGTATTTCAATTTGAAATACGTTTTTTCATATCAGTTATGTACTGCAATTTTCCTGTGCTTCTCAGTTTTAAACTTCAGTGTTTTTAATACCGTTTCCTATTTTTAGAAGACACCCGAAGAAGGCTGTCAAAAGCCAAAACTAGTAGTGTTTTATATCATTAAAGCCTTACATATTTTTTCGGTTTTAGTCATTAAATCTCTCTATAAAAATGTATCAAAACAACCGAATCAATGTTCCTGAATGCATATATATTATTTCATTTGTTTTTATATATTTAAAATATATTTATTTAAAATATTATATTCTCATTGTATTCCTATACCCAAGCATAAACATAAGAATGAGGTAACTTCATGATCCAGTTATATAGAAGCAGTTGACTTCATATCAGCTGCCTTAATATCCCATAATGTAAAAACATCAAGGGAAGGTCACCACCCAAACCAGTTTTGACCTTTACTAAGGTCTCATCAGTAGTAGCCAGACCCATGAAGATTAAATCAATGTAGAAAATTTATGCCTTCTGAATCAATTTAACTTGGTATCTTCAATAAAGATCAAAACCAGCCTAGTTGTGATTCTTCCCTTAATCTTTTTTGCATTATGGGATATTAAAAAGCAAATGTGGAGAATACAACTTCATCTTCTTTAGCTTGATGAGCCTTTAAGGTTCTTTGCTTAAGTACCAACTTCTTCCATTCATTTCTGTCTTGAGCTTTTAGGGTCCAGTCCAGGAGTCACATTTCAATCAGGCCTCATCTTGAATGCTTGTTTAGCTATTCTCTCTTCATTCATTCTTTCCACTTGTCCACACTATCTCAATCTGAAAGCTCTTATTTCATCTGATAGAACTGAAGATCTATAGAGTCCATATAGTTATTATGTCATCTTCTCCATTTACCTGTTGTGTTATCTCTTACAGGTCCAAATATTTTTCTGAGGATTTTATTTTCAAAGATCTGCAAAGCTTTTGCATCTTGACCTCTTATGCTTCAGGTTTCTGTTCTATATAAAACAACAGATCTAACGATTGCCTTGTATATTTCTGTTTTAACTCTGCTTGACATATGATTGATAACAACCACGTTTTTAACTCATAGGCAATTGTTTATTTATAGTAGATGTATTTCCACCACATGTTTTGCTGTCTATATGACTAACAGCATCATTAAGGAGGTTACGTTACTTAACATAAATAAAAAAATGGCAAAAAAATAAATCATTTTTCCAACAACAGTTACTATCTATAGTTGAAAAGACTAGAATGATGGCCTAATCATGAGTCTCATTAAGCATGTTAAGTGCAGTCTTTTCATTGTTGTGTAAACTCTGTATGTGATTGCTGGCATAGGACAGGCTTTAATTCTACACATGCTAAATGATTGATAAATGGGACATGATTGAGACATATAAGATAGTCAGGGGTTGTTATCACATTGACATGGAAGAGGCGATCGCTGGAAACTGTATAAGGAGGATGAGGAGCAGGTTGTTTTGCATGAAGAGTGGTTGGTGAGTGGAATGCATTGCCTGAGCGTGTTGTAAATGTAGACACATTGAATCAGTTTCAAGCAAAGTTGAATGAGCATTGTGAGCAATAGTGTGTACTTCCCACAATGAGTCTCTTACTCCATGCAGGTCAGATGATGATAATAACAACAACAACAACAACCTCGGAGGACTCCTTGAACAATTTGTTGAAGTAATTCTCTTCTAAGAATGGCATGGAGGAGGCATTCCAATTTACCATGTGATGTTCTTTGAGGATGTGCACTATGAGTCCGCTTTGTTCTTCCCATTTGTTTTCAATGTGGCCCATATATTCTTTTTTGCAGATTTTGAAACTTCTCCCAGTCTGACCTATATATATCTTTCCACAAGAGAATGGAATCTTGTATAAACCCAGATGTTTATAAAATGAAACTTTGTCTTTGATGGAGTATAGAAAGCTTCGTAAAGTGTTGACTACCTTTAATATTTTGGCTATTTTTCTTGATGCATTGCAAACATGTGGTAGAGATACCATGCTTTGTAATTAATTTCTGTGGTATCACAGGGTGGTTTGTCAGAAAATAAGTTTCTTTAGTACCTTTTCTGAGTATCCATTTTGGAGGAACTGATGAAAGAGGACATGAAGTTCTTGTTTGATGTCATCATTTTTTAGTATGTTTGAAGCTCCATTTTTTCAAGGCTTTGAAATTTTTGATGAGAGTGATGGAATGAGCTTGCTTGTAGGTATAGGAAAGAAACCTGTGTGGGTTTCTTTCCTATAAACTTCTAACGATAATCTTCCAGCAATGATTTTGTTGAAAAGGATGTATAGGAATGATAATTTTCCATTCTCTTCTACATCTAATGTAAATTTTATCTTTGTATGTTGCATATTCAGAAATTATAGAAAATTTTCCAGATCTTTCTGCATGTGTTTCCAGAAAATAAAGATGTCATTCACATATCTTCATCATACACATGGTTTTAAGGTTGCCTGTTCTACAGCTGATTCTTCAAATTTTTTCCATGTATAAGTTGGTGATCAGAGGCAATAGAGGTGAGCCCATTATTTAGTAGTAAAATTTTCCTTTCCAAATGAAGATTTTAGGCAACGTTGGAAGAGACGTGATGTACAGAAGAAATAAGTTTAAGTATATCTAATGATTCTTGAACTGGGACATTTGTGAAGAACAAAACATATATCTAAACAGGCAAATATATCTGACAGGGAAATTTCAATATTTGAAAATTTATCAAAAAAAAATGTTTTGAGTTTTTTAAATACGTCTTTATGTCCTATATATAAGGCTTGAGGAGGTTAGATAAGTATTTAGAGAGAAGATATGTTGGAGAGCATCTGCCATCAACTACTAGACATAAAGGAATGTCTGTCTTGCAAACTTTTGGCATGCTATATAATCTCATGCTATATAATCAGAATGATTGAGTGTCTGGATTCCAGTTGTTTTTTTAAGATCTTCTGTAAATTCAAAAGTACTAAAGATTCAATCATTCATTTTTAAATGTGATGACCAAGTCAGATCATGGTCCATTTCTGAATATGTGGAAGATTCTGATAACATGGAGGTGATCTTGATGTCTACACTATTAAAAACAGGTGTCAAATTCCCTTTATCTGCCTTTAGTATAACATTTTCATCACTATTAAGCAAATTTTTCAAAGATTCTTTCTCTGAACCTGTGAAATTATTTTTTCATGTGTCAACTAATAAAACTAAAATGCTAAGTAATCCTGTGGATAGTGCCTCTTCATGAAATGACAGAAATTCAACAGTTTTTCAATGCTGGCCATAATGTCTACTTTTGGGATGTGTCTTCTTCACCCTTTTCTTATTTGCTTGGCTAATTTGATTATACATTTCATAGTCACTACCATCCACATTACCAGGTCTATAACAACATCCAACACCAAGTATTTCATTCCATTCACCACTATTTCACACCATACTGCCTCAAAACCACTGGCACTATTTCCCTCTTGCATCTCTACTTTGTATGGACATAATTCTTTCTCTATCATCAATAGCATCCCCCCTCCCTTTTTACCCCTTCTATCCTCACAAAACATATCATACCCTTCCATCTCTATCCCCGTCAGGATGTCATCCTCATCTAACTATGTCTCACTTATTCCAACAATTTTTGGGTGAACAGACTCAATTAGTGCAATCATTTCATTTGCCTTGTTTCTTATACTTCTAGCATTTGTATACAAACACAGCAGTTTATTCCTCGATCTAGAGCTAGTTCCACCGACACCACTTTTTTGATGCGACTTCTCCATGCTTAACTCAAGCAATTTCTTTTTCTCCTTATTTCTTTGAACCTTCTTCAGATCTAACTGTTTTTCCTTGATCCCAAGTCATCTTCTCCCTTTTTTTTGTCTACACATGCATTCACATCCTCTTGGAGGATCACTTTCTCACACTGTGTTCCTCTGTCCACCCTGAGTTTCCCCATTTCCCTGTCTATCTTGCACACCTGTTCTCTCATTCTCTATACTCATGCCACTCACCTCTTCCATCTCTCCTTTCTTACTCTCCCATTCTTCCGCATCACTTCCCACTGGATCGGATTCATTCTCTGCACTCACTTCTCTACCTTCCAGCAGCAATCTCTCCAAGTGACTTACACCAAAACCATTCATATGCAGTCCATCACTCTTATACAGTTCACTTCATCCCTCAAACTCATTCCACACATTAACAAACTGTACTCCTTTCTCTTCACAGATTTCTGCAAACTTACTGTTCATTACTGGTAGTGGTCGGTGGCGTTAGTGTAGTTGATGAAAGTAGAGCGATTCGTTGTAGCTGGATTGAGTAGTGGAGATGGGAAGTTGTGGAGTCGGTGCCCTCCCTCGATGAGTCTTTGGACTCCCTGGAAGTGTCATGTAATAATAATAATAATTATCCTTGCTCTCCACCTCATCTCACCACTGTCATACCTGGGCAACACACTTACTACCTTTCCTAACACACTATTCTATTTAATCTGTCTCAAGAATCTTCTGATATCCAATCTGACATGTTCTTTGTTCACAGTTAAGACATTGTACCTATTACAACTACCAACTCTTTTGCTCTCTTACTTCTCATATTTAATGCCTCAATCACTCGACTCATTCTAACTCCAGTAAAACAAACTTTGTGCATCCTCTTGTCCAGCATACCTTTAATAATTGAATCACCATACAATGCCACTCACGGGTCTTTCTTTACCTCTTTTATACCAATATTATTCATTATCATCATTTTCACTCTTCCATAAATATCTCTAATTCTCTTAACTTCATTCCACATTCAATTCATCTTTTGCCTCATCTTAACCAACTCAACATCTATCTATAATCCACTTTGATAATAAAGAGTGACACCTTTTGATTACTTGCATATGGGAAATATGCACGACTTCTGTATTACTTCAGCCTTGGTATCACCTCTGGGTCCAGCTCCCACTCATGAGACCTCAATAAGGTTGAAACTAGTCTGTGTAGTCACTCTTTTCATAATGCATAGTGTTATACACATCTGAAAGGGTGTGTGTATGTGTGCGCTTTGCATAGGAATACTAAGGCAGTTGGTGTGAAGATTAGCATGTATGTATAAGTAACCACTTTTTTTCAAACTAGGTTTTAGTGCTGTTTAGAGACTTGGTGCTTTCTGGTTGATTCTGTGACATATTCGAAGTGCATGGTCTGATAAGCCTGTTTTACGATAGAGGAGGAATTTAATATGGTATTTATATTCATCTTTTCTTATTGGGATGGTGTGCTCTGTTTCCCCAATGTAGGGTGGGATGCAAGTGCACTGAATTTTGTAAATCCCTAGGTGGGCAAGGTAGGGAAGGGGATCTTTGGATGAGCTGCTGAGTATACTTCATTTTGCAGGAGGTGTGAAGATTGCTTAATGTTGTATTTATGTAGTGTTCTATTTTTTCTGATATTCTCCTGATGTATGATATGGCTATTGCAACTTTAAAATTTTGCATCACATATTCACTCTCATTTACTCTTGTGATTTTCTTGCCAGCAATACACACTTGTTCAGTCAATGCCACTCGCCACCTTATCTTCCACTACATTCACATCACTTTCGTCCTTCTTACTATCTATTGTAAAGTTTCTCAGATCACTCGTTCTATTTTTTAAAAACTTTAGAAATATTATTTAGAAATATAAGAAAACTTTAAAACTTATAGAAATATGACTTCTAAATTACTGCAGCCTGGGTTTCACTTCTGAGCCCTTGACTCCCTGGAGGTTTCAGATGATTCAGCATGTACCAACAAAGTTTTAATTTCTTTTAACCTTCAGAATAGCACCAATTAGAAAATTAGTATTGTTATTATTATCTGAGACCTCCGGGGAGTCAAGGGTTCATCAAGGGGAGGCTATACTTCATCCAAACCAGCTGTCATACCTTCCCCTTAAACACATTCATACTAGATACACTCACCACTTCAAAAGGCAAACTCTTACACTTACCGACTCACTGCTCTGTGAGAGAGATTCAGCTCTTACCCTTTTTTCTTAACCATGAACAAACTTAATTTCCATGGATGTTCTCATGTTCTCTTCTCTCCTTCCATATAACAAAAAATTTCATCAATTTCATCACCAACACCCATTCAGAGGTTTATAGACCTCTATCATATCATCCTCTTTCTCCCATTAAACAGTCTGTAATCCACATATTCGCAATCTGTTCTCATAATCTAAATTCCATAGTCCTGATATAATCATTGTAACTCTTCTTTGCAACTTTTCAACAGCTTCTTTATCCCCTTGGAACCCAGGAGACCATATCTACACACGATAGAACAGCGGCAGTGTTATCAAGGCCTTGTAAAGAAGCTAAATGACTTCTTTATCCTTACATGACAAGGTTCACTTCAACACTGCAATTATCCTCTAAGTTGTATTTGAAATTTTTGCTATGTGACTTTTCAGCTTCAAATTATTATTCGTCATCATGCCAAGATCTTTAGCCTCATCAATTTCTTGTAGCATAATCCTGATAATATATAATAGGCTGCTGGAAATTTGCAAATGCTAATTTCAAATGAATTGCCATTTTCATTTGTCCAAATTACCAGCCTATTCAAATCATTCTGTAAGTGCTGATGTTTAATATCATCAGCAAACAATTGCACATCTCCTATTAAATCCCTCCTGTCATTAATGTACAGATCGAACAACAAAGGTCCAAGGACTGAACCCTGGGGTATACAGCTGGTTATCTTAAATCTTGCAGGTTCACACTTACTATTGTTGGATTCTGAATGAAGAGAAATTTAAATTATTAATACCCTCTTCAGAATCCAACATAATCCACAATGGCAAAGGCTACATTTGTAAATATTATTTAATGTAAATCACTTATTTATAAATTAATATTCATAAAACTATCTATAAGTTGATTTAATATTTAATTATTTAATCAAGTATGTGTACTAATAAAGAAAAAACTCTGTATTAAAATATTATTAAGTTATTTTATTTATTGCTATGTTAATATTATAGGAGTTTGTATTTAACATTTAACTGCACATTAATTGAAATGTAAATATTCTTTATTTGTTCCTGTTTGTAGAGGTATAACGTTATGCAATGCCTCAATTTTATTATATTTTGTTTTATTGTCATGGAAACGTATGTTAGATAGCTTGCACGAGTTTGGAACAGAGCGTGAGGGAGAATGTTGAAAGATTACTGGAAAGGATTGTAGTTAAAGAGAGCATGAGAACAATTTAGGTAGGAAGAAGGGATATATAAGCTAGGAACACTGAAAAAAGGGAGGATATTCTAATTTGGCATTCTGAGAAAGGAAAGAAAAAAGGAGATTGATTTGGGGAATCAGAGTGCGATATTAGCGAGTCGGCGAGTCACTCAAGAGTAGCTAATTAAAGTCTGTTAGTCGTGAAGTGGGTTAGCTAGTAAGTTGCAGAATAACAAATAAAGCAACAGAAGATAGCTAAGTGACTACTGAATGACTAGCTGTACTTTAGTTGAGATTTAATTTCAGGGCTGACTTTCCAAGGACACACAGAAACTTGAAACATAGCACGGAGTAACTAGATAAAAATTAGAGGCAACAAGGTTGAGTTTAACAATAGCTGTGTTTAGAATTATAGTGTCTAAAAGATTAATTGAATGCCGGAGGAATAGGCAACTGTGCATGAAAACTTCAAGTTAAGGAATTATTGTGTGTCACCTTAGTTCATGAGTGATTAGTAGAATACTAAATTGGTCTAGTAATGTCTAAGATAGTACAAGCGTTTTACTTCATGCAAGAAATTTAACCATGTGAATTGTGGCCGTTAATTCAGTTATTACTAGGAAGATTTGTTTTAATGAGTGCCGTTAATTCTTTAAAGTGTATAAAGTTATAAAAAGTATTCGTATATAAGTAGATGAAGAAGGAAGATTACCGGTAAGAATATTCCAACCATTGATATTCCTATGCAGAGATATATGCGTGTTTCTTCCTAAAATATCCCTATATTAACAGTAACATTTTTGCGGAGATTAGCTAAAGTGTGGATTTAAAAGTGTATACTTGTGAAAAAGTGTTGCCGCTATTATATTGTATTTGAAACTTAAGTAACTGTGAGATATTTGTGTAAGTGGTTACCAAGAAACTTTATGACTTTGAGCTTTACCAAGTGTTTAATTGAATTTTGTGAAGGCTGTGTTTCGGACAACAGATTTACCATTGCTTAAAATTATATGACTGTATTATCAGAAGAGCTAAAATGTTTATAATATCTCATTTAGTGATTTGAACTTAAGTGTATAATTTGTGATCCTAAATTAAAAGTTTGTTTTTGTTAATCTAAAGTTGTATTTTGCCTGAATCTCTTTTACTGCCCCATCCATAAAAATATTCGAACCAAAGCGGGAGAGATAAGTAAGTTAAATAAACTCAGTGTATAAACATAATAACAACATATAAAGGAGAAATAGTCGAGAGTTGGTTTTTCTTCAATTCTTGAACTAATTCAGATATAGAGTGGCGCAGTCTATAAATATAAATTTTCTCTATATTTGGATTAGAAATCAACTAGCAACCTATCAATTGTTTAAGAACATCATAATAACTAAATATCAGATCCAAAGTATAGGTTAAGACGAAGTAGGATCCAACAAAATGGAGCAGCCGGCGGGATTCGATTCCATTAATATTAGTTAAGATATCGAGTATTGATTTTAAGATAGTATTAGAAAAAGTGATCCCAGAAACTTTAAGAGTAATTTAAAGGAATCAAAGTGGATAGGTTGTAAATTAGAATCAGGCAAAGAAAGAAATTGTTTTAGGATTCTAAATTTCTTTTTTGTTTGTAAGCTGATAAAAATTAAAATGGCAGTTTCATCTGGTTCAGAGATGGAAGACAGTGAATTTTTCAGAAGTGTGAATCCCCAACAGGTAGTTCCCCAGTTTTCAGGAGAAGACTCTGATGATGTGTTATCATTTTTTACTTTTATTGAGAAACTCAGAGAAACGGCAGGTTGGACGGACTTTCAGTTGTTGATATTACTTAGAAACAAGCTAATTGGTAAAGCTAAAACATTTTTTTTCTCATCTCCTATACTTAGAGAAATATTTGAGTACAAGAAATTTAAAGAAGCCTTACTATCTCAATTTTGTAAATGGAGGAGTGTTGGACCAAATTTATGGAAGCTACAGAGGATTACACAGAAGGACAAAGAAAGTGTTGCTGATTTCTACGATTGTTTACTAACTCTCTCTAATAGTTTAAATGTATCCAATGAAGACAAACCTCATTTGGATTGGGCAGTTTATCAACAATTTAGACAAGGTGTTAGACAAGAACTGAGGGAGACAGCCTACAAGAAGAAGATAACCTCGCTAGAGGAATGCCTTGTAGCTGTCAAGGAAAAGATGATTGGAGACCTTTGTCCCTCATCCAATATAGGCTTTGTAAACATAGTAGTAAGAACTGATTATTCCCTAGGTTTAAATAAATCCTCAAAAGAGAATAGAAGGAAAGAAGATGAAAGGAAAATTATTAAAGAGAATTCTATTAATTATAACTGCATGTCTGAGACAAATGAGCAAACCAACAAGAAGTTATTCAAGGAAGTACAAGACTTTGTTCACCAGGAGGTAGAAAAGTTACAACAGCCAATGAAAAATAAGTTAGATGAAGTAATGAAAAAATTGACAAATAACTATAGGATTTCAAGAGAACTTCAATCCCACAGCAGATTATGTTAGCAAAGTAGTCAAACTGGAAGTTGAAAGGCAAAATAAACCAATTTGCCTAAATTGGATAGAGTGGTGGAAGCCCTGGAGAATGTTAGACAGAAAATTCCCACTGATTCTCAACCTCAGACAAGGAGAAAAATTCTCACAGATGGTGGAGATCCTCCTAAGTGTTTTAATTGCAACAAGATTGGTCACATTGCTAGGAATTGCTACTTTAATAAAAGAAACTACACTGACAGCAGATGGAACTCTAGTTTTGGACATATTCCTCACAGAGCATATAATAAGTCTCAAAATTTCCCTGGATCAAGAGAATCAATGATGAGGATTACAGGATGTGTCAAAGGTCATAAATGTAACATTCTATTTGACACAGGTTGTAATGCCTCAACCATCAGTAAGCATTATTTCCTAAAATTAAGAGATAAATTATGGAAAAATGTTACCAATTTAAGGAGACCCGTGAAGATTACCACTCTCTCTAATTCGAACTCTACAGCATATGCGAAAGTTCACACAAAAATTTATATACCAGACATCAACCTGTGTGTATATCAAGATCTACTTATAGTTCCTTTCTCTCCTAGCTTGAACACTCACATAATATTAGGAACAAATTTTATGGAGAAACATCACTTCTCTTGTGACTTTTCCAGAGGTGAAATATCCTTAAGAAACAGAAGGACACAAGTTAAAAGAAACAATAAGTCTGCATGCACAAGAACAAAGCAACTAACAAGAAGATTTTTTGTACCTAATGAGGAAGAACCACCTGATAAAGTGCAATCATCTATAAATAATCTAACTGAGAAAGATACATTCAAGCTCTATTGTAATTGATCAGTTTGTAACATAACCTGACACTGACTTGACATCAAAACTTCAAGTGTCTGATTCTAAGCAACAAATTGGTGATAAAAATCAAATACCAGATAAGATTAATTTTACTCAAGTATCTGCTTTGCATATCAGAACTAAATATATGAAAAGAGGAAAGAATTACAAGGATTTGAGTATTCACAGAAAGAAGACTAAAGGAATAGACTACAAAGATAGAAGACAACTTAGGTTGGATGTTAAGGACTAAACTAGACCCGAGACTCAGATTAAGCAATATGGTCAAGGGCACTGACAATTCTTTAGCCGCTTCACGTAAGACCCGTGCTAGTATACCATCCAATCCCACAGATGTATTCATATTAAGGTTCTGTAATAGACTATTCACCTCCACTTCACTCATCACGATTCCCGTATAAACTGATGGTTCCTTCATTTTTTTCAATGTCACCACCTGGATGATATACTCATGCAAAGTGCTCACTCAGTAATTCCACTATATCGACTGATTCAGTGACTGCCTTACCATCGTCATTCCTTAAAATCATTTTGCTGTGTACAGTTTTTTTTTTGTTTTTTTTTTTTGCTTGCAGCATATTGAAAGAACTGTTTGGGATTCTCTTTAGCTTGCATAGCTAGTTTTCTTTTCTTTCATAATCCGCTTTTGCTTTTTTTAACACACTCGTTACCCTTCTGGCCTGCACTTTATACCGTTTGTGTGCCTGCAGGTCACCTCTTTCTTTAAATTCCCTCCACAGCTGTTTCTTTTTTTTTTGCAGCTCAAGCTTAATGATGTTATTCATTCATTTAACCCCTACTTGTTTTACTATTCAGCCCCTAGGTATACAATCAGCCATAACCTCCTATAAATGCTCCTTGACCATTTCCCATGCTCTATTGACATCCAGCCCTTGCAGTTTTACATGCCATGGCACTGATCCAAGCAATCTCCTAAGCTTGTCACACTTGTCAGCACAGTAATTCCACATATACCCTGCCTTAATCGAAAATTCGAATTTATGATCACTCTCACCAATAGGTGGCAACATGGTCATATTCATTACGGTCAAATTCTCAGATGCTATTACCAGGTCCAGCACTCTCACACCCCTAGTATTTTCAATTACATGCTGTCTCAGATAGATATTCCTTAATAATTGAATAAAATCCATTTCCTTCCTCAAATGTGTACTCTGTTTCCAATCAATGTTACCATAGTTGAAATCCCCCATAATAATTACCCTCCTTCCATTCATTTCATCAATTTGTTTATGCATACTATCTTCACCATCTATTCCATCACCTGGTCTATAGCAGCACCCAATTGTATATTTTGTTCTGCCAGTCTCAATCTCACACCAAATAGCCTCAAATGAGCTCTTTTCACTATCCTGTGATGCAACTTCAATTTTCCTTGGCTGCAGTTCATCAGCTATCATCAATAACACTACTCCCCCCCATATTTTATTCTCTCTGTCCCTCCTAAACACACTATAACCTAAAAACACACTATCTATTAACCTATAAGTATCCATTGTTAACTGCCTAGATTTTCTTTTTCTTTCTTTAAGGAGTTCAGTGTAAGGTCGAATAGATGCAATTACACTCCTTTTTATGTTCGCACTCCGTTCCAATCGTGGTCCATTTTGCAGAATTCATCAGTCAATTTCTCTATGCTTGAAAGGATATGCTGTAAATCGGCTATTTTTATATCTCTGAGTGGCCCTTCTTCGTTTTCTTCCTCCTCCTTTGGATGGCAACTTAATTGTTTGGCTAATTCTTTCAAGTCTTCATTGGAAAGCAGTTTATCATGGCTCTCTAAGACTTCTGTCACATCTTCAGCTGTAATCGTCCAATCTCACCTCTCGGGAAAGCTTGGTAATGTCTTCAATAACATTCTCCTCTTGCTCTAATTCCTTGAAGTCGTGCATAAGTGCTGGAAGAAGTTTTCGCTATGCTCATCTTAAACAATTTGCTGACACTTCATTCCAAGCAAGCTGCCTTGATGTTGTTAATGCCCTTCAAAATATCGAATGACCGCCAATAGTCTTTAATAATTTTTCCTGAAGTGTCCAAGATGCTTACTATTTCCATAAATGTTACATGGCTTTGAAGATTGATATAATCCCCTGATCCATTGGTTGCAAAAGCTATGTTGTGTTTGGGGGTATGTAAACAACCTTGACATCCAATGATGTTCTTACTTCAGCAAGGTTTTGAGGATGTCCAGGGGTATTATCCAAGAGAAGCAATGCCTTAGCTGTCAAATCATTTTCTTTACAGAAGGGAAGCATGGTAGGACAAAAATGATTTGTGTACTAATCTACAAAAACGTCTTGTGTAACCCAAGCTTTCTTGTTCCATTTCAATAGACTGGAAGCATGGCTTTTAGATCCTTGAAGGCATGTGGTGTCTGTGAATAGTACATCAACACTCGTTTAAGCTTCAAAAGAGACATTTGCACTCAACAAAAGCATGTCTATCTTTTGCAGCTTTAAAACCTGAAGCGGAGCATTCTTCACAGGAAACGAAGGTGCGTGATGGCAATTTTTTCCAGTAGAGCCCAGTCTCATCAACATTAAAAATGAGATCAGCAGGATAACTTCCTTGTTCAACACAGTCTTGAAATTCTTTAGTAAAAGCAGCCGCTGCCACAACATCTGCACTTGCCGTCTCACCACATAATTTGACACTATGGCAATTACTCGAGACTTAATTCTCATGAACCAACCTTTGCTTTCTAAAAATGTTTTTCTTCGCCTCCATCTGTCTTTTTAGGATCCTCAAAAAATGTTTTTGCTTTCTCAGTTATAACAGCCTGCATCAGACGAATGTTTTCTTATTCAAGTCATCCACCCATAATAATAATTTTTCCATTTTTTCATAGTTTACCTCTGCTATAACTTAAATGTTTTGCATTTAGTACTGCCATAGATTGTTGCGCAGACTGTTTTATTCTATCTGCATTTTTCATAATTGTAGTAATAGTCGATGGAGGTAAGTTCATACTTCTATAGACATTAGCACATGTCTGCCCATCTTCCATTCTTCGAATCACCTCCATCTTCTTTTCAAGTGCGATTGATTTCCGGCCTTCTTAACACCAAGTTCTGCTGACTTTTCTGCACTTCTTTTATCAGACATGGTATGTAATTAAGTACTTTATCAATTTAAATACATATGTATGAAAAAAAGAAATTAAATAGAACAATTATAGATTCAACAGTAAAACTAAGTTTGATACATATACGTCGTAGTAGCTTGGTAAACACTAGAATGCCTGCTAGCGTTGTTTCTCAGTCAGACCACACTATAGTAAGAAAACACACACAGGCATCCAGCATTATTGTGAATCGGCATAAATTGAACTGCCGTAAACCAAGGGCTGCTTGTATATTTATTACTGGATTTGTCAACATATATTCAGATAGTAAAGGACCCTACAACATCGATTAAAAATAAAACTATAAGTCTGTTAGACCTGGGCTTTCCAAAGCAGGCTCTGGGGAACCCTAAGGCTGTACAATAGTCTTTAATTTAACTCTAGGGCTCCGCAAATCTTGTTTACAAATATTCACTTATTTTTATTTATTTATTTTTTAATTAATGAATCAAATGTGATATTTGTTTGTTTTATAGCTTTTTTTTTTTTTTTTTTTTTTTTTTTTTTTTTTTTTTTTTTTTTTTGTCAGTAGGCACCTTAACAAGGGTAGTTGCCATCTGCCTCCATCATGCATGATATGTAAAATTTTATAGCAAGAGATTATTGGCCAGAAATTTTAAGGACTGAGTTTAAGGTTTCTGATTTTTCCATTCACTTTACCGTACTTTGTATTCAAGTTCAAGCTTTGAAGTTTATAATATGTTTTCCAACAACATATCTCTGTGAAAAGACATTCTCACCATATGCAGCTACTAAAACTAAATATAGCAACAGGCTAAATGCAGAAAATGACATGATGCTACAAGATATTTCCATCACACTGGACTTTTAAAAAACTCTGCAGTTTAAAACAACAACTGCATTGTAGTCATTAAAATGAACTTACATTTTTTTTAATATACAGAGTACTAAATTGTAAAATGGTAAATGTTTATTGCTTTCTTCCTTTTTTTTTTTTTTTCATGTTTATTTTAAAGATTGAGTTGTGAGGGCTCCACAAAAAAAAAGTTTGCTTGCTTTAGAGCTCACTTTAGGTTTGGGAAACCAAACTTCTTGCTAAAGTGGAGCTTCTAGTATTGTTAGATAATACTATAAGCAGGCCAATGGAAACAGTCTAAATTAAAAATATTCCACCTACACACAAAGACTATATGGACTACCTAAGATCTACAAACCTGAAGCCCTACTACTCTCCATCACTGATGCCATAAATTCCCCTACCTATAAACAAGCTAAACATTTGGCATCCAAACTCAAACATGTTGGCAAGACATCTCACATTAAAAAACTTTAAAACCACTAAACTGAGCCTTCAATTAAAGAAATGACCACTTAGTGAGCTGCGATATGGCATCCCTTATCACCAATGTTTCAGTGGACAATACAGTACAGCTCTTTCCCAAAATACCCCCCCCATCCCATCCCAATATCCACATACTCATTAAGCACTGCCTGAAATCTAGATATTTTGGCTCGAATAACCAGCTTTTTAAAAAAAATTGAAGGTGCAGCACCGGGCTTCCACTTTCATCCCTAACTGCTAACTTATACTTGAAATACAGCAGAGGTATATAGATGTCTGCTATTTGCCCACAAAGCCCACAGGCTTTTTCCGACTTCTTTCACTTCCGTATAATATCTACCACTGAATTACCTTTACTGTTGAAGAGGGGAAAAAAAGAAGGGGCTTTTCTAGCCTTTCTTTGGATACTTTTACAAGACAATCAGACAGGTACATCACATGGTCAATCTAATCTAATGGCTTACTCCTACATAAATTTTGATGAACTGCCCATCAACAGTAATCACAGACCACTTGCTCTCCATACACGTGACTGAATTTGTTCTGGAGGTCATTTGAATTTTAGTCTTTGCTGAGTGTGCATCTTCAAAATTGCTGCCTTTATGGTTGTATGCAGGAAGAACTGTTGTGGCCACAAGTGAATGGGACAACTGGGTTCCATCTGTTGAAATGAGTATTTCACTATCTGTTGGTGAAATACTGTTGCAAGTATATATTTATATATAAGAAGTAGATGAATGGCATGCATCTACTTTTAATATATGTTCCTCCCCCACATAATAACAAGGTACAACTTATTGAAATACAGTTGTACTGTAGATCATACAAAATTTCCCACAAAAAGTCAAAAAAAAGCAAGAAAAACCCAGTCAAAGAAAACATTCTTTGTGGACTGTCCAAATCTGGCTGATCAGATTTGGACAGTCTTCTCTTACTGAGTCCACATTAATAACTTACCTATATGGTCTGTTTCAGCCATGTATATCTTCTACGGGTGTTTCCATTAGCCCTGCTCCACTGAACTGGCATTAGTCATTCCTCCACTTTCCATACTTTAATTTTAATCCTCTCAAAGCATGAGCAGCATCCCAACACTTTCAGTGTCCAACTTCAAACCTACTGAATATACTTTTTTCTTTGTTTTTCTTTCTTTCTATGTATATTTTCTTGTAAAAGGGATCTCAGCTCGACTCCCCCTTTATCTTCGGCAATACACACATCACTAGACAGGATCAGATCTCTCTTCTTGGACCGACATTTACTTCCAGCCTTTAATGGCACAAACACATCACATCAAAAACTTCTTTAGTGTCTAAAAAACGAGACAGCCTTTTCTGCTCAAGAAGCTATTTTACACTGGATCAGCTATTAACCCTATATAAATCCCAAATCCACCTATCCTTCAAATACTGTTCACACAATTGAGGTGGTGAACCTAAAACTTCCTTAAAAATTCTTGATGCTGTCCAGAGGAGAGCAATTTGGCTCATAGATGACCCTTCCCTCAGGCTCACTTCAACCTTTATCTCAGAGTTGCAATGTTTCAGCTCTGTGTCTCGTCTACAGATAATTCCATGGTTACTGCTCCAGTCAACTGACAAATATCATTCCTCAGCTCTTACTGTTGGTTCCATAAATTAAGAAAAAAAAAGAGAAAGATAACAATAGCTCAAAAACTGTATGATGAATTTTTATTCAATTTCGTGAAAAGTTAGTATAATATGAGATGTGAAAGAAACACTCACAAAAATTGTAAATAAATAGTTCAATTCAGTAACAAATGGGTACATGAAGGTAATGGCCAAAATCAAGAGGTCAAAATGAGATCGTCAAAGTACCTTAATAATTTAAGGTAATCTTAATACTACTTAATAACATGGTCTCAACTTCGCCAGTGCTCCTAGGAAATTACCGGCTGATGAATTCATGATCCAGACTGAATGCGGGATTCGCCACCTTCCAAACCACATCAACCACATCGCCAATGATAAGGAATGTGGTCACTTTAGCAGCAATACAGTGCACACAATAACATTTCATTTCATATTTGCAAGTATGAAATTTGAATTTCCTAAGTTTCTGTGTTTGAATTTTTTTCACTTGGTTAAACTATAATAAATTTAGTTTCATCCTTTATCCAAGTGTAAGCAAACAAAGTTAGCACCTGAAGTATCTTCAGGACTGAGGCAACTCGTGGTAAAGGTGGACCAAGCTCTCATCACTACTTATCTTAGTATCTCCCATAATACAAAGCACATCTCCTTGCAGACATGTATAATGCTATGCATTAAGGGAAGGGCCACTACCATTTCCAGTTTCAACCTTTATTGAGGTCTCGTCAGTGATGGAAGCAATGAAGAGGTCATATTTACCTATACGAGTTGCCAAAAGGTGTCTCAACTTATTATTAAATTACTCTGGATTTAGAGAAAGATGGAAGTTTTTTCCCCTTGGTTAGATTATAACAAATTTAGTTTAATCCTTTATCCAAGTATAAGAAAACAAAGTTTGCTTACCACGAGTTGCCTCAGTCCTGAAGATACTTTAGATACAAATTCTGTTTGCTTACACTTGGATAAAAGATTAAACTAAATTTATGTTAGTAAGTTTCTGTGGTTTAGCAGTTCTGTGGGTAGTTTTTCAATATTGAGACCACATTTTGATGTAAATAAAGAGTTTAATAAAAATAAATTTTATTGCTCATTTTTATTAAGCTCTTTATTTACATCATAATGTGGACTCAATACCAAAAACTACAAACAGAAATGTTTCATGCTGTTTATAATCGTGTCCAGGAACCCAGTTGGTAACAACAACCATGTCTCAAGGTTTTTTTTTTTTTTTTTTTTTTTTGAGGAGGGGGAGCTTCATTCGATAAGAATGAACATTATCATCTTATAGGATAAATGCTTTCTCTATTGCACCTGTAGATGGGTGAACATAGCAGTCCAGGAACTTGTCTCTATAAGTCGAAGTATTCATGGTTTCACTAGGAACCACATACAGGTCAGAGTGCATTCACCAAACAAGAACCCTCCCTAAACCATCACACTACCTACACCATAAGCATCCATGAAAGGAATTTCACAGATATCAGAGGAATGATAGTGTGTCCCTGGTTCTCTCAGTATTGTCTGAGAGAATCAGGGACACAATTTGGTATTGTCTGTAAACAATACCAATCCCTAATGGTCATGGATCCAGCTGATGATAAGCATGGGCATTTCAAATATTCTCTACCCGTGGCATGAAGTAGGAGCGCATAGACTACTGGTCACCCAGCATACAAGCCACCTTTGTGAACCCTTCTGCACACAGTGGAAGCAGATACCAATGTTCCTGTATTTAACACAAGATCAGATCATAACTGATTCGGGATAGCACTCCTGTTTTGGCAAGCAGATAATCTGAAATATAAGTCATCCACTGCAGTTGTCCCCTTGGCTTTCATGACTTTAGCTGGCCTCTAGTCTTGCCATCTGAATTCATTAGTTAAATGATGTTTTGCAACCATATCCAAGATTTTTTGCCATGAAATGTCTTGTTCTCACTCTGGACACAAAATGGAAAACAACTCCATAATACCTGCTTGTATGCCATGGCTCATTTGCATATATCACTGACAGCACCGATTATGTGTATATGATAACCAGAACTTAGTGCCCCTTTTTACATAATGTACCTGACGTGTTTTTTTCCCTTTCCTCCCCCAGGTTATCATGATTTTATTCTTTATTCCTTAATTTATGGAAACAATATAAAAAATAATAATAATAAAAAATTCTTTGAGACACTCTATCATGAAATGTTAACCAACTACAATCTCCAGCTAAAAAAATTGATGGCTTGATAAATTTCTCTAAGGATACCAAATTTCAATAAAATGTATCTAGCCATAGTGCAAGAATAATCTGCATATAGTCCACTGAATGGGGGAAGAGTATTATACATTGTGAATGAATAAATAAAATGAAAACTAAAATGGCAAAATAATTTTGCATCATAATTTTTATGTGCCTTCTAGTCACAAAACATACGAGGATGGTCTGAAAAGTTCTTGGCCTAACAATGAAAAAATAAATTTCAAAATTATTTTTATTTTTCAACATAATCTCCCTTAAGACTAATACATTTATTCCAGTGATGCTCCAGTGCCATTATCCCGTCCCTGTAGAGGTTCTCAGTAAGATCTGCAAAATACCCCTCTACAGCTGCAATCACCTCTTGATTCAAAGAAAAACGCTGACTAGCGAGGAAGAGTTTTAATTCTGGGAAGAGATAGAAGTCAGAGTGAGCCAAATCTGGGAAATAGGGTGGATATTCCAACAATTCATGCAGTTCCCTTAATTTTCCAATTGCCAAAACACCTTTGCGGGCAGGTGCATTGTTCCTGATGAAAGATGATTTTTTTTTTTTTTTTTTCTGGAAACTGGGTCTTTTCTCACGAAATTTTTTGTCTAGTCTGGTTAAAAGATTGGAATAATATTCCCCAGTTATTGTTTTATCCTTTTCAATATAATTAATAAAAAAATGTCTTTAGCATCCCAAAACACCGATGCCATGAACTTTCCTGTTGATGGAACCGACTCCGTCTTCTTTGGGACTGAACAACCGGTTTCTGTCTGCTGTTTGAATTCTAGTGTGTAATAGTGAATCCAAGTCTCATCCATAGTAATAAATCAATGCACAAAATCAGTTTCATTCTTGTTAAAACACTCCAAGCACCGTTCAGAGATTTTCATGCGAGTGTGTATTTGATCTGCTGTGAGCAAGTGTGGCACCCATCTTACGCAAAGCTTTTTCATTTGCAATTCTTCATGCAAAATATATCCTACACACTCTTTTGAAATGCATATAGTCTCAGCAATTTCATGCACTTGGACTCGCTGGTCATCCAATACCATATCATGCACTGGATCAATGATTTCTGGTGTCATTACACTTTTTGGACGTCCTTCATGTGGATCATCCTCAAGGCTGGTATGGCCACGTTTAAACTCGGCAGCCCATTTCTTAATTGTCGAAAACAAAGGAGAAGAGTGCTCATAAACTTTTATGGACTTCGAATGAATTTCTTTTGGTGTTAAACCTTTTACAAAGAATTTTATAACTGCACAATACTCAATTTTATCCATTTCAAGTGATACAGACAACACTTTTTGCTTCAGACAGCTTTATAAAACAAACTACTTGATAGATGATTTGCAATTTCACATCGATGCTTATGACCGATGTACAACTTAGAAAAAAAAAATCTTGCCGATAGTGTTGCCATTTATGGTCAAGGCAGAGAACTTTTCAGACCACCCTCATATATATATACATGTAGTGCATTAACACTGTGGGTGGACTAAAGCTTTTTTTTTCCCTTCTCCCTGGAAATCCTGCTCTAGAGACCAAACATGGAACTCTTTCAAGCCTCTAGTAAGCAAGGCTGTGAAACTTACTGCATCTAACACCTGAAGACAGTGAAAAACGTTCATGCCCAGAGTGGGATTTGATCCAGCAGCCTGTTAGTTAGAGAGCGGATTGCTATCCAGTTGGCTAATTGACATTTTGATACAATTTAAAATATACAAAAAACTGGAAAGCATTTATTACAGGAAGGAAGAAATTTTAGAATAGTCAAGACCATATATTTTTGCAAAAGACAGAAATTAACATGCAGTTTTAACTGTTTCATAATAACACTGTAATGTTATTCTGAAACAATATTCTTAACAATTTTATTGTTAAGATTAGTGGAATCCATATTCTTAACAATCCTTTCAAACTTGTAAGTTTGAAAGAATTGTTAACAAATGCCCTTAGGGGTAGTGAGTGAATCTAGTGTGAATGAATTTAAGGGAAGGTATGGTAGCTGGTTTGGGTGATTTATAGCCTCCCTCAATGAGTCCTTGACTCTGGAGGCTTAAGCCTTAAGCAGGAGGTCTATGAATTAGTTTTCCAAATCTTGGAAATTTTAATAAAACGATATTTATTTAGATCAGGGCGTTTTTTTAAAATTTGCTGATGATTCTGAAAAGAGTCTTTGAAGTTTGTATTTGCTATAATAAAGCACAGCAGCAGTTTTTTCCTATCTGATCTTGTGCAAGGTATCCAAAGCCATGGTCAGCTAGACCTGACTGACCACAATTGGATGTATTTCTTTTGTTCATGTGAACTCTTCCTACTTTGACCACAACATAAATAAGTTGCAAGAATAAGGAACCTTGTCAACACCTGATTAGAGAGAGAGAGAAGGGAGTAGATCCTTAGGAAAGCCAGCTTCAAATGATGTTTGAAAGAGGTGTGGAGATTATAATTTTTTTTTAAAGTTCTAATTATTTTTTCTAAGGTGCCCCAAGATATAGAAAATAGTAATAGCATTAATATAGCATGTATGTCGAGAGAGAGATGTGAGAAAATGGGAAAAGCAGTTAATTTATAGATCTTTTCTTGTATAACCATCGGACAGGAAGGTCTTGGAAATAAAGGAGAATTCAGCTGAAAGGAAAGCCTGGGAAAAACACAAGGGTGGGGATAGCCCACTGCTCTTAAAATCAAATGTGTTCCTTCATGCCCTTACAGAGTGCTAACATACTATAGATGAATCAATCCCTCAATTATCATAAAAAAACTAGTGTGAAACTATTTCAGAATGTCATGACCAGACTCAACTGTATTTTCTGTTACACTGACAAGGTACCATTCTTCAATTGCATACTATCTAAAGGAAGAATAGTACATAATATAGTTCAACACAGGTGATACTTGTATGGAAAGAGTTGTGTGAGTGATGACTAATTCACCAGTCCACTTCTCAGTGAATTAAAACACGTAATCGAATCCTGATTAATCCTTTTCATTTTAGTTGCCCACACATAGATTTTAATCTCGAGTGTGTGCCACTTAAAAAAAATAAATAAATAAAAAAACTTGCTTAGATGCTTTATAACTTTATAACATGAGGTCTCGCACATATATTTCTCATTCTCAATTATCTATATATGTGACAGATAAGTTATGATAGCTGGACAATGATAAAGGTTAAAATGCACCTAGATTTTACCTATTAGAATAAAGGTTCAATAATAACAATGGATAATGAAGCTACAATTCTCAAGCAAAAATACTGCTGCAAAGAAAGAAGAATCTGCATATAAAATCCTGGTGTTCTGTGTACTTCAGAATGCCATAACCTCTAAACTTATTGTAAAATCTGATGCGGTGAAATTTTGTTAAAATTCTCCAACATCAATTTTACAGAGGTTATTAATCATGTAAAGGAAAAAACAAAATTGTATATTACTGTCTTTTAACAGGTAAATACTGATTGTTAACTTGTAAAGGGTAGCTGACTAAAAGAATGACATAGAATTGTTCATGAGTTATAAAATATTGTAAAGGTTCAAATTGTACATAACGTTGATTTAATGTTAAATTCTAATGCAAAACTGTAAAAGTAACCGAATGTTCAAGTATTTCTGCCTCAAGTTAAGAGGATTAGACAGCATTATGTTGGTGACCTGAAAGTGAACAAAGGTGCTGAAGGTCACTCAGATGTGGAGATTTTGCCGCCAAAACTGAAGGTCAAGATAAATGACATCAATATGTTTACAGAAGATCTGGGGATCTCCAACCCTAAAACAAAGAGCTTTGTATCATATAAAAGAGGTCTTGAGAACCTCAGAAAATCTCTCTTATTTTTTTCCTCTTGCTGCAGTTCGTTGGCCCGCTCGGACTCCCGAGATTTCGTTTGACCATAACCCCCTAGGTACGGGGAACCCAGCAGAGGCAGTTTACTCTTCGGAGATGTGGTTCCAGTAATGGGACATGCCACGTGCGACCAGATACACACTGCCTACAGTAGATCCAGTACCAACTTAGAGCAATGCTATGATTCCCAGGAAAGAACTATGGAAGGATGACTGCCAAGAGCTGATCAGTGAAGGCTAGTACATAGGATGGAAGCAGTCAGCAGAACCACCATAAATCTTCAAACCTGGTAGAACTGTATGTGATACTGCAAATTCGTGAGTAGATTCTACTGTACTGTTTTTAGGTAATGCATAAGAATTGCATGTATGCAATTCCACTGAACGTAGCTCTGTTAAAAATAATTGTAAGGTCGCTATAAGAGATAATTGAAGCTGAGTGTTAGCTAATATATATTAAGAAAGAATGTTTAGCCAACAATGTCATTTGTAACAGCCAGTAATTGCCTAGATTTGTAAACAAGTCATTTAAGTATTGTGAATAGCAGGTCTAAATGTAAAGGTTATGATTTGAGCTCAAGATAGCCATTAGAGAGAAATTGTTCAATTGTGTATTATATTGTAAAGTTGCTTAAGGTTAAATAAACATGTTTGGTTTGTTAAAAAATTATCATCTGATCTTTGACCAATGCATTGTCTCACAAAAATAATCGAACTTGTGTGTCTAAAATAGAGAAATTGCCACGACTGAATAATTAAGGTTATTCAGTCATGATCTATCCTATAAGTATTATAACTAATCATCTCGTACTATACAATTAATTCAGGATGGCGCAGTCAATAAATAATATACATTTTTCCTGAATTACATAGTGTGGGAGATAGTAAACTGTAACCGTGAATTGCCTATTTCAGAGGCCTTTTCACTAACAGCGTGAACACTTGTGGGAAGTATAGAGGATTACAAGCGGGGATTAAGTTAATCGGATTAGAATAAGGTAAAGTATATTAAACAGATAGTAACTGTAAGGAGTGCAAGCTATAGTACAGATGTAATAGAAGGGAAAATTTTGAAGTAAACATAGTTAAAGACAAGAAGAAAATATTACATCATCAAGAGCTTACCTGGTGATGAAGCTGGCCTCACTAGGTAATCTTTCTTAAATTCCTCCTGAGGTCTTGCACATACATAAGTCTGACTGCATTCATCTGCATTTTCCAATGCATACGATGTTATACTGCTGTATTTTGGTTCTGGTCTTAATAAACCTTTATTCTGTACAGAAGCTGCTGCCTTAGAAGGCACTGAAAAATCTGAAGGAAAAAAGGCATTTTTTGCATCATTTTTACTGACAGGAGGTGAGAGGCTTTCAAATTGAGCTGCTCGAACAGACACTATATGTGTTGGACTTTGACTGGTCATTCGTGTAAGTTCACTTCTATATAAATTCATGCGTTCCAAAGATTTTGCAAGAAAACTTCCAGATTCAAACTGATGTTTGCGCTGGGCAACAAGATTAATGGGTGAAATCTGGTCACTGGGACAAACAACATCATTGGCATTGCCATTTGTCACCTTTGTGAAATTTTGGTTATTGCCAGTAGAAATGCTGCTCGATCCATACTTCTGAGTACTAGATATTTGACCACCAGATCCTGAGTGTTTCCACTGTGCATGCAATGGAGAGTCGTTCATATGCAAATCCAAAGAATTAGTTCGGTGATGAGAATGCCTTGAATCACTGAAGTTCATTTGATTATAAATGCTCGAGTCCATGCCACTGATAGAATGGTATTTATGTGCACTATCTACAGATCTAGACATAATATTTGATCTTGGATCACAACTTCTATTATTAAAAGAAGATCCTTCTTCAGATGTAAATAATCTACAAAATAAGAAAATATAAAATATATTACAGAAATAATGAATAACATGAAGTTTGTAAAATAATGAAATACTTAGTTAAAAAATATAAACAAAAACAGTAGTGTATGTAATGTCTCATACTTCTATGGTTAAACAAATGTTCACATTTGACTCCTGGTACAGGCCCACATATTTATCAATGAGAGCTAGTTTTATTAGAATAACAAAACCACAAACTTTTGCAAGTCAGTGGACTTACATCATATCATCAGGGGTGCAGGACTTGTATTAACTGATGTAAAATTTAGAAAAGATAATTACACATGACAGATTTTTCACGAAGTCCAACAGATCTAGCCCAGATTGGGGGTGGAGAGGGGATGGAGATAAAACAGTGCTGAATACGATCAAAGAATAATAAATTTAGTTTAATCCTTTATCCAAGTGTGAGCAAACAAAGTTTGCACCTGAACGTATCTTCAGGACTGGGGTAAGGTGGTACAACACCAGGGAACTCCTTGCAAAGGTGGAGCAAGCTATCAACACTCCTATCTCAGTATCTCCCATAATGCAAAACACATCTCCTTGCGGATATGTCTAATGTTATGTATTAAGGGAAGGGCCACAAACCCAGACTAGTTTCAACCTTTATTGAGGTCTCTTCAGTGGGAGCCAGGCCCAAGTGGAGGTACCAGGCAGAAGCATTAGCAGGTCATCCCTACCTATAGGAGTAGTCAAATGGTGTGCCACCCTTTTTTAATAAATTACTCTGGATTTAGAGAAAGATGTTGAAAGTTTGCAAGGTCTCCACCTTTGAAAGTCTCCACCTTTGCAAGGAGTGCCCTGGTGTTGTACCACCTTACCCCAGTCCCGAAGATACGTTCAGGCACAAACTTTGTTTGCTCACACTTGGATAAAGGATTAAACTAACTTTATTATACTCTAACCAAGTGAAAAATAAACCTTCAACATCTTTCTCTAAATCCAGAGTAATTTATTAAAAAAGGGTGGCACACCATTTGGCTACTCCTATAGGTAGGGATGACCTGCTAATGCTTCTGCCTGGTACCTCCACTTGGGCCTGGCTCCCACTGAAGAGACCTCAATAAAGGTCGAAACTAGTCTGGGTTGTGGCCCTTCCCTTAATACATAACATTAGACATATCCGCAAGGAGATGTGTTTTGCATTATGGGAGATACTGAGATAGCAGTGTTGATAGCTTGCTCCACCTTTGCAAGGAGTGCCCTGGTGTTGTACCACCTTACCCCAGTCCTGAAGATATGTTCAGGCACAAACTTTGTTTGCTCACACTTGGATAAAGGATTAAACTAAATTTATTATACTCTAACCAAGTGAAAAATGAACTTTCTACAATCAAAGAAATAAGCTAATTATTGCTGTTATATTCTGTGGCATGATGCACATCATATTCCAGGTCTGCTGATGTTACATTTTCAATAAATTCAGACCAAACTTAATATAGAATTAAACCTTGCTTATTGTTAAACTGAGTGGGGATATAGAGCATTTCTGAGGCTCTACAATCCTCACTCAACTATATAATTTTCTTATATAGCAGCTACAATCAATACATGGCATTTCTGTTTTTTACCAGATTACGTGGTGGCCAGGGGTGCAACTACACATCGCCTCCACTTGGTGCACACTAAAGAGCTAGAGCGACTCGACCATCCATTCTATCTTAGGATCTCCTGGATTAATGTACATGCAAACAGTCTATCAGGTTACAATGACAGAAACTAGGACTCATCCTGCCAACCAGAAGTGTCCTAAGACTCTGTCTCTTGGACAACTGCTCTGTTAGCCAGCTGAATATAAAAAGTATCAACAGGGACTAAGAGTGAATGTCTTACTAGACTTCTTAATGACAACAGAATTGACACTAGCATCATACAAGAAACCCATGCAAGCAATGAGTCACAACAACGAGAGAAAGGCTCCATTCGGAGTTTCAATCTTATAGGAGCAACATGTCCAAAAAATTCACTCACTAAGGTCCATTTCATTTCTGATAGCAATGTTTCAAACATATCTACTGTTATCATAGAAGTTAATGACTTAAAAATAGTTAATGTCCACAAGCCACCATCTACAAGCTGGCCTGATGAAGTTTTGCCAGCCTTAATGCACCCTGCTGTTTATACTGGAGATTTTAACAGTCATCATACTCAAAAGGGTTATAGAGATTAATAATAAATTTAGTTTAATCCTTTTTATAGAGAAATAGAGAAAAGGGTTATAGAGAAAATGATGCAAATAGTGCCAAGCTAGCGAAGTGGTCAGATGCAAACAACATACAGTTGATTTTTGATCCCAAGGATAACTGCACTTTTAACTCAGCTAGATGGAACAGTGGCACCAATCCTGACTTAAGTTTTGTTACAACCAATCAAACAGGCCAGTACTGATCAGCTATCACATATAGGAAGAATCCCATGCAGCATGATGCAAATAGTGCCAAGCTAGCCAAGTGGTCAGATGCAAACAACATACAGTTGATTTTTGATCCCAAGGATAACTGCACTTTTAACTCAGCTAGATGGAACAGTGGCACCAATCCTGACTTATGTTTTGTTACAACCAATCAAACAGGCCAGTACTGACCAGCTATCACATATAGGAAGATTCCCATGCAGCATGATGCAAATAGTGCCAAGCTAGCGAAGTGGTCAGATGCAAACAACATACAGTTGATTTTTGATCCCAAGGATAACTGCACTTTTAACTCAGCTAGATGGAACAGTGGCACCAATCCTGACTTATGTTTTGTTACAACCAATCAAACAGGCCAGTACTGACCAGCTATCACGTATAGGAAGATTCCCATGCAGCATGATGCAAATAGTGCCAAGCTAGCGAAGTGGTCAGATGCAAACAACATACAGTTGATTTTTGATCCCAAGGATAACTGCACTTTTAACTCAGCTAGATGGAACAGTGGCACCAATCCTGACTTATGTTTTGTTACAACCAATCAAACAGGCCAGTACTGACCAGCTATCATGTATAGGAAGATTCCCATGCAGCCAACACAAACTTGTCTTTATTAAGGTGGACCCCTCAAGGTGGACTCCCAATTATTGAGACTACACCAATGCCATGTTGGAATTTTGCCAAGACAAACTGGAAGAGCTTTTCATCAGATTTAGATGAAAATATGTCCTGGATTCCACCACAACCTTGTAACTACTGAAGATCTGTGAAAATAGTAATTTCTACAGCCAAAAAACACATACCTAGAGGTGCTAGAAAAGAATACACACCTGGCTGGAGAAAAAAAAAAAACAGTGAAGCACTTTATAATGACTTTTTGAATAGCGGACGTATAGACGTTGCAGATGAACTTATTGACAGCTTAAATAAAGCTAGAAAGAACAAATGTATTAACACCATCGAAAGGCTGAACTTTAAACATTCAAGCATGAAGCCTCCATAAAAAGTTGGGTGGTGATTTCCACCCCCCCCCCCAAGTGAAAGCTGCTGTTAGGGCCAACTATTGCCAATCGGATAGTGAATCTGTCCAGAACTAAATCAGGAAAAAACTCGCACTAAAATAATTAGGAAAGACCACTGATAAACCTGAAAGCTAAAACCTATAGTACTGCTCAGTGTCTGTCTTAAGCTATTAGAAAGATTTATTTATAATAGAACTAGTACTATTATTATTGACACTCTCCCTCGTGAACAAGCCGGTTTTCAGGCCCAAGCAAAATTGTGCAGATCAAGTTTTGGCCCTAATGACTCTTATAGAATGTAGTTTAGAAAAATACCTTAAAACTGGCACAGTCTTTATAGACTTGATGGCTGCATATGACACCATGTGGAAGAACAGCATGATTTATAAACTCCTTAAAATACTGAAATGTAAAAAAATGACCCATCTGATCAGTGCTATTCTGTCTAATAGAACCATACAGGTAGTTCTGGATGATTATATGAGCAAGCCAAGAATACTTAACAATGAACTCCCACAAAGGTCAGTTCTGGCCCCTCTTCTATTCAATTTGTATATTTCTGACCTGCCAAGGAAAACATCTAGAAAATCTGCATATGCTGATGATCTATGCATCAAATTCCAATACCAGAAATTCTGTACTACAGAGCACATACTAACTAGTGATGCAGAGTAGCTAAACCAGTTCTTTGAGAAGTGGCATCTTATTCCAAGCACCACCAAGACTGAAACATGTTTCCATTTGAACAATAGTATGGCATGTGATATCTTAACAGTGCCAATAAATGGGAACATACTACCACATAATTTTAATCCAAAGTATCTGGGCATAACCCCAGACAGAACCCTCTTCTTTAACAGACATCTCTCCAATATTACTGCCAAACTCCGGACTAGAAATAACATGCTGCATAAACTTGTCAGAACAACTTGGGGGGACTTGTGCTCCCACATTAAGGACATCTGCTCTGGGCCTCGTTCACTCAACTGCTGAATACTGCTCAACTGTCTCGCAGAACAGTGCACATGTTAAATTAATTGATACCATCCTGAATCAGACAATGCATATCATTTCTGGAATAATACACTACCAGTTCTGATATGATAAATGTCATCATCGTCCTTTCAGGGATTTAAGTCCAGTGACCTGTTCCAGTCTCATTCCATCTTTTCCTTGGATGTCCCTAGCTTCTATATCCTCCAACTGGGTGGTATCAGATTTTTATTTATTTATTTATTTTATTTTATTATTTTTTTTTTGTAGTCTTGAACTGTCCATTCTTCATTTTACAACCTATTGAATATCAATAGAAATGGATATTCAATAGGTTGTAAAAACTTTATACTTCATATCAACAATAAACCCTTAACTGCACATTTAGCCTAGTGGCTTTGCTCTTCGCAACCATATGCCTGGGGAAGGAGTGTCCCAGGTTTGATTCCCGTTGTAGACGTGAGGAATTTGAGGATCTTCCTCAGGCATAGCCAAGTTAGCCGGTCTTGGGCACGGTCAGTAGGGTTTTATCCACCAGTTTATCAGTCGTTTTTCATCCCACAAGCAGACAAACCGGCCCCGTGAACATACCGTCTCTACAGTCAAAAACATATCCCCCCGAGCGGCAGACCAGGCGATGGGTTGGTTGGGAGTAGTACTAACAAGAAGTCGCATCTAAATAACACGCGGACCCTGCATAGGAAGTGAGAATAACATATAGAAGAAGAAGATCAACAATAAACCCTTAGAAAGAGTAAAGGATTTTCAATATCATGGATCGTACATCAGCAATATAGAAAATATTAGAAAACGTAAACAGCTGGCTTTAGTCTTCCATAACAAACTCTGCCCCATCTGGAAATCATCAGTAGTATCATTAAAGACAAAATTAAGACTATACCATGCAACCAGTAGATCAATCTTCTTGTATGGTTCTCAAACCTGGACAATAAGCACCAAAAAAACTACAGAACTAATTAACTCCTTTGGAACTACATGTCTCGGACTGATCCTTGGATACACTTGGATGGATCGTGTCATTAACTTTGCTGTGCTAAATCTCACTAAGCAAGAACCACTTGTCAATATATAGTCAAAAAAACTACAACTCAGATGGCATGGACATCAACTCAGACATCCTGAAGTCTCACCCTTTTTGGAATCGCTCATACGATACAAACTAGAAGATAGTAATTGCAGTAGAGGAAGACTATGCAAACAATTTAGCTCAAGATAGACTTGGAAGACCATAATTTGCAATCTTTAATTTTTAATGTAAATCTCTTTTCCCTTTTCACATTGTATCATATTGTGAATAAACTATGATGATGATGATTGATATTACTGAGTATTTTTGTTTCGTTATGTATTTCTGAGCTTTTTTTTTCTTCATTTTTTGACCCAGAGAGCATAGTATCCTGTCATTCACAGAAATTTCTTTTATCCAGTTTCTTCTTTATTTTTATTTATTTTTTTTTTTTTTCAGTTTATAATTCAATTTAGGTCTTGCCAAAACTTTATAAACTGTTATTCTGATATGCTTTTGAATTTGGTTGAGTTTGAAAATATTCCCGATCATTCCTATTATCTTTAGAAAAGTTTGAAATTTTGATGTCAATGTCAGCTTCCTTCGTATATGATACAGCACATCCAAGTTTTTTTTTTTTTTTTTTTAGCAGTTAATTTGTTCTAAAATGTTATTTTCAATCAGGATTTTACTTCTGACTGGAGATGGTCTTTTAAAAACCATGATTTTCATTTTATCTGTTGATGTTTGCATTCTAAATTTTTTTCTTTTTTTTGCACTTATGTTTAAGGAGTAAATTGATCTTTGGAGTTCATCTTCACTTTTTCCTATGATTATCTAATTGTCTGTAAACAAAAGAGTATTAAGTGCAGTTCTATGATCCAGTTTAAATGCTGGTTTTATATTTTTCTTCAATTTCTTTAATATTTCATCTATACAGATATTAAATAAGAGTGGTGACATTGGGCATCCTTGACAGACCTCTGTTTATTGATTTCTATTCTGTGACTTTACCATTGATTCTTAGAGCTATTTGGTTGTTCTGATACATGTTGGTTATTGCAGCAAGCAGCTGATTTGGAATGCTTAGATTCTTGAGTATGGTTACACAGTTTGTTCCTTAAGATTCTGTCCAAGACTTTCTGGTCTATAAATGCTTTGTGTGTATTTCTATGTTGTATTCATAACGTTTTTCCATTAAAGATTTTTAATCTACAAGCTGGGTCAATGCACAATTATCCTTTTCAGAAGCCATTTTGTTCTTTGCCAAGTTTATCTTCTACATATGAATCATAAGTTTCAAAGTTAATATTTATGCATATAACTTATGACCTATTTAAAAGACTTATTCTTCTGTAGCTTTCACAGTTGCACTTATCACTTTTATAAACTAGAATGATAATTGCCTTATTCCAACTTCCTGGGATTTTTCCTTGCTGACAAATATTGTAAAATAATATTAAAAATCATTTGATGTCTGCATATTTTATAAGTTCTATATTTATTCCATCTTTTCCAGGAGATTTCCTTGATTTGCTTTGCAGTATTCCTTGTTGAATTTCTTGTAATGTTATTTCTTCCATTGTACTGTTAGTAGCGAGCATTATGTCAGTTTTAAATTCATTACTATCTTGCAATAAGTTTTGAAAGAAATCCAGCCAGGTCTTTTCTTTGATTATTTCAAGTTTCACTTTTTCTTTTACCTCTTTATTCATATTCCTCAGAATTTTGCATATAGTTGGTCTTATCACTGAAACATCTCTTTCCCTTTTGCTATGTTTCTCTATTCTTTTTTCAGCATCCTTATTCTTGCTATTGACTATTAAATTGTTCAAGGAATTTACAACATATACTGGAATATTAATTAAAATAAACTTTAATAAACGCCTCCTATATTTCGGGAATGTCACATTGCCATATTCATCGGAACATACAACTATGACACATGCATGCAGGCACTACAAAAAAGCAAATGAAGCAGAAGAGAGAAAACTACTGTTGTTCCTAGAGTTCTACAGGTACCCCTAGCAGGCTATATTGGGTTGTCTTGGCTGCTGGGCTGAAGTTCTCAACATGCAAGCTTTCCAAATTTGGGGCAGTCTCATGCACCCAAATTTGTTGAGGTTTAGAAAGTTTTTTAGAGCTCAGGCTGATTCCATGAACAATCTTTCATATTTAAATTTGCTGCGGTGTATTAATGTGGTTTTCTTCCAACGTATTCTGTGACGGGTATCCAGAGCACGGTCTGCAAGCCCAGAGTGGATGTACTGTGAAACCGGATGTAGTCTTTGTGTTCCGAAATCCTGACATTTGCTGTACTGCCTGTTTGGCCAAAGTAGGACAGTTTACAGCTGCAAGGGACTTAGTATACTCCATGTAGGTCTAGGGGAAGTGGTTGGTCTTTGGTGGAGCAGATAAGGGATGTCAACTTTTTATATGGTTTGTAACAAGAAATTATATTATTTTAAGATTTTGGTTAACTTTTCAGAGGTGCCACAGATATAGGGAATGGTGATGGATTTAATGTAATCTTTGTTATGAAGGACGGGGGGGACTGGTTTTAATATTTTTGGATTTTTGGGGGGGGGGGGGGGGGGTTGTAGTCATTGGCTAAGAAAGTGTTAAGGATGTGGTTTAGTTCAGTGGTTGGGGCATTGTCATCGGAACAGATTAATTTTGCCCTGTTATATAGTGTTTTTATAACTCTAGATCCCCCCCCCCCAAAAAAAAATATATGGTCTTCCAAAAATACATAAACAAAATGTGCCACTACGTCCCATAGTGGATGGCATTGATTCTCCCACATAAAAATTAGCCAAAGTGCTCACACACTATACTGGCAATACACCATCACACATAAAAAACTCAGCCCACTTCAAAACCAGTATAGAAAACCTCTCACTCCAACATACTGATAAAGGTTAATTTTGATAAAATTAGTTTAATCCTTTATCCAAGTGTGAGCAAACAAAGTTTGTGCCTTAAAGTATCTTCAGGACTGGGGTAAGGTGGTACAACACCAAGGCACTCCTTGCAAAGGTGGAGCAAGCTACCAACACTCCTATCTCCTATAATGCAAAACACATCTCCTTGTGGATATGTCTAATGTTATGCATTAAGGGAAGGGCCACTACCCAGACTAGTTTTGACCTTTATTGAGGTCTGTTCAGTGGGAGCCAGGCCCAAGTGCAGATACCAGGCAGAAGCATTAGCAGGTCATCTCTACCTATAGGAGTTGCCAAATGGTGTGCCACCCTTTTTTTAATAAATTACTCTGGATTTAGAGAAAGATGTTGAAAGTTTATTTTTCACTTGGTTAAAGTATAATAAAATTAGTTTAATCCTTTATCCAAGTGTGAGCAAAGTTTGTGCCTGAAAGTATCTTCAGGACTGGGGTAAGGTGGTACAACACCAGGACAACTCGTTAATTTTGATGTCTCCTCTATATTCACAAATGTCCAACTCAAGGAAACCTTAGAGCTCATCCAAGCCAAATTTCCTCCCGATATCTCAGCCTTATTTCAGCTCACAATGAACTCAGGCTATTTCATTTGGCAAAGAAAATTCTATAAACAGATAGAGGGGACAGCCATGGGTTCACCACTCTCCCCACTCCTGGCCAACTTCTTCATGGGGACTTTTGAAGAGAAAGCCTTAAACTCAGCCCCATAAAAACCCACTGTTTGGCTTCGCTACGTTGATGATGTGTTCACTATTTGGCCACATGGCTCAGATACACTTCACTCCTTCTTAACACACTTAAACAACCAACATGCCAGAATCCAGTTCACCTAGGAAAAAGAGGAAAACAACAGTCTCTCTTTCCTAGACACTTTACTCACTCACCAGCCTGATGGATCCTTGGTTTTCTCTGTTTACAGAAAATCCACCCACACAGGCAGATACATTCACAAACAATCAATCCCACCCTCCTCTCACAACAATATGGGGTTATAAAAACACTATATAACAGGGCAAAATTCATCTGTTCAGATGACAAAGCCCTAACCAGTGAACTAAACCACATCCTTAACACTTTCTTAGCCAATGGCTACAACCCCAAAAAAATCCAAAAAATATTAAAACCAGTTAACCAGAACTCCCGTCCCCCTTCATAACAAAGATTACACTAAATCTATCACCGTTCTCTACATCCAAGGCACCTCTGAAAACTTAACCAAAATCTTAAAAAAATATGACCCGACTTCTTGTTACAAACCATATAAAAAATTGGCATCCCGTATCCGCTCCACCAAAGACCAACCACTTCCCCTAGATCTACCTGGGGTATATCAGGTCCCTTGCAGCTGTAAACTGTCCTGCTTTGGCCAAACAGGCAGGACAGCAAATGTCAGGATTTCAGAACACAAATACTACATCCGGTTTCACCAGTAAAGCCACTCTGGGCTTGCAGACCATGCTCTGGATATCTGTCACAGAATACATTGGAAGAAAGTCACATTAATAACACACTGCAGCAAATTTAAATATAAAAGATTATTCACGGAATCAGCCTCAGCTCAAAAACTTTCCAAACCTCAACAAATTTGGGTACATGAGACTGCCCCAAATTTGGGAAGCTTGCATGTTGAGAACTTCAACCCAATATAGCCCACTAGGGGGCACCTTTAGGACTCTAGGAACAACAGTAGTTTTCTCTCTTCTGCTTTATTTGCTTTTTGTAGTGCTTGCATGCATGTGTCATTCCTGAAATACAGGAGGTATTTATTAAAGTTTCTTTTAATTAATATTCCAGTATATGTTGTAAATTCCTTAAACAATTTAATAGTCAGTTGTTATCAAAATATAAGCCTATCTACGAGTATTTTTGCTATTGCTCTTTTGTATTTATAATTAATCTTTGCTTCTAGTGATTTTGTGTTTATCCATTGTTTACATGTTACTTTCTTGTCTGATTACTACTCCAATGTTTTCTTCCCAGTATCTTATTCCTTTTCTCCTCATCCATTTACTTTTTTGTTCTGAGGATTTATTAATCTATTTTTTAAACTATTCCATTCCATCTCTATCATCATTTTCTTTTATTTCCTCTAGTTTTCCATTTATTCTTTCCAAATAAAGGTAGGTGATACTTTCATCATCCAAGAGGTGAATTCTAAAAGATTCCTGGAGATTTCTCTTAGCACTGATTTAGTTAATTTTGAACCATCTTAGGGGTATTCTTAATTTTCCTTATAAGAGATAATGATCAGATTTCTGCACTTCTAAATACCTGGGTATCTAGTATCATATTAGTTGTTTTCCTATTAGCTATTATACAATCTATTATACTTTTTAGTTTATTGTTTCTCAAGTGAATTTATGGCAATCTTTTTGCTTGAAAAAAGTAATAGTAATTTTTAAGTCATCATATGTGGAAAAATCCCTAAGTCTATACCCATTTCTACTGCATGTTGTTTCACCATTTGTTCCTATATTTGTACCTAGAGGATTGTTCATTACTCTGGCATTAAAATCTCCCATTATTAATAGATTATCATTTGGATTTATTTTATCTTTCATTTTTTGTAAATTGGTGTTTAATTTTAAGTTTCCTTTAGTATCTGTACTTAAATGTTTCAAAATCTTATATACACTGGGTCTTAATTTATGTAAATCATGTTCTAAATTAGAAACAAATTTGTTCCATAATTCTCTATGTCTTTTTCTGACTTCTCTTTTAGCTATTGCTCTTATTCTTTTATATTCTATTTCATCTTCTAATCTTTTACTGCTTAACCATTTATGTTATGCTTCTTTTTTAATTATTTTTTTTATATAGAGAAACCTGTGGAATATTCATAACTATAAATTCACAATAACTATACACTCACACATGCACAGTAATTAACTTTTTAATAATATGTAAATATTTTGTCGAGGATGATGATGTCTGAATCTGTTGTTTTTTCTAACTTTGGTTTTCCAAAATAGAGAAATAAATATTTTATTCTAATATATTTTTTTTTTGTTGTATTAAAATATTTATTGTATTAAAATAATTAAAAGTGATAAATAAATTTTTAATACACAAATAAAGTTTTAAGTTGTGTATTTTTTTTAGTTGTTTATTTGTGCGTAATCAGATATCAGGTTGGGGGAACGTGATCTATATGAGAGAGTAGATCGCCGAATAACTTATATATAAGAGAATAGATCGCCGAATAACTTTTTATAGAAAAGTAGCTCGCGTAGTAAAAAAGGTTGAGCACCACTGTCCTATACCAAGCATGAGTTAACCCTTAGTATAAGTACCTTAATTTGGACCCTTCGCTTGTGATAAAGCGGAGAGCACGTCTGGGGAAATAATTTCAGCTAAAATATAGTATAAAATATATGTGCTTCAGAAGCCAACTACGAATATACTCGTATGTCGATTACCGACCTCCTGTGCCAAGCACAAGTTAACCAGTAATTTGTAAATCAAATTAAAACTAATAAAATCAATAAAAATAATAAAATGAAATCAATAAAATAAAAACCAATTTATTCAAATTACGAATGATACACTTTAAAACAATTTTCCACGCACGATGGTAGTTTTTCCTGACAAATGGGACAATAATAATGTGTTTCGTGTACTCGGCTTTGTCGGGCGATTCTTTTTTTCTGTAGGTGGTAAAATTTCCAAATAACGAAGATCCCGAATCCTGCTGATATTCTGTGATGCTGTAGGCTCATCCATTCCAACAAAAACTGAGATAAATTGATCTCTAAATTTTAACGCAGTCATTGCGTTTCCAGTAATTATATTATAAAATGTATGCATATTTTGAATGTATATATCGAAAATGCGTATTGGCAATTTCTTTGGCCATCTAATTGTCTTTCGTAAGGCGGAATAGTAAGAAAACATTTGATCAGAAAGATCGATGCCTGACATACCCAAATTATAGTCCCTAACGATATTTGGTTTTAATTGAATTTTATCATTTTTTCATTTTGATTATTTCTTTGATTGTATCGTCCCATATCTTCAGTTTTTTCTTTTTATTGAATTTTTTTGGTCTTTCCTAAACTTTCATTTGCTGCTGTATTTAGTATCATTTTTTTTATATTAAGCCATTCTATTTCTTCATTTCGTTTTATTTTATCTAAATATTGGTTAATTCTTTGCTCATATAGCCATTGTATATTTGTGTCATTTAATAATCTAGTTTTATAAACAAATGGTTTAAATTTTCTTTTTGTTCTTGTTATTTGTAGCCATTTGGGTGGCAATCTTAATTTTATTTTAATGAGCAAGTGGTCACTACTTATTTCATATCCTTCGTGAACTCTAACATCTAAAGAGAACTTTGATGTCTTTTCATTTAAGATAAAGTAATCTAATATTGATTTCCATCCTCTTGCTGCCTAAGTATATTTATGTATGTCTTTATGTTTATAGAAAGAATTCATTATTTTAAGGTTATTATAAACTACAAAGTCTATCAATTTTTTACATTCCTGTTTAGAGTATGTTCTCCGTATATTCCTATATTATTATTAATTTTTGTGTTTCCAATTCTTGCATTTAAGTCTCCTGCTAATATTACATAATAATGTTTATTTATTTTATTATATATATTTTGTAACCGATTATAAAATTCAATATTACCATATTCTCTTCCTTCTGGGACATATAAACCAATTATTGTTAAATAAGGAACAGAATTTTCAGAAAAAAAGGTAAAATTCTAGGGTATGATCTAGTGGGCACAACACTCCAAGTATATGGCATTGCCACATATGCCTGAAAAGAACAGGATTTTCAGAAAAGGGGTAAAATTCCAGGGTATGATCTAGTGGGCGCAAAACTCCAAGTATATGGCATTGCCACATATGCCTGAAAAGAAGGATTTTCAGAAAAGGGGTAAAATTCCAGGGTATGATCTAGTAGGTGCAACACTCCAAGTATATGGCATTGCCACATATGCCTGAAAAGAAGGATTTTCAGAAAAGGGGTAAAATTCCAGGGTATGATCTAGTAGGTGCAACACTCCACCAACTATATGGCGTTGCCACATATGCTCAGAGCAAGATTGATGATGTTTGCCTCATATCAACATCAACCCAAGGAAATATCCATGCTGTGACTGTAAAAATAGGAGAAATCACAGTCATCAATATACAAACCTCCAAGTGTGATGTGGCCAACATATGTTAGAGACTTAAGCCCACCCTTCAGTTTATATAGGAGACTTCAACAGTCAATATGAAACTTGGAAATATAGGACTAATGACTTGAATGGCGAATCGTTTGTCGACTGGGCTGAAGATCATAATTACCATTTGATCTTTTGCGCAAAAGATAGGGGCACCTTTAAGTCTGCGGCCTGGGATCAAGCATACAATCCAGATCTGTGTTTTGTTTCCAAGAGTATTAACAGCGAACTTTGATAGCTAAAAGTCTTGAAGGACTTCTCCCATAGTCAACATCGACCTGTATTCATCGAAGGGGGGCTGCAAGTACCGCTGATCTCCTCTTTTCCTCGCCGGAACTTCAGCAAAGCAAACTGGAATGACTTTGCTGAAGATCTGGACAAATGTCTCAGTTGGATACCACCCACAGCAAGGAACTATAGCAGATTTGTAAATGCTGTCATTACAGTTGCCAAAAAATATATCCCAAGAGGTTTTAGAAAAGAGTATATTCCGGATGGGGTGAAAGGAGTGAGACCCTTTAACAAGAATTTTTGGATAGTGGAGAACAAGAAATCACCGAGGAATTATTGCAAAACCTCAATGATGCTTGTCGACTCAAGTGGACAGAAACTGTTGAGTCTCTGGATTTTAAGCACTCTAGCCACAGAGAATGGAGTCTACTAAGAAAACTGGGAGACGTTTCACTGATAGGACGCCAGGAAGCCATAGTGTCTCCTAATCAAATTGCAAATCAAATATTATCGTTGTCAAGAGCACCCCGGAATAATAGCCATGATACTCGAGTTAAAAGAGATCTTGATAAATTGAAAGAGACGTGCAATCAAGAATCTTGTTATTCTTTCCCCTTTCTTGTTACAGAAGTGACAGATACATTGGAGGAAATGAAGCCAGGTAAGGCTCCAGGGTCTGATGGAATGCACCCTGAGTTTCTAGCCACTGCGGTAAATGTGTGTGTTTCTGGCTATCAAATTTTTATTCTGATATTTTACAGACTGGACATTTACCTTCAGAGTTTAAAAAATCAAAAGTAATAGTTATTTTCAAGCCAGGTAAACCAAATGAGCAGGAGAGTTATCGCCCAATTGCTCTGTTAAGCACGTGTCTTATATTATTGGAGAGACTTTTACTGAACAGAATAGGCACCCAAAAATACTGGAACATATACCTATTGAACAGGCAGGATTCAGACCAAACAGAAGCATTATAGACCAGGTCCTATCTTTGACTACACATATAGAAGTAGGATTTCAGCAGTGCCTTAAACCGTCAGTTGCCTTTATAGACCTCACTGCCGCCTATGATATGGTTTGGAGGCAGGGCCTCATTTATAAACTACTTACACGATGCCAAATAACAACTGGGCTTATCAATGATATGCTCAGTAATAGGTCATTCCTGGTTATTTTGGGAACCAAAACAAGTGGAAGCAAATTACTGAATAATGAGCTTCCCCAGAGTTCTGTCCGCTCTCCGATGTTATTTAGCTTATATATCGCCAACATGCCAGATATCATATCCAGAAAATTTGGATATGCAGATGATTGGGCTCTGGCAACAAGTAGTGGCTCAATAGAAACTACAGAGACAACACTGACGACTGACCTGACCTCCCTTGGTAGATATTTCAGGAATTGGCAGCTTCAACCAAATACCAACAAGTCTGAGACCTGCTGCTTCCACTTTAATAACAAAGTTGCTAATAGAGAACTTCAGGTTTACCTTAATGGACAACTTCTTTGACACAACAGTACCCCAAAGTATTTGGGAATAACTCTTGACAGGCCTCTGACATTTGACACCTCTTGAACACATCAGCTAAAATCAAGACTCGCAAGAATATAATTCAGAAACTGACGGGAACATCTTGGGGAGCTTCTGCGACGATGCTTAGATGCTCAGCTCTCAGCCTTGTACTTTCCACTGCCGAATATGGAGTTCCAGTATAGATTAACAGAATGCACGCACCCGTTTGGTTGACAAACAGCTCAATAATACTAAGCATCTTATTCCAGGGACAATCAAGAGTACTCGTATAGAACGGCTCCCAATTTTAAGCCATGTTCCTCTCCCACTGTTAAGAAGAGCCAATGCTTTATGTAGGGAGCATAGAAAGATCCAGGAAAACCCTCCATCTTCCAGTGCATAGAGACATTTCGTTTTAATAAATGGATTGAAATCGAGATATCCTCCTGTTAGTACTGCTATAAGACTGCTAAAGGACAATTTTGACATCGATCAAGAGTGGAGACGCCAATGAGAGGTGTTTGCAGATCCAGACCTGCAGAACCTTCCCTGCATTGAAGAACAACCACCTAGATATGACCTTCCACGTAAAACTTGGATTACGCTAAATCAGCTAAGGACTAACCACGGTCGATGTGCAGACTTTTTTTTTTCCAAGTGCCAGAAAATTCGTTCCCCACAATATAACTGTGGAAGTGAGAAGCAGATCATTCAGCATATTTGTCAAAAATGCCCACTGAGAGCATACGAAAGAGAGGAATAAGAATTCCTAGTTCCAACACTTGCAACTATTGACCGGATTAATAACTTAGATATAAACTTGTAATATCTGACTGATAGAAGAACCTTAATTTTCGTAATTTTGTAATTTCTATTGGAGTTGTTTGTATGTTAATGTGTTTGTGCTATGTACATATATTTAGAGATGTCAAATTTAGATTTTTTTATACACATGTCTATTTATATTTTAATTATATACATACTGTTGTAATTATCACCAACACTGTATATGTTTCTTTTTCTTGCAATGTAATAGCCATAAGATAAATAATATTGTTAAATAACCTCTATTTTTATTCTAGCTTCTATTATTCCTTCATTCCATAATTTCTGATATTTTAACTGTTTTGAAAGGAAATTATGAATCCAAATCATAACACCTACTTGTGCTCTTTGGTCTCTTTCAACTCCACTATATATTACATTAAAATTTCCAGTTCTCATGGTTCCTTTTAATTTCTTTTTTGTTTCAGTGATTACTATTATTTGAAAATTTCTTCATTCATATTTGGTCTCATTCTATGTCTTTATATGCTATTCCTCTTACGTTTCAGTTTGCTATATGTATTATATTATGTTCTGTTGTTTCCATTTTTGCTTTGCCTTTTCCATTCCAGTGTCATTTTCCATAGATACATTTCAATGACCTTTCTCTGTCGGCTTAAAAGTAGATAAATGTTCTCCATGTGAGATGATTAGCCTAGTGATGGATAGTCCATTGGTAGGACTGCTACCTTAAGGCTTATGAACTAGCCTTCTTCCAAATCTAAAAAGGGGAAAGAGTAGATTATAGAGGGGGCATAGACAAAGACCCCATAGCCCTCGAGTACTCTAATAGCATAAGGATTATAAAATAAGAAGAGTTGGCCGATAAGGCCTTATAGGAAAGATTAAAGTGAGTGGATCTTCCTCAAAGTAGAGGAAGAGGATAGATCCAGCTAGGAGACCATGGAAGTGCCACTTCCCTTACAATCAAGATGATTGCCCCATATGGCCCTGTTGGTCCACGAGTTCTTATTCAATATATTCGGACCACCCCACCATATCTGGTGGGATCCCCTATCCGCCACCCAGGGGAAGCACTCTCCAGAGGTTACAAGGTTCCCCAAAAGGAAAGGAAAGACAGTAATGCTTTCAAAATATCTAGGAACGTATAAAAATTCAACATTCTTGCAATAATAAAAAATAGAAATCAAAAATCATCTCTTTCAATGCACTCCTTCATAAACAGTAATGAAATTAAATTGGAAAGAAAGTCAGTATGGAAAATATTCTGTATGTACTGCGTGAAGTAGGTTTAATGGCTCATAAATAAAATTGGTATGCAAGCATATACAGGGTAAACAACCAATTTTCTAGTAATGAATGGTCTAGCTCATCCTCTGTCTGGAAAAAATTAAGAGCGATATGCATGCAGGCACATGCTTAATTATTTACATATGCACTAGATGGTGATCTCTTGCTTTTAAATGATTCTCAGTGTTGTGTGTGTGTGAGAGGAGGGGGGAAGAATAAATAAATAAATAAATAAAAATAAGATAAAAATATTATATATACATATAACCAAGATGTAAGAAAAATTATTTTGCTTACAATTAAACCTAGCTATGGCCAGTTCATAGTGGTAGTTTCAGGAATAAGCACAATTCTATATCCACATATACTGTATCATTTATACTAATGAATTTAATAACTTAATTCACATTTAATATAGGAAAGTGATTATTTCTCTTTATAAGACCTTGATACTTCCACATCTGGATTACTGTGTTCAAGTCTGGTCTCCTGGGTTTCATGTGGATGAAGTGGTAGAGAGAATTCAGAGACAATAACCAAGATGGTGAGTGGTCTGTGGAATGTGCCCTATGAGGATATGTTGTGGGTTGCAGAAGTTGGATGATAGGATAAAAAAAGGGGATATGATAGAAACATATGAGTTATTTAAAGGGTTTTAAGAGATTGATGTAGAGGAAATGTTTCAGCACTTGATAGAGCAGAACAAGAAGTCATCCATGGAAGTTGAGTAAGTGTGTGGTTAGTAGGGGTGCAAGGACTAGATTTTTTTGCTTAGAGAGTTATGAATGAATGGAATGGGTTGCAAAAGTCAGTTGTGAGCACTTTGTCTGTTAATGGGTTCAAGGAGAAGTATGATAGATATTGTGTGGATAGTTTCGGACTCCCGTGATGTGTCTTTGGACTCCATGAAGGTGGCCGTACAATAGTAATAGTATTTAAGTTTCTACCATCCATGGTGCTTCAAAGACATGAGAGTTATAATTAATGGATGAGAGGTGTACTGATAAATTATTATTATTATGTGACCTCCATTGATCCAGCAAAACGGCTAATCTGGCAAGGCTCCAGAACTGAGGGTTACAGAAAATAGGTGGTGTACCTTCATTTACTTAGAAGAAATTCTACTCATATAAGTAAATATTTGCTTGCAAATGTTAATATAATATTAATATAACGAAGGCTAAGAAGATTAGCTACATTAACAACAGATGAGATACTTTGAATAGGATTACACTAAATCATTACTATAGTACAAGTAAGACTGCTGATAATTTTCCAAAAATTTTGGATTTCATATTTTGCAATTTTTGTTTATTTATTATTATTTCATTTACTTTTTTCCATACCTTAGATCACTATGATGTGGAACCAGTGCTTTCATCGTTCTGGAAATTAGTGTTGCAATTCCTCCAGCACGATTCTCTCTTCTGTCATCTGTCATATCTTCACTGTAAGACCTTGGAGAACCAGCAGAATAATTTAGAGAATGTTTATGAGAAGGATGTGTATGCTGTATAGGTAAATTCTGCTGGTACCACATGTCATAAAGCAGCCGTGAGAGTGCATCCTGAAATCTGTGAGGCCTTGAAATGGACTGATAGGAAGATGACGCATCTGATCCTACATAACCAGATGCACTAAGGTTTGATGAAGGTTTGGGACAATGAGTATTACAAGTATTTCGTTGAGGAGCACTATTTAGATGATGATTCTTGTAATCAATCACAGAACTATAGGAAGAACGATTACTGGGATGATAACTGTTGCTTGAATTATTACTAGCTAAAGAAACTCTGTTCTCATCTCTCTCTTGAGTATACCATTGATCACAGTATTGTGTAGGCCGGTAGGAATTACTAGAACGTTTCGTTTTACTCTGTGTAACAGGTCCCCAACTCTTCACATCTTCACTGTGCCTGAAATTAACGTAAGTACTTTCTGAAGCAGGAAGCTCTTTGGGAAGAATACCAGCATTTCCTGAAGAACTCCAACATGGAGGTTTTAAATTAAGATATGATGGTGCTTTAGGTTCTCTTGTAACAGGTTGATAAGCAGAATTTGCAAAATACTATATATAAATAGAAAGTAAAACTATTAATAATATATTAATACAATATATTAATACAAGACGTAGAAAAAAAAAGACGATTAAAATTATATATTACAATTAAAAATCACACAATTATATATGAATGCACTTTGTAGGGTATTTTATTATTATATACTTGGTTATTCTATTGTATAAGACTTTGATTAAGTCTCATATGGATTAATGTGCAAAGATTTATCCCATAGTCTTTCATGGCGATGAGGATATATTAGAAATGATCCAGATAAGATTAAAGCGGCAAATTGTCTTTGGAATGTAGAATATAACAATGACAGATTGAGAGAGTGCAATCTGCAAAGCCTCAGGAGACAGAGATGGCAAAGGATTGTTAGCAGGTTAATATGGAAGAAATTTTTCATAGAATGGAAAAGGAACCATCCCTGGAAACTGTAAAAACAGTGTGAAAAGAAGGTTCTATGCATGGGGTTTGATGAATGGAATGCACTGCCTGACAGTGTGGCAACTATAAAATAACACGTATGCCACAATAAATAATTTTTTTATTATGTAAATATTTCGTCGTCATCATACAATGATTGAACAACAATAGGAATTGAATTAAAAAAAGCAGTAGCATGCATTCTTAAATTGGAATCTCTCTATGTATACAGTCACATGTTCATGGATTAAACCTAATGGACTGATATTAAAACTAATTAAATTAATTAAAATATAATAAATAACTATTTAATACGATTGAGGATAACAATTTCCCAGAACTTTTGGAGTAGTGAGAAAGTCATTCCAATTAAGATTAAGTCTATGAAGTAAGGCTTCAGCACTTTTTTTATATAAACATTCATGTTTATATGTGGGCTTGATGTTCAGAGATATGTTTATAGATCTTCCCGTTTGTCCACAGTAAGACAAGTTACACAAACAAGGTACTTTGTATATGCCAGGTAGCATCATTAGTGAGAGTTTGTCTTTTGGAGAGGGTAGCAAGTTGTGAATTTGATTGATGGGTTTATCGGTAGCAATGAGTTGATATTTTTTCATAATTTTTGCTACATACTCAGAGATGCCTTTAATATATGGTATAGGAGTCCTATAGCCTTCTTCTTTTCAACTTTTATTATTGCTGAGTTATCATTACATATCATTATATTATCATTTGCATATCATTTCATCTCATTAATTTTTTATTTATTTATTTATTTTTTTTGAATGATAAAATTGTAAAACAACGACATCCTGTGTATAACCCAATAGCATGAGCTCATCCATGTTTCAAGAAATATAACAATTACACAGGATAATAGTACACAAAAATATTGACAATATATTTAGAGAATAATGTGTGTGTGCATATATATATACACACGCACACTACTCATATGTACACATGGAATAAGAACAATGCAGATCAGTAATTACTTGAATATTTTGTATTGGTTAATTTCTCTTGGTATCAATTGGTTAATTACTTTTATATAATTATTCTAAATAAATTTTCAATATTCTTCTTATAAAAATTTAGGTGCTGTCTAATCAGATTATTAATGTGTTCATGTTGTTTTCTTTTCGTATTAAGAGCAGTAAGCCGGTGAAAATTTTTGGAGCCAAGTGTTTGTGTATTATTTCTTTTTGAGCTTTGGCGATAAAATATTTTAAGCACGCTTTTCTGCATAAGTGGCTTTTCTTTAGGAATAGTAGCATCCTGTAAATATGCAGCTGTCTAAGCAGAAGGATATTTAATATGGTATATTTAGCATTCACCATAGTGGCTCTATATTTAACATTAGTTAAAATGCATATTAGTTTATTTTGCAAAGAGATTAATGGAGTCTAAGAAAAGTAGCATCCTGTAAATATATAGTTGTCTAAGCGGAAGGATATTTAATGCAGTAGATTTAGCTTCACCATAACATCTCTATATTTAATGTTGGTTATAATGTGTATTAATTTATTTTGTAAAGAGATTAATGGTGTCAGTGTGGTTGTGGTGTAATATGTTCCTCCCCAGCTTAGTATGCCATACTGCATAATAGTTTGTATCCAGGTAAAATATAATTCTCGTAGAAAGGCTTAGACGTTGGTTAAACATGCTTATTAAATAATTTAAGGAATTTACAATGTACACAGGATATAAATTTAATTAAACTATAATCTATATTTCCAATATTTCGGCAACGTCACATTGCCATCTTCACAGGAACTTAAAATAAAGACACGTGCATGCAGGCACTACACACAGTAAATGGGGATGAAGCAGGAAGCTATTGTTTCTCCTAAAAGTCCTGATAGTGCCCCCTAGCGAGCTATGTAGGTATTCTTGGCCATTGGGCTGAAGGTCTTCTGATGTAATTCTCCCAAATTTGGGGCAGTCTCATGCAACCAAATTTGTTGAGGTTTGGACTGTTTCTTAGGGCTGAGGCTGATTCCATGAATAGCCTTTCAAATTTGAATTTACTATGGTGTATTACCGTGGCTTTCTTCCACCATATTCTGTGGCATGTAACCAGAGCATGGTCTGCAAAACCAAAGTGGCCTTAGTGGTGAAACTGGATTTAGTCCTTGTGTTCTGAAATTCTGATATTCACTGTCCTGCCTGTTTGGCTGAAGTAGGACAGCTTACAGCTGCAAGGGACCTGGTAAACACCAGGTAGGTAAGTCTTTAGTGGAGCAGATAAGGGACGCCAATTTTCTATATGGTCTGTAACACGAGGTCAAGTCATGTTTTTTTTAGGATTTTGGTAATTTTTTCCAAGGTGCCTCGGATGTAGAGAATGGTAATGGATTTAGAATAATCCTTCTTGTGAAGGGGGGGGGGGTTTGGTTTCAATATTTCAATGCCCTAACCACACGACTAAACCACATCCTCAACACTTTCTCAGCCAATTTCTCAGCAATTGGCTGAGAAAGTGTTGAGGATGTGGTTTAGTCGTGTGGTTAGGGCATTGTCATTTGAACAGATAAGTTTAGCCCTGTTGTGTAATGTCTTAATAACTCCATATTGTTGTAGGGGAGGGATGGTGGGTTTGTTGGTGAATGTATCTGCCTGTATGGTGGGTTTTCTATAAAGTGAGAAAACCAAGGTTCCATCAGGCTGGCGGGTGACTAGTGTGTCTAAGACAGGAAGGCAGTTGTTTTCTTCTTCTTCCAGGGTGAATTTGATTCTGGGGTATTGGTTGTTAAAGTGTGTTAGGAAGGAGAGGAGTGTATCAGAGCTATGTGGCCAAATAGCGAACACATCATCAATGTAGCGAAGCCATGTGGTTGATTTTTGTGGGGCAGAGTTTAAGGCTTTCTCTTCAAAAGTGTCCATAAAAAAGTTGGCCAAGGGTGGAGAAAGTGGTGAACTCATGGTCCCCTCTATTTGTTTGTAGAATTTTCCTCGCCAAACGAAATAACCCGAGTTCATTGTGAACTGAAATATGGCTGGGATATCGGGAGGAAATTTAGCTTGGATTAGTTCTAAGGTTTCTTTGAGTGGGACATTTGTGAATAAGGAGGAGATGTCAAAACTGACCATTGTCAGTATGTTTGAGTGTAAGGTTTTCTATGCTGGCTTTGAAGTGGGCTGAATTTTTTGTGTGTGATGGTGTTTTGCCAGTGTGAGCACTTTGGCCAAATGTTTAGCTAATTTGTATGTGGGGGAATCAATGCCACCACTATGGGAAGTAATGGCACATTTTCTTTATGTATTTTTGGGAGTGCATATATATACGGAGGGGTATGGAGTTAAACGGATTTAATTTGTTAGTGACTGCTACCACAAAGTCACTAACATTTGTTAGTGACTTCTTGGTAGAAGTCAAGAAGTGACTTTCTTAAGGAGCCTGTGAAGTTTTCTGATTTGTGAGTTGCTGGGATTGTATTCGATAGGGAGGTAAATAGCCCGATCTAATAGTACAGCATTAAGCTTACCTGTGTAATCCTTTTGGTTAAGTACTACTGTGGCATTATCTGCTTTGGTGATTAATATTTCTTTGTTTTTCTTCAATTCCTGCAGAGATTTATATTCCTTATTGGACATGTTGGTTTTTGGTGGTCTTGCTTTGGTGAGAACACAAGCTACATCCAGTCTAATATCGTTAGCGACGTGGTTTGAAAGTTTGCAGATCCCACATTCAATTTGGATCATCATTTCCTCGGCCGGTAATTTTCTGGGAGTAATGGCGAAGTTGTGGCCACGTGAGAGAGCGTTCAGTGCTTCAGGCTTTCACCAGTACAGCCACTCTGGTCTTGCAGACCATGCTCTGGATATACGCCACAGAATACGGTGGAAGAAAGCCACGGTAATACACCATAGTAAATTCAAATTTGAAAGGCTATTCATGGAATCAGCCTCAGCCCTAAGAAACAGTCCTAACCTCAACAAATTTGGCTGCATGAGACTGCCCCAAATTGGGGAGACTTATATCAGAAGACCTTCAGCCCAACAGCCAAGAATACCTACATAACTCGCTAGGGGGCACCATCAGGACTTTTAGGAGAAACAATAGCTTCCTGCTTTGTCCTCATTTACTGTGTGTAGTGCCTGCGTGCAAGTGTCATTATTTTAAGTTCCTGTGAAGATGGCAACGTGACGGTGCCGAAATATTGGAAACATAGATTAAAGTTTAATTTAATTTATATCCTGTGTACATTGTAAATTCCTTAAATTATTTAATAAGCAGGTAAAATATAATGTTCTTGACATTGTCAGAGTTAAGAATCTCTTTAAGAAAAAAAACTTGAGATAGCATAAATCTTACTCTGTTGAATACTTCTGTAATAATATGTGGTTTCCAGCTTAAGTTGCTATCTATTTTTAATCCTAAGTAGGTTATAGTATTCACATTTTCTATCTCCATACAGTTACAATTTTGGTTACTTCAATTCCAGTTAAGCAGGAATATATGGATGGAAAAATTGGTTTTACTATTAGGTGTATTTTTGAGTTTAAAAATTATAAATTTTGTTTTTCCAGCATTAAGAGTGAGTTTGTTGGCATGAAACCAATTTGTCACTATTTGCAGATCTGTGATGACCCTATTTTGCAATTCATTTACAGAATTTACAGTCAATATCAATGTGGTATCATCTGTAAAAGTGTTTACTTTACTTGATAACTGCAGGTCAGAAAAGTTGTTGATGTAAATTATAAGTAGTACTGGCCCAAACACAAAACTTTGGGGAACACCACATTTTACCTGAACAAAATTGCTATAACTTTTGTTGATTTTTACTGCTTGTGATCTAGACATTAAATAACTTTTAAACCAGTCATGTGCACAGCCTTTAATTCCTATATTCAGCAGTTTTTTTTAATAAAATAACCTGGGATTCTGTGTTTTTCTGGATGTCTAGAAAGACTGCTAGTTAGTTTGTATTAGTCTTGTGATGAATAAATCAAGTTTGTCAAGTAAACAGCGCATGCTCGGTGTTTACTTTCTGTTAAGTGGTTTTTTTCTAAAAAACAGAGAAAAACTGGAAGTTGGAAGACTGGCCTGTAGTTTTTAAGATCATTTATTCATCCTTTTTTATATATTGGTATTACCATAGTTTTCTTACCATTGGAAACACACCAGTCATCAGCAACAGTGTGAAGATAGTCATCAAAGGAGCTATCAGATATTCCTGGCACTCTCTCACACACAATGCTGACATTGTGTGTGAGAGAGTGCCAGGAATATCACACACAATACTATCGTGGAACAGAGCAGAAAAGTTTTTAAGTTCCGGTATGATATTTTGATTTCATTCTCATAAGTAAGAAAAAAGTACATTGAACTCTTATTTCTTTTAAGTCTGCAATTTACGATGGAGTATTAGGACTATTTACAAGTTTTTTATTGGCGGTTACAAAGTAATTATTAAAGCTGTCTGGTAACAATAATAATAAATTAAAGACTTATTTTGTAAGCTAGCCAAGTAAATAATAGTTTAATACCCAACGTTTCACTGATTAATATCTGTCAGCATTTTCAAAGGAATACACTGGTAGGTGATAGAAAGTAACAAAAACTAGGAAACTAACCGACAATTCTAAAAATTATATAAAGTTATCACTGAACGTGAAACAGTGATATGATACACATGTCACAAGTACAACGTTTTATTTGCTGAGATATTTAATGTAAATATTCATGAAAGTTCATTTCTTTTTGGTTAAATGATCTGATTAGAGTTTTCCATATATCTGGTAAGATTAGGCCTTAGGCCTGTCTGGTAATGTTCTTTCACGTTATATCTATATGATTGCTGTCCTCAAGTGTTGGTTTTTGGATATTTTTTCCCAGCATATTGTTTACAATTTAACACTACCTTCATATTTCAAAAATTCATTACAGTAATACTAGTTTTTTTCCTTCTTTCAATTTATGGCTTACTTGGATCCTATAACGTCTGAAGCTATTCTGATAGTATTCATTGTGAGAGTACTTTTTGTGTTTTTTATACATCTTATCTCTAAGTTTTATATATTGTTTTATATCTTGTGTTATCCATGGCTTCGCAAGTTTGCACCTGTTTCCTTGGAGTATGACAGTGGCATGTTGTATTTCAGTTGTATTTCATTAATATATCTAATATGTTAACGAATTTGCAGTAAGTATCATCAACATTAGTTTCAGATTGTATCTGTTCCCAAAATATAGTATTTAATTTATGTTTTAGCACACTGTAGTTTATTCTAGGATACTGGATGCTGATGTCTTTTGTGTCTGTGGATGCTGATTGGAGATGGATTCTTACAGATATTAGAAAGTGATCTGTGATCGGCTGTTTTAACACTGCTGTCTTGATTTTAGTCAGATCTTTGTGTTCTTACAAACATGTGATCCAAACACTAAGCACAGCCACTGAAATCCCTTGTCAGAACATTTACATGTTGCTCAAAGTCATATGTGGTTAATAAATCCATGAAATCGAGGGAATAACAGCTGTCGCTTAACAGACCAATATTTATGTCACCAATTATGGTAACATTATCATAATCGATGTCATGTAAAATGGTGTCCAATTCTTGTGTAAAGTCATAAGACATAAAAAGACTGAGATCTATAAATAGCCATTATGTAGTAATTGTAGTTCTCTAAGTAAATGCTAACATTCACAGCTGTTTCCATTTTTGTACTGCTAATGTGTTTAACAGTTAAATGTCTTTAAGCAAAGAGCAGTAATTCCCCAGATCTGTTATAATCCCTACTGTGATAGATTTTTTAAACCCTTCTAAATAGTATAGGCTTCATGCTCCTTTATCCATATTTCTGTTAGTATTAGAATATCTATAATATAATCTAGATCATTTAATATTAGTTCTAGATGTTCCATTTTATCTCATACTTCTAATGTTTAAATGCAGTATTTTAGATATAAACCCATCAACCAAATTCACAACTTGCTACCTTCTCCAAAAGATAAACTCTCACCAATGATGCTACCTAGTGTGCACGAAGTACCATGTTCGTGTAACTTGTCTTACTACTGACAAGCAGGAAGATCTATAAATAAGAATGTCTCTGAACATCAAGACCACATCCATCTTATCAAACCTTACAAATCTGGCCTAGCACAACATGGAATTGAAAATGTTAACACAGGATCCAATGGCAAAACGCTAAGCTACTACACAGATTCATATTTAACATGAATGTTTATACAAAAAAAGTGCTGAAGCCTTTTTCATAGACTTATTCTTAATCAGAATGACTGTCTCACTATTCCAAAAGTTGAAGAAATTGTTATCCTCAATCATCGTATTAAATAAATTTATCTGTTATATTTTAATTTAATTAGTTTTGATGTCAGCCCATTAGGTTTAATCCATGAACACTTGACTGTATATGTAGAGGGATTCCAATTTAAGCATGCATGCTATTATTTTTTTTAATTCAATTTCTACTGTTGTTTGATCAGTGTACTGATGATGTCTTATGATACATAAGATGAAATATTTACATAATAAAAAAAAGTTATTTACTGTGGCATATGTGTTATGGATACTCCACAGGTTTCATTATATAATGAATGACAGTGTGGTGAATGTACACATTGACCACACTGTACTTTAGTTATATAACAGTGTGTACATCCTGCAATGAGTCTTAACTCCATGGAAGTCTGGTGTTAATAATACAATAATAATAGTACCCCAGAGCTGAGAACGATATTTCTTTTGCCTATTTGTCTTTTAAGCTCAAAACTTTCTTTTACAGATCAAAATGTTTTTCAATAATGGCACACCAACAAAATATTTACTGTATGGTAAAATACATAAAGCACGACACTTCAAAGGCATGACAATCAATCAAGTATTTTGTTGTAAATACAGTACTTCCACAAAAATAATGCTGAGAATTTAAAAGCAAATACTGGAAAAAAATTAAGATACAACAGTAACAACTATTTTAATTGTGAATGTACAAATTGTGAATGTTAAATAACTTATGGATAAGCTAACATACTATAACATAAATAACTTACAGGATATATAAATTCAAATGTTAGGGTTCCATTTTTATATGGTAGCTAGAAAATACTGAGACATCAAGTCACTGTCTGCTGCCAGTTATGACTTTAAAGGAAGGGACGTACCTACTCTACAATTCTCTGTCTCCACTACTCAAATCTACCAACTACAATGAACTGCAACTATCATCATCATCTACTGCCACCATTACCACCACTAATATTTTCACAATTACACACATCCATTTCCACGAAGGGATTGAAACCAGCAGCCTTTTGGCTGCAGAGAAGAAACGCTAACCGCTCAGCCAACATGATTTAAAAGAAAGTTTTCCACTGGGCAATGTTCAGTGTTGTTTGCTTGGCAGTTGAGATATATGTCTCTAGAATGCAAATAAATATGGCATAATATTTGTATTCAATTGCAAGAAACATCCACGGCTGACCCATACTTGGATATCTAACACTGATAAGTCAAGGCACCAGATTGATTACATCCTGGCTCTCCAGCGGTGGAAGAAGAGCATCTCTGTGCATACTTGTCCTGGGTACAGACCATCAGCTAGCAAGAGCCAAAGTAAGACTAAGACTCCAAAAACTTGGATAAGCTAACATTGGATGTTAGAGTAATTCCTAATGGATTCACAGAGGAAACATCAACTCGGTTAGATGATTTTTTGAAGACCAAAGAGGAGAACTCGCCAGAAATGCTTTGGGAAAGAGTCAAGGTGATAATACAGGATACAGTGAAAAAGTATCTTGGCCCAATTAGAAGACCAAGAGACCCATGAATATCAGATTCAACATGGGAACCAATCAAAAGAAGGCAGGTAGAAAAACAAAGAAACGCAGGGACTAAAGAATATAAGAGATTACATAGAGAAGTCAGAAGAGCCATCAAGCAAGACAAGAAAAAGTTCTATACTAATAAATGTGAAGAGATAGAGTTCCAGATAAGGAAGCACAATTATAAATGATTGTTTTATTTAGTTCGTAACTTAAAGCACATGTTTAAGCCCAAACTGAATGTCACCAAAGACAGGAATGGAGCATTACTAACAGAAGAGTTAGAATTCAAAAACAGATGGAAAGAATACTGTGAGGATCTGTACAGGAGAGTGGATAAAGAAAATGTGGAGCCCTCTCACTAGGAAAATTTTGATTTAGAACTTCCTCCACTTAGGCATGAAGTTGAAAGAGCAGTTAAGCAGCTTAACAGCAAGAAGGTCCCAGGTGCAGATGAAATCGCAGCAGAGTTAATTAAGGCCACAGGAGATGGAAGGATAAGAGTGTTTCATAGATTGATTACAAGGATATGGGAGACAGGATCATGGCCAAGAGACTGGAAGAAATCGGTTTTCATACCAATTCATAAGAAAGATGATATGAAGGCATGCAAGAACTATAGACTTATTAGTTTAATATCTCATGCAAGCAAAGTTTTATTGAAGATCATGCTAAATAGGATTGAGGCCAAAGTTGAGGCAGAGATGCCCGAGGAACAACAGGTTTTAGGAAAGGTAAGGGCACCAGAGATCAGATCTTTTGCCTTAGACAGATCATAGAAAAATATAAAGAATTCAGACTCCCTCTAGTAATGTGTTTCTTAGACTACTTTAAAGCTTTTGACTGTGTTGAGCATGTGAAACTGTGGGAAATAATAATGAAAAGAATGGGTTTTCATCAACACAGCAATGTGAATATAATGGATTTGTATATACAATTTAATTTGTATATATACAATTTAATTTGTTCTGTACCAATTTTTTTAATTAATCCATGATGGATAGAAAAATTAAAAGAATACATCTGTAAAACAGAAATTAGAACAGATTGATAAAATAAAATTGTAGTACCATCATGGCATCTATAAAGAAGCAAACCTCATCAAATATTCAAAAAGTTAGAGATCAGTTAAAAAGTCAAAAGTGATGCAATTAATTTATTTATAATTATGTATTATTTAATGAAGTAGATATAATGAAATAAATAATAAATGCAATATGTATTAAATATTATAACATTTATTATGCTTGTAAACAAGGCTCACACTGCATTTCAAATGATATAATTTTTTGACAGACCAGTGGCTTCATATAGTACTACTTTATAGATTTTTATTATCATCATCATCAGATTAAAGTAAGCTTAATAGCTTATAATTTAATAGTTTAATGCCATCAAAGGAAAAATACATGGAAAAAGATCCAGAGGAAGAGTAAGGAAAACAATGCTAAATGATATGCTGAATGGAGACAGGTACACAACCTTGATAGAGAAGGTTCAGAACAGAAGAGAGTGGAAGGAAAGTTTCTATTACTAAAAGAAGAACCTGCTCAATTGCAGAATACTCGAGAAGAAGAAGAATATCTTATATATGTAATAAAATTATATACAATTTATTGAAAAACTGCAGTATATTTTGTCCAATATGTGGAAAAATATATTGGGAGATAGACCATTAACTTCATTCAAAAGATGAATCCAATACATCTTTTGAATGTATTGGATTCATCCACATAATGTTGGATAAAATATATTGGAGTTTTTGAATAAATTCTATATAATTTTGTTACATGTGTAAGCTGTGAAACACTTTAATATGTCTAGCGTACTGCTCCATTAAAATTATTATTTCTTATCAGACATTTCAATTTTACAGGCACCCTTTTTCCCAATCATGCAGTTAAATCCAGGAGATAATGTATAAAACTCCATCTAAGAACTTGACATTGCAAGAATTCAAGAATGGCGTTCATTATTAAAAAATGAAAACAATTACCATGTTATTGTAAAACTTCAGTTTAACATAAACCAAAATAACTCAGCATTTGAAACGTCATATTATTATTATCCTAAGACCCCATGGAGTCAAAGACTCCTTTAAAAGGTCCTTTTGTCATAGGCAAAGCTCATTATACCATGCCTTAAACACACTCAAATTCTCTGCAGACACCACACTCTCAGGCAAGGCATTCCAATCATTCACAACTCTGTATGCAATAAACTTGCTTCTCATTCCCTGCTCACATCCTACTTATACAGCTTCCATGGATGACCTCTGATTCTCTCCTGATCTCCGACCATTTTCTATAAAACCTCTACAACACTGATCCTATAATAACCCCCTTACTAACTTGTAGGTCTCTATCATGTAAGCAGTCTTCCTCCTATCCAATAGACTCTGTAAATTACATCTTCTCAACCTTTCCTCATTCCAGAGATCAGAAACTACCTTAGTCAGTCGCCTCCATATCCTTTCCAATATCTCTTCATTATTTTGTAAACCAGGTGAGCAAATCTGTGCACAGGAGTCCACGTGTAGCCTAATCAGAATCATGCACAATGGAACAAGAATCTCCTTACTTCTACAAGACACTGTCCTCTGCATCATTCCCAGAATTCGTTGTGTTACTCGTACAATTCTGGCAATGTGTCCCCTAAATTTCAGATCCTTATCCACTACCAACTCAAGATTTCTTACTTCCTCCACCTCCAACAATATATCCCCACCAAGCTTAAGTTCTACATCCCATTTTTGTTTCCCAAATTTTAAAACTTGACATTTGGCAACATTAAACTGGCATCCCCCATTTGCATGTCCATTCATTCAATCTATTCAAGTCTTCTTGTGAGGCTACAACATCTTCTCTACTCTTCACAAGTTGTCCCAACTGAATATTCTCATCCAAGTCTTTGCCAATATTATTAACATATAGGTTAAACAGCAATGACCCTAAAACAGACTCCTGATGAACACCACTAGTAACTTTCCTTTTCTGGGATATTAGTCTCCCATACACAACTTGCTGATACCTATCAGATAGCCAGTCTCCATCCAATGCACTAATCTAATATCCAACCTCATCTGCTCTAGTTTGACCATCAACTTACCATGTGGTAATCTATCAAAAGCCTATGCAAAATCTAACTATATTACTGTGTATCCCTCTCATCTGTCCAATAAAGCCATCACCTTATTGTAAAAAGTAAGTAGATTACTAAAACATGACCTCCATTTAGTAAATCTATGCTGCCCATCAAATACCATTCTTATCAATCCAATTCTGGATTCTAGTTCTCACCAACTTCTCAAACACCTTAACCACAACATCTGACACAAAGAATGGCCTATAATTTGATTGAGTTCTATCACCTCCCTTATGAAGCAACACAATCTTGCCTTCCTTCGCATCCTTTGGAACTCAATCCAGCACAAGACTCATATTAAAAAAATATGTCTAGGCAGATGTCAACTCCCTTATTGTCAACTTATTAACATCAAGTTTGATCAATTCCCCATACACCTCTTGGTCACTTATAGTCAGTCTCTCCTCCATATCATGAACTGCTTTCAATTTCTACATGATGTCACATTCACAAGAATGAATGACCTTTATGAACTGAACATTAAGTATCTCCACTATAATGCTCCTGCACCATTATCCCGTCCCTATAGTGGCTCTTGATACCCCTCTACAGCTGCAATCACCTCTTGATTCAAAGAAAAATGCTGACCAGCAAGGAAAAGTTTTAGTTTTGGGAAGAGATAGATGTCAGAGGGAGCCAAATTTGGGAAATAGGGTAGATGTTCCAACAATTCATAGTGCAGATCCCTTAATTTTCCCATTACCAAAACACCTTTGTGGGCAGGTGCATTGTCCTGATGAAAGATGATTTTTTTCTTCTGCAAACCAGGTCTTTTCTCACAAATGTTTTCATCTTGTCTCGTTAAAAGATTGGAATAATATTCCTCGGTTATTGTTTTACCCTTTTCAAGATAATTAATAAACAAAATGTCTTTAGCATCCCAAAACACCGATGTCATGACATTTCCTGCTGATGGAGCCAACTTTGTCTCCTTTGGCACTGAACAACTGGCTTCTGTCCCCTGTTTTGACTGCTATTTGGATTCTGGTGTGTAATGGTGAATCCAAGTCTCATCCATAGTAATAAATCAATGGACAAAATCAGTTTTAAACTTGTTAAAACGATCCAAGCACTGTTCAGAGATTTTCATGCGAGTGCATTTTTGATCTGCTGTGAGCAAGCATGGCACCCATCTTGTGCAAAGCTTTTTCATTTGCGATTCTTCATGCAAATATATCTTACACTTTCTTTTGAAATGCCTACAGTCTCAGCAACAATTTCTTGCACTTTGACTCACCGGTCATCCAATACCATATCATGCACTTGATCAATGATTTCTGGTGTTGTTTTTGGATGTCCTTCACGTGGATTGTCTTCAAGGCTGATACGGCCAAATTTAAACTCGGCAGCACATTTCTTAATTGTCGAAAATGAAAACGAAGAGTGCCCATAAACTTTTATGAACTTCAAATGAATTTCTTTTGGCGTTAAACCTTCTTTTACAAAGAATTTTATAACCACATGATACTCAATTTTATCCATTTCAAGGGATATAGACAATACTTTTGCTTCAAACAGCTGTATAAAACAAACTACTTGATAGAATGACTTGCAATTTCACATGGATGCTTATGACAGATGTACCAACTTAGAAGAAAAAAAAAAACTCGCCAAGTGTTGCCATCTATGGTCAAGGCCGAGAACTTTTCAAACCACCCTCATATCTTCTGCAGTAGTTGTCTTTATACCATTTTCTCCAATCAATGTCATCTTTCCATAAGCTTTTTTTTTTTTTTTTTTTTTTTTGCTGGCTACATATCAAAAGGATTCTTTTTGGCTTCATTAGCAAACTGCTGCTCATACTTCACTTTTGCTATTCCTTAACGACCAAGTCACCCTCCTTGGCTGTTCTTTGTAATCCTTATGGAATTGATTATTACCACTTCTTTTATGCAGCCTCCATAATGCCTTTTTCCTCTGTATCACATACTTAATCTCTTCATTCATCCATTTCACACCTACCTTATTTAACCTTCTGAACCCTGGAATACATTTAGGCATTACTTCTACTGGATAGTTCTTGAATATCATCCAAGCAGAAATGAACTCCTTTCCACCCAATTTCTCATTCTATGCTACAGCTGCAAGCTCTCTCCTGAGCTTCTCGTAATCACCTGTCTTGTAGTTACATATACAGTGGTGCCTCACCGTTACCAAAGTAATGTTGAATTGCAAAACTGGCGAATTGCAGGACAATATTTCCCGTATAAGTCTATGGAATAAGATTAATTTGTTGTCAGACCTCAATCCCACTCCCTCTAATGGTGCAGTGGTAGAGAAATACACCATATTATTTACTTTACATATTTTACTATTGTATAACACACTAAATTACAAAATACACTATTGCATACACAATACATACAATCTATTGAGCCTTAGATGTTAGAAGGGAGTCTTCTTTATGCTGTTCTACCTCTTCTCATCTCCTCTTTGCTTGAACAGGGATGAGGAACTGATCAAGGATGATCTGTCTCTCCCTCTTTTTCAAGATGGTTTTGAAGTGATACATGATAGTGTTGTTGAACAAGTCTGTCATTCTACTCACATCAGCAGTGTTGGGGTGCCATTCCCCCAATGGAATAAAACTTCTTTAATGGCAGCTGTTGGCATCAGCCCTTTTTACCTGCCATCCTCTTCTTCAGGTGAAATTCCTCTCTCTCTCTCTCTCTCTCCTTTGTTTGCTGAGTGTACTGAGTTCTTCCACAGTCAGTTCGTCATTGTGATCCTCCGCAAGCTATTCTATATCAGCCTTATCAACCTCTTCTATGTCGAGATTCTCTGCCATCGAAATGATCTCTAGCATGGCTGCAGCTGCTTCTGATTCTCCAGCTGCTTGGTCTGCACTGTTGTCATCCTGAGAAAAATTAGGAACGAGTTTCTTCCACGATGCATGAAGGGTTCTCTGTATCACTCCATTCCAGGCAGTTTTAATAAAGGAAATGGCATGAAGAATGTTGAACTCGGTCTTCCAGAAGTCCTTCAGTGTCTTGTCAGAAGAATGAGTCACATCGAAAAGCCGTGAGAACAAAGCCTTGGTGTAAAGTTTTTTAAAACATGCAATCACTTCTTGATCCATGGGTTGGATCAGTGACATCAGGTTTGGAGGCAAGAACTGGACTAGGATGAAGTCAAAGTCAATTTCAAAAATGTCCTCTAAGTCTTCAGGGTGGGCACTAGCATTGTCAAGGATCAGCAGTGCTTTCAAAGGCAAACTGTTGTCAGTGAGGAACTTCTTCATGCTCAGGGCAAACACCTCAAAAATCCAATCTTTGAAAACTTGCTGGTCTACCCAGGCTTTTGCACTGGATTTCCACATCACTGGCAGTTTGGACTTAACGATTTTCTTCCCAAAGCACCGAGGATTTTCAGAGTGAAAGACCAGAAGTGGCTTTAGTTTAAAGCAAGGATGGGGAACCTTTTTAGTATCAAGGGCAAAAATTGCTAATTTAAAAACTTCCACCAGCAACTGGTAAATTTTAACTCTTATATATAGTGTATGTAGTGTGCAATATATATCTTACCAGACGTATGATGGTCGTTATATGTGATATAGCTATTTTTGGTTTTGTATATTTAATTATTTAAATTTAAATAAATTTAATTATAATAAATTTAAATTATAAAATTTTATTTACATATACATCAGCAAAGGGGTGAATTGAAATAGACTCGCAGGTGAAATTTTGCCTGCGGGAAAGGGATTGCCCACCCCTGGTTTAAAGTCTCTGCTTGCATTTGCTGTCAATAAAAAGATAAGCCTATCTTTCATAGGCTTATGTCCTGGGAGCTTGACTTCTTCTTACATGATGTAAGTTCGATTTGGCAAGCACTTCCAAAATAACCCAGTTTCATCCCCATTAAAAATTTGCTGTAGCAGGTAGCCTTTCTTCCTGATTAAATCTTCAAATTTTTTCACAAACTTTTCTGCAGCCTCTTTATCTCCAATAGCAGCTTTCCTCTGTCTGAGAACACTATGGATGCCTGTTCTACCTTGGAATCTGTGAAACCAGCCTTGACTTGCATTTGAATTCCTCAGTTTGATCTGGGGTACATCCTGGAGTTTTCTTCTGCAATTCTTCAAAAATGAACTTAGCCTTCTCACAGATCATTGCCTGAGTTACTGGATCTCCCGTCATCTGTCTTTCTCTAATCCAGGTGATAAGCAGCTTTTCCATCCCTTCATTGATTGAAGATCTATTCTTGTCAGAAATCTTCATTGTGCCAGCAGACACCTTAGCACCCATAATCTTCCCTCTCTGTTGCTGAAAAAATACCACAGTTGACTTAGGAACGCCATACTCTTGATCTACATCTGTAATTGTTCTACCTTTCTGCACTTTAGCTACAATTTCTTTCTTCTTCTTCATGCTCAAGCAAGTGTGTTATTCCTGAATTATTCCTCTGTTCACTTCTCTTTGGACCCATTCTTAAATTTCACCCAAAAAAATAATAATTAAGGATGCATAAAATTTTTATTTTCTGAAAAATGCAGAATTGAAAATTAGCACAAGCCACACGAGCAAACACCAATGCAGCCTAACAAGAAATGACAAATAACAAATGACATCGCACAATTCCATGCACGCACATGCACCGGCCTGCGAAAATTCAACTGTTGAATTGTGAGACTGTCGAACTGCGGGACATCAAATTGCGAGGCACCACTTGATATATTTGTATATATTGTATAACCTTTTCTAACAGAGGTCCTCACACCTTCATTCATGGTGGTCACTCTCACCAACTGGAGGGTGATTTGACACCCCATTTATAATTACATCCACTGATAAGATGATCAAATCCAAGTCCCTCAATCCCCATGTGTCCTCTGTTACATATTGTCTGAGGAGTTCTCTCTCAAAAACTCAAGGAACTTCAAGGTATCTGGAGTGTACATATATACACAAAGATACAAGCTACGTTACAATCTACATGGCATGCTAAAGTCACAGTAATTTGGTCAACCATTAAAATTACTGGCCTGACATCCAGTGGGGGGAAAACCTTAATAGTCCTGTTATTATCTATTTGGTTATAAATCATTAAGAGATATATTAATGTAGAGGAATAGACTACAAGCAGCTATCATAACATCTGCTAAAAACCACATCAATAAACAAGAAGAAAGAAAAAAAAAAACATGGATAATTCAAGAGGTAATCAACCTTATTGATATAAGAAGAACATAGAAAAGAGGAGCAAATGAAGAAGAAAGGTTAAGATATAAAACTTTGGATAAAAGAATCAAACAGTTATGTAAAAAATTGAAAGAAAACTGGATAAATAGGCACTGAGATAGAAGAATTACATAATAGGAACAAAACCAGAGAAGCATTCCTGAAAGTGAAAGAACTTAATGGAAAAGCAAAACGTACACAGTCTAATAATATCAAGGACAAAGACAGAAACATACTCATTGATAAGGAAAAGATAAATGGAAGATGGGTGGAGTACTTATCAGACCTCTATGGTGATGATAATGGTAACATGTTAGATGATTCACGACACCTTCAATTAAACGTAACAACAGATACCACTCTACCCACAAGAAAGGAGGTAGAACACGCAATCAAGAATCTTCCTAATAATAAATTTAATAATATATTATCCTGGGTGTGATAATATTCCGGCTGAGCTGTTGAAAGCTTTGACTGGCAAAATAACTATTTAGTGGAATCCATTCAGGACATCTATAAAACAATACAATTACCTGAAGTTTTTACAATATCTATCTGCATACCAATTCCAAAGAAACATAATGCACAAAATTGCGAGGATTACAGAACTGTGAGCCTAATATCCCATGCATCTAAAATTATTTTAACCATTTTAACAAACAAATTGAAAGAGCCATAAGTGGTGAATTGAGTGAACAACAGAAAGACTTCAGAAGAGGAATGGGAACCATCAATGCTATCCTGGAACTAAAAATACTAATAGAAATATCACTTGAAAGAAATAGGAATATTTACATATGCTTCATAGACTTTCAGAAGGCTTTTGACTGGGTAAAATATAATAAAATGTTCAATCTATTAGATAAATTAGACACAGAAGATCATGTACTTAAGATTATAAAAATGATTTACACCAAAGAGAAAATGCTGCTGTTTAACAATGAGACTTCTGTAGTGAAAATAAAAAAGAGTAGTTAAACAAGGTTGTATCCTTTCACCAAATCTATTTAATATCTATAGTGAGACAGTGACGAAAAAGATTGAAAAACAAAAAATAGGAATTAGTATCAATGGTATAAAATACAACAATCTTAGATATGCTGATGATGCCATTCTAATAGCAGAAAACAGAAACATATTAATCAAATTACTGCAGCTACTAATTGAAGAAGGTAAAGAATTTGGATTAGATATAAATGCAAAAAAGACCAAATTTATGAAAATCTCAAAAGAAAGCAGATCCGAGCCAGAAATATTCATAAAGAATATAAAAATTGAACATACAACAAAATACAAATATTTAGGCACCTACTTTACTGCAGATGGAAAGCAAGATAAAGAAATAAAAATAAGAACAGCTATAGCTAAAGATGCATTCTGGAAAAATAAAGATCTGCTCAGAAGTTTTGTGAGTATTGAGACAAAGAAAAGAATGATAAGAACATTAGTGTGGCCAATTTTCATGTATGGAAGTGAGACCTGGATATTCAAGAAGAGAGTAAGGCAACAGATAATGGCCTTTGAAATGTGATGCAATAGGAGAGCTCTGAAAATCCCATGGACAGAACATGTGACAAATACAGATGTCCTACAGAGAATGAGAACACAGAGATCTTTATTACAGGAAATGATCCAGAGAAAGATGAGATTGGCAGGACAAGTAGTGAGAAGTTCAGCAGGACAGAGGATACTAACAGTTTTAGAAGGAAAAGGATCAAGAGGCAAAAAACGAAGGACACAGCTTGAAGATATAAGATCATGGACAGAATCACATGGCTATGCAAAAACAAAAAGGAAAGCCACCAACAGAGAGAACTGGAAGGACATGGTGCTGCACCCTCTCACCGAGGAAGCTACATGAAGAAGAAGAATCTAGAGTCCTAAAGCAAGAATTTGCTGGAAAACTTGAACTTAAGGGGTCTGAATATGTGTGGCATCCAAATTCTAGGGATTTTTATGTTACCATCAGTGTTAAGATTAGGATAGTTAATCAAAATTTCACAGGCTTCTTTAGATTTGCATTCAGACCAGGTTTTTGTATGATGTAAGGAACAGGTGCTTTTCCAATCAATTTGGTGGAGGTGTTAAGAGCATGATCTGAGAGAACTGCTTTACCAAATTGTTAAATTTAATATGCTGTGTATTTTTCACCAGAGTTCAGGCCAGTAGTTTTACTATGACTTTAGCATAAGATATAGATTTTAACATAGCTTGTTTCTTTGTATATATTGTATACTCCAGATGATGACCTTATATATAAAAAATCAGCTAATGCCTTTTTGTTCCTGCATAGGAAATAGGCGAGGGCGTTTTAGCCCTATCTAACTTTTGGAGACTGAGTGGGCAGTTCAATCTTCACTGGTAGCCAATCAGAAATAGTTGGCCAAGGCTATCACTAATTAATCGGTACGCAGTGAAGAAGATGGCTAACAAGTGCCGCCATCTCGTGGTCCCTAACACAATATTTTTTAATGTCTGAAAATGACATTAAAAAACACAATCTGAAAAAGTCCTAAATAATTCATTAAAAGGCTTAGAAAGATGGGCAAAGGAACTTAAATTACAGATAAACCCAGAAAAAAAAGAAAAAAAAAACTGAGCATCTTCTCCACTGATAGAAAAAATAGACACAATTTCAACCTCCAAATCAAAATATATAATACCAAAATAGAAAAAACAGTCTCCAAAATACTTAGGCCTAACCCTAGATACTGAACTGAGATTTACAACTCATATTATAAATATATCTAATAAAGCTCTTAAAAAGCTTAATATCATCAAAAGACTTTGTGGAACAAAGTGGGGTGCAAAACCAAAGACACTCAAAACTACATATGCTGCACTCATAAACCCACTATGGAATATGCCTCATCAATCTGGGCTCCAGCTTCTAGTAGCTCAAAAGTAAAACTTGACAGAGTACAATCAAGAGTAGCAAAAATTATTATAGGTGCAGTCTCATCCACAAATAATTTAAAAGCTCAACAAGAGTGTGGACTTCGCATATTAAAAGACAGAAGAAAATTCTCCACAGTTAAATTCACTAAGGATCAGGAGCCAATAACAGGATCACATCTCATTCAGGACTTTCAGTGCCTGGAAAAGAAAATCTAGGCTAAAGAGATCATCCACTTTACAATATGATCATGAAATTAGAAAACAGATTGATTTGAAACATCTGTCCACTGAAATAAGCAAAGAGCCATTCCTTTCCATTATTCTATCAAAAATACAATGATAAACTTAAACTTCCTAGAACCTTGTTCAAAAAAGGATTCACAGGAAGAAAATAAAAGCAAAGGAGAACTTGACACTATACATCACTTAAATAATCTAAACCATGTCATTGCCTACACTGATGGATCATTTGGTGAAGCACTCAACCAAGGAGGTTCAATCAAAATCACAGCTGGCAAAATAGCTTCAAACTTCACTTGTGAATTAACAGCCATACAAACAGTTCTCAAGTACTATCTCTCTAATCCAGTAATAAACAGTACAGAAGGAATAACCATCTACAGCGAGTCTAAATCTGCACTTGAAGCATTAAAAAATTGAAAAACAAAATTCACACAGAAAATTCATGAACAACTGACAACGTTAAATTTGAAAAATATGAATTGCATACTGCAATGGATACCAGCCCATGTAAATATCGAAGGCAATGAAAGAGCAGACAATCTAGCCATCTAGCCAAAAAAGCAAGACGTTTATCCCAAAAATCTCATTACACCCACTATCACTAACTGATGCTACTTCAGTTACAAAAATAAGATTGGTAAAACAAACACTCAAGAAGAAGAATGAAATCAGTGAAATTAATGAAAATAGAGAATTAACCACAATCATCACCAGCTAAGGACAGAACATTTTAAAGGCTTGAGAATTCAGCCAGAAGGTAGTAGGAGCTATGAAGCATGCAAAAACTGTCCAGGAGTTGAACTAACACCTGCCCATATCTATTCTTGTCCAGCAATTGCTGCTGCTCGACAGAAAATTGACAATAACCCTAGAAAAAAGCTCCACTCCATCAAAGTTCAACAGACTGCCAAAGCAGTTCAACAGTTCCATGGCCATATCTAGAAGCTCTTCAATGGACTTGACAACAATAGTGTGGGTTCGACGGCTGATTTTCTTGAGTATACAAAACGAAAAACCTGAGTTTCTGGGAGAAAAAACCCGCTTGCCCGTGCTGGAGATCGACTAACTCGGGAACTAGTTGAGAAAAGGCTTAGAAAATGTTCCTCTAGTCAGCGACAAGATTCAAACACAAGTCTTTTGTCATGCGGTTAAACATGACAAAAGACTTGAATGACAAAAGCAAACGTCACTTCTATTGAGCTACACAGGTTTCCAGAGAGAGAGTCCCTTATACATATATCAGGAATTTGATGATAATGAATTCCAACAAAGTTAGATTCCAACACTTTATAGGCAGATTTTGACTTTAAAGTAAGTAGCCAAACAAACAGTAAAAGATTAGTAAGGTGCCAACAATTATAGAATTATGAAAGACTGAGGATTTTAGATTGTAAGAATATGTGCTTACACATTCTTATTAAGCACGTATTAAGAATATGTGCTGTTATGGATGCTGTGCATGTTCTCACTTGCATGTTTCACTGGCTATAGCTAAGAGGCATTCCAATAAATTAACATCATCAAATTTCTGACATTTACCCTCAAGGAGTGTACAGGATATGATAGTACACATGAAAAATTTACATCATTACTAACTACCTATTTACAATTTTCATCCAAATCAACCTATTACCTGACAAGGCTTCAAAATTGTCAGATCTTATACTTCTATATTCTAAGGCACTTTTTACCATATCAATCCACCTATATCTCTGGGATTAGCTCTGTCAACACGTTCCTGGATGCTAACAATGTAAGTTCTTTCTTAATATCCTCGTTTTTAATAAGATATTGCCATTGATGCCATCTGTTCACACCCCTAATCATTCTCAGGACTCTCATATCTGCAGTCTCTAGTCTTTGGTCAAATGTTTTACTTCTAACTCAGCTCTCAGATCTATAAGTTAAAATTGGTTTAAACACCATCTTGTACACAGCTAATTTAGTGTTTTGACTAATTTCTTGCTTATTCCATATGAATTTATTCAGCTGACTTCCTACCATACCAGTATTGTTGATACTGTTGTCTATTTCCATATTTAATTTACCATCTTCACTAAAAATTGTGCCTAAGTACCTGAAATGTTTTACATGTTCTATAGGTTCTCCATTCACAATGCAGTTCATATTTTCAATGCTTCTGCATATTTTCATTGTCTTATTATTGCTGACCTTCATATCTATTACAACAGTTATTAAATTTAATCAGGGAATCTTGCAGACTTGTAGCGGATTTATTTAGAAATATAATATCATCCACATAATGCAAAAAGCTGACATAAACATCTCCAATTTTGATACCTTATTTAATACCATTTCCCTTCGTAATGTGATCCATATAGATAATGAATAACAGAGGGATTATTGTACATCCTTGTCTGATTTTCTTAAGGGTCAAAGCTTTATAACTAAGAGGAGATCTTCACATAGTCTTTAAAGGAATGCGGAGAACCGACCAGGGTTTTTTAACCTAATGTCCAATCCTCACCTTCATGTGGTGCACCCTGTTGGGTATCTACCTGGATACTGAACGAACGAGGATGGGCTGGCAGTTTGGAATTTAGCTGACCAAATTGTATTCTTAATGGCTTAAACCAAAATACAAGATGATGGTACAACAGGACAAAATTTCATGCTGGCTGGGGCATTGCCGGTTAAACAAGGCCACCCTGTTGTTTTTGCCAGGGGAACCAGGGCAAACAGTGAAAAGTCAGCTACTGGAACAAATCTGAAAACACACCCCAACTCAACATTACCAGAGTTAAAGATTGGTACTATCAACATAAGAAGCCTGAATGGCAAAGAAATAGAGCTAGCAGAGGAATTACATAAGTATCAGATTGACATAATAGGCGTGACTGAAACTAAAAAGACAAAAACTGGTGAGATCTTTCTGAGCAATAAATACAAAATGTTATATTCAGGCAATGACAATCAAGGAAAAGGAGTAGCCATAGTATTCAACACAAAATACGGGGCTAATCATCTTGAATGGCAGGCAGTCTCAAGTAGAGTGATGTTGGCAAATATCAGAATGGGGAATTGGGCAATGAGACTTATTTGTGCCTATGGTCCCACAGAAGGTTCAACTAATGTAGAAGTGGATGAATTTTTTCAGGCTTTAGAGAAAGCAAATGACACAATGAAAAAGGAAAAGCTATTCCTCATTGGTGATCTAAATAGCAGAGAAATGATTGTCAGATATACAAAAATATTTTGGGAAAATTTGGAGAAAAGAGCAAAGCTAATAATAATGGCAAATAGCTGTTGATTTCTGCTCAGGACATGGACTAGTTATCATTAACACCATGTTCCAACATAAAAATGTACACAAATTCACATGGAGAGAAGATGCAAGGAATAAGAAAAGTCTCATTCACTATGTTATTGTTGATAATGATATTTTCTCCCTGGTGCAGGACACCAGAGTGTACAGAGGATTTGAAATTGGAAGTGATCACTATTTAGTCTTGAGCAGGATAATATTGAATTTCATATTGAAAAAAATAACATGTAAGAAAGTTTTAAAGCGAATAAAAGTTGAGCAGTTCTCAGATGTGAACTGTACACTAAAATACACAAAGATTATTGAAGGAAAAATGAAAGATTTTGAGAACAGGAACCAAACCTTGGAGATTCAGTGAGATTTTCTTCAAGTGCAAGCCTTGAAGAAAACCCTGATTGATTCAGCCAGAGAGGCATGTGGTGAAGTTGTGTGCAAGGATAGAAAAATCAGAACTCCATGGTGGACACAGGAAATTAAAGAGGCAGTGAAGGAAAAGAAGAAAGCATAGCAAAAGTTCCTGGGAAATAAGTCAGCTTGTGCTCTTAGAGAATATAGAGACAAATGTAGAAAAGCTAAACAGTGTGTAAAACTAGCTAAACAAAAGTCATTGGAGGACTTTGGCAAGAACACAGAAAATAAATATCAAGATGGTGACAAAATATTCTGGTGGATGTTGAAGAAGCTTAGAAATAGAGGAAAGAGTGCAGTTAAAGGAGTTAGAGGTGATAAAGGTGACATGAAAACAGGAGAAAAACGATATCCTTGAAGTATGGAGTAATTACTTTGAAAATGCTAAATGAAACAAGACGTGATGACAGCACAGCAATAAAAAGCAATGACCAGGCATGCAGTCAGGAATACATATCCGAGGGGCAGCAGGAGTAGATGATATTCGACCAGAAATGCTGAAGTATGGTGGTATAAAAGTCTTACAGTGGCTTCACTGCATAGTTCAAAAGGCCTGGGCAGAGGGAGGAATTCCTGATGATTGGAGTAGAGCTCTCATAGTAAGCATATATAAAAAGGGAAATAAAACTGAATGTGAGAATTACAGAGGTATTTCCCAACTGAGTGTTCCTGGCAAAGATTTATACAAGTATACTTGAGAAACGGTTGAGAAGAATTGTGGAAGAAAAGCAGGCTGGATTCAGACCAAATAGAGGCTGTCAGGATCAAATCTTCAATTTATGACAAATAGTTGAGAAAGCATGGGAATATAACAAAGATCTGTATTAAAATTTTGTTGATCTGGAAAAGGCATATGACAAGGTGCCAAGAGAAAAGCTATTCAATACGCTACAGTTATATGGTGTCAAAGGGGCATTATATCAAGCAATACGTCTTTATTTGAGTTGCAAGTCAGCAGTTAGAATTGAAGGAAGTATAGCAAGATGGTTTAATGTTAAATCTGGTATGTGACAAGGATATACATTATCCCCTCTATTTTTCATTATCTATATGGATTACATTATGAAGGAAAATGGTGTTAAACATGATATCAGAATTGGAGATATTAATGTTGGCTCTTTGCTTTATGTGGACGATGTAATACTTCTAAACAAATTTGCTACAAGCCTGCAAGATTCCCTGACTAAACTAAATAATTATTGTATTAGATATGGTATGAAGGTCAGCAATAAAAAGACAATCATTATTATCAAATTTCTGCCATGTACCCTCAAGGGGTGTACAGGATATGATAGTACTACATGAAAAATTTACATCATTACTAACTTTCTATCTACAATTTTCTTCCAAATCAGTCTGTTACTTGTCAAGACTCCAACATTACCAGATCTTATATTTCTATCGTCTAAGGCACTTTATACCTTATCAATCCACCTATATCTTGGTCTTCCTCTGGGTTGTTTTCCTGCCAACCTGGCAGAGAACACTTGTTTTGCCAATCTTTCTTTGCACATTCTGTTTAAATGACCATACCACCTGAGATTAGCTCTGCTAATGCATTCCTGGATGCTGACAATGTCAAGTTCTTTCTAAATATTCTCATTTTTAATATGATATTGCCATTGATGCCATCTGTTCACACCTCTAATCTTTCTCAGGACTCTCATTTCTGCGGTTTCTAGTCTTTGGTCAAGTGTTTTACTTCTGACCCAGCTCTCAGATCCATAAGTTAAAACTGGTTTCAACACTGTCTTGTATACAACTAATTTAGTGTTCCGACTAATTTCTTGCTTATTCCATATGAATTTATTCAATTGACTTCCTACCATATCAGCTTTGTTGATTCTGTTGTCTATTTCCATATTTAATTTACCATCTTCACTAAAAATCATGCCAAACAGCTGAAATGTTTTACTTATTCCACAGGTTCTCCATTCACAACACAGTTGACATTTTTAATGATTCTGCCTATTTTCATTGTCTTTCCCTTTTTATTGCTGATCTTCATACCATATCTATTACAACAGTTATTCAATTTGGTAAGAGAGTCTTGCAGACTTGTAGCGGATTTATTTAGAAGTATAACATCGTCCGCATTAAGCAAAGAGCTGACATTAACATCTCCAATTTTGATATCATGTTTAATACCACTTTCCTTCATAATGTGATCCATATAGATAATGAATAACAGAGGGGATAATATACATCCTTGTCTCACACCAGATTTAACATTAAACCATCTTCCTGTACTTCCTTCAATTCTAACTGCTGACTTACAACTCAAATAGAGACTAAGTATTGCTTGATATAATGCCCCACTGACACCATATAACTACAGCGTATTGAATAGCTTCTCTCTTGGTACCTTGTCATATGCCTTTTTCAGATCGACAAAACTTAAATACAGATCTTTGTTATATTCCAATGATTTCTCGACTATTTGTCGTAAAGTGAAGATCTGATCCTTACAGCCTCTCTTTGACCTGAATCCAGCTTGTTCTTCACCAAGCTTTTCTTCCCCAATTCTTCTCAACCGTTTCTCAAGCATACTTGCATATATCTTACCAGGAACACTCAATAGGGATATACCTCTGTAATTCTCACATTCAGTTTTATTTCCCTTTTTATATATAGCTACTATGAGAGCTGTACTCCAATCATTGGAAATTCGTCCCTCTGTCCAGGCATTCTGAAGTATGCAGTGCAGCCACTGTAAGCCTTTTATTCCACCATACTTCAGCATTTCTGGTCGAATATCATCTGCTCCTGCTGCCTTTCCACATTTCAAGCCTTTGATGGCTTTTTCTACTTCAAGTATGGATATGTATTCCTGACTGCATGCCTGATCAGTGTTTTTTCATCACTGTGCTGTCATCACTGCTTGTTTCATTTAGCAAATTTTCAAAGTAATTACTCCATACCTCAACGATATCTTTTTCTTCCGTTTTCATTTCACCTTTATCATCTCTAACTTTCCTCCATTCCTAAGCTTCTTCAATAACCTGCAGAATATTTTGCCACCTTCTTGATATTTATTTTCTATGTTCTTGGCAAAGTCCTCCCATGACTTTTGTTTAGGTAGTTTTACACACTGTTTTAGCTTTCTTACATTTCTCTCTGTATTCTCTAAGAGCACAAGCTGACTTATTTCCCAGGAACTTTTGATATGCTTTTTTCTTTTCCTTCACTGCCTCTTTAACTTCCTGTGTCCACCATGGAGTTCTAATTTTTCTATCCTTGCAGACAACTTCACCACATGCCTCTCTAACTGAATCAATCAGGGTTTTCTTTAAGGCTTGCCACTCATTCTCCAAGGTTTGGTTCCAGTTCTCAAACTCTTTCATTTTTCCTTCAATAATCTTTGTGTATTTTAGTCTACAGTTGACATCTGAGAGCTCCTCAACTTTTATTCACTTTAAAACTTTCTTACATGTCATTCTTTCCAATACGAAATTCAATTTTATCCTGTTCAAGACTATATAGTGATCACTTCCAATTTCAAATCCTCTGTACACTCTGGTGTCCTGCACCAAGGAGAAAACATCACTATCAACAATAACATAGTGAATGAGACTTTTCTTATTCCTTGCATCTTCTCTCCATGTGAATTTGTGTACATTTTTATGTTGGAACATTCTGTTAGTAATAACCAGCCCATGTCCTGAGCAGAAATCCAACAGGTATTTGCCATTATTATTGGCTTTACTCTTTTCTCCAAATTTTCCCAAAACATTTTTGTATGTCTGACAATCACTTCCTACTCTGATATTTAGATTCCCAACAAGAACCGACTTTTCCTTTTGCATTGTGTCAGTAGCTTTCTCTAGAGCCTGAAAAAATTCCTCCACTGCTACCTTAGTAGAACCCTCTGTGGGACCATAGGCACAAATAAGTCTCATTGTCCAGTTCCCCATTCTGATATTTGCCCAAATCACTCTACTAGACACTGCCTGCCATTCAAGAAGATGAGGCTCGCAATTTGTGTTGAATACTCTGGCTACTCCTTTTCCTTGATTGTCATTGCCTGAATATAACATTTTGTATTTATTGCTCAGAAAGATCTCACCAGTTTTTGTCTTTTTTGTTTCAGTCAGCCCTATTATGTCGATCTGGTACTTATCTAATTCCTCTGCTAGCTCTATTTCTTTGCCATTCAGGCTTCTTATGTTGATAGTACCGATCTTTAACTCTGGAGATGTTCAGTTGGGGTGAGTTTTCAGATTTGTTCCAATAGCTGACTTTTCGCTGTTCACTCTGGTTCCTTGGTGAAAACAATGGGGGTCTTGTTTAACTGGGCGACACCCGAGCCGGCATGAAATTTTGTCATGTTGTACCATCATTTTTTTTATTTTGGTTTAACCAATGAGAATACAATTTGGGTCAGCTAAATCCCAAATTGCCAGCCCATCCTCGTTCGTTCAGTATCCAGGTAGATACCCAATAGGGTGCACGATGAGAAGATGAGGATTGGACATTAGATCAGAAGCCCTGGTCAGTTCTCCGCATTCCTTTAAAGGCTATGTGGAGGTCTACTCTCAGTTATACAGCTTTGACCCTTAAGCACCCCATATAAAAAGACAAAGACAATGAAAATAGGCAGAATCATTGAAAATGTCAACTGCGTTCTGAATGGAGAACCTGTGGATCATGTAAACATTTCAGCTACTTAGACACAATTTTTACTGAAGATGGTAAATTAAATATGGAAATAGACAACAGAATCAACAAAGCTGGTATGGTAGGAAGTCAACTGAATAAATTCATATGGAATGAGAGAGAAATTAGTCAGAACACTAAATTAGCTGTATACAAGACATTGTTCAAACCAGTTTTAACTTATGGATGTGAGAGCTGTGACAGAAGTAAAACACTTGACTAAAGACTAGAAACCGCAGATATGAGAGTACTGAGAAAGATTAGAGGCGTTAACAGATGGCATCAATGGCGATATCATATTAAAAATGAGGATATCAGGAAAGAACTAGACATTGTCAGCATCCAGAAATGTGTTAGTAGAGCTAATCTCAGGTGGTATGGTCACTTAAACAGAATGGGCGAAGATGATTAACAAAACAAGTGTACTCTGCCAGGTTGGCAGGAAAATGGCCTAGAGTAAGACCACGATACAGGTGGATCGATATGGTACAAAGTACCTTAGACAAGAGAAATATAAGATCTGATAATGTTGGAGTCTTGACAAGTAACAGACTTATTTGGAGGAAAATTGTAGATAGGAAGTAGTAATGATGTAAATTTTTCATGTAGTACTATCATATCCTGTACACCCCTTGAGGGTACATGGCAATAATTTGATGATGATGAACATTAAACCATCTTCCTTCAACTCTAAATGTTGACTTACAACTCAAATAAAGACAAAGTATTGCTTTATAATGCCCCACTTATACCATACAACTGCAGTGTTTTGAATAGCTTCTCTCTTGGCAACTTGTCATAGGCTTTTTCAATATCTACAAAACTTAAATACAGATCTTTGTCATATTCCCATGATTTCTCAACTATTTGTCGTAAAGTGAAAATCTAAAAATAAATTAACATTAAGATTTATATTGAAGTGTGTAGGATATAATGACATTTCTAAAGATTCTGATATTTTTCTTTCTGTTTCATCATAACACCAGTGTAACAGTTCAGATTCATTTCATTCCATAAAACTTGATGCATCTCTTTGTTGAAGCATCTTGTGGGTCAGGTGAAGAGAATCTGTGATGATAAAGCCATGGCGCATTTCTTATATTATATGTCTAATATGCCATTCGATGCATTGTCTAATAGATTAAACCCATTTTCTGTAAGGATGCTCCCAACCTATTTCTGGCAAAGGCATTCCAGTTATCTGCCATTCTCCAAGCAAAAAATTTAGTCTGTACACCCTTACTAACCAACTATTACATAGCCTTCAGCAGGTGACCCATTCTCTCTCTCCTCAACACACATTAAAAAATTTCTGAGTTAATTTTATAAAATGCCTTGTAGTATCTTATAAGTTTCTGCTGTGTTCTCTCTTTTCTGCCTGTCAGCTAAACTTTGCAACCCATAAACCTTCAATCTATCCTCATAGGGAGGATTACACAGGCCTATCACCAATTCCTAGATACACTCTCCACCATCTCCTCTCAACACGAAACCCATGTGACCAAATGAAGATGGAACAGTATCATATCCTTATAAAGAGGGATAACAATTTCTCTATCTGTACTTGTTAACGTGTTCTTCAACATTCAAGTAATTGTTTTAACGAATGTTGAATGAATAGCTATTTTACCAACTTTAGCAATATGCCCTTTGCACTTCAACTCTCTATACACCATCAACCAAACATCCTAGCCTAATTAATTTCCTGCAATCCAGTACCATCAATGTAATCTTTTCATCCCAAACTGCATAACCTTATATTCTGCAACATTATGGTTGCAATATTATGGTTAAATTCATAACCATTATCCTTCATCCATACTGACAATTTATTTAAATCATCCTCACTACTTATCAACTACTGTCCTCCCAGTTTTGCGTCATCAGCAAACAACTAAATACCCTCTCTCCCAAATCATTCCATATATCATTAACATACAAATTAAACAGTCCTGGCAGCATGAATACAAAGCCATGAAACACTCCACTAGTCCTCATTCTCGTAGATTCTAATCTGAGGTTTTTATGGATCAAAGTAGTTATATCAACCTGACTAAAGACTAAATACTTTATAATTTCATATTCTCTAAGGATTTTAGCCAGCTTTACAGAAAGAGCTAATATTGGAGAAAATAGTAAAGCCTTTAATTTCTTCATCCTGGAAGTGCATTGAAAGTTTGTAAGAAGTCTTGAAAAACTGCACTGGTTGTAGTAATTTTGTATTGAAGAAACTTAAATCCTTTGGCTAACTCTTCCTCATCAGAATGAAACGATGGAATTTAGTTCGGAGTGTTGAAATGATATTCAATTTTTGAGATCTGCAACGGTGAAAAGAAGCATGCAGATACCTATCAGTGTGGGTTTACATTCAAAAACTGATGAGGCAGTCAAGTAAAGCAAAACGTGTTCATTGCCCATGGCTCCAGATTAAGAAAATCAACTGACCTTTTCCATATTTTAGGCTGGAGAAGGTATTCTTCTAGGATCATTTATTCAAACATTTCCATAAAGATTTGCTAAAACAGGAGAATGAGGACTGCCAATAACTAATCACGAGTTTTGCTAAATATAGAAGTATTCAGATGTACTTAAAGATTGTACTTAAAGTATTCAGATGTAATGCAGTATTTGAAAAGTACTATGAATTTCTTGGAAAATTTATCCTGTAGTATTGTGTGAGAAGTTTGTCAGAAACAATATTAGTGATGGTAGAAACAAAATGTTCAGTGCTTTGCAATGAAAAATGACAATTGTCCTACTAGGCCTTTTACTAGATGTTTTGTAAGGTGATAAGTAGGAGAGTCTATACTTTCAATTACTGGACAAGCAAAGTATACATTCTTCCTGAATTTTAGGAGAGTGTAATAATAATAATAATAAACTAATTATTTTTGTGCTTCTACCATTTTATTACCTTATAAATTGTCATATATTTATTCAAGTACTGTCAGTTTATATTCAAATATCCACACATTTTTATATATCACTTCTATTTAAGAGATTTTAGAATCTATAGCAAACTAATACCGTGTGTGTGGGGGGGGGATGTCGAGGAGACTATGCCCTCCAGCTATTGAAAAAGAATAGCTGAAGGTTGTAGTCTAAGGCAAATACTTCACAAGCAAGACTGAGTACAGGGATAACTGGACTGGAATATGAATGGGAGTAGTAGTTTCACTGGGTTGGCAGTTGAACTGCAAATGTATGTTAAGCAGCTGCTAATTGTAGGTGTAGCAGAAATTGAGGAAATAACCAATTTCAGTTCTGCTTAATAGCACCCATGGAAATATCTGTAGAGAAGGATAAATATAGAAACTGACTGCGAGACAGTGGCTAAAGATAGCCTGTGAAAGATGAACCATCAATTAGCTGAATTACCCTCTTTTGGGTGTGTTGTGTGTGTGCGTGTGTACTACCTAAAATGTAAGAACAGCATTGCAAGACTGGACAGATTTTTTTTTGGGGGGGATTAATATTACTTGGGTGGGTGGGTGAAAAGTAATATCCAAAAATTTGCCTTCAAGTTTTTGGAGGCTGAGGAGGTTATACATACGAATGGCTTGTTTCAGGAAAGGTTAGAGATAAATGCCAAAAAGACCTGAGTGCCATCAAAGGTAAGGATAGATGAACTAAGATCTTCATTGTGAGAAAAAAAGACAGGACTGTGTTTTGAAATAAAGAGAATGAGTTTGCGGCACTGATTGACTCAGTCTCTCCAAAAATTGTTGGCATCAGTGAAACTTAGTTAACTAAGGAGGATGTGCTAACAGGAATAGAAATCGAAGGGTATAGCATATTTCGGCAGGAGAGAGAAGGTAAATGTGGTGGTGGAGTGTTACTCATGATAAGAGAAGAGTTATGCACTCTCATGGTGGAGAATCTCAGTGGAAATAATAATAATGTCTTTGAGAATATATGGTGCAAAATGGATGTTTATACGACAAGATATTTAGTGGGATGTTGCTGCAGACCAGGGAATATAGATGGGAAATGTTTAGGCAAATTAGTTTGGCAGGTGGAAAGCAAGCAATCATTATGCAGGACTTCAACTATAGTGATATAAACTGGACAGAGGAGACAGCATGCAGCGATAAGGGAAATGAATTTTTGGTTTTCTTGATAGACAACTGTCTTAACCAACATGTGATGAAGGGAACATGAGGATCGAGAGTTCTGGATTTGGTCATAGCATCAGAGGATCTGACTGTGACTGATATGGCATATTTGCACCCAGCTGGCGAGAGCAACCATGTAGTCCTGACTTGGAGGATGAAATGGCATAGGGAAGTATCAAAAACAGAAGGAAGTTATATGAAATTATAAGACAGGTGACTATCATAGACTTTAAAACCAGCTTGCAGCAGTGCAATGGATGAAAGAATTTAAAGGAAAAAGGGTCGTTAGTGAATGGGAGATATTTAAGAAACTGTTGACAGCAATTTGGAGTCGAATAGATGAGGAAAGGAATAAAAAAAAAGACATTGCAGAAGAAAAAGAGATTATGGAAAGCATATAAAGAGAAGTGGAGAATAGTTGCATGAAGAATATAAGGCTCAGGCTAGGAAAGTGACTAGTATGGTAATGAGAGAAAAATTAGAATATGAAAGGAGAATCCCAAGTAGTTATTTTCTCTATGTGATGAGTACGAGGATAAATGATAATGGATGGATTATCTTGCTATGTGGAGATGGGAATCAGGTGACCAAAGAAGATGACATAGTTGAGCTATTTAATGATCTCTTTATTAGAGTGTTCCATCTTGGTACTACAGGCTTTATACCTAGAAGAATAATGAATGGTGAAGTGTTAGAAATGAATGATGAGGATGTATTCCATCTACTGAGTACACTAAATATCAATAAGGCACAGGGACTAGATGTAATTTCAACATGTGTTTTAAGGAACTGACTGTGCCATTAACTTGGCTGTTTAATGGAAGCCTTGCGATGGGACAGGTTCCTAAAGAGTGGAAGAAAGATAAGACAGTACCATTGCATAGGAGTGGTCGTAGAATGAAGGTATCAAACTATAGGCCTGTTTATATTTCTTCCAATACAAACAGTATTTCTACCAAATTCTCCAAAATATTGTTAAGATTTTGGAGAAATTGGTAAGAACTCGTATACAGAACTGGAACGATGAGGGTAATATTATTTATGTAGGCCAGCATGGATTTGTTAAAGGGTGCTCTTATTTTAGTAATCTGGTTACTTTTTACAATATAGTAACAAGAGCAGTAGATGAAGGTAGAGCATACACAGTCTTTTTTTTTTCTTTTTTTTTTAGGGGGGGGGGATTTTTTCTAGGCATTTGACAGGGTGCCATATAACAAGTTGATTTTTATGTTGCATCATATGGCTTTGGATATCAGTTTAGTGATTGGATTAGCGACTGGATCTGTGATATATATCAGAGAGTTGTATATGGGGGAACAGTATCAGGAAGTAGGAAAGTTACAAGTGGAGTTCCAACAGGGTTCAAGTCATGAGACCATTGCTGCTTATTCTTTATGTCAATGATATTGTCACAGGACTACAGGGAGATGTTCAGTTGTTTGCAGATGATGTGAAGCATGGAAGGGTTATTAGTAACAGTGCTGATGTTTTGGCTCTCCACGAAGATTTCAATCAGCTGGAAGGGTGGGTAAGGACATGGGGGGATATATTTTAATTTAGTTTAATGCAACTAAATGTAAAGTTTTGAAATTTAGGATTCACAGATGGGATGATTCATACTCACTTGGTGGAATTATACTGGAATTAGTGGAAAAACATGGGATCTTGGGGTGATTATAGATAGAGATTTAAAGTTCCAGGGACATATTGCAAAGGTTGTGAAGACATCTCAAAGAATTGCAACAATGTTGAGGAGAATATTGACCATATTGAGATAAAAGTGTGCTGGTACCATTGTATAAAGCTTTGATTAGATCGGATCTGTATTTCAGATGTGTTGTCACTCGCAATGCAAATTGCAAGTGACAACAAATTGCAAGGTGCAGATCTGGTCACTGAGATTTGAAGAGGATGAAGTAACCTTGGAGAGGATGCAGACACGAATAACAAAAACGATGGCAGGATTATATAATGTTGATTATGAGGATAGATTGACGGTATGTAGACTGCAGAGTTTGCTAGATAGAAGGCAGACGGGCGATATGATTGAGACATTTAAGCTGTTGAAGTGTTATTATTGTATTAACACTGAGGAGATTTTTCATATAATAGAAAAAGGGAAAAGAACAAGAAGCCATCCCTAGAAGTTGCAAAAGGAGATGGTGAGTAAAAGGGTAAGAAGTAAGCTTTTTGCATTGCGAGTAGTAGGAGCATGGACTGCATTGTCTGAGAGGTTGGTGAACATGCAGACTTTGGATGATTTTAAGAGTGGTATGATAGACTTTGTGTTCACTAGTGTTGACCTCCCGTGATTAGTCTTGTGACTCCATGGGGGTCAGGAAAATAATAATTATTTCTTGTCTATTATAATTTACTTGATAATAACATGAAACAACTTTCTACAACTAAGTTAGTTGGTTTCAGGCAGCTAAGTGTTGGCTTTCCTCTGAGTGTTCTGGTTTCCTCCTCACAAACATAATCAATGCTGAGTTCAGCTTCAGCACACAGAATTCAGTAACTCAGAGATTGCTGTTACTGTAGACAAGCTATGATCTCATAGTGAAATGATGAACTAACAATTAATAATAATAATAATGATGAATGAACATTTTCTGGTTTATTACTTTGAATTTGGAAGATATCTAAAACATATATATCCAAAACAAAATTTTAAAAAAATTAACTCACCAACTGCAGGATGTCATCTTCCTTTGGAACAACAAGAAGTTGCAAAGAATTACCACTGTTGGGGAGAAAACGTGCAATAAACAAACAACACTTTTAAAGAAAGTTAATTATAGCCTAGTTTCTTAGATTTTTTTTTTTAATCTTAAAGAAATTACAACAAAAGCAGAGAGTGCAAAATATTTTTATTATACAAATACCAAATATCGTTATACTAATAACAAAACACATGATTAAGATGGAATCTGAAATTAAATCTATTAATATAAATAATACATTTATTTTGGGAAATGTATGCATTTTTATTTTATTTTCCTGAAATAAACAAGAAAAAAAAATTACTTAATTTTTCTACTAAAACAATGGTTAAAATAACTTTTTTGAAAAAAATCTTATACAAATGTGTATGCCTGAGAGATAATTTATATTAAACTGAACAGCATTCCAAAACAAATTATACTTGACAAACAATTAAAATTAAATGGGGGAAAGTGAAAGAGTTTGGTAGTTTCATTATTATAGTACATAAGGACTATTGCTGTTTCCTATCCAAGGTGTTGAAGCTTCCATGTATGTGTCTTGTTTACTACCTCTGTTCAGTGACTCTGTGTCCATTTTAGTCTATACAGTATTGTCTGTATCCTTAAAAAAACTTGTGTATGCCCTTTATGTATGATGTCCAAGCAAGAGAAAAAAAAACAAAGGAAACGAAGCGAAAATAAGAATGGAAGTAAAGACCAAGTGTCTGATTCTTCAGTGGTGAGGTTTGAAGTTGTGAATTAGTATGACAGAGGTAAATGCAGTGATGACATACAAAAGTCCCAGAGGACTGAGTGATTCTGCAGTGATGATGCTTATATAATAAGCATCATCAATTCGTTGACAATTGAGCACAAGAGTGCTCAATTGTCAACGAATCTCAGCATGAGTAGAGTAACAAAATCTGGATGTCATGCAATCGAGAAAATGGAAAGGATGCTGTCTATATTGATCAAGCATCAGAACAATGCCTATGTGTGGGGCCAGTCATACTAGAAACGGAGAAAGAATTGTATGAAGATATAAAGGAAGATGATAATTAACCAATGTCTTTTGCTGGAAGTTGTAGGTTGTTTGACTTACGAGTCGCTATGCATGCTATAATATCAACATGAATGGCAAGGATGTGGCTGCAGATTACATTGTCACTGAAGAATGATAAAATTTTAATGTCTCTTCAAAGCAAAGATTACCAGATGGAACATACATACTGAGAGACTACAATCAGAAGTTGAAAAGTGCTTTCATAACCATCAGCCTCATGTGAGTCTCAATTTCAGCATGCTAAAGAAGATGTGGTCACAATCTTGTAATTATGAAAATAATGAACTACTTTAATAGTTATTTGTTTTGTATGTACTGAATAAAAACACATGAAAATTAGATGCTTTTTTTTTTTTTTGGTTTGAATTCAACTTGAAAGATTGTAGCTCAGTGGATGTGGTGTTTGCAAACCACGACGCTTGACTGCACGAAGAAAGACTTTGTTTCGAATCTAGTCATCGTCTAGAGAAAATTTTTCTAAGCCTTTTTTCAACCAGTTCCCGAGTTAGTCAAACTCTGGCACAGGCAAGCGGTTTTTTTCTCCCAGAAACTCAAGAAAATCGACTGTAGAACCCACATTATTTCAGACATTAAATAATTGTGTCAGGGACCACGAGATGGCAGCACTTGTTGAGCCATCTCTCTTCACTGCGTGCCGCTTTATTAGTGATAGCCTTAGGCCAGCTATCTCTGATTGGCTGCCAGTGGAGATTGAACTGCCCACTCAGTCTCCAAAAGTTAGATAGGGCTAAATGGCCTCACCTACTCCCTATACAGGAATAAAAAGGTGTTAGCCGATTTCTTTCTACTTCTTTTTTTTTTTTTTTTTTTTTTTTTTTTTTTTGAAGATTGGAATCTCGCTTGATTGAGAATGCAATCTCTATTATCCCATGTAATAAGCCTCCCATTTTACCAGTTTTTGATACGTGCCAATACTTGAGAACACAATCCCCACATATGAGACTTACCTGTCCATAAAAACATAAAACAAAGAAAAAAATATGCTGATGAATAGGGTTAATTTGTGGAAAATAGTTAGGAACTACTTTATTAACGAACCTGTTCTTATATAGGATTTTTGCCAACAAATCCAGTCTGAAGAAGTGGCAGCACATAAAGCAAGCTTATTCCTGATTGTTCATAGTCTAATATATTTATGAATCCCACACACAAGATATTTCAACAATGTACAACTAGTGACACAGATATGTAAGAATTAACCAAAAAAAAAAAAAACCAACTTATATTTCTTTCTTGAAAGGCTGGAAGTTATAATCAATAGGGAATATTTTGTGAGAAAGGTTGATCAAATGGAATAATTAGGAATGTGTCTGGTCTAAGAATACCGAATTAAATTTTGTAAGCAAACGTTCTGGAAAAAAAATAAATAAATAATAATAATAAATAATACATTGATTAAAACTCTAAATGAGTTTTAATTTTTTTTCCGCAAAACATTTCTTTATAAAATTTAATTATGCTTTGGTCAAATATTCAGCACTTCAGTCAAATTGCTGAATGAAGAAAGATTAAAACAAGTGTAAAATACTTCACCTAATTATGTAACCACATGAAAATAAATAACTAAATAAATAAATATCTACACCGCTTGTAAAGAAGTCAACAGACACCAAAGTGTGAGGAACAAAGAGCCATGATGCCCACCTTAAGATGTACTGACACTGTGAAGCTGTTTACATAGTATCCTTCTACACACTTGAATGTCATATGCTCTTTGAACTTCTGGTTGACAGTATTCACATTGGTCTTCCAAGATTTCTGCATTACCCTTCCATGTACCCTTTGGTTCTTTGTTATCAGCTTTCTTGGTAATGTGGTGCGTTTTTTAGCTGGGGTGGTACTCTCACATTTGCAAGAATTAATTTTGTATGATAGTCTTGCTTTTGACCAGTGTAAAAAAAAAAAGAATAGGCCACTGATAATGTATCCTATGAAGCAGGTCTTGAAATCTGCAAGTTCTCATGTACTTTTGATAGTAAAAAGATTATACGTATTTACACAGAGATATATATATACACTGCTTGAAAAGAAATCAATGGACACCATAATGTGAGGAACAGCAGTCATGGTGCCCTCCAAATAAGATGATGGTTTGTGATGTGGTTTGTGATGTCCCAATGAGCCAAAGCAGGCCCTCCTCTGGCTCATTGACTTGAGCAATCCTTGGGGCATATTTTCCACAAGTGTACAATAATGATCAATGGGAATTTTGGATCATTCTGCCTGTAGGCATGTAATGAGGTAATAGACTGTTGTGGGGCAGATATCCTTTGATCTCACCCTATGCTCCAGCTCATCCGACAGATGTTCAATAGGATTGACATCAGGGCTTCGTGGAGGCCAGGCACCACACTTGACTGGCCTCCACATGTAACGTTCACACTCACAAACTACACAGTTACAGCAGCAGCAAGACACAGTGCATTCTCTTGCTGAAAGAGACAAATCAATGTTTTTGATATCACAAACAGAGCTTCGAGGCCAAACCAAAAACAGGGCCATACCATCACCTTACCAGAATGCATAACCCCAGGTATGAAATTATGCCACCTGCAAATTTCATAGCTGGGGTTATGCATTCTGGTAAGAGATGTTCACCGACATCCACCACATCCATCCATCTGCTAGGTAGAGGATGTAGCATGATTCAGGACTCCATAACACAGCTTTTCAAGCTTCCACATCCCACCACACATGCTCTTTGCACAACTTAAGACTACAGTGCATGTTGGTTCAGGTAATATGTGGCTTGCATATTGTGGTCCTACCATGGAAACTCATGTTGTGAGCTTCTGTTCTGAATGTTTTTCTTACTTGATGCCTGGAACTCCTCATTAAAAGTGTCAGTTGATGAATGGTGGTTTTGCATATTATCCTTCGTAGTACTCTACAGTCACATTCGGTGAGTGTGGTGGGTTGTCCACTGCAAGTAGCACTTGCAGTGGACTTCCTGAACTTCCCTCTCAGTATGGCATCACTGATTGTTGACCTGGGATGGCCCAATTTTTGAACAATTTGCCAAACACAATAGACCTGCAACATGGCATCATATTACAATGCCTCTTTCAAACTTCATCAGTTCCCTTCTTGCAACCATTTCACCCAGACACAGTTGCACTGACCTGGAAGTATCATATTCCTCCAATTAATACTGGCTACAAATACGACTTGTTACATGGCACAATGCACCTTGCCCATGGGGGGATGTCTGCTGAATTCTTTCCAAGCAGTGGAAAGAATTCAGCAGACATTATTTAACATAATTAACGGCTATTTTAGTCTGTTTTTGTTTAGGAGTGTCCCTTATATTTAATACATTGGCTAACATAACTCAAAAGGGGTATATATATATATAATTTAGGACATTACGGGCGAGTGTAGAAGGCAACTATGGCAGAATAAAAAATGATTAAAAATTATGTACATACCTTGATTTTGGTTTAAAGATGCCTTCTAAATCCAAGCTCTTGTGGAAGGGGGGGGAAGGGGGAAAGAACATGGGGATGTACTTGGAACACGGGAAATAACATTATTTAACATTGCAGTTGCCTTAACTTGCAATACTTAAATGACACAAGTGCTGTTGAGACATCTGTATATTCATTTTTTACTAGTTATTTTGATTAAGACACTGGCCTGATAGCTGTTTCAAACCATTGGTTCTCATCAGAGATCAGGCAGAAACTTTAAAATGACAAGAATCCTTATTCAAAGCCAAAGCAATTCTGTTTGAGAGAAATGTATTTTTCATAAGTGGATGTTCAAGTCGAGTGATCGTAGCTTAGCTCTCTCACCATTACTCTAGCTATCTTATGAGGTAAGAGAAAACCGTGCACTGCAGAAATTTTGAGCTTCTGTTTCGGCAGAAGCACATCACATATCATGTGACTATTAAATTATTTAAGGAATTTACAATGTATACTGGAATATTAATCAAAAGAAACTTTAATAAACACCTCCTATATTTAGGCAATGTCACATTGCCATCTCCATGGGAACATACAACTATGACACATGCACATAGGCAATACAAAAAAGCAAATGAGGCAGAAGAGAGAAAACTACTGTTGTTCTAGAGTCCTGAAGGTGCCCCTGAGCTATATTGGGTTGTCTTGGCTGTTGGGCTGAAGTTCTTAAGATGCAAGTTTCCCATATTTGGGGTAGTCTCGTGCACCCAAATTTGTTGAAGTTTGCAAAGTTTTTTTTAGAGCTGAGGCTGATTCCATGAACAATCTTTCATATTTAAATTTGCTGTGGTGTATTGACGTGCTGTTCTTCCAACGTATTCTGTGGCAGGTATCCAGAGTATGGTCTGCAAGCCCAGAGTGGCTGTATTGGTGAAACTGGATGTAGTCTTTGTGTTTCAAAATTCTGACATTTGCTGTACTGCCTGTTTGGCCAAAGTAGGACAGTTTACAGCTGCATGGGACTTAGTATACTCCATGTAGGTCGAGGGGAAGTGGTTGGTCTTTGGTAGAGCGGAAAAGGGATGTCAATTTTTTATATGGTTTGTAACAAGAATTCAAGTCATATTTTTTGAACTTTTCAGAGGTGCCCCAGATAAATACCGGCCGAAGAAATAATGATTCAGATATAACGTGGTATCCGCAACCTTCCAAACCATATCACCAACAATATCAGAGTGGATGTAGCCAGTGTTCTCACCAAAGGAAGACCACCAACCTATCCAAAGGAGAATATAAAGCTCTACAAGAAATGAAGAAAAATAAAGAAATAGTAATCACCAAAGCAGATAACGAAATGCTACTGTGATAGCATTTCCCTCAACCAAACTGACTACATAGGTAAGCTTAATGCTTTATTGTTAGATCAGGCTACCTACCTTCCTATTGAGTATAATCCTACCAGCTCCCAAATTAGAACACTCCAAAGGCTCCTTAAGAAGGTCACTTCTTGGCCTGTGGAGGTTACCAACAAACTAAAACCTTTTAACTCTAGAACCCCCCCGAATATATTGACTTCCAAACATAAACAAAATGTGCCATTACTTCCCATAGTGAATGGCAATGATTCCCCCCACATACATATTAGCCAAACATTTAGCCAAAGCGCTCACACACTATACTGGCAAAACACCATCACAAACAAAAAACTCAGCCCACTTCAAAGCCAGTATAGAAAACTCTCACTCCAACATACTGATAATGATCAGTTTTGTCATCTCCTCCCTATTCACAAATGTCCTACTCAAGGAAACCTTAGGACTCATTCAAGCCAAATTTCCTCCCAATATCTCAGTCCTATTTCAGTTCACAATGAACTCAGGCTATTTCGTTTGGCAAGGAAAATTCTACAAACAGATAGGGGGGACAGCCAAGGGTTCACCACTCTTTGCATTCCTGGCCAACATCTTCATGGAGACTTTTGAAGAGAAAGCCTTAAACTCAGCCCCACAAAAACACACTGTTGGGCTTCGCTACATTGGTGATGTGTTTGCTATTTGGCTCAGATATACTCCACTCCTTAACACACTTAAACAACCAACATCCCAGAATCCAGTTCATCTTGGAAAAAGAGGAAAACAGTCTCTCTTTCCTAGACACTTTATTCACTCGCCAGATTGATGGATCCTTGATTTTCTGTAAACAGAAAACCAATGATCAGAAAACAGGGCAAAATTATTCTCTTCCGATGACAATGCCCTAACCACTGAACTAAACCACATCTTTAACACTTTCTTAGCCAATGGCTACAACCCCCAAAAAAATATTAAAACCAGTTAACCACAACCCCCTCCCCCTTTCAAAATAAAGATTACACTAAATTCATCACCATTCCCTATATCTGGGGCACCTCTGAAAGGCGAACCAAAATCTTAAAAAAAAATATCATTTGACTTCTTGTTACAAATCATATAAAAAATTGGCATCCCTTATCCACTCCACCAAAGACCAACCACTTCCCCCTAGACCTACCTAGGTTATACCAGATCCCTTGCAGCTGTAAACTGTCCTACTTTGGCCAAACAGGCAGGACAGCAATTTTCAGGATTTTGGAACACAAAGACTACATCCGGTTTCACCAGTACAGCCAACTCTGGACTTGCAAGACCATGCACTGGATACCTTCCACAGAATATGTTGGAAGAAAGCCACGTTAATACACTGCAGCAAATTTAAATATTAAAGATTGTTCATCTTTCATATTTAAAGGTTATCAGCCTCAGCTCTAAAAAACTTTCCAAACCTCAACAAATTTGGGTGCATGAGACTGCCCAAAATTTGGGAAGCTTGCATCTTAAGAACTTCAGCCCAACAGCCAAGACAACCTAATATAGCTCGGGGACACCTTCAGGACTCTAGGAACAACAGTAGTTTTCTCTCTTCTGCCTCATTTGCTTTTTGTAGTGCCTGTGTGCACGTGTCACAGTTGTATGCTCCCATGAAGATGACAACGTGACATTACCGAAATATAGGAGGTATTTATTATAGTTTATTTTAATTAATATTCCAGTATACATTGTAAATTCCTTAAATAATTTAATAGTCATGTGTTACCAACATATAACCACATCTACAAGAATTATGCATCATGATGGTTCTTTAATTGTAACCAAATCCATGTAGAATGGGGGGGGGGGGGCAGAGATAATGTGTTCGTATTAGGATTTATTAGAAAACAAAGGGGAAAGGGTGTATTTTCTATTACTATTAAGAGAAATCTCCAGGGAGTCGGGAACTCCTCGAGGGAGGTCATAGTATCCAATGCCATTTGCACAAAGAACATCCAGCTCCAATACATTCCAATAATGCACCGCTCTGAGAGAAAAATCTAGCCCTTGCCCTCTTCTTGACAGTATTCATTCTCAACTTCCAAGGATGCCCTTGCATTCTTACCCATGCTCCATATAATGAAAAATTCCATTTACTGAAATTCTGTGTAACCCTTTCTGAAGTTTGTAAGTCTCAATCATATCACCCCTCTTTCTCCTGTTTGATAATTCTCAATCTGTCTACATAATTAGCATTCCACAATCTTCATATCATTTTTTAACACTCTTCTTTGCACACTCTCCACGGTATCAAAATCACAATGTAAACCAGGAGACCAGATCTACTTGCAACAGTCCGAGTAAAGTCTTATCAAGGTCTTGTAAAGAAGGAAAATGACTTCATTATCTTTACATGTCAAGGTTCGTATCAGCATTGCAATTATTCCCCGAGTTGCATTTACACTTTTCGCCATTTAACCCTTGAACTTCCTGTCTACTAAAACTCCAAGATCTATAGCTTTATCAGTTACTTCTGGCATAATCCCACCAATGTAATACGACATTGGATATTTAATCACACCAAAGTGCATGACCTTACATTTATTAATGTTGAACTGACAGCCATTTTCACACACCCACAATTCCAGCCTATTCAAATCATTCTGCAGGTACTGCATATCAGCAGCACTCTTGGTTACACTACTCATCTTTGCATCATCAGCAAATAGCTGTATGTTGCATGTCAAATCCTTCCCAATAGTACTCATCGAGGGAGGTCATAGTATCCAATGCCATTTGCACAAAGAACATCCAGCTCCAATACATTCCAATAATGCAGCGCTCTGCGAGAAAAATCTAGCCCTCGCCCTCTTCTTGACAGTATTCATTCTCAACTTCCAAGGATGCCCTTGCGTTCTTACCCATGCTCCATATAATGAAAAATTGATGTCATTGATGTACAGATTCAATTACAATACAATACAATTAATCAATAACAATGGACCAAGGACTGATCCTTGGGGCACACCACTGGTTACCATGAATCTTGAAGATTCACACCCCATACATGACTTTTTGATATTTATCAGTCAGCCATCCTCTTATCCATGCCAACAGTCCATAATCCAATCCCATATTCTCTAATTTATGCAACAGTCTTCCCTGCTGTAGTCTGTCAAATGCCTTAGCAAAGTGCAAGAGTATCATGGTGTATCCATTCCCCTTGTCTAACTCTGTGATAGCATTATTATAGAATGTGAGCAAGTTGCTAAAACACGACCTTCCCTTGGTAAACCTGTTCTGAGACTCAAATTATATAACATGGTCAAAGGAAATAGCCAGTTCAACTGAATACTCTTTTAGCATCCATGCTGTTCGCTGAATTAGAAATTGTCTGAAAAACCATTTCTGAATGCGAGTCCTAACCAACATTACCAAAATCTTCCAACCACTGCTGAGATACTGACTGGTTGATAGTTGGATTCAAAATGGCTATTCATTAGTTGAACAATCACTTCTGCTTCAGTCACCCACATACCATCTGTATTCAGTAGTTATTCTTTCAAATTCATTCTTTCTTTTAAATGCAGCATAACTACAGAATTCTTTTGGATTGTCTTTTAATTGCAGCATAACTACAGAATTCTTTTGGATTGTCTTTAACTTGCAGAGCCAGTTTATTTCCATACTCAGATTTAGCTTTCCATATAACACTTGTGACTCTTCTGGCCAGATGCATATAATTATGATAACTGACATCATCCTGATGCACATGGTATTCCTTCCACATCTTTTTCTTACGAATCTCTTGGTTAGTTAGATTACACATCCATTTCTCCCCTACTCTATTTATTCTTTTAACTCTAGGGACATAATCTGATATTGCATTATTTAAGTATTTTTTAAACAATTCCCACTCACTGTTGATATCCTTCACATCCAACAACCAATACCATGCTGCAGAACCCAGCATATTCCTCAGGTGTTCATAATTTCCTGCTTTTCAGTTCAGCACATAACCTTTTCTGAATGGAACATTCAGAAACTTAGCCAGTTCCCAAATGAGTACTGAATAATCACTGTCACCAATTGGAGGCAGAATAGTTATGTCTTTAACTGAAGATCTATCACTCTTTAACCACGAGTTCTTTCTGTCACATGCTGCTTGGGGAAGTTGTCTCGCAACAGCTCAATACATCCAGTTTCATTCTTCTCATGTAATTTCACAGCTATCCAATCAATGTCGGATAATTAAATTCTCCCATTATGATTACTCTTACACTCATTATATTTATTTGGTACTGTATTTCTTCATCACTAGCAACTCATCTCCCAGGTCAGTAACAACATCCCACCTATGTATTTGATCTTGATAGACTCCGCCTCACACCAAATGACTTCAAACTGACTGCCACATAAAAAATTGTTAAGAGTATTTCAGTCGATGTTGAGAGTTTGTTGTACTACCTTACCCCAGTCCTGAAGATACTTTCAGGTGCAAACTTTGTTTGCTCACACTTGGATAAAGGATTAAACTAAATTTATTATAGTATTTCAGTCACAGGTCTCAAACTCCGACTGGATTCAAGTTATCTGATATCATTAGCAGTACAGTCCCTCCTATCTTATCCTGTCTATTCTTCCTAAAAAATACTGCTCCTTTGCACTCAATAACAGTTAGTACGTCTGCTTCTGGTAGCTGGTCCAACTAATGCCTACAATATGAGGTCCCAATATATTCCCCAAGGAAACAAACTCTACTCCTTTGTTTCTGATACTCCTAGCATTCATGTACAGACATAAGTTATCTGCATTCTCTTTTGTATACTCTTGTCTCTGGTCTGCATGACACAGTTTGACAACTTGCTTATCTAGTTCCTTACTTATACAGACATCTTTATGCACACTTAATAGGGCCGAACTGGACAAATATAGAATCTTTCTGTCTTCATAATCATTACCATAATAATAACCATTCCCATCATTAACACAGTTACCTAACATCATTGCTCATACACACAGATTTTCACAAATCCTCCCATCAGAATTCAGTTTCCCTGATTATGTTAGGTTTCATATCAATTAATACTTTTTCAAGACACCTAATGCCAAAAGCATTCAAGTGTAGGCCATGCCTCTTATACAAATCCAATTTTTTCTCAAATTCACTCCACGCACAGAAAAAACTTGCATTCATTCCTTTTATGCAGCCTGAGCTGTGAATCATTTGCCAACATAGCCTTCCTTCATAATTAATTTCCATCATATCTAGGAAATACACTAACGAATTTTACTTCCTCACTCTTGCTTCTTCCAACAACCTTTTCATATCATGCATTTTTGAAAATTATGGAGACAACTACCGTGTTTGAATAAAAACTTTAGTTTAATATAACTAAAATCTACATTCGACGTTTAGACCTTTATGTCAAGGTCATCTTCTGGAGAATACAACTATACACAGAAAACAAGCTACACTACAATCAAACTAGTTTGTTAAAGTTACTGACCAACTGCTACAACAATTGTTGGACTCACCTCTGGTGAAAAAAAAAATAAATAAATAAAAAATATATATATACATCAACGCTAGAGTCCTATTATTAGTGTTATCTGTTGGTTGTAGACATACACTGGTCGCAACAAGAAGTCTATGTATAATATACCTATCTCTATATACTACCCACCTATCTATCTATATACATATATTAACATCATGATTATACATGTAGATTCCAGCCAGTTGGTATGGAATGGTTTCTAATACTAGCTGAAGATTGACTAGAGTCCTGACTTATGCTGGATCTTATGATTTGTGATCTGATGATCTGAAGATCTGATGATTTATGAATGTGTGCCATCCAGAATACTTGGAATTTTCATGCCATCTTTGTTGTTGATATTTGGGTGGTTTATCAGGATTTCGCAGGCTTCCTTAAATTTCCTTTCATACCGGGTTTTAGTGGTGTAAAGAGTGGGTGCTTTTCCAGTTAATTTGGTGTAAGATGTTGAGCGCATGACCTGAGAGGCCTGCTTTACCATAATGGTTATATTTAATGTGTTCTTTCTTGCGTATAGGGATTGTCCATCCTGTTTCACCAATGTACAGTAAGTTACAGGTGCAATGGATGCAAAAGACTGCAGGATATGCCAATGCGCTGAATATGGTTTTAAGTTTAGTGGGTGGTTTAAATGTGGCATTGAGGTTTAGCCTGACTAATAAGTCATCTTTGTCGAGTGTTGTGTTTTTAATTTTGTTTATAAAGTGTTTTGTGTTCGTTATGTAGGAGGGGGAATGACCTACCAACTCCTTGAGTGTTGACGCTAATTTCTTGGCTAAGTGGTAATTGAGGCTGTTAATTCCTTCCACAATAGGTCGAAGGGGAACATTTTGTTTGTGTATTTTCGGGACCCCATATATTCTGCAGGGGGGGGGGGGCGTAATGGGGTTTGAGTTTTTTAACCGTGTCCAGTGGCTGACAAGTGACGGACTTGAGTAGTTTCTCTGTTTTATCCTTTATCCTGTTTGTTGGGTTATAATTTGTTGGGTTATAATTTCAATGGCTACATTGTTAACGGATAAAGGCTACTAGTTGATTCATCTGCAGTATGTATGTTGACCTGTCAAGGACGACAGTGGCATTGCCTTTATCTGATTTCGTTATTATTATGTCTTGGTTGGCTTTTAGTGACTTAATTGCTTGGGGTGGGGGGGGGGGGGGGTGGGGGGGGGGGGGGGTGGGGGGGGGGGGGGGTGGGGGGGGGGGGGGGTGGGGGGGGGGGGGGGTGGGGGGGGGGGGGGGTGGGGGGGGGGGGGGGTGGGGGGGGGGGGGGGTGGGGGGGGGGGGGGGTGGGGGGGGGGGGGGGTGGGGGGGGGGGGGGGTGGGGGGGGGGGGGGGTGGGGGGGGGGGGGGGTGGGGGGGGGGGGGGGTGGGGGGGGGGGGGGGTGGGGGGGGGGGGGGGTGGGGGGGGGGGGGGGTGGGGGGGGGGGGGGGTGGGGGGGGGGGGGGGTGGGGGGGGGGGGGGGTGGGGGGGGGGGGGGGTGGGGGGGGGGGGGGGTGGGGGGGGGGGGGGGTGGGGGGGGGGGGGGGTGGGGGGGGGGGGGGGTGGGGGGGGGGGGGGGTGGGGGGGGGGGGGGGTGGGGGGGGGGGGGGGTGGGGGGGGGGGGGGGTGGGGGGGGGGGGGGGTGGGGGGGGGGGGGGGTTTTTTTTTTTTTTTTTTTTCACCAGAGGTCAGGCCAACAATTGTTGTAGCGGTTGGTCAGTGTATTTAACAAACCAGTTTGATTGTAGTGTAACTTGTTTTCTGTGTATAGTTGTATGCTCCAGAAGATGACCTTGACATAAAAGTCGAAACATCGAATGTAGATTTTAGTTATATTAAACTAAAGTTTTATTCAAACACTGTAGTTGTCTCCATAATTTTCAAAAATGCATTCGGATCACCATGTAAGCTTAAAGGAAAGGATTTTCATATCATCTCTCATACTGACCTACACACACAGGCCAATACGTATACAAAAATTCTTACCACCACCAAACACAAAAACTAGGTGTCATAAGCACCCTTAAACACAGAGCTCTAACTATTTGTTCTAATGACAGGCTCTAAACCAGGAATACAAGATCATCAACCAAACATTTATAAAAAATGGATACAGTAAAATAAACTATTCACGAGATAAAGATACCAGTAACCTACTCAGTTCTTCTAAAGATCCTCTTCCGCACCTAGCCCACCAAGGGGTATACAAAATACAATGCACATGTAACATATCATACATAGGGGAAACAGGGCAAACTATCTCAATCACAAGACAAACACAAACGACACATTAAATACCTCCATTTTGGAAAAAACCGGTCTTTCTGACCACGCACTCCAAACATACTACACTGCACCAAAACCAGGTTTGAGAGAAAATTTAAAGAGTCATGTGAAATGCTCAAACACAACCCAAATCTCAACAAAAATGATGGCCTAACCATTTCAAGAATGTGGAGGACCCATCTACAACCTGTATAACAACCTAAACTAGCCATAGAAAAATCCCACTACAACCTGGTGAAGTGTTTGTAACATTCAACAGTAACTGAAGGAAATCATATTATAACAATCAGAACTATCCAGAAGAATATTAATACATGAGGACTTTAGCAATTTATTGTAGTTGTATTTATTTATTATTTTTTTAATTTTTTTATTATTATTTTTTTTTTTATCACTAGAGGTCAGGCTATGGAAAAGAATTAATTAACGATGTAGATTTAGTTTACCGGTATACAGGGCATGAGCATGTAGCTTGGTTCCTTATACACTTATATTCTTCCAATGATGACCTCGATACAGGGGTCAAAACGTCAAGTTGTATTTTATTAGTAATTAATAAAATAATCTGTTCAACACGTGTGTTTTTGTGTCCCTAAATTTACAAATATGAGTGCTGATCACCATGTAACCTTAAAAGAAAGAATCTCATACTGAATTCATCTCTCGTTAATTCTTAGGTACCTAAAGAATTATGGCCTCTTTTATTTTTCTTTTCTATTTTTCAATTGCTTGCATTATATTTTTAATTTTTGCTCTGGGAAAACTTGATGTTATAACATAATAATAAATTTAGTTTAATCCTTTATCAATGTAAGCAAACAAAGTTTGCGCCCGAAAGTATCTTCAGGACTGGGGTAAGGTGGTACAAAATCGGGCAACTCATTGCCCAAGTGAAAAATAAACTTTTGATTAAGTATAATTTCTGGGAAATTCCCATGCTACTCCTCTAAAACACTATTAATATAATTAACGGTTATCTTACATCCACAATACTAAACGTAGACTGAAAACCTTAATGTCCCCTAAAGAGTGGGCAGGCTTCTCTGAAATCGCCCAAACACACATCAACGACTACGCGATGTTAACTGAAGCTCGACACACAAAAAAATGGTATGCCTTAACAGGCACAAAATACATTACACATACTGTTCCCTATCTTTCTGACACCTCCACCTCACGACCCACACTTGACAACTCCATCAAAAACCTATCACACCACGTTCTCACACCGGACGAGATCATCATCCTAAACAATGGTCTTAACTTCGCGATATCCCCTAAATTCGTACCAAAAAAAGACATCATCATCGAAATCCAAGCGAAACTTGAAAATGACCCAAACAGAGACACAATATTCCAAAAGGTAAACAACATTATAAATAGCAAAATAATAGTAAAACCCAACATCACTCCCAACTTACAAAGTGCCCTTTTATCTTTAAAAAATAACCCTGATATCATGATCACAAAAGCTGACAAAGGTGACACCGTTGTCATCATCGATAAAACAGATTACCACAACAAAATAATGGCCGTCTTAAACGACCAACACACCTACCAAATAATCCACAATGATTCTACCCCAGACCTCATAAAACAGATAAACAGCACCTTACACACCTTAAAAAGTCAAAACAAAATAGATAAAACCACAATGAGACACACAACCCCCCCGCACCACCTATATGTTCGGGAACATCAAAACCCACAAAGACGGTTATCCGATACGACCCATAGTCTCCTACAAGAACACTACCACAGCTCCTTTATCCAAATTTGTTGCCAAACTCATCAAACCACTACTAACATCGTCTATCTGTATGATCAAAAATACAGATGACCTATTCTGAAAATTAAGCAACACTACTCCATCCCAGGATGACATCCTCTCCTCACTAGATGCAACTTCATTATACACCAACGTGGATGTTCCCAAAACTTTAGACATCATACACACACTACTCTCCGAGGACCACACCCTACACACACGCACAAAATTAACACCAAATGACATCATTAGTTTGATTAAACTCACAATATCCGCCAACTTCTTTAAATTCAACAACTCCTTATATGTTCAAATTTTCGGTCTCCCAATGGGCCAAAACATCAGTGGACAATTAGCGGAGTTATTCCTGGCGCACACTGAATCACTTCTACTCCACCCTTCCCTCCCCCCCGGCATCACCTTCTATGGCAGATACGTAAACGATATTCTATGCATTGGCAAACCCTCACACATCTCCGCCTTACAAACATCCCTCAATGATTTTAGCAACAGACTACAATTCACTGTGGAAACAGAACAGAACAAATCCATCAATTTCTTAAATCTTACATTAATCAGAAGCCATAACAGAATTGCCACGAAGATTTTTCACAAGCCCACACATGTCGGAAACTACCTCCATTTCAATTCATACCACCCATATTCCGTTAAAAAATCTGTCATCCTATCACAATTTATCAATGCTTACAAATTCTCCACCAACAGCAATTTTCTTAACACTGAACTCAAGTATTTAACACAGGTTTTCAAAAATCGCAACTACCCCATGCATCTAATAAATTACGCGAACTTTACGGCAAAATGCAGTCTTAACAATAATACAACAAAAGCGGACCTCTCGACACGTATGGTCATCAAATTGCCATACATCCAAAACACATACAAGGCTTACAAATACATTTTCAAAAACATGGACTATAAGCTAGTATTCACCACAAACCATAAATTAGGAATTCTCCTAAAACCTACTAAATCTCTCACTCATAAAGAATTATTCGAACACCACAACGTAGTCTACAAATTTCCTTGTCAAAAAGACTGTGACGTCACCTACACGGGCTCTACAATTAGGTCGTTATGGACTAGACTACAAGAGCACTTCAGGGATTGCAATATTCCCATTCCAGAATATCTGAACACGAAAAAACATCACAACATCAAAAAGAAAAACAAACCACAGAATACAGGGAAGACTAAAATTGCAGCTCACGCCCTTGAACTAAAACACATTCCCCAAATTGACAAAGCCATAATCATTGACAAACAAGAAAATGAAACGATGCTTAGAATATCCGAAACTATTGCCATAAAATGCGATGGTAATTCTATCAACATCCACCTTCCCTACCTAATTTCCGAATGTTGGACGTTTCAAAACTTGCAAATTAAGCCACGCCTCCGGCCATTTAGCGACAACAAATGCCCAAATTTGGCAGATACATCTCACAGCCTTGACATAGCCCTACAGTCATTCCCACAAAGTTCCGACGATGACCGAAACGGTCCACACCCCATAAACCCTTGCCCCAGTTTCCACATAAGGATACCCTTCCCCTTCTTTCCCCCCCCTCTCCCCACAACAAAATAATATATATATATATATTTATATATATATTATTAATAGTAACCCGGGTTCCCAAACTTATTTCCCGTGTCTCAAGTACAACCCCATGTTCTTTCCCTCTCTTCCCCCCCCTTTCAACAAGAGCTTGGATTTAAAAGGCATCTTTAAACCAAAATCAAGGTATGTACATAATTTTTCCACATTTTTTATTCTGCCATAACTGCCTTCCACACTTGCCCGTAATGCCCTAAAATATATACATACCCCTTTTGAGTTATGTTAGCCAATGTATTAAATATAAGGGACACTCCTATACAAAAACAGGCTAAAATAGCCGTTAATTATATTAATAAACTTTTGATGTTATAACCTGCTTACAACCTGATTGCATGCTTTTGTTGTTTTCCATTTCGCTGCTAAAATTTTTTAATTCCTTCTATTTTCCTCTGAATGCTGCTTAACTTTCTATAATTCCCTTGTCATCTAACTAATAATCTGCTTTAACTTAGTGATTTTGGAAGTTAAATCATTTTCAGTCTTCTTCAAATCACCTTTAGTGTAGAAATACTTCTTGTTTATTACATACAGCTGTAAAATATTACAATAAAAATATGTTATTAACACACTAAAGATATCCACTAAATACTCTAAAAACATGAACATCTACTCTAATATACCATAACCACTAATTTTCTAAGGGAAAAAAAAAACGCTATAAAACAGATAAAAATAACCAATTTTACATAAGCACTAAATTACACCGACCACTCACAATGTATGAGTGGTCAGTGTAATATGTGAAGATTGTAGGTCTTCTACCATGCTATGATAGAGGCGAACTGAGGAGGAGGACGTTGCTAATTAGAATATAAGCAGGTTGTGCAGAAGGAATAATGTATGATTTGTGAATCTTTTTTAATGGAAAGAAGGATTTGTACAATGCTGATGGATTGCATCTAAATGGTTTTCGTGTTATAAGTCTAAAGAAGAAAGAGAGAGAGAGCTTTGTTCCCTGAGCATGCTGCAGCGCAAATTCAGGAAAACTTAAGCAATTAGGATAAAAGCAGGTCAGCTTGTGTGTAGGCACCCATGAGTCGAGTTAGCGTGAGACTGACCAAGTGCAGAATCTAGTTTCTCAAGCAAAAATATTGAATAGGGTAGTCAACTCAGGAAGTAACAGTGGGCGGAGGTCTAAAAGGGCACTGAAGTTTGTATATACAAATACCAGAAATATCAGGAACAAGACAGGGGCTTTAGCATTGGTTTGTGCGACATCACCAAAAGTTATAGCCATTAGTGAGACATGGTAAACAGCAGATGATGCAGTTAACAGGGATAGAATGTGAAGGGTTTGCAGGGAAGACACAGAAGATGGGAACAGGAGAGTGGTACTGCTGATGATAGTAGATGAATTGCAGCCAAACAAAATAGGAGATCGGCATGGAAGAATTGCTGTTCATTTGAAGCAGTCTGGTGCGAGACAAAACATACAGTTTTGTCTAACACCATCCAGGCCCGTAAGAACAAACATATACAATTGGCTGTTGCTATAGGTAAGGGAGTTCCATGGATGATCTGGAAGACATGCATCACCAAATTAGTATGAGTGCAGGTCAAGCGATTATTATAGGGACTTCAACTATGGAGATATAGACTGGAAGGAAGGAAATGGAATTTAAACACATACTAAGAGATAATTAGTTGAAGCAACATGTGATGGGGGGGGGGGGAATAGAGTGTGAGAGAGTACTGGATCTGGTCATAGAATCAAAAAAGATATCCAGCAAGATAACCACACTGCCTCAGATTAGTGAGTGTAACATTGTGATCTTGACTAGGGAGATTGTACAACATGAGGAATATTCTGTCAAGAAGGGGTATATGTGAAACTACAAGGCAGGTGATTATGACAAGCTTAAGAAGAAGTTTGTATCTGTGCTATGGCATAGGCCACTGCAGGGTAAGGATGCTAATCGTGCATGGGATATTGTTAAGGTCCTCTAGAGCAGTGCTTCCTAAACTTCTGGATGTCAGGGCCCCCTTTGCAAAAATTAAAATATTTCACGGCCCCCCCCCTCAAAAAAACATTGTAATAGAGAGATATATTATTATAATATTTATTGTATTTATATTCAATACAAAATATACACAGCAAATATTGCAAAAATCAAATGCATGTATTACATTTTTTGCCTCTTACCGTTTGGTTCTGAAGACGATGCGGGCTGTTCTGGTAAAATATGAAATACTGTCCTTTTTTTTGAGTCTGTTTCTGCTTCTTTTGTTCGCGGGAGTTTATTTTTTATCAGTCACTTATCCATCTCAGGGTTAAATTTTTTAACGTAGAATAGATCAAATAATATCACCACTTACCGATACTGGCACACCACAGACTGATAACATGAAATTAGTGAATATTACCTGAATAAGGGAATCCCCGAACCAGGAACATTTTTCTCTTTTGTGACTTTCCTCTCTATACGGTAATTAAGCCTAACGCAAAACAGACAGCAAAGGCAGGTTATTAAAACGTGCATACGATCAGTGCGGTATTAACAAAAGATCGTGCAACCGAAAGATAAAAGCATAGCTGACAATTGAGTTGAAATGCTAACTCTCTTCAACCGAATTCCATATGTGAAACTGCCATAACATTCATTATATATATTACTTAGTTTTAACACTTTTACGAATTTTAACACGTTCGGTTGAATTTTATTGCTGCCTTGGGAAATCAAACTCAGACACATCTAATTAATAGCAATAGTTTTTGGTTAGATATTGTGCTTGCCCAGTGTGAGGGGACATGTGATTCATTAATTAGTGTGTTTTTATCCCAGTTGTCTCTAATTGCACTATTTGTTGAGAAATATATTACACAGACTCCTCATACCTTATTTACTGGCATAATAAAAGTACTTGTTTTTATTGCCTCTGCAGTATAGTGGCTGTTAGGGAGAGGTGTTGTTTACCACTGCAAGCTGAGTTACTATCTCCACACATGAACTTTTTACATGTGTAAAGTATATGTGAAACTTTTATTGGTAACAGAAAACGAGCTCGGATGACAGTGATAATATAAAACGAGTTTTGATATGTATATATAAAGTCAATATGAACAGTCCCTGATTACGCGTGATGAAAGGGGCAGGAAGATTTGGAGCTTCCCTGGAGAGCATTCGAAGTAAATACAATTAACCACTACTTTGAAATGAAACATATGAATAAGCAATATTTACTAATATTCATTAAACGCCGAAATATGCAGGAAGCAAAGTTTGTGAACCAATACCAATGTGTGAATGTTTCCATTAAAATATAAAAAATAACAAAAAATAAATAATAAAAGTTAAATACGTTTCTTTTAAAATTAAAAAAATCTACTTAGTCTTAAAACATTTTAAATTTGTTTTCATTATTTCACGGCCCCCCCTCAACAAAAACTACGACCCCCAAGGGGGGCTCAGCCCATAGTTTGGGAAGCGCTGCTCTAAAGGAAGCAGTATTAAATTGTATACCTAAAATGAGGAGATCAGACAGCAGTTAGATGGATGAGTCAGTGAAGGAAAAGAAGAAAGCATATCAAAAGTTCCTGGCAAATAAGTCAGCTTCTGCTCTTAGAGACTACAGAGACAAATTTAAGAAAGCGAACCACTGTGTAAAACTAGCTAAACAAAAGTCATGGGAGGACTTTGGCAAGAATATAGAAAATAAATATCAAGAAGGTGGCAAAATATTTTGGAGGTTATTGAAGAAGCTTAGAAATGGAGGTGATAAAGGTGACATGAAAACGGGAGAAAAAGATATCCTTGAAGTATGGAGTAATTACTTCGAGAATTTGCTAAATGAAACAAGCACTGATAGCACAGCGGTAAAAAACACTCAACAGGCATACAGTCAGGAATACATATCCATACTTGAAGTAGAAAAAGTCATCAAAGGCTTAAAATGTGGAAAGGCAGCAGGAATAGATGATATTCGACCAGAAATGCTGAAGTATGGTGGTATAAAAGTCTTACAGTGGCTGCACTGCATAGTTCAGAAGGCCTGAACAGAGTGACGAATTCCCGATGACTGGAATAGAGCTCTCATAGTACCCATATATAAAAAGGGAAATAAAACTTAATGTGGGAATTACAGAGGTATTTCCCTACTAAGTGTTCCTGGTAAGATATATGCAAGTATACTTGAGAAACGGTTGAGAAGAATTGTAGAAAAAAAGCTTGGTGAAGAACAAGCTGGATTCCAGCCAAATAGAGGCGGTCAGGATTAGATCTTCACTTTACACAAATAGTGGAGAAATCATGGGAATATAACAAAGATCTGAATTTAAGTTTTGTAGATCTGGAAAAGGCATATGATTGTAAAAGAAATTGTAGAAGAAAAATTTGGTGAAGAAGAAGCTGGATTCCAGCCAAATAGAGGCTGTCAGGATTAGATCTTCACTTTACGACAAATAGTGGAGAAATCATGGGAATATAACAAAGATCTGTATTTAAGTTTTGTAGATCTGGAAAAGGCATATGATAAGGTGCCAAGAGAGAAGCTATTCAATACGCTACAGTTATATGGTGTCAATGGGACATTATATCAAGCAATACTTAGTCTTTATTTGAGTTGTAAGTCAGCAGTTAGAATTGAAGGAAATACAGGAAGATAGTTTAATGTTAAATCTGGTGTGAGACAAGGATGTACATTATCCCCTCTGTTATTCATTATCTATATGGATCACATTATGAAGGAAAGTGGTATTATGATATCAAAATTGGAGATGTTAATGTCAGCTCTTTGCTTTATGCGGACGATGTTATACTTCTAAATAAATCCGCTACAATTCTGCAAGATTCTCTGACTAAATTGAATAACTGTTGTAATATATATGGTATAAAGGTCAGCAATAAAAAGAGAAAGACAATGAAAATAGGCAGAATCATTGTAAATATCAACTGTGTTGTGAATGGAGATCCTGTGGAACAAGTGAAACATTTCAGCTACTTAGGCACAATTTTTAGTGAGGATGGTAAATTAAATATGGAAATAGACAACAGAATCAACAAAGCTGGTATGGTAGCAAGTCAATTGAATAAATTCATATGGAATAAGAGAGAAATTAGTCGGAACACTAAATTAGCTGTATACAAGACAATGTTCAAACCAGTTTTAACTTATGGATCTGAGAGCTGTTTCAGAAGTAAAACACTTGACTAAAGACTAGAGACCACAGATATGAGAGTCCTGAGAAAGATTAGAGGCATGAACAGATGTCATCAATGGCAATATCATATTAAAAAGGAGGATATTAGGAAAGAACTTGACATTGTCAGCACCCAGGAATACATTAGTAGAGCCAATCTCAGGTGGTATGGTCATTTAAACAGAATGTGCAAGGAAAGATTGGCAAAACAAGTGTTCTCTGCCAGGTTGGCAGGAAAACAACCCAGAGGAAGACCAAGATATAGGTGGATTGACACGGTACACAGTGTCTTAGATGACAGAAATATAAGATCCGATAATATTGGAGTCTTGACAAGTAACAGACTGATCTGGAAGAAAATTGTAGATAGGAAGTTAGTAATGATGTAAATTTTTCATGTAGTTTTATCATATCCTGTACACCCCTTGAGGATACATGGCAGGAATTTGATGATGATGGATGAGTAATATCATTAAGCACAAGCTGCAGAAGAAGAAAATGTAGTGGAGGGTATATAAAGAGAAAAGTGACCAGTAAACTCGCCAACAGTACAAGATTCAGGCAAGTAAGGTGACCACCATGGCAAGGAAGGCAAAATCAGATTAAGAGAAGACTCTAGCTGAGCAGGCCAAAGGAAATCCCAAAGAGTTCTTTTGTTGTGTGTCAAATAAGAGGAAGAATGACTATGGAAGATTAGCCTAAATGAGTGATGGTCATGAGGTGACAGAAGTAGATAAAATAGTCAAGTTACTGTAAGACCACTTTGAAAGGGTATATCATCCGAGTGAGGTTACTGCTTTAGCATGTGTGACAGATACTAATGCAGGAACAGAGGTGGATGAATTGGAGGTTCTTAGGATATTGCAGAATCTCAATATAAATACAACTGAGGAATTAGATGGGATATCAGTGCAGGTTTTGCGAGAATGTGCAAGGGAACTGGCAATGCCTCTGACTAGGCTCTTTAATATAAGTCTCAGCTCTGGTAGAGTTCCAAGGGAGTGGAAAGAGGGCAAAATAAGACCCAGAAGACCAAGGTCTAATTGGATGGATTCAGTCAGAAGTGCCTTAAAACCATAAAATGTTAGACATGACATTACTGGAGTGCTCACCAGTAATGGACTACTTTGAAGAAAAATTGTTGATAGGAGATCAATCATAATGTAAACTTAATCGTGTGTTGCTGTCATAGTAACCTGAATACTTTTTAAGGATACATATCATGAAGACGATGATGATATCCTGTATGATCCTTTCAGAAGTTTGTTAGTCTCAATCATATGATTCTTCTGTCTCCTGTTTGCCAGTGTCTGTAGGCTATAAATTCTCAATCTTCATAATCAGTATTCTGAAATCCTGATATCATTTTTAATACTCTCCTTTGCACTCTCTCCACTGTATCAGAATCACAATAGAAACCAGACCTATGCATAATAGTCAAATGTGGTGTAATCAAGTGTGCATTGTAAAGATGCAAAATTACTTCCTTATTTTTAAATGTTAAAGATTGTTTCAGCATTCCAATTATCCTCTGAACTGTATTTGCAATTTTTGGAATAAATACAAAATTAATGACGGAAAATCTCACATAAAAAGATTTTTTTAATAGTATAATTTTCGCCTGTGTGTCACAGGCATCAATTTTCCACCATTAATTTTGTATTTATATGTCTGCTCACGGCCCTTACTAAGAGTTATTGCAAGACTTTATGGAGAGTCTATTTCCAAACAATCTACTAGATATGGTAAAGTTTTGGTAAAGAAGGCTAAATGCATTAACAGAATAATCTTCCTAAAGTGATTTAAGATAGCTCAGGATATTCCTACCTGCTATAAAATAAAAAAAATTTCCAGGTTTCCAAAAGCTCATCGGATCTATGTAAAAGCTAGTAAGTCTCTTTTAAGTTATCAGCTACATGAAGCTAAAAAGTCTCTAGCCCTCTTAAATAGAGAAATTATGGACATCAAGAATGCTCTAGAATCTGTTTTAATGGTTGAATTTTTAATTACACATATCTTCAAATTCTTACCTAAAGGTCTTTAATGATTCTCGTGATAAGTTAAACACAAGTTTGAATCTCTGGTCAGCCTACCTAGACCCAGTAATAATGTTATTGATACAGATATAGTAGTTATCAATGTTTCTGGAGGTCCTCTAACAGACAGTGAATGTTTTCTTTTATCAAAAGGTTATGATTTTGCCGTTGCTCCTAATAAGGTTCCCCTTATGGATTTTTTTCACAACATAAACAGAGGTATTTGATCCTTATCCCAAAAAACAGCCAACAGGTTATGTTTTGAATGTGCGAAAATTCTCTTTAATGCCAAGCCTCCTCGTTCTTACTCTGAATTTAAAGCATTGAAATCACTGAAGAATAACAATAATTTAATTATTACGAAATCTGATAAAGGGAAGGGCGTAGTTATTCAAGATAGGAAGGAATATGAGAGAAAAATGTCCCTATTACTCCTCGACTATTCAACTTATAGGCCTCTTGCATCGGATCCTACCGGGAGTGAATTGAATAGATTTAATTCTCTTATAGATAATGTATCGACTTGGAATGAAGATCAAAAGAAAAAACTTAGAACCTTCTTCGGTCGTCCACCTACATTGTATGGTCTTCCAAAAGTTCTTAAACCAGGCATTCCATTGAGGCCAGTTGTAAATTGTATAGGTTGTCCCACTTACAAAATTTTTATCAAATTTACTCACTTCCTCAACTAGAAGAACTGATACTTATATAAAAAATACTTCAGATTTCAAAAATAAAATTTCAGATCTTCATTTGGACGTTTCTGATATCATGATCAGTTTAGATGTTGTTTCTTTATTTACAAATGTTCCTTTATCTGAAAGTATTGAATTACTGCAACAAGAATTTCCTTCAGACATTGTAAAAATATTTGATTTTGTAATACATTCCGGCTATTTTTCCTTTAAAAATAAGTTGTATCAACAAATTGAAAGAACAGCAATGGGCAATCCTCTTTCTCCTGCTATCTCCAACTTCTTTATAGAACATTTTAAAAAACGTATCTTTGACAACATTTCTCCCAGACCTACTCATTGGTTCAGATATGTCAATGACATTTTTGCTATTTGGAATAGCTCTTCTGATGAACTTCAACAGTTTCTCACTAAGTTAAATGCACTCATCCAAGAATCCAGTTTACCCTTGAAATAGAATCAAATAAGCAGCTAGCCTTTTTAGAACTTCTAATTCTTTGCCAACCAGATGGTAACCTACATTTCTTAGTCTATAGAAAGAAGACTCATACTGGCCATTATATCCATGCTGAATCTCATCACCATCCCAGTCAAAAGGCAGAAATTATTAAAACACTGGTTCATTGGGCCAACTATTTTTGTTCTTCACACAATCTTTTACAGAAAGAACTGCAATATATTACTTCTTCCTTTCTATCTAATGAATACAAGAATTCCTTCATCAAAAGAGCTTCGAGTAGTTTTAATATGTCTTCCTCTTCAAATACAGAAGAAATAACGTGCATTCCTATCCCTTATGTACACGGCATTAGTGAACGTATAGCAAACGTTTTAAAACAACAGAATATTTTTGTTGCCTTTCAACCGGTCAGAAAAATTTCCACCTTTCTCACTTCTTCTAAGGACAAGTTTCCACATCTTAATTATCCAGGTGTCTACCAGATTCCATGCTCTTGTGGATTATCTTATTTCAGACAAACAGGAAGATCTGCCTCTATTCGACTAGAAGAACGCCAGTCTTATATTCAGTACCTTAAACCTGAACAGTCTGGATTTGCAGAACATGCCATCTTAACCAGACATAGAGTTCATTGGAAAAAAACAAGAGTCCTTCACAAAAGTCGGTTCCTCATAGAACGGATTTATAAAGAAACGTGAAACTTTACTCCACTCTCTTAACTTAAACAGATCTGATGGTTTACATCTAGCCCCTTTATGAGAAATAGTACTTTACAAATCAGCTAATCTTTCCTAACTTTTTATTGTATATATAGTTTTTTTTTTTTTTATATAGGAAATTTTATTGACCTTTTTAGTTATCTTACACTAGCTACTTAGGTGGCGCTTTTTGGAATTGTCAGTTATTGTTTAATTTGAGCTTAACATATACTGAAGATGCATGTGACACACAGGCGAAAATTATACTATTAAAAAAATCTTTTTATGCGAGATTTTCCACCATTAATTTTGTATTCATATGTCTACTCACAGTATTCCCTTACTAAAATAATCTTTTGAATATGGCCCTTGAACTTCAATTCCTATCTACTAAAACCACAATCCCTAGTCTGATCAGTTTCTTCTAGCATAATCTCCCCAATATAATATTACATTGGATATCTAATCGCACCCAAATGTGCATTACTCTATATTTACTAACACTGAACTGTTAGCCATTTTCATATGCCCACAATTCAAGCCTATTCAAATAATTGAGCAAGAACTGAATATCAGCCTCATTCCTGATTACATTGCCTATGTCTGCACCATCCATAAATGGCTATATGTCTCCTGTAAAATCCTTCTCAGTGATGTTAATGTATTTAACAGCTTTAATGGAACATATGCACTAGACATACTAAAGTACATTTCATGGCTTACATATGTAACAAAAATTATATAGAATTAATTCATAACTCCAATATATTTCATCCCTAGTTATATAGAAATTATCAGGGAGATAAAATAAATATAACTTATGTGAAACTTACTTTAATTTGTCATTAATATATAGGTTGAATAACAATGGACCAAGGACTGCTCCTAGTGGTGCGCCACTGGTTACCTTAAATCTTGCAAACTCACAGCCCTCACATACTCCTTTTCGAAATCTCTCAGCCAGCCATTCTCTTATACAAACTAGTAATTTATAATTCAATCCTATATTCTCCAATTTATGCAACAGTCTTCCATGCTGTAATCTGTCAAAAGCCATCCTGATACTTCCCTTAGTAAATCCATGCTATTCATTGCAAAGTAACCTGAGTATAACATCTCTCATTTGTTGTTTAAAAGAATCTCACCTTCTGTCTTCTTTTTTTGTTAACACCGATTATGTGAAAATGTGCTTCTCTAATTATTCCTCCAGTTCTGCTCATTTACACTGATGCTTCTTACATTAATAGAGCCTATCTTGAATTCTGCTATGAATTGCAAGATATGGATGTGGACGACATGTGGTTTCAACAAGACGGTGCCACATGCCATACAGCCCGAGAAACAATTCAATTATGGCATGAGTCATTTCCTGGTCGTGTAATTTCCCGTTTTGGTGATCAGAATTGGCCATCCAGATCATGTGACTTAACGCCATTGAACTTTTTCTTTGGGGTTTTTTGAAGTCTAAGGTTTATGCCAACAAGCCCACGACCATCCACGCCTTGAAGGAGGTAATTGAGTGCTATATCAACGAAATTCAGCCACATTTATGCAAAACGTTCATGGAAAATTTCGACAAAAGAGTGCGTATGTGCCAGCAAAGCCGTGGAGGCCATTTATCCGACATGCTATTCCATGCATAACCCTATATTGTATACTTTATGAATCAATAAGAAATTACAATTTTTAATTAAAAACCTGTGTTTTCTATCAAAATTACTTCTTGCGTGAATTTTGGGATACCCTGTATATATAAACGAAAAAATTTGTGAGAAAAGACCCAGTTTGCAGAAGAAAAAAAATCATCTTTCATCAGGACAATGCACTTGCCCACAAAGGAGTTTTGGCAATGGGAAAATTAAGGGATCTGCACTATGAATTGTTGGAACATCCACCCTATTCCCCAGATTTGGCTCCCCCTGACTTCCATCTCATCCCAAAACTAAAACTCTTCCTTGCTGGTCAGCGTTTTTCTTTGAATCAAGAGGTGATTGCAGCTGTAGAGGGGTAATTTGCAGATCTTACTGAGAACCACTACAGGAACAGGATAATGGCACTGGAGTATCGCTGGAATAAGTGTATTAGTCTTAAGAGAGATTATGTTAAAAAATAAAAATAATTTGAAAATTATAAATTCGTTTTTTCATTGTTAGGCCAAGAACTTTTCAGACCACCCTCGTATATATATATATATATGTGTGTGTGTATGTGTGTGTATATATATATATATATGCAACACATACATACATACATGCACATCAATAAGTCTGCCTCAACACAGAACCTGAAACATCAAATAGATGTTGAAAGTTTTTTCACTTGGTTATACTATAAATTAAATATGCCAAGAAATTATATTCTTGGTGTAATCCTTTATCAAAGTGTAAGCAAACAAAGTTTGCACCTGAAGTAACTTCGCATGCATCTATCAAATAATTTATGATTTGCATCCATGTTATTTCAGTATTAGCCATTTCAAGTTATTTCAACTTTCAATTATACAGCATAAACTAAACTTTTGCCAACCTCCATAACAAGCAGGATTCAGAAAAAAATTATAGTACTATTGATTATATATATATATACATATATGTAATAAGACAAATAATTAAAAAGACAAATGGGGTGCTTAAGGGTCAAAGCTGTATAACTGAGAGGAGACCTCCACATAGCTTTTAAAGGAATGCGGAGAACCGACCAGGCCTTCTGACCTAATGTCCAATCCTCACCTTCTCGTGGTGCACCCTGTTGGGTATCTACCTGGATACTGAACGAACGAGGATGGGCTGGCAATTTGGGATTTAGCTGACCAAATTGTATTCTTATTGGTTATACCAAAATAAAAAATGATGGTACAACATGACAAAAAGTTTTATTTCCCTTTTTATATATAGGTACTATTGAGAACTCTACTCCAATCATCGGGAATTCTTCCTCCATCCAGGACTTCTTAACTATGTAATGCAGCCACTTTATGACTTGTATACCATAACACTTCAGCATTTCTGGTCGAATATCATCTACTCCTGCTGCCTTTCCATATTTCAAGCCTTTAATGGCTTTTTCTACTTCAAGTATGGATATGTATTCCCGACTGTCTGCCTGTTGAGTATTTTTTACCACTGTGCTATCACTGTTTGTTTCATTTAGCAATTTTTCAAAGTAATTACTCCATTTTGTTTAAGTTAAGGGATATTACATCCCATATCGTTTCTTAGCCGAATAAGAAACTCAAAGAGCTTCATGCTGAATATAGTAGAAACTATATAAAGTTTGGCGATTCCAAGCGTAAGCAAATACCTGGATACTGCAGCAACTGACCCTTAAGGTAGTGCAAGCTGAGGCAACTCATGTCAAAGATGGAGGAAGCTCCGATCACTATTCTTGATATTTACCCATAATGTGAACTTAGCTCCTAGGGGCTGTATTACTGTTCTACATTATGAGAGACGGTCACTACCCCGGTTTCAACCTTATGTATAGGTGAAGCAGGCTCTAAAAATAAGACGATCCCGAAAGGTCGCCCAACTCAGCGTTGTTCCATTCGATGACAGGCTCACCCCGTCACCGAGAAGAACTTCTCGGCATTGGCTCTACCCAGTGGCAGGCTCACCCCACCACCAAGCAGAGCCATAATCTCAGCGGTAGCCCCACTCAGAGACAGGCAAAAACCTACCTCCAAGTGGAGCCTCTCAAAGCCAGATCTGCCCCGCACCGGTTTCCACCCTCATTGGGGTCTCATCAGTGAGTAGGTAGAACTAGTTAATACCAAGTTTGTAGCAAACAGAACTTACAACCCTTCTATGAGTATTGCCGAGAGGTGTCCTAATAAATTATTAGATATATGAGAGCCAAAGGCTTCAATTCGGCGACATATGACTTATTTAGGTTAAAGGATATTACATCCCATATCGTTTCTTAGCCGAATAAGAAACTCAAAGAGTTTCATGCCGAATATAGTAGAAACTATATAAAGTTCGGCGATTCCAAGCATAAGCAAATACCTGGATACTGCAGCAACTCATGTTGCTGCAGTATCCAGGTATTTTGCTCCACCTCAATAAAGGTGGAGCAAGCTCCGATCACTATTCTTGATATTTACCCATAACGTGAACTTAGCTCCTAGGAGCTGTATTACTGTTCTACATTATGAGAGAAGGTCCTGGGTTTCAACCTCAATAAAGGTTGAAACCCAGACCGGTTTCAACCTCAATAAAGGTTGAAACCCAGACCAGTTTCAACCTTTACTGGGGTCTCATCAGTGAGTGAGTAGGTAGACCTAGTTAATACCAAGTTTGTAGCGAACAGAACTTACAATCCTTCTATGAGTACTGCCGAGAGGTGTCCTAATAAATTATTAGATATATGAAGAGCCAAAGGCTTCATATATCTTCATATATCTAATATCCCTTAACTTAAACAAGTCATATGTCGCCGAATTGAAGCCTTTGGCTCTTCACATATCTAATAATTTATTAGGACACCTTTCGGCAATACTCATTGAAGGGTTGTAAGTTCTGTTCGCTACAAACTTGGTATTAACTAGGTCTACCTATTCACTGATGAGACCTCAATAAAGGTTGAAACCGGTCTGGGTAATGACCTTCTCTCATAATGTAGAACAGTAATACGGCTCCTAGGAGCAAAGTTCACATTATGGGAAAATATCAAGAATAGTGATCGGAGCTTGCTCCACATTTGACATGAGTTGCCTCAGCTTGCACTACCTTAAGGGTCATTTGCTGCAGTATCCAGGTATTTTCTTACGCTTGGAATCGCCGAACTTTATATAGTTTCTACTATATTCGGCATGAAACTCTTTGAGTTTCTTATTCGACTATGAAACGATATGGGATGTAATATCCCTTAACTTAAACAAGTCATTTGTGGTCGAATTAAAGCCTTTGGCTCTTCATATATCTAATAATTTATTAGGACACCTCTCGGCAATAGTCATAGAAGTGCTGTAAGTTCTGTTCGCTACAAACTTCGTATTAACTAGGTCTACCTACTCACTGATGAGACCTCAATAAAGGTTGAAACTGGTCTGGGTAGTGACCTTCTCTTATAATGTAGAACAGTAATACAGCTCCTAGGAGCTAAGTTCACATTATGGGTAAATATCAAGAATAGTGATCGGATCTTGCTCCACCTTTGACATGAGTTGACTCAGCTTGCACTTCCTTAAGGGCCAGTTGCTGCAGTATCCAGGTATTTGCTTACACATGGAATCGCTGAACTTTATATAGTTTCTACTATATTCAGCATGAAACTCTTTGAGTTTCTTATTCGGCTAAGAAACGATATGGGATGTAATATCCCTTAACTTAAACAAGTCATATGTCGCCGAATTGAAGCCTTTGGCTCTTCATATATCTAATAATTACTCCATACTTCAAGGATATCTTTTTCTAACATTTTCATGTCACCTTTATCATCTCTAACTCCTTTAACAGCACTCCTTCCTCCATTTCTAAGCTTCTTCAACAACCTCCAAACTATTTTGCCACCTTTTTGATATTTATTTTCTATATTCTTCCCAAAGTCCTCCTATGACTTTTGTTTAGCTAGTTTTACACAGTGTCCAGCTTTCTTACATTTGTCTCTGTATTCTCTAAGAGCACAAGCTGACTTATTTGCCTGAAACTTTTGATGCATTCTTCTTTAACTTCCTGTGTTCACCATGGAGTTTTGATTTTTCTATTATTGCAGACAACCTCACCATGTGCCTCTCTGGCTGAATCAATCAGCATTTTCTTCAAGGCTTGCCAGTGAATCTCCAAGGTTTAGTTCCTGTTCTCAAACTCTTTCATTTTTTCTTCAATAATCTTTGTGTATTTTAGTCTACAGTTCACAACTGAGAGCTGCTCTCCTTTTATTCGCTTTAAAATGTTCCTACATGTTATTCTTTTCAATATGAAATTCAAATTTATCCTGCTCAAGACTAAATAGGATCATTTCCAATTTCAAATCCTCTGCACCAAAGAGAAAACATCACTATCCTGAATAACATAATCAATGAGACTTTTCTTATTCCTTGCCTCTTCTCACAATGTGAATTTGTGTACATTTTTATGTTGGAACATGGTGTTAGTAATAACCAGTCCATGTCCTGAGCAGAAATCCAAGAGGTATTTGCCATTATTATTAGCTTTGCTCTTTTCTCCAAATTTTCCCAAAATATTTTTGCATGTCTGACAATCATTTCCTACTCTGCTATTTAGATCCCCTACAAGGACCAACTCTTCTTTTTTCATTGTGTCAGTTGCTTTTTCTAAAGCCTGAAAAAATTCCTTCACTTCTACCTTCTGTGGGAACATAGGCACAAATAAGTCTCATTGTCCAATTCCCCATTCTGATATTTGCCCACATCACTCTACTTGAGACTGCTTGCCATTCAAGAAGATTAGCCTCGTATTTTGTGTTGAATACTATGGCTATTCCTTCTTTTCCTTGATTGTCATTGCCTGAATATAACATTTTGTATTTATTGCTCAGAAAGATATCACCAGTTTTGTCTTTTTTGTTTCAGTCACCCCTACTATGTCAATCTGGTACTTATCTAATTCCTCAGCTAGCTCCATTTCTTTGCCATTCAGGCTTCTTATGTTGATAGTATCGATCTTTAACTTTGGTAATGTTGAGTTGGGGGTGTGTTTTCAGATTTGTTCCAGTAGCTGACTTTTCGCTGTTTGCCCTGGTTCTCCTGGCAAAAACAACATGGTGGCCTTGTTTAATCGTTGAAGCCCCATCCAGCATGAAATTTTGTCCTGTTATACCATCATTTTGTATTTTGGTTTAAGCCAATAAGAATGCAATTTTGTCAGCTAAATCCCAAATTGCCAGTCCATCCTCATTCGATCAGTATCCAGGCAGATACCCAACAGGGTGCACCACGAGAAGGTGAGGATTGGACATTAGGTCAGAATCCCTGGAGTTCTCCACATTCTTTTAAAGGCTATGTGGAGGTCTCCTCTCAGTTATACAGCTTTGACCCTTTAGTATTTTATATAGTTTCTGGGTATTATAGCCATTGGGTAAAAAGTTGTGGTGAAGATAATCAAATTTAGTGGTAAAAGGCATATCATTGAAACAGACAGCTCTGGGTCTGTGTGTGTCAGTGTTTCCTTTTTTTTAGTGTCAGCTACCTTCTCTAATGCCTTGAAAAATTCCTCTACTCTTCTTTCTTAGTAGAACCATCTGTGGGACCATAGGCATGAACAAGTCTCAAATGGGTAGAAACATGTGTTGGCAGTCTATGCCGAGTTTTATACTGCTCTTTGTCATTGAATAATGACATTGAATAAACTGCTCTTTGTCAGTAAATAACAAATAAGAAATTTTCTTATTTGTTATTTATTTTCTTATTAGTGTCATGTGAATAATATTATATATATATATATATATATATATATATATATATATATATAATATTATTCACATGACACTAATAAGAAAATCAATAACACACTTAGATACATAGTTGGTAATATTTAGTTCATTTTTCACCCAACATCTTTAGAATACAAACAGTGTAACAATATACACAACAGTTCGTCAATAGTGGAACAGTTCAAACTTTTAACAGACAGCATAAAGAACTCAAGCCCTTAATTTGCTCCATCTATATTGTTGGTTACAGAGAGAGGTAAACAAGTATTAATTTGATCTTAAAATGACTGTCACCCCAGATTTTTGGTAAACTGATACAACCATAGTTGAGGTTTAGGAAATGTTTTAAAGCTGCAGCTGATTCCAAAAAAAAAAAAGGTCTCTCTGACTTGTAATGACTTCTGTGTAGTGCTTTTGTTTTCTTTCATCCTGTGTGAAAGGGTATCCAAGCATGGTCTGCTACCTGACTTGCCATAATGATGGTGCCAAATACATTTCTTGGGTTTTTTCCCCAATTTATCCTGGGGGGAAAAAACCCACAAAGCAGGCAAACCGGCCTTGAGAACTCAACACTGCAGAACATAAGATACACTGGGGCGTAGGGCTGACCACTTTATCTTGTGAACAGTTTGAGCTCCGATGATTTATAAACCCTTGACACGACAAGGTAAAAGAGGGTATAAAAGAAGATGAGATGAGGTTCTAACATATAACCAGACACACAGAAATGTTTTGGAAAAATTTGGAGAGAAAAAGCAAAGGTAATAACAATAATAGTAAGTACCAGCTGAATTTCTGTCAGAATATGGACTGGTCATTACTAACAACAGTTTTCAATATGTTGGATATATTCCAGTATATTTCAGCATGTTCGATAGAAGATACAAGAAATTAACGCCTTGTTAACTATGTTATTGTTGATAGTGATGTCTCCATGCTAGTTCAAGACAAGACTATGCAAAGGATTTGAAATAGAAAATGACTGCTATTTAATTTTTATAAAATATGATATTGAAAAGAAAAGTGTTTTTGAAATTTTCTTTTCAATATGATATTCAGTTTTATCCTGCTAATGTTATTTTTAAAATAATCAAATTCAAGTGACTATAACAGGTGAACCATAGACTATGCAAGATGACTTTTCGCTGTTTGAGTTTGTTTCCTGACAAAAACAGTATGAGCTTAGTTTAACTAGGAAATGCCTTTGCCATCACTGACAGTTATCATACCATCTTGCATACAATCACATTTTATGTGGTTTCAGCTAATACAGTACAATTTGGTCAACAATGACCCCAATTACCAACCATTCTCATTCATTCAGTAATTAAGTGAACAGAAAATAACAGGAACACATACCAAAGAATGTGAGTGAACATTTAATCTGAAGTTGTTGTCAGTTATCAACTTCCATAAATAACTGGGAGGAGACTAGCATATACTTAGCTTTAATCCTTATTATTATTTTTTTTTTTTTACTGTATAGATATATGCTCCAATGATGAAACAAACATAAATCACTAATGAATTTATAATTTATGTTGATACATTATTAAAATTATTGATTTCTTTCTATCATAGACTTGCTGTCAATGCTCTATTCAAGTAACTAAACAAATATCACATTTACTTCTGATGATAATGACAAATCTTGATTAAAATATGATAATGACAAACCTTTGTTGAATAAGGTAAATAATTTCTTTGTAAGACTTTCCTGTTAAGGGTTGGTTATTGATAGTAATAATTCTATCTCCGGTCATCAAGCCTGCTTGGTGAGCTGGAGTTCCTTCTTGAACTTCCCGGATGAAGATGGTATCCATTGGCTCTGCTTCTTCCTGCTTCCATGGTGCTTCTAGTCAAGGGAAAGATTCAAAATTTGTAGTTCCCCTAACAAAGACAATAATTATATATAAATTATATTTTATAATAGAGTTCCACTAATTTACAAAAACTATGAAAAGAAATTAAGCTTTTCGTTAATATTATTATCATTTTATTACTAAGCATCTCCATGGAGTCCTAGACTCATCTAAGCAAAAAATCTAGCCTCACATCCTTCAAAACCACACTCTAACTGAATTTCAAGGGATGACCTGCATTCTTTCACTCCAAACCTCATCAATTTCTTATAGTGCAGTCCCATCATTAAATAACAGCACCTTATCGCTTCCATCAAAAAACTTATACTTTATGACAATGAGACGTCACCCTTTTAGCTCTATAAACAATATTTCTACACGATACTTTACTATTGCTTTCCTCAGCTTAATGTCATCAGCAAACAAATAATGATATGCTTTTATATGAACCCAAATTAAACAGCAGTTAATTATTTAACTATTTATTATTATACAGGAATTTAAATGAACTAAAAAAAACTCATCACAGGAGGCCCTTGCTAACTGTTATTTACAGAATAAATTTGAGACATCTTGAACCTATTCACTCACAAAAGTGTTCATATTCATTTCACTTAATCACTACCACACAACATTAATGTATCTTCACAGGAAGCATTCCACAAACCTGTCACCATCTTTGTCACTTGCCTCTGGATCTTCTCCATCTCCTCATTATCGAGAAACACAAAAGACATTAAATGTGTACAACAGTCAGGCTGTAGCAGTATAAGCCTTATAAAGAGGGATAATAACTAGTCTCTCTATTTCTCAATGTTCTTCAACATTCAAGTAATCCTGTGAGCTATTCTGCCCACTTTTGCAATATTTTATTATTATTATTATTATGTGACAACTCCAGGGAGTCCAAAGACTCATCGAAGGAGAGTGTGCCAATAGCATCAAATGATTGATCCTTCCTACTACTAACCACACTCAAACTTGCTTAACTTTTTTTCGTGAGCCATTAATAGCAGAGGCTCTACCAATCGACCAACCTTTGCTGGCAAGAGAAACAGCCAGGGAGTCAGACTCATCAAAGGAGGCCACATACTACACACACCAACTATCATACTTCTTAAATTTATTCACACTGCTTACACACACAATATCCAAAGGCAATCCATCCTGTATGACTCTTTCAGAAGTTTGTACATCTCAATCATATCACCCCTCTTTCTCCAGTTTGCTAATGTCTGCAGTCTACAAATTTTGAATCTGTCTTCATAATCGGGGTGGAAGGGGTGGTGAAGCGCAACACATAGCCTCTCCCACTCAAATGTCAACCTCACCTTCCCGTGGTCCATCCTGTTCTAAAAGTACAAATGAGGCACTGGCGACCGAGTATGGGCGGTATAACCTTAACACCCTAACAGAGTAAATGCTGTTAGATCTGCCTGTCCAGAGGCGTTAGGTAGCAGCCCTACCACTGGACTTACCCAGCGACAGGTTAGTAACCTGCCCTGGGGAAATTCAAAATACTTTCAAGTTTCATGCAAAGAAAAGCCGGACGGACTGTCAGGGAAAAGACCACAACCCAGGAAACGGTAAACGAAATTGGAAAAAGGAACACATAATGAAGATTGCAACATGGAATGTGAGAAGCATTACACACAAAGAAGAAGAACTTGATAAACAACTAAACCAAGCTAACATAAAAATATGTATAGTAACAGAAACAAAGAAAAAACAAAAAGGTACAAAAGAAACAAACAACTATATACAAATCTACAGCGGGGTAAAAAAAGAAGAAAGAGCAAAAGCAGGTATAATGATTATGGTACATAAATCCCTAAAGAACAATATTGTATATTACAACTATTTGAATGAAAGACTAATAGAAATTAGACTTAAGACATTAAGAGGCCACATAACAATAATTGGTGCATATGCACCAGAAGAGGGAAAAGAAGAAGACAGTAATATATTTTATAAAGAATTACAGAATGTCATAGATAAAACAAACAAAACTGACTATTTACTGCTAGCAGGAGATTTAAATGCCAGAATAGGAAACAAAAAATACAAAACAAACATAGGTAAATTTGGCGAAGATACATGTAATCAAAATGGTCGCAGATTGCGCGATTTTGTCATTTATAATAATATGAGAATAATGAATTCAATGTTTAAACACAAGGAAATACATAAATATACTTGGTCAGCCAGAGGATACAAATCAGTAATCGACTACGTTATCACAAATTTTAAATTAGCGGAGTTAATTTTAGACGTAAGAGCATATCGAGGCTTTGAATTAAACTCTGATCATTATATGGTATCAGCAAAAATTCGTTTTAAACCAAAGTGGCTAAAAACACATAGAATTGAAAATTCTTACCAGCCAAGCTACAAAATTTCTTCATTACAGGATCCTCAAGTTAGACTACAATATCAAAAATGCACAAACTTAAAAACAGAAACCACACATGAATCAAGGGACATAGAAGATGAATGGGAAAATTTGAAACAAATTCTCACAAAAGCAGCAACAGAAACCTTAGGAATAAAGCACAAATGGATTAGAAAAAGAGGACTACGAGACTGGAACAAAGAAATAGAAAATATAATAAAAACCAAAAAGGACAGTTACCAGAAATGGCTAAATTCCAAAACAATAGAAGCAGAAATAGAGTATAAAAGAAATAGTGCAATTGCAAAACGAGAAGTAAGGAAAAAAACATAGAGAAAGATGGAACAATTTCGTAACAGAACTAGAAAAGGATTTATTTAAGCCACAACCCAAAACTTATAAAGTAATAAAATACATGAATAAAGAAATAAAAGAAAAGATAAAAATACAAACAATAGATTTAGAAAAATGGGTGACCTATTTCCAAAATCTCTGGACAGATGAGAACAATGAATTAAAATTTTATAAGACAAAGAATGACCTAATAGAAAATATCACAATGTTAGAACTGAAAAATATAATAAAGAAGATGAAAAATAGGAAAACGCCAGGAGAAGACAATATAAATATAGAACTATACAAAAATGCAGGTGAAAAATTTAATGAAAGACTTTTGAAATTTTTTAATATGGTTTGGATGTCCGGAAAAACCCCTAACTCTTGGAAAAAAGCACTGGTCATCCCAATCTATAAAAAAGGAAATAAAGACAATTGCAATAATTATAGGGGAATTAGCCTGCTGAATACAGGATATAAAATATATGCAGGAATATTAAAAGAGAAACTAAGCAGCATTGTAGAAAACAAATTACTAGAAGAACAAAATGGCTTCCGAAAAGGCCGATCCTGCATAGATCCAATTTTTACTTTAAAATTATTAATAGAAAAGAGAAGAGAATTTCAAAAAGAAACACATGTGGCGTTTATTGATTATGAAAAAGCGTTTGACAAAATTAGTCGACAAAAATTGTTTAAAATATTAACCAATTTAAACATACCAAACCAACTTTTACAATCTATTCAAGAAATATCTACAGGAAATAAAATAGCAGTTAAATTAGAACACACCTCAGAATGGAAAGATATATCAAGAGGAGTACGACAAGGATGTACCCTCTCACCTCTGCTTTTCAATATATATATAAATGAAATATTAACAATCTGGAAACAGCATAACCCATTTGGTATACAAATGACCCCGCAAATGAAGATAGATACACTACTATTTGCAGATGATCAAATAGTATTAGCTACATCAGAAGATGACTTACAAAGATCATTAAAATCATTAAATGATATCTCAAAGCAATATAATATGACAATATCCAAAGAAAAAACAAAAATAATGGCATTCAAAGGAGAAAACCCAATAAGAAGTAAAATAGTGATAGACAATAAAATACTAGAACAAGTAAACACTTTCAGATACTTGGGATGTGATCTATCATACGAAGAAGAAAAAGACATAGACACTAAAATATCAAACTTTGTCAAAGTAAATGGCATAATAAATAGTATATTTAAGCCATCCCTGGTACAAAAACACACTAGAATCAGACTATATAATGTCTTGTCAAAACCAACTCTACTATACGGAAGCGAAACATGGACCATGAAAAGGAAAGATGAAAAACGAATTCAAACAGCAGAAATGAAGTTCCTCAGAAAAACAGCAGGATATACTAAGTGGGACCACAAAACAAATGAAGAAATCTTACAATCCCTAAAAATCAAACCAATTAATTACTACATAAGACAGTATAAACAAAAATGGCTAGAACATTTAAATCGAATGGACAACAGCAGACTACCAAAAATATTATACAGATACAAAATAAGTGGAAAAAGAAGAATCGGAAGACCAAGAAAGAGATGGCATGAGACCGGCCACATGGCCTATATTCCATGATAGGAAGAAGAAGAAGAAGAGTCTTCATAATCAGTATCCCACAATCCTGATATCATTTTTAATACTATCATTTGCACTCTCTTCACTGTATCAGAATCACGACAGAAACCAGGAGACCAGACCTGCACATAATAGCCCAAGTGAGGTCTTATCAAGGTCTTGTAAAGAGACAAAATGACATCCTTATCTTTACATGTCAACATTTGTTTCAGCATTGCAATTATTTTTGAGTTGTTGCAACATGGTTCCTGAGCTGCAACTTCCTATCTACTAACACTTAAAGATCCCTAGTCTGATCAGTTTCTTCTAGCATAATCCCACCAATATAATACGACAATGAATATCTAATCATGCCACAGTGAATGACTTTACATTTATTGACACTGAACTGACATCCATTTTCCCATGCCCACAATTCCAGCCTATGCAAATCATTCTACAAGTACTGAATATCAGCAGCATTCCTGATTACCCTACCTATCTTTGCATCAAGAGCAAATAGCTTTATCTTGCCTGTCAAATCCTCCCCTATGTTATTAATGTAGACGGTGAATAACAGTGGACCAAGGACTGATCCTTGTGGTACACTACTGGTTATTTATTTATTTATTAAACTTCATACTGAGAGTGCAGTATTACACTTACAAATCTTACTAGGCTGAAGCCTTGTATCACCTGATTTTGGCACAAGGCATCCTAACGGATGCTGATGGCAGCACCAAGTCACCAGTGTGCCCTGCAGAGGATGCAGAAACAGAATTTTTAAGTCTCCATATGACAGTCCTAATAAAGAGAGGTCTTTATAATTAGCAGAGTACCAAACTTCGCAAAAAAAAAATAGTAGCACTGGTAAAGTGAGCAGTTGCTCCAAACTCCTCTTGTATTAGTCTTACTAGGTCTTGGTTCTGTTTGTAGTATTGCACCTTGTTAAGATGAGTAAAGGTGAGTGGGTGCCTCTATAAACCAATATTATCAATACTCAATACTATAAAAATTGTTTTACTAACTTGAATGTTTCCATCATATCCCCTCCTTGCTGAATATCATCCAACTTTTGCAACACACAAACACTCAATCTATCATTATAGAAAGCATTCCGAAGGCCACTTACCATCTTGTCAGACACATGCTTCTGGACCCTCTTGACCAACTGATCATCTCCAAGAAACTCATGACCAGACCAGAATACAGTAATCCAAGTGTTGCTGTATCAAGACCATACAAAGAGTAGTGATAATTTCCTTATCTTTTCTTGTTAGTGTGTTTTTCAATAAATAAGTATGAGATATCCTGGCCACATTAACAATATGCTCACTGAACTACATCTCTATGTACCTCCATCCCCAAATCTTTAGTTTCCTCAATTTCCTGGAGTACAGTTCCATCAATATGGAATATGGTACTTGCTATCTTTTCATTCCAAGATGCATAACTTTACACTTTCCCCACCATGGAACCCCTTATACTCCATTTATATAGTCAGCCTATTTAGATCATCCTTCTAGTTCTCTACATCACTTTAACTATTAGCTACTCAATTCTGCATCATTAATAAACAATTAAATATTTCCTTCAAATCATATTCTGTATACCATTTATGTACAAATTAAAACAATAATGGTCCAAGCACAGAAACCTGAGCACACTGCTAGGTTTCTAGTCAAATGCTTTCTCCTGGATTCTAATCCTATATACACTTCTTGGTATCTGTCTATTGACCACTATTATATCCACATCACTAGCTTCATATCTATTTCAATTTGTTAAAATTTGGGTAACAGAGTTCTAATTGGTATCATGTCAAACACTTCTGTAAATTCCAGCATCATCATCATGTAGCCATTCCTTTTATCTACCTCAACTATCACTATAAGATGTTAGTAAATTACTAAGGTGCATCACATGACTACCCTTCAGAAAGACATGCTGTCTGCTATGGAGTATTATATTACCTCTGAGCAATCTTATCCTAGATCCTGTCTTTCACAAACTTTCCAATACTTTTTACCACCACTACCCAGATACAGATTGGTCTATAATTCACTACCACAGTTTTGGAAGCATGTTAAGAAACTTATGTTAAAGCTTAGTCAGAGATAATATAATACCAGTTCCTATGCATAGTTCTGTAATATGCAAGCTGACACTGCATCTAATCCCCTGGCCATATTTGCACTAAAATTCTGCAATATCCTAAGTACGTTCAAGTCGCCAACCTCTATTCTCATATCAGTTCCTGTCACAGTAATATCCATCGTCTGCTTCTGTCACCTTGCTATAATAGCACTTTGTTATAGTTCTTCCTTCTACTTGCCAATAGCAAAAGAACTCTTTGATATTTTCTTTAGCCTGCATGCTGGTCATCTTTTATGCCTAATCCTTAAAGCTCATGAGTATACTGAGGGCCTTTCTCTTTATAGATCTTTCAACAACATTTTCTTTTTGTGCAGCTCCTGTTTAATGATACTACTCAACTTACTCCTGCCTGATTTATCCTCCTGACCTTGATTATACAGTCTGATATTGCTTCCTTTAGATATTCCTTGACTATTTCTGATATTCTACTAACATCCCTCTCTTGAAGAGTTTCATGCCCTAGCACTACTTCAAGCCACCTACTAATTTTTTTATTTATAATTACTTTATTTATCAATACTTATACAGCTTACACATGTATAAAAAATATAAAATTCTGATTTATTTAATCCAATGTAACATGGACATCATTAGGGAGAAAGTCTGGTACATTCAAAACATGAATCACAAGAATGAGTAATGTAGCATGTGCTTACTAGGTTATGTCTCAATCACAGCTGAGTTGATAGGATTACACTATTAGAGTTCAATGGAACAATTGTAAAAACAATTTACACACAAAAAATAATAATAAATAAATAAAATAGGAGCCATTAATAGTAACCACTTCCCAAAAATTGAAGATTGGCATACAGTCAAGAGCAGTTAAGGTTCAGATGATTCTACAGTATTTCACGTTTCAAGGAAAAGACAAATTTGAACCTACTGAAATGAAGAATCTTTGTCTGGTTTCAAAGAACTCTGTGCTTAATGTCAATAGCATGAAAAGCAAGGCCAGACTTGTCAAATTCCAAAAATGCAATATAGTTTTTATGTTCTTGGATTCTAATCAAAGCAGAGTGGCTAGTCTGTCAAAAGTAGCAAAGATGTATGTGATAAACACCTGGTAAGGAGAGGGGTGGTAATGTATCCTTTGTAGATTTGAAGAAATAAGTAGAAGACAGTTTCCAAGCTGGTTTGAAGGAAGTGAGCAGACAGAATTTGTGAAGAATCCATGTTATTTGTTCAGAGGTTCCTTTAAGGTGGGATATTAAAGTTCTTTTCACATCAGATTTTATTCTGGTCAACAGATGACAATTATCAATAATTTTCTGAATGGTAGTTTCATTCTTTCCATTAGACTGCTTTTAATTTTATTAAACTCTAGGGAATTCATTATTCATCACCAAAAATAGATATTATCGAGAGTCTTAATAATTTTCTTGATAATACCTATCTGCGATGAATGATGGTGTGAGGATGAGTGAATGTATCTGCCAGTAAAGTTTGGTTTTCAATAAACTGAAAATTCATCATGACCTATAAGATTCTGAATTAAGGTATCTGAAATTGGTAGACAATTGTTGGATTCACATTCAGTAGTGAACTTGATACAGTAGCACAAAGAGTCTATTTTTTCCAGGAAATGAAGTAATTCTGACTTGGAGTGGCATAGGTTGTGAAGATAGCAGCAAATTTTTTCTCAACCATATTATGAGGTTGAGAAAAAATGGTGTGAACAAGTTGATTTTCTAAATGCTCCACAAAATAATCAGCTAAACTCACTATCAATGCAGGCTATGTTACATGGTGGCACAAGTTGTTCAAACAAATTGAATGAACAGCAATGGGTAGTCCTGTCTCTTGCAAACTTTAGCTGATTATTTTATGAGCATTTAGAAAATCAAATTACTAACACCATGTTCCAACATAAAAATGTGCACAAATTCACATGGAGAGAAGAGGATAGGAATAAGAAAAGTCTCATTGACTATGTTATTGTTGATAGTGATGTTTTCTCCCTGATGCAGGACACCAGAGTGTACAGAGGATTTGAAATTGGAAGTGATCACTATTTAGACTTGAGCAGGATAAAATTGAATGTCACATTGAAAAGAATAACATGTAAGAAAGTTTTAAAGCGAATAAAAGTTGAGCAGCTCTCAGATGTGAACTCTAGACTAAAATACACAAACATTATTGAAGAAAAAATGAAAGAGTTTGAGAACAGGAATCAAACCTTGGAGATTCAGTGGCAAACTCTGAAGAAAACATTGACTGATTCTGCCAGACAGGCATGTGGTGAGGTTGTCTGTAAGGATAAAAAAATCAGAACTCCCTGGTGGACACGGGAAGTTAAAGAAGAAAACATACCAAACGTTCCTGTCAAATAAGTCAGCTTGTGCTCTTAGAGAATATAGAGACAAATGCAAGAATGCTAAACACTGTGTAAAACTAGCTAAACAAAAGTCATGGGAGGACTTTGGCAAGAATATAGAAAATAAATATCAAGAAGGTGGCAAAATATTCTGGAGGTTGTTGAAGAAGCTTAGGAATGGAGGAAGGAGTATTGTAAAAGGAATTAGAGATGATAAAGGTGACATGAAAATGGGAGAAAAAGATATCCTTAAAGTATGGAGTAATTACTTTGAAAAACTGCTAAATGAAACATTTCAAGCCTTTGATAGCTTTTTCTACTTCAAGAATACATATCCATACTTGAAGTAGAAAAAGCTATCAAAGGCTTGAAATGTGGAAAGGCAGCAGGAGTAGATGATATTCGACCAGAAATGCTGAAGTATGGTGGTATAAGAGTCTTACAGTGGCTGCACTGCATAGTTCAGAAAGCCTGGACAGAGGGACGAATTCCCGATGATTGGAGTAGAGCTCTCATAGTACCCATATATAAAAAGGGAAATAAAACTGCATGTGAGAATTACAGAGGTATTTCCCTACTGAGTGTTCCTGGCAAGATCTATGCAAGTATACTTGAGAAACGGTTGAGAAGAATTGTGGAAGAAAAGCTTGGTGAAGAACAAGCTGGATTCAGACCAAATAGAGGCTGTCAGGATCAGATCTTCACTTTACGACAAATAGTCAAGAAAGCATGGAAATATAACAAAGATCTGTATTTAAGTTTTGTCGATCTGGAAAAGGCATATGACAAGGTGCCAAGAGAGAAGCTATTCAATATGCTGCAGTTATATGGTGTCAATGGGGCATTATATCAAGCAATACTTAGTCTTTATTTGAGCTGTAAGTCAGCAGTTAGAATTGAAGGAAGTACATGAAGATGGTTTAATGTTAAATCTGGTGTGAGACAAGGATGTACATTATCCCCTCTGTTATTCATTATCTATATGGATCACATTATGAAGGAAAGTGGTATTAAACATGATATCAAAATTGGAGAAGTTAATGTCAGCTCTTTGCTTTATGCGGATGATGTTATACTTCTAAATAAATCTGCTACAAGTCTGCAAGATTCTCTGACTAAATTGAATAGCTGTTGTAATTGATATGGTATGAAGGTCAGCAATAAAAAGACAAAGACAATGAAAATAGGCAGAATCATTGAAAATGTCAACTGTGTTGTCAATGGAGAACCTGTGGAACAAGTAAAACATTTCAGCTATTTGGGCATGATTTTTACTGAAGATGGTAAATTAAATAAAGAAATAGACAACAGAATCAGCAAAGCTGGTATGGTGGGAAGTCAATTGAATAAATTCATATGGAATAAGAGAGAAATTAGTCGGAACACTAAATTAGCTGTATACAAGACAGCGTTCAAACCAGTTTTAACTTATGGATCTGAGAGCTGGGTCAGAAGTAAAACACTTGACCAAAGACTAGAGACCCCAGATATGAGAGTCCTGAGAAAGATTATAGGCGTGAACAGATGTCATCAATGGCAATATCATATTAAAAACAAGGATATTAGGAAAGAACTTGCCATTGTCAGCATCCAGGAATGCGTTAGTAGAGCTAATCTCAGGTGGTATGGTGACTTAAACAGAATGGGGGAGGAAAGACCAAGATATAGGTGGATTGATACGGTACAAAGTGCCTTAGACGATAGAAATATAAGATCTGATAATGTTGAAGTCTTGACAAGTAACAGACTGATTTGGAGGAAAATTGTAGATAGGAAATTAATAATGATGTAATTTTTTTTCATGTAGTACTATCATATCCTGTACGCCCCTTGAGGGTACATGGCAGGAATTTTATGATGATGATGATGAGAAAATCAACACATTTCCACTATTTTTTCCCTCAATCTTGAATGTCGCTGCATTTGATCGATGATATCTTTGCAGTCTGATCTCACTCTTTAATTCTGAGTCAGAATAAAATGATACTGCAAGATAAAAAGGCATTTGACATGATATACTGCACAGAACCCTATTATTAATATGTTGTGACGAACCCTATTATGTCAGCTGCAGTGAACAACAATGGATATGATACTGGTGACATGGATAAGGGATGGGGTTGATGGATAGACATTAGAAAGTAGTATACATATGCAAATGAATCAAAGAGAAGCAGGTGACTAGTGATGTCTACAGGACTCTGTACTTGGCCCAGTGTTGTACATTACTCATATATAAAGAATTATGATGCAAAAACAGCTCAAAGGATAACTTAGATGTTAAGAAATCAATGACAAGAAATAAGGAAGCAATTATCTCCCATTATAAGTGTGTGATATAACCATCTTGGTTATTTCACACAGATATGTTTGACTAGGTTTTCTGGGAATTGATTAATAGTGATGATTCAGAAGCAGCTAACCAAAAAAATACTGATCCATGGAATTTGTTATTCTATTGACATAGAGATGAGCAACTTTTTTCAGAAAAAAGCCATTTCTGATCTAATTTAAAAAAACGCATCCACAGAGCAGTGGATGCGAAACAGGTAGGGTTAAGAAATTTTCATAGAATGAGAAGAGTTTTTACTTTATTAAATTATTAAATACTACTAGTTTCATTGAAACTAGTAGTATCTCAGCATTAAACTTTATTCTTTTTTATTCTCGGTATTATAGTCATTCAAACTAATTTATTTTTCATAACATTATCTACCGACTAAATATCTAAATATGAAAGCAGATATATGTATGTGTGTGTGCGCGCGTGCGTGCGTGCATGCATAATATTGAAATATTCTCAGGACATCCACTGGCTACCAAGTACATTCCCATGTAGCAGATGGGAGGAACCCTAACCACCGTCCATTGGATATCAGAGCAGTCCTCAATATATTGAATAAAGAGCTGTAGAACAATGGTTATGGGACTAGCAATCCCATGTGAAAATGCTGCTATTCATCAATCCGCAGTGGGCTAGCATGGTGAATTATGGCCCAATTTTCCAAGATGAATCAAGCAGGAATAAAATGGCCCTCATTCCCTCGAGGCCTGATTGTTACTACCTACAGGCAGTTGAACATGAAGGCAGAGGGTGCTATGAATCTACAGGTAACCAGATCTCACCACCATTGGAAATTTAAACTTTGAAACTATGGACCTTAGAACTTTAAACTGTAGGACTCTGAATGAAAAGTGAAGCATGGCTAACTGAAGAGCTAAAGCAACTAAAATGGGACAATGGTGAAGAAATTCTTCAATTAAAGAATGGTGACATGTACTATAGAGGCCAAGATTAGGAAAGAATCAGTGGATTTGATTCATAATTAACAAAAAATTAAAGAACAACATAATAGAATTTGACAGTATATCTGATCAAATAGCAATGTTGTCCAAATTTCAAAAAGATATACTCTCAAGATCATCCAAGTGTATTCCCCAACAATAAATCATAATGATAAAGAAATTGAAGATTTCTATCATGATGTATCACAACTTTACAACAAAGAAAAGCATCATTTCAAATTGTAATTATTATTATTGTAATGCCTCCAAGGAGTAGGAAACTTTAATGCCAGAATTGGTATACAGCAATCAGATGAAAGCTCAATGGGAAATTGTGCATATGGCATGGGAGATGATAGAGAAGCAAGGCTAACAGAATTTGCAGAAAAAAAAACCTGTACATCTTGAATTATTTCTTCAACTTTATCATCAACAACAACAAGGAAAACAACTTTCAGGACTGTTCAGTCAAATAAATGGCCAAAAAGAAAGAAGAAAAATGTTTTGAAGATCAAAACAAAACATAGATATATATATATACAAACTCAACATTAAAAAAGATATATTCCAACATGAACTAAACAACAGATTTAAAAATCTTATTATAGGTGACAATCCATCAGAAAGTAATGACATTACCCGAAACCTGTTACACTCCCTTGAAATAGCAGTACCACAGAACAAGAAAAAAATAAATAAAATTCCGAAGAAACAAAGAGAAATGAAACAGGCAGATAACCCCAGAATAAAATTAAATACGCTGAATTGTGTAAAACAATCAGAAAGCATATCACAGAAGAAATAAGACAGTTTAGTTGTAAATTCATACAATAAACAATTGAAGACAACTGTAGTCTCAAAAAAAGCCGAACAATTGACAAACAGCAATAAACAGATGGTTGCAGTCAAACTACAAGATGGGACCATAACTCAAGATTAGACATGCTATAGCAAAAAGAACTGAAGAATTTTATTCAATATTATATCAGGATGATGAATCAAATGAAGAAGATAACTACGAAATAACTAAGTGTCACAAATTCTTCCATAATAAGTTATGTAGAGAATCCAAAGCTTTCAAAATGGAAAAGCTGCAGGTGAGGATGGAGTTATAGCTGAACTTCTAAAAGAAGGTGGGGAAATCATCTACAAAATCTTGACAAAACTACCAGGTAATCACAAGAAGTTTGTGGTTTTCGGTAGGGTTCACTGCAATGAATTTGTTCTATTTTGTAGTGGTTTGCAGAGCACAATTTTTTATGTGTATCATAAAGCACAAATATGCATCAATCAATTGGTGCACTTGGTGTGTAATCTTTTTCTGTCAACTTTGAACCCTTTTAAAATGTCAGTTGAACCTGGTGTGATTTAGGCTTGTCCGCTTTATGAATTTAAACTCAGTTTGAAGGATTCAGAAGTATCCTGTAAAATATGGGACACTTCTGAATGTGGCATTTGGAAAAGATGCAGTAGCAGAACTTACTGCACAGAAATGGTTTATAAAATGTGTTTCTGGTGATGAATCACTTGAAGATGCACCACATTCAGGAAGACCCTCCCCATTACTGATAATGAAGAATCAAGTGCCACTGTTGAAAATAATTCAAGATTAACATGTCAAGAACTTTCACAAATGTTTAATGTGAGTTGTGCAACAATTTGTTTACACATGCATCAACTGAGAAAATCATGGGAGCTAAGCAAAAAGCAGATGACAAACTTAAAAAGATATCAATTTGTTCTTCACTTCTTTCACAGCACAAAAATGAGCCATTTTTGGATTACTTGCTCACTTATGATGAAAAACGGATCTTATACTCTAACAGAAAACAAACTTACCATTGGTTGTCAAACAATCCAGTACCATACACTTCAAATGCACCGCTTCATCCCCCAGAAGATTATGCTTTGTGTGCGATGGACTGGAGCCAGTACTGTCCACTACTAGTTTCTCACTGCATGTAAATGATATGGCCAAGATCTACTCGAGTGTGTGTAGAACGTGTTACCTCAGAAACAGTCAGGACTAGTTAATTGGAAGAAAGTGCTATTCTTACAGGACAACGCAAAACCTCATACTGCAAAACTTACCCATGAAAAGATGGGTAGGCTTTAGGATGGGAGATACTCCCCTCATACTCCATGTTCTCCTGACATTTCACCAAGTGATTATCACCTTTTTTTGGGTCTAGACACATGCAAAATAGACAGTTCCACAATAAAAACAGAGGTTGAAGGAGATGTTGCTAGGTTTATTACTTCAAAAGACAAATGTTTTATAAAAGCAGAATTTAAAAACTTGTATCTATTTGGGAAAGAGTTGTAGATTGTAAATGTGCTTATTTAATGAATAAAACATTTTATGAAAATGTCTGCAGTTGTTTAATTTTTATTATGAAAGGATGCACAAACTTTTTTTTTTTTTTTTTGGTTACCTGATATTTACTCTATGTCTAAAGAAAAATATGTACCAAGAACATGGAAAACACTACCCTTATTCTGATACAAAAAAAAAAAAAAAAAAACATTAAGTAGAAGACTTGATGAACTACTGACCCATCAGTCTACTATCAGTGGTTTACAAAAGTCTTGGCTCAGAGGCTTTGTGCAACTCTAGACCTAGCACAACCAAAAGAACAGGCAGGCTTTCGAAGTGGCTTTAGTACAATAGGCCACAATCTGTACAACAGATTATCAAACAGTATAATGAATATCAACTACCACCGTCTTGGTTTTATTGATTATGAGAAAGCCTTAGATTCAGTAAAAACTTGTGCAATACTTAGAGCATTACGAAATCAGCAAGTGGAAGAGCCATACATCAGGACCATCAAATCAGCATACATCAGTACAACAGCAACAATTCATTTCAATGGAAACATCTCTAATGTGGAAATACATTGAGGTATAAGACAAGATGACACAGTATCTTCAAAACTATTCACAGTATGCCTAGAAGAAATATTCTTGATTGGGAAGAGAAAGGTTGAAAGATAAATTGAAGATATTTAAGCCTTTAAGCTTTGCAAATGACATTGTTATCTTTACATAAACTGCGCATGATTACAGACTTGTATCCATGAACTCCAAATTGCTAGCAAAACTGCTCACCTAAAGATAAATCTAAAGAAGACAAGTTATGTTCAATAGCTATGTCCAACCAGAATAAATTCAATAATGATGAAATTGAACTAATAGATGATTTACATATACTTAGGACAAAGGATATCAATGGAACAAAATATCATGGATGAAATAAAAAGATGCACAATGCGTGAGTGGAAAGCATTTGGAAAATTGCAGTCAATATTGAGAAGCCAATTACTACCATTATGCCTGCAAAGAAAAATTTTTAAACACTGTATTATTCTTCCTATATTGACATATGGCTGTGAAACATGGAACTAAATGCAAAGGAAATTCAAAAATTAAGAACAACACAATTTAGTATGGAAAGAAGTATGCTTGGTATCACAAGACTGGATCACAAAAGGAATACGTGAATAAAAAAAATCAAACCAAAGTGTATGACATCATAAGAAGAGTGAAACATCTGAAGTGACAATGGGCTGAGCATAGTGCTCAAAGACAAGATCTCATCATCATCATCATCATGCTTATCAAGGATTTAGGCCTATCATGGCCTGTTCTGGCCTTAGAAGTCATCATTGAATCTGAAGAGTACATCCTGGTTTTCTTTTTTCTAATGGCTTGTACTTTAAGGCTTGTTTTGGTAATCTTTCTGTTTTCATTCTTTGAACATGTTCCATCCAAAGGTTAGGTTAGGTTAGGTTAGGCAAACAAAGACAAGATCTAAGATGAACAAAAGAAATACTGGATTTTCCATGCAAGGAAAAATGACTATGTCACCAATCCAAATCACGGTGGATTGATGATATCATCAAATTTTCAGGAATAACATGGGTAGGAGAACCATTGACAGACAGCTTTGAAGTAATCTTGGAAAGGCCTTCATTCAGCAGTGGATTGACAATGGCTGACGATCATGATAATGAAGTATCTATTAATACCAAAAAGCAAAAGCATCCAATTAAGTACGAATTAATGTGACTTTAGCTGCTGAACTTATTGAGCAAGTCTCTCAACATCAGGCGAGCATGCTGTAATTTTCATCTTTAAACATGCTGATAGACTTGCACTGTTCAGACAGTTTCATGATTCATTTTGAATATAGTTAATGTATACAAAAATATTTGCTCGCAGAATTACGCCAAACTGAAAACTAAGAGAAGTCCACATGCAAATATTTTCAAACTTGTATATGTGTCCAGTAAGCTACTCCACACAAACACAATTTGGTCTTGCTTTTTCATCTCATCTATCACTGTCCATTTATCATAAAAAAAAAAGCAACATAAATAATACACAGATATTATTTGGTTTCTCTTTTAACTATTTTATACTTGCCACCACTGCAATGATTAACCTTTGACATCTTGCAGTATGTGTGCTCTGCTCACAATACACATGCAAACTAAATTGAGAAGTGTTTGCTGCATGGACTGGTCGTACATGCCAGCTAAAAGTTAAAGAGCTACAGTTACATGTTCCAAGAACCATATGCAGCTTGCCAGCTGCATATTGCCAACCCTTACTCTATGAAAAATAAACTGAAAACCTTGAATTACAAAGTATGCAAACAAACCGGAGATATGATAGAAACATAATTTACTTAAGGGATTTTATAAAGTAGAGTGACAATCACTGGATGTTGTGTAAGAATATAATTAGCAAGCACATAAAAATAGATTTTTAGCTTAGAGAGTGATGAAGTAGTAGAAATGGTTTGACAGAGGCAGTCATGAGTGTTCATCAATAAATAAGCTTAAGGAGAGGTAGGTTAAGCACTATATACAAATAATGTATAGACCTTCTGCAGTGCATCTTCAGACTCCATGGATATGCTCATGTAATAATAGCAACATGGAATTTATAGTAAATTCTTTAAAATATACATTTGAAAAATGTCACTGTAATCGTGTACAATATTAAACACTACTGAGACTATGATATTGTAGAGGATTACAGTGACATTTCCTTGATGTTCCCTTGCCCCTCCCCCAACCCATATGCACACATGCATGCATGAACACATACAAAAATACCACTATTCAGGTTACCTTCAACCCTATTAAACAACAAAATTACTCTCTAAGAGAAAAAGAAAAAAGAAAACCAGGCCTCTCCATAATGTCTAGCATCACTCTGAAAACAACAATGCTCACACTATAGGCTACAAGAAAAGAAAAAAAAAAAAGAGAGAAAGAAATCTAATATTTTCTATGAATCCAAAGATGATTTTTTACTTATCATAACTACCAATAAGCCAAGTGATGATGTTACACATCATGATAAAATAGTCATCTACTACTTGCTTAGCAACTATAATAGGTTGGCTTTTTCCCTGAAGAAGCATAGAAGCTATATATGGACATCTGTCTACAATGGTTTATTCACCTTGACAGTCTGATGTTTTATAATTGACAGTTTAGAGGAATATGTTTAAGAGCCTACCAACAGATATGTCCATGTAAAAGGGTTGGCCAAGAATTCGAATGCTACAAACTAACTAGTCTTTGTCAATGTTGAGAATACACCAAAACCTGAATATCAATTTCATTACATAAAGGGAGGAATATGCACTCTTGTTAAATCAGACATTCCTTGCCTAAAGTTATGAAATCTGGAATCCCCAATTTATGATAAGGAAATCGCACTCAAGATTTCCTTACTTCCTTTATAGCTTTCATTTGTTGCATCCACCACTCTTCTACTCAGACAACAATGCTGCCATGTGACTAGTTATCTCTTAAAAGCTGATTTCATCCAGTCTAAATAACCAAACTGTGAAATCATCTTCCTATGAGACTAGGAACACTGATTTGTGTTCATAACAGAAATTGGCTCTCCTCTAAGTTCCCAGATCAAGAAAAGTGAACAAGAATCATTTGTTGCATAATCCTTGACACTCTTCAAACACTTTGGACCTCTTAAACCAGCTCACTCTCTCTCTCTCCCTCTCTCTCTCTCTCAAAATATACTGTAGCTGTCTGCTCTACACTTGACAAACTCATCCACGTCTCCTTTTCTAGAAGCCAGCCTTCTAAAGTAGACCTCTGTACTTTTTGAAGGACATTAGAAAAATCCTCATTAGACAATACTAATAAGTCTCATAGTTCAGATGATATCCCACTAGTTGTGCTAAAATCTTCTGCTCCAGAATGAACTTCCATCTTGCATCACTTATATAAGCTATCATACTAATCTGGCATCCACCAAACAGCATGCTCCAACCTCAATACTCTCAAAAGTGATGGAAAAGGTCATCAATCAGTTTCTTCACAACCCAGAGACCTATCGCCAGCATTCTTATTCTACAGTATATCTCCTTAATAACCTTGCCTATGTTTGGACAAAGGCCATGTAAAGATCTGGAGAAACTTATGTTTGCATGATATTCCTAGGTCATTTAATATCAAGACCCCCCCAAAAAATTACCCCTAGCTACAACTTTGACTTCAAATTCAAATGATTACTCCTCCTCAATCAGTGGCATTGTGTTGACATCAATTATCTCTGTACGAAACAACACTATTAAATCTAACACTTATGTCCCACGTGCTGGTAACTACATGCTGCACAAATAGTTGTTCATAATCAAAATATTCATTATCCTTATTCATGTTATTTCCTGCTTCCAGTCAATTCATCCATAGTTAAAATCATCACCCCATTATCATCCCATTCTGTAAACCACCAGTGTCATCTGTCTGAACATTTCAGAATCATCTCCATCTACATTTCTGGCTTGTAGCAATATCCCAATAAATATTTAAAATTGATGCTTGCTTCAGAGCCATTATTATAACTACTGCCTTCTTCATGATCCACATAGGGGATACAACTTTCTTCATATTGAGGAAGAACTGTGTCATCTCCATGTGGAGGTTTCATTCCATCCCTCTGTTCAAAATTCATACTTTGCCAGTTTCCAAAAATTGTGCCAAGACAGTCCAGCTTCATTCACAGCCTACACTAAAACCAACAACACTTGCAAAACCATCATGAAATCAGCCAAGTCTAACTTTGATAGGGCTAAACATAGAAACTCATTACCTATGCCCATGGTAGCCTTACCTTTTGACTTTGGGCTTCCACTGTTTCCTGCCAAAATAGTAACATTACAACTTCACCTAAAAACAAGACTGATCTGACCCTCTTAGAATCATTCTTCTCGTCTAACACCTACAAAGATGAACAAAGGAAAATCTCTTCTTCCTTTACCCAAGACACCAGAAGAATCTTGATCAACCTGAATATCAAAAAGTCTTCTAGTCTTAATGGAATACCCAGTTATGCTCAAAAAGATGTTCTCCTGAATTAAATGCCTGTTCTTTATCACCTATAAATTATATTATAAGCAGCTTACATTCACTACCTACAGTATGGAAGCAAGCCCATATAAAACCAAATGCAAAACAAAAAATAAAAAATAAAATAAATAAAAAATTTGTGTCTACCATCCAACTACTGACTTTCTGCTCTCACCTCAGTGTTGTCCAAAATAATGGAGAAGATCATTAACAGTCAGCTGGAGGAATATCATCTAATCAACAACCATCAATACCAATTTTGCCAATCAAGTGATCTAAGCCAGCTTAGGATATTGATTGGTAAATTGGTATTGATTAGAAGATCTAGATTATGCTGATGGCATAGCTTTGATATCATTAAAATACAGTGATATACAAGTGAAATTGAAAAACTTGTATAAAACAGCTGAAATGGTTGGACTTAAAATAAATGACTAAAACAAAAGTTCTTAAAATAAATGCCACAAATGCCACAAAGAACTTAAATCAGTCAACATGATATAAAAAGTTAAGAATTTTATGATGTATACTTTTCCGTGGACATGTACCATGGAAAAGTATACAGAAATATGTGCAGTCTTGACATTTCCAAGGCATTTGGTAGGATCTGCCATCGTATGGTTTTCCTTTGTAACTGGATTGAAGGTGTTCTTTCTTAAGATGGCAGAAGGTGTTCGTTCTTAAGATTTTTCTATTAATCAGGTGTTCCTCAGAGCTGTGTTATTTCACCTACCCTCTTCCTCATGTACATAAATAACCTTCTCTCAATGACCTGAATGCTATTCACAGTTTTGCTGATGATAGCATTTTCCATGAGAAAGAAGTGCTTAAAACATCTCATCTGGTTTGCTAAAGTTACTGACCAACCATTACAATAACTATTGGCCTGACCTCTGGTGAAAAAAATAAAAAATAAAAATAATAATAAAATAAAAATAAAAATAAAATAAAATAAAAAAACCTTTACTATATCAAAGCTAGAGTCCTATTATTATCTATTAGGTTATAAAATTAAATTGGGCTAGAGAGCAACATGGGTATATTTAAAAAAAAAAGTTATACATATAAATTTCAACCAATTGGTATGGGATAGTTTCCAATAAAAGCTGAAAATTGTTTAAAGTCCTAAAGTATGCTAGATACTAAGTAGGCTGAATATGTGCCATCCAAATTCTTGGAATTTTTATGCCACCATTATTGTTGAGATTAGGGTGGTCAATCAGAATTTCACAGACTTCTTTAAATTTTCTTTCATACCAGTAAAGAGAAGGGAATTTTCCAATCAATTTGGTGCAGGGTGTTGAGAGAGTGATCTGAGAGGCCTGTTATATTCCAGTCAAATTTTACCTTCAGCATCTACATTTGCTCCCAAGTATATAAAATTCTTAACTTTTTATACCATGTTGATTGATTTAAGTTCTTTGTGGCAGTTGCCGATTAGTTTAAGAACTTTTGTTATTAGTCATTTATTTTAAGTCAAACCATTTCAGCTGTTTTATACAAGTCTTCCAATTTCGCTTGTACATCACTGTATTTTAATGATATCCAAGCTATGTCATCAGCATAATCTAGATCTTCTAATTGTGACATAGGATTCCATTTAATTCCTCTTTTTGCATCTGTAACTTTTCTCATAATTCAATCAATTACTATGTTAAACAATAAACCAGACATTACCCAACCCTGCCTTACTCCAGATCTTATTTCAAACCATGTGTTTTTCAGGAATTCTATAACTTTTAATAATTAACCATAATATTTCTCTTTATTAATAACATCAAATCTTTAACAAAATCTAAATAATTAGGTATAATGGACTTTTGTTCTATGCATTGTTCAGTGATGTTAGCATCTCATCATCCATATTATTGCTTTCAATCACTTCCTTCAAACTCTCATTCATATTTTGTGTACTGCACTATCATTTACTGCTTCTGCTACACTCTCCACAACACTATGATATCAGTCAATATCAATGTCTTGGTTGCCATTTTTCTGTTATGCATCAGTGCCATAACGAAAAACATTTCTTTAAGTATATCACTTTGGTGGATAGAAGCCAAAGAGGAGATATGATCGAGACATTTAAGCTGTTGAAGGATTATCATCATATTAACACTGAGGAGTTTTTACATGTGGTAGAATGAGGTAAAGGAGCAAGGACAAGGGACCATCCCTAGAAGTTGCAAAAGAAGGTAGTGAATAAAAGGGTATGATGCCAGCTTTTTTGCAGAGAGTGGTAGGAGAAGGGAATGCATTGCTTAAGAGGATGGTGAATGTCTAGACTATGGATGAGTTTAAGGACTGGTAAATAGATTTTGTGTTGACCTCCCATGACGAGTCTTGTGGCTCCATGGAGGTCAGGAAAATATTAATACAAACCTGCCTTACATCAGATCTTATCTAATGTGGATGTGTTTGCTGTTACTCCCTCCTGTTCTAAAACTGGCTTGTTCATGCCTTAATATCTTTTCTACTTCATTTTTAATCCTATTTATCAATATTTTACAGAAAATTTTTGCAGATATTGACAGTAGGCTAATTTCCATTCTCACATCTAGTGAGATCTTCATTCTTAAGGATTATAATTATCATGGTGTATACCAGGTCCCTTGCAGCTGCAAATTGTCCTACTTTGGCCAAACAGGCAGAACAACTAATATCAGGATTTCAGAACACCAAGACTACATCCAGTTTCACCAGTACAGCCGCTCTGGGCTGGCAGACCATGCCTTAGATACCCACCATAAAATTCGTTGGAAGAAAACAAAAATAATTCATCACAGCAAGTTTAAATATGAAAGATTATTCAAAGAATCTTCAGCAGCTCTAAAAAACGTTCCTAACCTCAACAAATTTGGGTGCATGAAACTACCCCAAATATGGGAGACTTACATTATGAGAACTTCAGCCCACCTGCCAAGACTACCAAATTAGCCCGCAAGAGGGCACCATTAGGACTTTAGGAACAATATTAGTTTCCTGCTTTCTTCCTCATTTGCTTTGTGTTAGTGCCTGCGTGCACATACCATATTTTTATGTTCCTGAAGATGGCAATGTGACGTTGCCGAAATATAGAAGTTATTCATTAAAGTTACCTTTAATTAATATACTTTATATGCATTGTTAATTCCGTAAACTAATTACCATTATAACAGTGAGCGCACACACACACGACAAATGGGCTTTACATGAAGGAAGAATGGGATGAAAACAAACGTGACAAAGTGCATTGTGGCCAACAGTATGATACCGTTAGAAATACAGTAAGCAAAATATGAACACAGCCAACAGGCAATGGAGCAACAATGGCTTGTTACATAAAGTGAATGTTAAAAAATTCATGAAAAGACTTATAACACTGAAAATTTATAACATTTGCAAAAGAAATACATATAAACATTAAGATTATTCATGAGATTATTAGCAACAGTTCTAGGTGATTATTGCCCAAAATTGTGAAACTTGAAACAATCACACTGATTCAAACTGAGCTGACTGCAAAAGATTTAAGAGCATTCTTTGACAAGTCTTCCCAATTTTAAAAACACTTACATGAAGAATGTTTCTACTGTTCCAAAGGATCCTACTGCCAGTAGAAATTATACATTCTGCAAGATCAGATTTCCCATGTTTGAGAAAAACTGATGTAATCCATGTGTACAGTTCATCAGCTATCTACAATAAGTCCATATGGCCTTCTTTACTGGCTTGATGGTGATCTGTAAATCTAATATTTTTATTCTTCAATATGCATTCAGAAAAGCCTTGAGAGAATAGAAATTCTCTTAATATCTGATGATATGTATCAGTAGGAAAGTAATTATCCAAGATACACTATAATTTGCATGGTAAGTAACTAATGTTATCTTTAATATTCATAGAAGAGCACATCACATTTTCTGCAGGTGAGGGGTCTTAACATCTCCGAATTTTTTTGCAAAGGCCAATGCAATAAATCCTGGAATATCCATAAATGTAGGATTGTTGTTATAAACAGAAAAGCTAAGGGTCATCAACTTCCCACTTTACACATGCATCAAGATAAAGGAAGGAACTCTATTTAAATTTTATCACAAGAAAACAACTGTTAATTTGAACTAAAAATATGTCTAATTCTTCATTCATATATGGCTAAACAGCTAACACATCAACATAGGAAATTAAATGGAAGGACAAGAAGTGATAGTACCGAACATTAACTTGTTCCGTGCTAACTAAAGTGTTCCATGAAATAATTAGACAAGAGTGGTAATGTTGGATCCTACTTCTTCTTAATCTGTACCTTGGATCCGACATGTTAGTCACTAGATGTTCTTAACCAAAAAAATAGTCTAGTTGATTTCTAATTCAAATATAGAGAAAATTTATATTTAAAGACTGCACCACTCTATATCTGAATCAGTTCAAGAATTGAAGAAAAATCAACCTTCAACTATTTCTCCTTAAAATATATATTGGCCGAGTATATTTGACTTATTTAATTTACCCACTTTGGTTCGAATATTTATGAATGGTGCAGTAAAAGAGATTCAGGCAAAATACAACATTAGATAAACAAAAACAAACATTTAATTTTAAAATCACAAATTTTACACTTAAGTTTAAATCAGTAATTAAGATAACACAAACATTTTAACTCCTCAGGTAAATTCAATCATTCAACTCATACAATGGTAATTCTGTTGTCTCTATAATACAGTCTTCTCACAGTTCCTTAAGTTCCAAATACAACAATAATTGCAGTAATACCTCTTCACAAACAAACACTTTTAAATATACACTTTAGCTAACTTTCTCAATAGTTACTGTTAATATAAGGAAATTCTAGGATGAAACTCACACACTTCTCTGTATAGAAATATTAATGGTTGGAATAATCTTACCGATAATCTTCTATCTTCATCTACTTATACATATACACTTTTTATAACTGTAAACACTTTAAACAGTAAATGGCACTCATTAAAATAATTCTTCTAAGCAATAACTGAATTAATCATCGGTCACAATACACATAAACAAACGTTGTTGCATAAAGTACTACTGATCACTCATGAAATTGGGCAACACAATAATTCCTTAACTTTAGGTTTTATATGCACAGTTGTTCACTCTTCCGGCATTCAATTAATTCTTAAACGCTACAATTCTAAACACAGCTATCGGTATACTTCAACTTTACAGCTCTACTGTTCTTTAGTAACCTCGTGCTTTGCTTCAAGGTTCTGTGTGTCCTTGAAAGGTTGGCCCTGAAATTAAATCTCAATTCAAGTATTGCTAGTCAGGGCCAACCTTTCAAGGACACACAGAACCTTGAAGCAAAGCACGAAGTTACTAAAGAACAGTAGAGCTGTAAAGTTGAAGTATACCGATAGCTGTGTTTAGAATTGTAGTCACTCAGCTGTCTTCCGTAGCTATAATTGTTATTCTACAACTTATTAGCTAACCGCCTCTCGACTAGTAGACTTTATTAGCTGCTTGAGTGACTTGCCGATTCGCTATTATTGCACTGTGATTCCCGAATGCTCCGATTGCAACCTAATGCTAATCCTCTCTCTGTTTCCTTACTATTCTTATTTTTTTCGCGTTCTTCCCTTTCTATATCCATCCTTTCTGCCTAAATTGTTCTCGTGATCTAAAACTCTTTTCAATAAACTTTCTCCTCATGTGGTGTTCCAAAATATGCTGGCTCGCTTACATACGTCTCCATGACAACCAAACAAAATATAATAAAATTGAGGTATTGCATAACGCTAAACTTCTACAAATAGGAATAAATAAGGAATATTTACATTTCAGTTAATGCGCAGTTATATCAAATACAAGTTCTTATAATATTAACATAATAATAATTAAAATAGCTTAATAATATTTAATACAGTCTTTTCATTATTAATACATATATCTTTGATGAAATAATTAAATATTAGACAAAATTAAAGTAGTTATATGAATATTAAATTGTAAAATAAGTTGTTTACATAAAATAATATTTACACTAGTCTTGCTTGGTATATGGTATATTATATTAAATGTGAATGTAAAAAAAAATATACAAAACAATTTCGTTCACAGTTTAACAGTAACATGTAAAACTCACAGAACAACTTTCCACCTGATTGCAGAGATTCATCATCATCAAATTCCTGACATGTACCCTGAAGAGGTGTACAGGATATGATAGTACTACATGAAAAATTTACATCATTACTAACTTCCTATCTACAATTTTCCTCCAAATGAGTATGTTACTTGTCAAGACTCCAACATTATCAGATATTATATTTCTATCGTCTAAGGCCCTTTGTAACGTATCGATCCACCTATATCTAGGTCTTCCTCTGGGTGGTTTTTCTGCCAACCTGGCAGAGCACACTTGTTTTGCTAATCTTTCCTCGCCCATTCTTTTCAAGTGACCATACCACCTGAGATTAGCTCTGCTAACGCATTCCTGGATGCTGACAATGTCAAGTTCTATCCCCTAATATCCTTGTTTTTAATATGATATTGTCATTGATGCCATCTGTTCACGCCTCAAATCCTTCTCAAGACTCTCATATCTGTGGTCTCTAGTCTTTGGTCAAGTGTTTTACTTCTGACCCAGTCAGATTCATAAGTTAAAACTGGTTTGAACACGGTCCTGTATACAGCTAATTTAGTGTTCTGACTAATTTCTCTCTTATTCCATATAAATTTATTCAATTGACTTCCTACCATACCAGCTTCGTTGATTCTGTTGCCTATTTCCATATTTAATTTACCATCTTTGCTAAAAATCGTGCCTAAGTTGCCGAAATGTTTAACTTGTTCCATAGGGTCTCCATTCACAACGAAGATGACATTTTCAACAATTCTACCTATTTTCATTGTCTTGGTCTTTTTTATTGCTGACCTTCATACCATCTCTATTGCAACAGTTTTTCAATTCAATTTCATCAGGGAATCTTGCAAACTTCTAGCGGATTTATTTAGAAGTATAACATCGTCCATATAAAGAAAAGAGCTGACATTAACTTCTCCAATTCTGATATCATGTTTAATACCATTTTCCTTCATAATGTGATCCATATAGATAATGAATAACAAAGGGAATAATGTACATCCTTGTCTCACACCAGATTTAACATTAAACCATCTTCCTATACTTCCTTCAATTCTAACTGCTGACATACAACTCAAATAAAGACTAGGTATTGCTTGATATAATGTCCCATTGACATCATATAACTGTAGCATACTAAATAGCTTCTCTCTATTGGCACCTTGTCATATGCCTTTTTCAGATCGACAAAACTTAAATGCAGATCTTTGTTATATTCCCATGATTTCTCAACTATTTGTCGTAAAGTGAAGATCTGATCCTGACAGTCTCTATTTGGCCTGAATCCAGTTTGTTCTTCGCCTAGCTTTTCTTCCATAATTCTTCTCAATCGTTTCTCAAGTATGCTTGTAAATCTTGCCAGGAACACTCAGTAGGGAAATACCTCTGTAATAATTCTCACATTCAGTTTTATTTCCCTTTTTATATATGGGTACTATGAGAGCTCTACTCCAATCATCGGGAATTCGCCCCTCTGTTCCAGCTTTCTGAACTATGCACTGCAGCCACTGTAAGTGCCTTAGACGATAGAAATATAAGATCTGATAATGTTGGAGTCTTGACAAGTAACAGACTGATTTGGAGGAAAATTGTAGATAGGAAGTTAGTAATGATGTAATTTTTTCATGTAGTACTGTCATATCCTATACACCCCTTGAGGGTACATGTCAGGAATTTGATGATGATGAAGTTTAGTCACTTCAGCAGAAATCTTGTCATGAAGATGATTGATGATACTTTATTTTTACTTAATTTATATGCATTTTATGCATATAAATTAAGTAAAAATAAAGTATCATCATCAACAACCATGGGTCCAATGCCCGTATGTGTCTGATGCCATCTTTATATGATTCTTCCGTTGCATTCTATTTTATGCAAGATGACTCAGTTTGTGTATAGACTTTCTGCACCATTTGACAATGTCATTGCCCCATTCTCTGTTTGGTCTTCCTTTTTTGTTCTTTCCTTCAATCATCCCGAACAGCAGCATTTTTATTTTCCTCTCATTGTTCATTCTACATATATGGCCAAAGATACGTAGTTTTTTTTTGATTATTTTCTGGATCAGGTTTTCTTTTGGTTGTATTTGTCTGTATATTTCCTCATTGTTTCACTTTCTGGATCCAGCTTATTCTCAAGATCTTTCTATAGCACTTCCTCTCAAACGCTAATATCTTCCTTTCAGATTCTCTCAGGAGTACCCAAGCCTCACGTCCATAGAGCATGCTGCTGAAGATACAAGTTCTACAACGCTCAGCTTGGCTCTTCCATATTTTGTCCATGGCTTTTAAAATAGTTATTGCTCTGGCTATTCTAATTTTTATCTATTTTTTGGGGTCCAAGTCATGTGTCATGTGGCATCCAAGATATGTGAAGTGTTCCACATTTTCCGGTTGAAATCTGTCTATGGTAACTTTGTTCAGTGACTCCTGTTGCCCAAATATCATTATTTTAGTTTTTTTATAAAGTTGACATTTAGTCCATATCTTTTTCCTTTTGTGTATAGTGTTTGCAATGTCTGCTCCAGCCTTGCTGCATCTTCTTCAATCAGGACAATGTCATCTGCAAAGCAGAGGTAGTTTATTCTCATGCTATTTATTGAAATGCCTCCACCTTCTTCTTTAATCTTATCTAATGTTCTTCCCAGATATGTAATGAAGATGACTGGTGATATTGGGTCCCCTTGTCTTGTCTTGTGCCTTGACTAGTGGCAAACCAATCTCTAGTCGCACCTGCTATCCTGATTAATAAAGTAAAGTATACAATATAAAAATGCATTTCATAATGAGCATATCATCAGCATAAGCACATAACAAATGAACCATTACAGAGTGTGCAATTCCAGAATGCATTCTTTCTGTTGCTCTCTGGCAAGCAATATGATGTTAGTACAAACAAAATATAAATCAATACAAGTCAATAAGAAATGGAAAACAAAGGCTCATTACATGTATATTTAAGAAAAAAAAAAAAACTTAAAATTCTGGGAAATGGTGAACCATCATTAATTATCTGCAAAAAAAACCTTAGGCTGCCCAGGATAATATATTAAAAGTTATGATATAGTCATACTATAAGTGATGATAACATCTGTAGGAGACAGATACATAAAAATAAAAAATAAATAAAATAAAATAAAAAATCATATGCAAATAACTTTTTTTTATGTATAAGTATTTATTTCACTTTTTAATGTTTTTGCACTGGATTTATTTTGAGAGTTGTGTTTAGATTTAATTTTTTGCCTATTCACAAGTATCATACTACTAGCAAGAGATCAATAATGCCCTCCCCTTTCATGCTTCATATAATAGTCCATTTGTTATATGCAGTCTCATGATATGATGTGATACTCATCACAAAATATATTTCTATATTAGATCATGTGTGTATACTAATTCAATTACTTCACTATCACAGACAAGGTTTCAGTTGAAGTGACCCAACTTATCAAACACGTTAACAAAAAGGATTGATGACAGGAATACAACACTTACCCAACTCTGAGCAGCAGTAATAATGCAGAACAGATATTGCATTGATTGAAGGTCTGAAAATGCATTTTGCTAGATGAATGCATTTCGTAAGAAGGAACTTTTCAAATAACTCTCAGATGTTGTCATTTCAGCTAGCATGAGTCTCTTACAAATGCTTTCCAGTGGTCAAATCTTTGGATCTGAATTCAAATACAATCTGGAATGTCAGTAATCTTGATAACAACTTTTCAACTAAGTTGATTTCTTGTATAGTTGAAAGATTACAGCTTTTCAACTACAAGAATTTGGTTACATGGTAATTATGGCAGAGGTAGCTGACTCAGTTCAGTATGTTTGTTAATTCCCTGTCTAGTTTCCTGCTAGAAACTTGAGAGGAAGGGAGAAATAATATCCAAAACAAGCAAACTGGACAATGAATTCATTATTATTGTGTGACACCTCCAAGGAGTCCAAAGAGTCATCAAGGGAGGGCACCTACTCTACAATTCTCCATCTCCACCATTCACAATCCACCAACTACAACAACCATCATCGTCATCTACACCAATGCCATCTACAGCCCACCACCACCACTAGTATTTTCACAGATAATCACAAAGATTCATGTCTATGGTGGGATTCGAACCCAAAGCCTTTTGGCTGGAGAACTGATACGCTAACCACTCGGCCAGCCAGGCCAGTAATAATGTTATTTTGATGGTGCAAAAACATCAAAGGTCATACTGTGCCAAGACACAGTAGTACAATGGTAAATAGTTAGTAAGACAATCATAAACATCCATGCGTTTTTTCGTATTTTTTAGTATTTTCACAGATAATCACAAAGATTCATGTCTATGGTGGGATTCGAACCCAAAGCCTTTTGGCTGGAGAACTGATACGCTAACCACTCGGCCAGCCAGGCCAGTAATAATGTTATTTTGATGGTGCAAAAACATCAAAGGTCATACTGTGCCAAGACACAGTAGTACAATGGTAAATAGTTAGTAAGACAATCATAAACATCCATGCGTTCAGCGAGATTCGAACCTGCAGCCTCTTGGCTGGAAAATGGATATGCTAACCACTCAGCCATCCAGGCTGACGCATTTAACAGGCATAACATACTACCCTCACACTCAGCTGCTTCAAGCATAACTAAAATTTAACCACATTCTTGTAGCTGATTAGTAATTTTGGGTTTTAAAAACTTAGCCATTTCCACAACAAATGGCTAAGTTCAATCACTGATTTGTAACACATTATTACAATTATTAGCAGAGACCTCAAGGGAGTAAAGGATTCAGAAGGAGGTCATACATTACTAATACCAGATGTCATGCCTTCTCTTAAACTCCTTCACACTAAATATACTCACTACTCCAACAAGTAAATTGTTCCACTCACTTGATGTTTTGATAGAGAAAAATCCACTCTTGCCTTTTCTTAACCATATACACACACACAAATTTACCTTTCATGGATGCCATCTTGTCCTTTCTCCATATAATTAAAAATTTCATATCCCATAACACTCTTTCAGAAGTTTATAGACCTATGCACTCATATTACTGTCTGCAGTCCATGTACTGTATCCTGATGAGCTACATTCCATAATCCTAATATAATTTTTGTAACACTGCTTTAAACTCTTTCTGCAGTTCCATTATACTCTTGAAACCCAAGAAACTAAATATAGACAACACAGTAGTCCAGGTGGTCATATCAAGGTCTTGTAAAGAGGCAAAATTACTTCCTTATCATTACATGTCAATGTTATTTCAGCATCGCAATTATCCTTTGAGTTTATATGAAATTTTTGCTATGCAACTTTGAACTTCAAATTTCTTTCTACCAGCAACTCCAACAAGTAAATTGATATGACCACCTGGACAGTAGTCCAGGTGGTCATATCAAGGTCTTGTAAAGAGGCAAAATTACTTCCTTATCATTACATGTCAATGTTATTTCAGCATCGCAATTATCCTTTGAGTTTATATGAAATTTTTGCTATGCAACTTTGAACTTCAAATTTCTTTCTACCACAACTTCAAGATCTCCAGCCTTATCAGTTTCTAAAAGCATAATCATACTAATATAATATGTCACTGGCAATCTCATCACAGCAAAGCGCATAACTTTACATTCATTAAAGCTGAAGTGACAGTCATTATCATTTGCCACACTGTCAGCCTATTCAAATCATTATGTTAATGCTGTATAACAGTATCATCACTGATTATTGTACCTGTCTTTGCATGACCAGCAATCAATTGAACATCTGTCATGTTTCCAATATCACTAATATGTAAATTAAACAACAATGGTTCAAGAACTGATCCCTGAGACACACCACTGGTCACCTTAAAGCTGGATGATTCATCCCCTCCCTGATATACCACTTTCTGATACCTATACATCAGCCACCATTTATCCAAATCAATAGATTATATTCACATCCCATATTCTTCGGTTATGCAACAGTATTACTTTATCCATTCACTTTATTAACTGTAATGTTATAAAATATAAGCAAGTACTCAGAAACAACCTCTTTTTCATAAACCCATACTGTTCCCTGAAAAGCATAGCTTGTTTGCCAACCCATTTCTGTATGAGAGTTCTTACCAACTTATCTAAAATCTTTGCAACCATTCCACAGATACTGATAGGTTGGTAGACACATCAGTCTTTGTGCTACCCATGTGCAATGGGATTATCATACAGTCTATTTTTGTGGGATCTTTCTTGAGCTGAAACTCAGATTATACAAAACATGTTGAGGGCCTAGCCAGTTCAGTTGAACATTTCTTTAGCATATATACTGATATTACATTTTTCCTATTACCAAATTCATCATCATCATCAAATTCCTGCCATGTACCCTCAAGGAGTGTACAGGATATGACAGTACTACATGAAAAAATTACATCATTACTAACTTCCTATCTACAATTTTCCTCCAAATCAGTCTGTTACTTGTCAAGACTCCAACATTATCAGATCTTATATTTCTATCGTCTAAGGCACTTTGTACCGTATCAATCCACCTATATCTTGGTCTTCCTCTGGGTCGTTTTCCTGCCAACCTGGCAGAGAACACTTGTTTTGCTAATCTTTCCTCTCCCATTCTATTTAAGTGACCATACCATCTGAGATTAGCTCTGCTAACGCATTCCTGGATGCTGACAATGTCAAGTTCTTTCCTAATATCCTCATTTTTAATATGATATTGCCATTGATGCCATCTGTTCACGCCTCTAATCTTTCTCAGGACTCTCATATCTGCGGTCTCTAGTCTTTGGTCAAGTGTTTTACTTCTGACCCAGCTCTCAGATCCATAAGTTAAAATTGGTTTGAACACAGTCTTGTATACAGCTAATTTAGTGTTCCGACTAATTTCTTTCTTATTCCATATGAATTTATTCAATTGACTTCCCACCATACCAGCTTTGCTGATTCTGTTGTCTATTTCTATATTTAGTTTACCATCTTCAGTAAAAATTGTGCCTAAGTAGCTGAAATGTTTTACTTGTTCCACAGGTTCTCCATTCACAACACAGTTGACATTTTCAATGATTCTGCCTATTTTCATTGTCTTTGTCTTTTTATTGCTGACCTTCATACCATATCTATTACAACAGCTATTCAATTTAGTCAGAGAATCTTGCAGACTTGTAGCGGATTTATTTAGAAGTATAACATCATCCGCATAAAGCAAAGAGCTGACATTAACATCTCCAATTTTGATATCAGGTTTAATACCACATTCCTTCATAATGTGATCCATATAGATAATGGATAACAGAGGGGATAATGTACATCCTTGTCTCACACCAGATTTAACATTAAACCATCTTCCTGTACTTCCTTCAATTCTAACTGCTGACTCACAACTCAAATAAAGACTAAGTATTGCTTGATATAATGCCCCATTGACACCATATAACTGCAGCGTATTGAATAGCTTCTCTCTTGGCACCTTGTCATATGCCTTTTCCAAATCGACAAAACTTAAATACAGATCTTTGTTGTATTCCCATGCTTTCTCGACTATTTGTCGTAAAGTGAAGATCTGATCCTGACAGCCTCTATTTGGCCTGAATCCAGCTTGTTCTTCACCAAGCTTTTCTTCCACAATTCTTCTCAACCGTTTCTCAAGTATACTTGCATAGATCTTGCCAGGAACACTCAGTAGGGAAATACCTCTGTAATTCTCACATTCAGTTTTATTTCCCTTTTTATATATGGGTACTATGAGAGCTCTACTCCAATCATCGGGAATTCGTTCCTCTGTCCAGGCTTTCTGAACTATGCAGTGCAGCCACTGTAAGACTCTTATACCACCATACTTCAGCATTTCTGGTCGAATATCATCTACTCCAGCTGCCTTTCCACATTTCAAGCCTTTGATGGCTTTTTCTACTTCAAGTATGGATATGTATTCCTGACTGCATGCCTGTTGAGTGTTTTTTATCACTGTGCTGTCATCACTGCTTGTTTCATTTAGCAGTTTTTCAAAGTAATTACTCCATACTTCAAGGATATCTTTTTCTCCTGTTTTCATTTCACCTTTATCATCTCTAATTCCTTTTACAGCACTCTTTCCTCCATTCCTAAGCTTCTTCAACAACCTCCAGAATATTTTGCCACCTTCTTGATATTTATTTTCTATATTCTTGCCAAAGGCCTCCCATGACTTTTGTTTAGCTAGTTTTACACACCGTTTAGCTTTCTTACATTTGTCTCTGTATTCTGTAAGAGTAAAAGCTGACTTGTTTGCCAGGTACTTTTGATATGCTTTCTTCTTTTCCTTCATAGCCTCTTTAACTTCCTGTGTCCACCAGGGAGTTCTGATTTTTTTATCCTTGCACACAACCTCACCACATGCCTCTCTGGCAGAATCAATCAATGTTTCCTTCAGAGTTTGCCACTGAATCTCCAAGGTTTGATTCCTGTTCTCAAACTCTTTCATTTTCTTTTCAATAATATTTCTGTATTTTAGTCTACAGTTCACATCTGAGAGCTGCTCAACTTTTATTCGCTTTAAAACTTTCTTACATGTTATTCTTTTCAATATGAAATTCAATTTTATCCTGCTCAAGACTAAATAGTGATCACTTCCAATTTCAAATCCTCTGTACACTCTGGTGTCCTGCACCAGGGAGAAAACATCACTATCAACAATAACATAGTCAATGAGACTTTTCTTATTCCTAGCCTCTTCTCTCCATGTGAATTTGTGCACAATTTTATGTTGGAACATGGTGTTAGTAATAACCAGTCCATGTCCTGAGCAGAAATCCAACAGATATTTGCCATTATTATTAGCTTTGCTCTTTTCTCCAAATTTTCCCAAAATATTTTTGTATGTCTCACAATCATTTCCTACTCTACTATTTAGATCCCCAACAAGGACCAACTTTTCCTTTTTCATTGTGTCAGTTGCTTTTTCTAAAGCCTCAAAAAATTCCTCCACTTCTACCTTAGTAGAACCTTCTGTGGGACCATAGGCACAAATAAGTCTCATTGTCCAGTTCCCCATTCTCATATTTGCCCATATTACTCTGCTTGAGACTGACTGCCATTCAAGAAGATTAGCCTCGTATTTTGTGTTGAATACTATGGCTACTCCTTCTTTTCCTTGATTGTCATTGCCTGAATATAACATTTTGTATTTATTGCTCAGAAAGATCTCACCAGTTTTGGTCTTTTTTGTTTCAGTCACCCCTATTATGTCGATCTGGTACTTATCTAATTCCTCAGCTAGCTCCATTTCTTTGCCATTCAGGCTTCTTACGTTGATAGTACCGATCTTTAACTCTGGTGATGTTGAGTTGGGGTTTGTTTTCAGATTTGTTCCAGTAGCTGACTTTTCGCTGTTCGCCCTGGTTCCCTGGCGAAAACAACGGGGGCCTTGTTTAACCGGGCGACGCCCCAGCCGGCATGAAATTTTGTCATGTTGTACCATCATTTTTTTATTTTGGTTTAACCAATAAGAATACAATTTGGTCGGCTAAATCCCAAATTGCCAGCCCATCCTCGTCCGTTCAGTATCAAAGTAGATACCCAACAGGGTGCACCACGAGAAGGTGAGGATTGGACATTAGGTCAGAAGCCCTGGTCGGTTCTCCGCATTCCTTTAAAGGCTATGTGGAGGTCTCCTCTCAGTTATACAGCTTTGACCCTTAAGCACCCCTTGCACCTATTGACCCTTGACCTTTGACCCTTAAGCACCTATTGCCAAATTCTTATCCATGTTATTCAATAGTTCTTGAGCTACCTTCTCATACACCTCTCTTTATCTACTTTAGAAGCTCTGTGTTGCATACACCAGGCTGACAGATCTTAGTGAGCATCCATTATATGAACAAATGCATTTGCTTCAGATGCATTTGTTCATATAATGGGTGCATCCCAAGGATGCCTACCATCTGAATTTGGTCAAGTAATTCTTCCACATTCATTCTCTCTTGTGCTTGCAACATAGCATTAAAATTCTTCTGGGTGTTATATGCTATATGAAAAGCTTGTATTGTTGATTATTTATAGTAGTGCTTCATGGTATAAACAACAATACGAGAGGAAAAAATAAAAACACTTTTGGGTTGTGCCTTTAAAGCCAGCACAGCAAATTTCATTTTGTATTCCAACTTAGCTTTTTGTACAATATTGTACTTGTAACTTTTCTAGCCTGTACTTTACATATTTTGTAATGCCTCTAATCTTTATTCTCACAATATTCCTCCCACATCTTCATGTGGATCTCTTGTGTTAATAAAGTTGCACATCAGTTTCACTCCCACCCTATTGTTCTTCAAACTGTAAGGACACATTCAGATACTGCAACATTTAAACAACTTCTGTATGCTCCTTCCCATTCAGTAACCGATACCATGGGATAAACATAGTTTCTGCTGAGTAACTTACGGGCAGAACTTTTCAGACCTCCTACCCCTTTCGTAGATGTTCCAATTAAGGCAGGTTAAATACTGAACTAAATAACTTACAGCTTTTTAGTTCGGTATGTAACCTGCCTTAATTGGAACATCTACGAAAGGGGTAGGAGGTCTGAAAAGTTCTGCCCGTAAGTTACTTTCATAACTCAGCTACTAGTGTATTCTTTCTTGTGGTTATATCAGTTGCTTTAATATCATTTTTGTTCTAGGTGTTAATCAGAACATTCCAGAATCCCCTCATACAGGCAGATCAAAATTACATACATTTGACTTATATAAATTTGGACTTACACAAATTATCCTGAAAGGGCTATGAAAAAAAATTCAAGTTATAAAAATTTACTTTACTCATATGCTACCTAACAGCAGTGATCTGAAAGGCAGACAGCCTATGGAATACCTGATTGCACCTTCCTCACTAAATACATATGTCTGTTGTGAGGAAGGTGCAATCAATTTTAACATGTGTCATTTTCAACTCTTTGTCCACCATTATCCCCAAGTCCCGAGCCTCATCAATTTCCTGCAAACCAATATCATCAATATGATACACTATGTGCCACCTTTTCAACCCTGAAGCGCATAACCTTACATTTTGCAACATCAAATTGACAATCATTATCCTTTGCTCACAATGGCAATTTATTTAAATCATCCTGCAGGATATCACCTTTATCAACTAGTACTCTCCCCAGTTTTGCATCATCAGCAAACAACCGAATATCCCCTCTTAAATCTTTCCTATTGTCATTGATATACAAATTAAAGAGTAGTGGCCATAGTACTGAACCCTGAAGTACTTCACCAGTCATCATTCTCCTAGACCCCACTCCACAAACTACTCTCTGGTGTCTGTCTGTAAAACCCCCTCCCCCATCCATTTTTCATTTGCACTGGGTTTTGTAATAGTTTTCCATGTGGTATTCTGTCAAATGCCTTTGCAAAGTCAAGCAGTATTGTGGTGTACCCATTACCTTTAATAGAGTATTGCATCCCTATCCACCCACTGTTGTATTTTACCTTTCATGAACTTATATAAATCAATACTTTAACAACCACTCCTGATATATTAATTGGTCTGTAGTTTGCTACCTCTGTCTTGGAGCCACCTTTATCCAATAGTACCATTTTACCCTCTTTTAACTCCCTTGGAACCCTGCCATTTGCCAGAGTTGAGATTTAGATTGAACAACTTCATAAAAGGCAATGCCAATTGTCTTGCACATTCACGTAGTACACGTGCTGATATACCATCTAGTTCAGAACGTGAACACTGCTGTGTTCACATTGATATTTTTTAATATGCTGAACACTTCCTCTTCATCTACCTCAATGTTGATATGAATCTCTGTAAACATCAGCAACTTTAAAATCTCTACCTGGATAATACACCTTTGCAAAATGATCAATCAGCAACTCAACTATTTCTTTTGGTTCAGTCACCCTACCAAGAGCATTGTTTAAAGTCATTCTACCATAGTTATTTTCCCTCTTAATTGCTACATAATGATAAAACTCTTTTGGGTTTACTTTGGCCTGTTCGACTAATTCTCTCTCATAGTCTGATTTGGCCTTTCTCACAATATACTAGTCACCCTTCTTGCTTGGACTTTGTACTGCTCATGAGTATACTGATCACTTTTTTTCTTTATATTTCCTCCAAAATGTTTTATTTTTTTGCAGCTCTTGCTTTACATCCCTACTCATCCACTTAATTCCAACTTGGTTCATCCTCCTGACCTTCAGTATGCAGTCTAATACTGCTACTCTCAAGCACTCTCTGACCACCTGCTATGCTCTACTGACATTCTTTCCTTGTAGCTTCTCAAGCCATGGCAATATTCCAAGATGACTCCTGAGTATCTCATAATCACCAGCCTTATAGTTGAACATAAACCCCTTCTTGACAGAGAACTCCATATGTTTGGCAACTTTCCAGAACAAGATCCCAACTGGAGGCAAAGTGTCTACCTTGGTTATGGATACATCTTCTGACACTATTATCAGATCCAACACACCCTCAAACCCCTTGCCCTTCTATAACATGTTGTTACGTGTAATTATCCCTTATTGATCTAGAAATCAATAGAAATCAAAGAAATCAACAGAAATTGATCTAGAGGTGAAAACTATAAGGGAAGAAAAAAGAATTATCTAGTATTTATCGTATTTATCTGATAATAATCTTTTAAAAAATTTTGTAGCAGGTACGTAATGTGTCTTGTCACAAATCTAGAATTTTCGAAGATGATTTTTGTGTTGTAATAAGCACTAATAAAGTCTTTACCATAAATTTCCCCTGGTATATACATACATGACACGCTTGAACATCATGCTTCCATAAAGTGCTACTTTATGGAAGCATGATGTTCAAGATGAAAATTTCTGGATTACAGTAATAAACATGTTTTTTAAACACCAATATGAAGACAGAAAAAATGTGTAATTGGAGGATGGATCCTAATATCTCTAAAAGTCCAAAGTGAAACAGATGATGCTTTTATCCTGTTATTGAGAGTTTTATGAAGAGAAGAAAGAAGTCGCTGTTCAGTCATCTCTTGTTAATTTCATACAGAAAATTAAATGACCAACTTAAGCTTTTTTTTTCCCTATTTTCTCATACTATTTACGATTTCTTATATTACTTAGCATTAATAACTGCATACTGAAATCCAATTTGTGTGTGCATCCTGTAAATGAAACTAACAGAAATAAGTAAAACATGTTAATGCACTAACACAAACACATTGGAAATATGTAAGCAAAAAGGTTGGAGGTTAAATCAGACTTATGTAAAATTCAAGTAACATAAAGTTTCCAGAATGTAACTTTTACATAAGATGGCAAATGTCTGTACTTAACTACTTCTCAGGTCAGTACAGCATGATCAATGTCACCAACTGGTGGAAACACAGTCACATCTTTAACTGAGACACCTTCTGAGGCTAGGCTCAAATTGAGCACTCAGTTCTTTTTTTTTGTTGTTGTTGAAAAAAAAGTTAAAGTTCTCAGCAACAACGTAATTTTTTTTAATATAAAATATTTTATTTTTAAAAAAGGAGTACCATTTATAACATAATACACACGCAAACAAATATTGCAAACAGTGACACCAACTATATACATGTGGTATGTGCCTATTTCAGTTGAGTGTGCTGTCATGCGGCTTATGCGACCCGTGCTACAAAATTCACTTTAATTTGACCATATGATTTCATTTTTATCGATGTACGAATGTTTTAAGAGTGCATAGCGCATCAGCGCTCATCTTAATTGGTCCAATGCAATTAACTTGCAGGATAACTTTGAATATTTTAATTTATCAATTAATTATAACCAAATCTGAATGGAATGGAGGGCAATGGGTTTAAGATATATTAGAAAGCAAAAATGTAGGAGAATACTATGTTTGGTTGGTATATTTGAATTACTCAAAGCTGTAAATATAATAGTAAATTTGGAAGAGAAGAACAAGGCTTACCTCCTTCAACTACACTCATACAATCCTCAATATTTCTGGCAGAAAAAAAGACATTCAGGAGATCATCAACACTGTTTCCCAATGTAAATATGTGCAAAACAGATGAAACTCAGAAAACAAAAACAGCAGCTCATGAAAATGGCAATGTTAAATTGGATCGGTTGACATAATAACTAATCACAGCCACTGATTTCTGGATGCTATTGTTTCAGCACACACCTTGCTTAACCTTTTGGGTGGTTTAAAACCACTAGAATGCTAAGAATTTGATCCACTGCACCATTTGTATGTCTGTTCAAAGGGCTCAAAGGTGTCTATATTTGTCACTGCACACCTAGGCTATTAAATACAAATGTGATGCACTGTTTATATGCAATAGTATATTATGTTTAATATTAGGAATCACACGAAGCCAGGAAACAATTAGGGGAGTCTCTAACAAGAATAAATGCAAAATAGTATCGGTGATATTGCTATTCTGTGGGTGTGCAAGAGCACACCTGGAATATGCCCCTTTTGTGTGTGTGTGTGTGTGTGTGTGAAATTTAAACAGATGTCTCGAATCCCTTAATTTAAAAACAATTTTTGTTTTCTAACTTTAAAACATGTTAATGCAATAACACATACAATAAATATGTAATCAATAAGGTTGGGGGGTTAAATCTGACTTAAATAAAATTCAAGTTACATAAAGTTTCCAGAACTTAACTTTTACATAAAATGACAAATGTCTATACTTAACTACTTCTCAGGTCAGTATAGCATGATCAATGTCACCAACTGGTGTTAAAATAGTCAAATCTAACACCCTTTGACCTCAAGTTACTTTTTTGTTGTTGTTATTGATGTATCTAAATATAAGTTAGAGTTGTCAGCAACAGCTCAATTTTTTTAATATAAAATATTTCAAAAAAAAAAAAAAAAGCAATACCATTTATAACTTAATACACACACACACACAAACAAATATTACAAACAATGACACCTGCTCTCTATATATATATAATTATATATGGATGCTGCTGTTTCACATAGACATTACTTATCACTTCTTTTTTTAAAAAATAAGGAATTATTTTTTCTACCAGCATGGGTTGACTATTATTTTGCCACTCAATGCTAGGACTCTTGGTGAAATACTTTATTACATCAGTAGCTAGAATCTTTAGAGCGATTTTCACTGGCCTTTTTTCTGAAGGAGAAAACTGGTTTCTCAAGGGTCCCCCCCCCAATTGTCTCCATCTAAAATTAACCAATTTAGTCTTGCTTGAAAGAAGGCCTGATAAAATTCTGACTGTCACTGATTGATTTCAAACTAAAGTTTCTTTCAGAAAAAAGACAAACATTTTATATACAGAATGAAAAAATAAATACTGTGATCTCTTGATTATCAGACCCATGAACCTGACTCCTGAAACAGAATTATTTAACCGTACTTTTATTTAACCTAAACTCAAAAATATTTTAGACAACAAATCTGACAATGTTAAGCTATCACATGAAACTTGACAAAGGTACTTTCTGACATAATAAAAACAGATTTAAATATATATTTCACTAGTGGAATGATGTGGAAAAGTGTGTTACCGTGGCAATATGACTGGATGATTTCTACTATTAATATTTTTTTAGGATAATTATGCAGAAAGTTTCACTTACAGCCTCATAGAACATATTACAATGAGTCAAATTAATATTACCAAGCAGCAGACGACAATTTCTTTACTCACCGAGATTATTTCTTGCCTGGCTGGCAGCATGAGTTGCCTATTAAAGGAATAATATAAACTGATTTAAAAAATTCACAATTTTTTAATTTACATTTACAGAAAATTTCACCAATAAATTTGAGGAAATAATTATGTATTAATTATATTTTCATTTATACTCAATAACTGTTACAATTAACAGAAAAAATTATCAAATAATGAAAAGGTGCAATTTTTGAAAGAAACAAGGAAAATTTTTATCAAAACGATTAAGAACACAATAAATAGAATATTTAAAATAAATCTGAAATGATAACGTATATCCTATTGGTAAATAATCATGTGTGTGTGTGTAATTAAATATATATATATATATATATGTTAAAGATACCAAGCAATTTTATAAGCTAGGTTTTTTTAATCCTTTTTCCCAAGTAAGCAAACAGACAAGTCAGTCAAGTTTGCGGCTGCACATTTTGCTTACTTGGGAAAAAGGATTAAAAAACCTAGCTTATAAAATTGCTTGGTATCTTTAACATAATATATACCCAGGTAAAATACTTTCTACATATTACTCTCATCCTGAGATTTTTATTTAATGAGGTCAAAGCACATTATGGCAACTTGTTTAGGTAAAATATTTATAAGCTCTGTATTACTTCACCCTTGGCATTTTTTAGGTCTGGCTCCCACTGACGAGACCTCAATAAAGGTCGAAACTGGTATTATTATTATTTCGGGCGACTCCAGGGAGTCCTTAGACTCATCGAGGAAGAACAAATGAGCGACATGTGTTCTTCCTTGCGTATGGAAGAACACATGAGAAGAACATATATATATATATATATATATATATATATATATATATATATTAAGTTTATGAAGAAAAATGTAATCAGTTTTTTTTTTGGTTTTTTTTTTTGTATACTATGCAGTCTGCAATATATATAGCAGAAGGAGGAAAATTCAAACTAAAACTAATTTTTGAAGAGAATGAAGAAAAAACGAAAATATGATGACACATTGTCTACAAGGCATAGCCTGATTGTCATCCTGATAGTTTTGATATTATTTCATTATTTTACCATGTCCCACTAAACAAAACCCTTGACCTTATTTAAATTAAGCTGATATTAAATCCCACATTGTTTTAAAACCAAATAAGAAACTCAAAGATTGGAATCAGAGAGTTTCATGCCAAATATAGTAAACTATAAAAGTATCGGCGATTACTAGCATTAACTAATGCAAGTAGTCCTAGTACGTAGTACAATACCGGGCAACTTGCAGCAAAGGTGTATTTAATGAAGCCTATTGGCTCTTTATATTTAAGTACCCTTGACCTTAGTTATGATCCTATTTATCTTAAGATAAATACCTCCCCCTACATATATGAATTGTCCAAAAAAAATAAATAAATAAAAATAAAAAATTTTTTTAAAAATCGCCCAGAAAATATACAAACAGTTAAATGAGACTGCAATGAGTTCTATCCTTCTCCCCCCTTCCCCATGCAGAAAAAATTATCTACATCAAATTTCTAGAAAACCAAGCACTTACCGCTAATACATACATAAACCAAGTTTGGCTATGCTATGTACAGGATATATTTACTAGTTGGTCTCATGACTTATATAAATTGGATACATTTTTAGCACATTTAAACAATAACACATTCAAAAATATATTTTGCTATAGAAAAGAAACTGTCTTCCCTTCCTAGATACACTGATCACATAACTACAAAATTGCTCACTGTCCTTTTCAGTTTTATAGGAAATCTACACACGTACACACAAATATGTAGATAAGCAGGTGTTTCACCACCCATCCCAACAGTACATCACCTCAAAACATACACAGAGCTAAGATTATTTGTTTGAATGACAACCCTTACCAATGAACTGAAGTATCCTCATGATTTTGAACAACATATTTTAAGTCAATGACTATAACCCCTTTAAAAGAGAAAATACTGCACACCTCCTCCCAAATGTGCAAAACTCCCCCCCGTGGGGGGGGGGCATAGGTGCCAGAAACCCCCTTTCGAGTCTTCAAAATTCAAGTCATTGGAATTCAAGGAGAACCGGCCTACCAGTCCAGAACTCGGTGGGGTGGAGCCCCCCTAGTAATAACAATAATAATATTACATTGATAGCTGAAGGAAATTCCAATTAGACTAAGTTATAGATGTTCTAGCCAGAAACATCACCACACTGATAATTGGAGTCCTGAAGTGGCCAACGCTATAATGAGTCTTCAGAGTAGAGGTTCTGACAGATGACTTTCACTGCCTGACAAAACATCACCACACTGGTGATTACTGGAAGCCTGAAGTAGCCAATGCAATGATGGATCTTCACAGCATAGGTTTCATTTTCTGTTTCTCACCAGCTCTTCAATTTGATGTAATACTCCTGAAGAACAAACATGTTTAGAAACCTATAGCCTTCATTTCAAGGATACAGTGGTCAAACAGTATAGGTTTATGATAGGTCATGCCAAAGACCATGACCTATCAGAAACCTATAAATAATTGAGTTGGGAAGTTTCCCATTCAACTGGCACAAAACCCTTCTGCCAGTTCATGCCTGGAGAAGGAAGGGGAGTGGAGTTAAGTAGTGTTATGTGGGATATTATGGCAAGGAGACTGAAGGAGACTTTTTAAAGATAATAAGGACATCCAGTGAGAGGAGATATAACTCTTGGACAACAATAATACACACGGTTATGTCCAAGAGTTATATCCTCTCACTGGATGTCCTTATTATCTTTAAAAATATAATAAGTCTCCTTATCCTAACTATCTCCTAATCAAAAAATGAGAGTAGAGACATGCATTGCAATTACAAAAACCTCTCTCAAAAAGCAACTCCAAAATATATGAAATACACCAAAATCTCTACAAAAAATAAAACATCACTTTTGAATCCACTTCACCAACATTCATGGCATAAATACCATTATATGTGACATGCACCATTCATTTACAGACATCTAGACCAGACTTCCTGTTCTAGCCAGAAACCCAAATTGCAGCTACCACCACCAGAGGGGGGTCTACTTCAGTGCCTAAATTACACTCCGTGTGATACCTTTCCACAAGAGGGCATCACTTTCATAAGATATGACACTGCTTGTTTGCTTGTCATCAGATTTAGAATCCTCTGCTTCTCACTTCATCTGGCTTAAAGGTTTTCTTTGTCCCATTACATACCATCTGTAGTATTTCCTAATCAAAAAATGAGAGTAGAGATGTGAAAATTAATTTAAAAAAAAAAAAAACTTCCTTAAAAAGCAACTCCGAAATATATGAGACACACCAAAATCCCTACAAAAAATAAAATATCACTTTTGATACATGGCATAAATGCACTCTGAGCCAAATTCTGAAACTAGTTTGGTTCTTCACCTTTTTTTTTTTTTCTATCCCTGAAGCATTTTCACAATCTAACTATCCAAAGAGTGAGGTTATCTTCCCAGGTGACCGTCCACAAATGAATTTTCCAATTTCACTGACCAAGCTGAAAGATCTGAAAATATTTGAAATGACCTACTACAACCTAAATACCTGATAATCCTCTACACCAGTGGTTCTTAACGTTTTCGAAATCACGGAACACTTTTGATTATAAGAAGAATTTGGGGAACACCAAAAGCATTAGGATCATAAAGTTAACAATAACAATATGCATTGACTTGGCTTTTATAAAAATATAACTTATTTTAATGCGATACTTGAGATTGTCAGCTTTTGCTGATTTCAGCAATATCAGGTCTAATATGTGATATAACTACCCACATCTCTTTGTCTATATTAGAAAGTCATTCACGCGTTTTAGTTTTTATATTGGTTAATATTGAGAAAACGAGCTCACAAATATGATGTTGAAAGCTGTAACAAAATTTTCAGTGTCCTTGTGGAGAGAGCTGGGTATTAGGCTTAGACAAAAATCCAAAATTCCTCAAGAGTCATTTCAGAGAATTTCATTTTCAGAATATGATCTATCAGTTACCTGTTCACAAGATAACTGATAGTTCTTCTTGTAACGAAAATTCACAACTCGATGTATTAACTGTGCCAAATGGATTTCGTATCCGGTCATAACTGTGTGCATTTAAGTAAGGAAAGTAACTTGAAATCTTTTCTTCCAATATTGTTAAATTTTTACACATTAAAAATAGTACCTATAAATGATATTCTATTGGTTTAGAAGTCAACACGCAAAGCAGTCATCAGTTGTTAGGATCAAAGTAACCAATTAAACTCAGAAAAGTGTCGTGTGACATATTTCACTGGTGGAACACTTGTAACCAGTTTGCGGAACACGAGTGTTCCAGGGGACACCGGTTAAGAACCACTGCTCTACACTATCCCAATACCAACAATCTTTTCTTAACCAGTTCTCCTTCCAGGTACACGGCAGAGGTCACTGCCACTCTCAGTAATGTGGACCACAATCTTGTACAAGCTTCCTCTCTCACACAGAAAGCCCTTCTCTAACCACTCCCAACCTCATAATCCTTCGGCTTTACAAAAGTGGCAAGTGAGACAACCTTCAGAATTTCTGCTTGGTCAGACTATTGATTCCACACTTCTGACACAAATGCCTACCTACGTGAGTTACATAAATTACTCTATAACTTGCTTAGACATGAATGGAATGAGGAATGAAGGCTCTCATTCCCTATTCCATCCAAAATTCTCAACAATTGTTTTATTAAACAATGTTTAATAAGATTATCAAGGCAGCTGAATAAAAAATCTGACTTACCACAGATGGCTTGCAAGGAGAATTGCAGCTTCAGATTCAACCTATTGCAATTATCTATTGGTCCTTACAAAGTGAGATTTGTTCCAAATGGAAGTGCCTCCCTAACCAGAAGTTACAGTTTCCAAATGGAAACTGTAACTTCTGGTCCCTTGCAAAGGGCATCAGGTGCAACTTCTGCTCACCTGAGCTATGCTTCTACCAATTTCTCTCATCCAGATGGCACCACTGTTACAGCATATACTATCACTTATGAGTTTGTGGGATGTAGCCCATACTTGCATCCCACAAGCTCACCTAAAGATAAAGCCAACCTCCTGGCATCACTCTTTTCCTCCAACTCCTGCATACAGGACCGAGGCAAACTGCTTCCTACCATACCAGAAACAGAGATCAATATGCCTCTTGTAGCTTTTGGCTAAAAAACATCAGAAGAATGCCAAATAACTTAGATACCAAAATGTCTTCTGATAGGTCCCTTTTGCCAGAAAAAATAATTTTGCTAATATTAAACATGATCTGGTTATCCTTATCCCATTGAAATATAGTATGATGATTAGTATCTAAGGCTCTGGTTGAAGATCTTGAAGATTGGAATGTTTGTGTACTCACAGTTAACACTATATAAACTGCCTTTCTCAACTTTCTGAATAAATTATCTGGCAAATTAGAAGCAAATTTGCCATCTGATTGTAATATCAGGCCTGATGCCGCTTTTATTCATAATGTGATCCATACAGATGATGAATAATGTGCATCCTTCTCTTACTGCTGATTTTATATCAAACCATCTTCCTGTGTATTGAAATAAACAAATACGATTTGTTTATTTCAAATCTTATTGCTGACTGAGAACTTAAAATAGACTATGTATTGCTCTGCACGCAAGGTGATGAATCATTGAAAAAGGCAGTTATGTTGGGGAAGATTGAGGGAATGAGAAGAAGAGGAAGACCACAAAAGAGTTGGATGGACAGCATAAAAGAACTACTAGAAATTCTTACAATTACTGAAAGAAAGGACAAAAGGGCAAAATATTTTCACAGAAGTGAAAATCTGATCTTGACAACCTCTATTTGGCCTGAACCCGGCTAGTTCTCGAAGTTTCTCTTCCACAATCTTTCTCAACCTCTTTTCAAGTATGCTTGCATAAATCTTACCTGGAACACTTATTAGAGAAATTACTCTGTAATTTTCAGATTCAGTTTTATTCACTTTTTTATAGATGAGTAATCTGAGAGCTCTACTGCAATCATTGGGAATTCGACCTTCTGACCAGGATCTCTGAATTATGCAGTGTAGCCACTGAAAAAAATTTATACCCCCATATTCAAGCAATTAGGTCGAATACCATTTACTCCAATGCCTTTCCACATTCAAGTTTTTGACAGCTTTTTCTACCTCAAGCATTGATATGTACTCCTCTTTGCATTCCTCTTGAAAATTTTCTAGTAAGGTTCTGCCACTGCTGCTTGATTCATTTAATAGTCTTTCAAGTAATTACTCCAGACATCCAGGATATCCTTATCTTCAGTTTTCATGTCATCTTTATTATCTTTGATTCCTTTTACAGTGCTTTTTCCTCCATTTCTAAGCTTCTTCAATAGCCTCCAGAACATTTTGCCACCTTCCTGATATTTATTTTTCATACTCTTACCAAAGTCTTCCCATGACTTGTTTAGCTCAATTACAACTTTCTTTGTACTATTTTAGGGCATCTGCCGACTTATTTTCTTGAAACTTTTGGTAAGCTATCTTCTTTTCCAGGACTGCTTCTTTAACTTCTTGTGTTCACCATGGTGTTTTTATTTTTCTATCCTTGCAAACAACATCACCACATACCTCCCTAAATGAATTATCAATGTCTTCTTCAGAGTTTGCCACTGAGACTCCAAGGCTTGGTTCTTGTTTTCAATTTATTTCATTTTTTCTTCAATAATGTTTGTATAATCAAGGCTACAATTTACTTGTAAAAGCTGCTCAACTTTAATTCTTTTTAAAACTTCCTTACATACTGTGCTTTTCAATGAGATATCCATTTTTATCCTGCTTAGTAATTCACTTCCAATTTCAAATCCTCTGTACACTCTTGTATCCTGAACAAGCATGAAGATATCACAATCAACAATGAGGTAGTCAATGAGGCTTTCTTATTTCTTGTGTCTTCTCTCCATATGACTTGAGCACAGCTTATTGTGGAAACAGGGTGTTAGTAATGACTAGTATCCAGAGCAGAAGTCCAGTAAATACTAACCATCATTAGCTTTGCCCTTTTTTCCATATATTCCTTAAATGTTCCGATATGCCTCGTGGGATTCATTTCCTATTTTGTTCAGATCTTCAACAAGGACCTTTTTTCCATTTTCTTTGTCAGCTGCCAATTATAATAACTCAAAAAATTCCTCCACTTCTTCCTTAGACGAACCTTCTGTGGTACCATAGCCACAAATAAGTTTTATTGTCCATGTCCCCATTTTGAAGTTTGCCCACATAACTCTACTTGAAACTGCCTTCCAATCAAGAAGTTTATCTTCATATTTGGTGTTGAATGCTATCTCTATTCCTTCCTTTCCTTCATCATTATTGCCTGAAAACAACATCCTATACTTATTATTTAGTAAGATCTCGCCTGTTTTTTGTCCTCTTTGTCTCAGTAATGCCAATTAGGTCCACGTGGTGCTTTTCTAATTCTTCTATAAGTTCGATTTCTTTTCCATTAATACTCCTTATATTGATTGTTCCTATCTTCAGTTCTTCTGATGTTGGATTTATTCTTCTTCTTCTAGATGTTGAATGGGAGTATGTTCTAGTAGCTGACTGCTGGTCCTGGTCCCCTGATGAAAGCAGCAGAGGCATTGTTGAACCATGCGACATTCCAGCAGGCATGAAATCTCTTCATGTTGCACCATGCATTTGTGGTTTAAGCCAATAGAGAGCAATTTGATCAAAGTCCCAAATTGCCAGTCCATCCTCAGTATCCAACAGATATCTACTAATGGGTGCACCACGTGAAGGTGAGAATTGGACTGAGGGTCAGAAGCCTCAGTCAGTTCTCTGCATTCCTGAAAGGTAATGTGGAGGTCTCCTCCGAGTTTGGCTTTGATCGTTATGCTTGCTTCTACTCTTCCTCTTTTATTCCCTCTAACACTGCAGTCTGGAAAAACATTCCTCACAAAATATTCCCCAAAAACTATAATTTGTAAATCTTCAAGATAAATGTCGATAAGTTTCATTTCTCTTTTTAAAAGAGAAACTTTACATTTCTCTTTTAAAAAGAGAAATATAAAGTTTATTGTAGTCATAAATCCATACAGGATACATTCGGTTAAAACTAAAAGAAACTTTATCGCTTTATAGTTTATACAGAAGTGGGTCCGATAAAGTTTAGTTGTGAATTATGAATTTGTTATTTAGGATTCTAAGTCTAAAGGGTGATTTGAAATTGTCAATATGGTTTTAGTTATTTCTTTAATAAGTATGCTGAGACTTTCATATGGAAAGTAAATCCAATTCTAAAGTGATGAAACTACTGATACGGTTTTAGTAATTTATTCATATGAAAACAAGATCCCCCACCCACCCTCCAGTAGTCTGTGATTTTAGGATGCAGGAAAAACTTAACTGATTTGTGTTGCTGTTTTTACAAAAAAAAAAAAGCAGTTTGTGTTAGTTCTTATGTGTTCATTCAAGAGAATAAAATTTCTGAAGGAAGCAAGAAACTAAAATTTCAAAAGTTCTGTCCATAAAGAAAAACTGTTAGCTTATTACTTAAAGAGTCAATAGGCTTCAATTTAAACAATGTTTGCTTATATAACTGAAAAGAAGCTCTAAATAAAGTGTGCTGAATAGTTAAGTTATGGTGACTTAATGAGTTAAATGGCTAATAAGTTGATCTAAAAGGATAAATTAAATATATATGACATATATATCATATGTGTATATGATATCCTGAAATATGAATCTGTGTGCAAGTTTATTTTGAAATTAAGAGTTAAACTATTCAGAATTGAGAGTAATTTACTAATGGTGCAAACAAAAGGACTGCATGCAAAAAAAAAAAAGGTAAAAAAATTTCTCCTTCCCTATCTTACATAAAAAGTGATTGTATGTCACATGTTGACTATACAAGAGAAGAATAAAACCTAAAACAAAACTCAGTATATGATAATGCCTTTAAATATATTAGTATTATTTTTATATTATTATTTTAATTATAGCTGTACTATATCTTACAAATGACATAATACTTTAAAAATAAATTTTCCCCAATTCTCTTGGTTGTCTAATTAACAGAAAGCAGCTCGTACATCATAAAAAATAAATAAATAAAAATAACATATCTCACCAGGAGGCTTTCTGGAGGATACACAATAAAATGACGAAGAGTGAATCCAAAGTCTCCTTTTTCCTTGTATAAGGTAACAGTTCGAGGATTTGGTCGGGAGTAATCTTTACTTTTACCAACTCTGCGTATTTGGCCCCTAGAACCCTAAAGATAAAAATGATAAAAAATAACAGAATTTGTAAAACTGACAATTTACTCTCTAATTTATGACTTATATGATGCCACTTGTAATAACATTTGTGTGATCACATATTATAAGTGGAATATTACTTATATGCATTTGAGACATGGACATTCATGATTCTGGTTGATACCAAATTTAAAATCAGTTGAGTAGTGTTTTTCACACTAAATTCCAAGTCAACATGAAGCGGTCAAGATCAAATTCACTAATTTCAGTGTGAAGGTTGAAATGTCCCTAGAATTAATTCCATCCTTTCATCGACATTGTGGGAACACCAACATATACTAATGTATTTAATGCACCCACTCAAAATAAAAACTGACAACAAAAATTTTAAATAACCAATATACTCATTTGACAATATGCACTTAAAAACTATCTTTATTCTTCTTGTGGAATATGTAAAATAAAAAAGAAAATTATAAAAATAAAAAAAGTAACACATTATCACAGACAAATCATAAAAGGGTGACTTCATAACCACACTCTTGTGTAACAACACCATTCATTATCACAATGACCATATTGCAAACAAGTTTATTTCCTAGATTCCATAAATTTCATTTAATTCCATCTGGCGAGAAAGGAATTATAATTTCAAATAATTTTCCAATAAAAAATAGTCCAATCATAGGGTTGAGGAGGACAAATAATCATCCATGAATCTAAAACCTGCAAATGAAAATGCCAAATATATAAATGACTAAATATACATCATTCAAGGTCTCCTGTAATTCTTCACATACAATACAATATTAATAAGCTGTTTTATAAATAAATATTTCCATTGTTTTAGTGAGAACTATAATAACATCTTTAATAAATTTATAGTCTATCAAATGGTGACACTTCTGTAAAAACAAATAAGTGTATCAAAAATTAGTGTAGTTTATGAAGCTTTGACCATTTTAAGTGTATTCTGCAAAATGTATAACACTTAACACCTATGCAATTCATTTTGTTCATCCATCTGCATGTGCACAAGTTTTTCTGGGACTAAAGTTAGATGGATTTTTGATGTGGATGTGAAGACGCCAAATTATGTCCATTCTTGCCAAATGGGATTCAATAAATTTTGGAATTTAGGATGTGTATTGTATGGACATACAAGAATATGTCCATACAATTCAATTTTTGTTTCAATCGATTTATTTTAGAAGTATTTTACAAAATGCATCAACACCTATTAAATTTATACCAATAAACAATTTGGAACAATATTAGACACACATATTCACAAGAATAAAGAATAATAATCTTTATTATTGCAAATATTTCAGTCAGAAATTAACAGGCCATCATCAGTGTATAAGCAAAATCACAAGGTGAAATGAGAAGAATGTTAATCCAATTTACAAAGCTGATCCATGTGCCAGAGTGCTGCATATGGAGGTTACGAAATAAAATGTGACTACAATTAAATCTAAAACTAAAATTTAATTAATTTTGAAATAGCAAAATTTAGATAAATAAAATCATTGTTTTTATTTTTGTCAGAAATTCTGATGAATTTTCAGAGAGGCTTGTCCATGGCCTGTTAGTGGGAGGGTATTTATGCAGTCAACTGTGGGTCTGAGTAGGAGTCCTCCTTCGTGGAATTTTGATAGGCTATAGAAACAATGGGTTCTTCCAAAATGGGTATTTGGTTGTTGTTTTTTTTTAAGGCGCCTTCATTCACTTTATTTATTGAGTAAAGAATTGAGTTTGTTGATTTAGCTATTGATAGGGTTTTGAGTAATCTCCTGGTAAGTGGTTTGATCTTGTAACAGAAGGGAAGTTTTTCTGCTATATGCAGTACTGTCGATGATTACTACAGATTTTCCTTTCTCTTCTTGAGTTATAGTTTCTTTTGTCTACTACAAAAACTAATTTGGAACATACAAACATTTATTGAGCAATTTCAAGTTTAGCATTAATTGGATTATTTGTAGAGGCACAAAGGAACAAATTGTGTCAATAACCTAATCCTAGTCAGGTTAAAGATGAAATTTATAACATTTTCAATTTTAGATTATATAAAAACATATCCATGTAATTCAATTTTTGTTTGAGTCATTTGTTGTGGCAAAATTAGGAAAAACAAAATTATATGTCTCCAAGTACAAGGCAAAAATAAGTCAAAGTTTCATAAAAAGATTTTTTCTCCCTTTTCTTTATAATATCCTTTTTATTAAAAAAATGTCTGAAATGATCAGAATTAATTTCTCCCTTGTTTGATTGAACCTAATTATATGGTATTTAGGAAATCAATTAAAAACTTAGATTGTTTCAATTCTGATTTCGATTAGACCATTTGTAGACAAAAATTATAGGCAAAACAAAAATTTCTATTTAAGGCAAAAAAAGACCAACTTTTTTGTAAACCCATAACTTTTGACAAATGTAAATTTTTACAAGTATTACCAAGTACTCAATCAAGATATTGGAATCAAGTTCTTGTGTTGGACTACATTATTATTATTACACGCTATCTCCATAGAAACTGGACACTCATCGTGGGAGACCCACACTAACTTTTATACACACAAAACCTAGCAAACCACTCCTTAAACTCATTCACTGTCAGGGCACTCACAAGTAATTCTAGCAATCCATTCCACTCATTCATTACTCTACATGCAAAAAATCTAGTCTGCACGCTCTTACATACTACACTCTTACACAACTCCCATGAATGACTCCTAGGTTCTCTGACCGTTTGTCATATACTGAAAAAATAATGTTTGCATCAATTTTATAAAGTCCCTTTAATATCTTCAAAATTTTTATCATGTCTCCGCTTTTCCACCTATCAACTAAACTTTGTAATCCACACACCTTCAATCTATCCTCATAGGGAGCATTACACAGACCTGTCACCAGCTTGGTCACTCATCTTTGAATCTTCTCTACCACCTCCTGATCCCCAAGAAACCCAGACAACCTCATCTGTGCACAATAGTCAAGATGCAGTCAAAAGAGGAATAATAACTTCCCTATTTTTACTTGTTAGCATGTATTTCGACATGCAAGTAATCATTTGAGCTATTTTGAGTCAAGTACCATGAAGTAATGTACATGTGAGATTTTTCTCACATTTACAGACCTTGGCTAAATGCAATAAGAATCAAGACATGATGCAGGATCATGTCTTGATTCCTACTGCAATGATGGGGAGCGAGCAGCATTCAGAAAGCTTCTTTAAATTTTTTGACAAAACAGTTATATTCATTATAATATACAGCATTTCTGTTTTTTAGTGAAAAACAGAAATGCTGTATATTATAACGTTTTTTAGTGAAAAACAGAAATGCCGTATATTATGACGAACATAACTGTTTTGTCAAAAAATTTAAAGAAGCTTTCTGAATGCTACTACGATCAAGTACTGGATTGTCTTCATGGGTAGTGTGAAAAGTTAAACCAGATATTCGTTTTCTTTTCTTTTCAACATCTTTAAATATTCTGACATGTGGATTCCTTTGGAACATTCCATTTGAACACCATAACAAATGCTGCACAAACTGAATACTGAAGATACCTGGCTTCCTGAGGGGAGGTTGTGGAGATGTTGGAGGATGTAAGAATCTGGAAATCTTGTATAGTGGAGTGAAAGTCACTGTTTTGCCATATCTTTGGAGAAATCAAGAAATTTTGTCAATAACACTGAAGATGTGGGGAAAGGTGATCACCTTAAAAGTCATGCTTATAAGTTGATGCCTTGGGAGACATTTGCAAAATCCTGGTGGTGATCTTGTCCTCATATCCATTAAGAAAAGAGTAAGAGTGAGGTAACAGAATTCTTTATTTTGCATTCCTACATTGTGTGCTCTGCCTCTTAAAATTTTTATTATTCCTAACTTCTGCAAGGGGTGCTTAAGGGTCAAAGCTGTATAACTGAGAGGAGACCTCCACATAGCCTTTAAAGGAATGCAGAGAACCGACCAGGGCTTCTGACCTAATGTCCAATCCTCACCTTCTCGTGGTGCACCCTGTTGGGTATCTACTTTGATACTGAACGAACGAGGATGGGCTGGCAATTTGGGATTTAGCCGACCAAATTGTATTCTTATTGGTTAAACCAAAATAAAAAATGATGGTACAACATGACAAAATTTCATGCCGGCTGGGGCGTCGCCCGGTTAAACAAGGCCCCCGTTGTTTTCGCCAGGGAACCAGGGCGAACAGCGAAAAGTCAGCTACTGGAACAAATCTGAAAACAAACCCCAACTCAACATCACCAGAGTTAAAGATCGGTACTATCAACGTAAGAAGCCTGAATGGCAAAGAAATGGTGCTAGCTGAGGAATTAGATAAGTCCCAGATCGACATAATAGGGGTGACTGAAACAAAAAAGACCAAAACTGGTGAGATCTTTCTGAGCAATAAATACAAAATGTTATATTCAGGCAATAACAATCAAGGAAAAGAAGGAGTAGCCATAGTATTCAACACAAAATACGAGGCTAATCTTCTTGAATGGCAGTCAGTCTCAAGTAGAGTAATGTGGGCAAATATGAGAATGGGGAACTGGACAATGAGACTTATTTGTGCCTATGGTCCCACAGAAGGTTCTACTAAGGTAGAAGTGGAGGAATTTTTTGAGGCTTTAGAAAAAGCAACTGACACAATGAAAAAGGAAAAGTTGGTCCTTGTTGGGGATCTAAATAGTAGAGTAGGAAATGATTGTGAGACATACAAAAATATTTTGGGAAAATTTGGAGAAAAGAGCAAAGCTAATAATAATGGCAAATATCTGTTGGATTTCTGCTCAGGACATGGACTGGTTATTACTAACACCATGTTCCAACATAAAAATGTGCACAAATTCACATGGAGAGAAGAGGCTAGGAATAAGAAAAGTCTCATTGACTATGTTATTGTTGATAGTGATGTTTTCTCCCTGGTGCAGGACACCAGAGTGTACAGAGGATTTGAAATTGGAAGTGATCACTATTTAGTCTTGAGCAGGATAAAATTGAATTTCATATTGAAAAGAATAACATGTAAGAAAGTTTTAAAGCGAATAAAAGTTGAGCAGCTCTCAGATGTAAACTGTAGACTAAAATACAGAAATATTATTGAAAAGAAAATGAAAGAGTTTGAGAACAGGAATCAAACCTTGGAGATTCAGTGGCAAACTCTGAAGGAAACATTGATTGATTCTGCCAGAGAGGCATGTGGTGAGGTTGTGTGCAAAGATAAAAAAATCAGAACTCCCTGGTGGACACAGGAAGTTAAAGAGGCAGTGAAGGAAAAGAAGAAAGCATATCAAAAGTTCCTGGCAAATAAGTCAGCTTTTACTCTTACAGAATACAGAGACAAATGTAAGAAAGCTAAACAGTGTGTAAAACTAGCTAAACAAAAGTCATGGGAGGCCTTTGGCAAGAATATAGAAAATAAATATCAAGAAGGTGGCAAAATATTCTGGAGGTTGTTGAAGAAGCTTAGGAATGGAGGAAAGAGTGCTGTAAAAGGAATTAGAGATGATAAAGGTGAAATGAAAACAGTAGAAAAAGATATCCTTGAAGTATGGAGTAATTACTTTGAAAAACTGCTAAATGAAACAAGCAGTGATGACAGCACAGTGATAAAAAACACTGACCAGGCATGCAGTCAGGAATACATATCTATACTTGAAGTAGAAAAAGCCATCAAAGGCTTGAAATGTGGAAAGGCAGCAGGAGTAGATGATATTCGACCAGAAATGCTGAAGTATGGTGGTATAAGAGTCTTACAGTGGCTGCACTGCATAGTTCAGAAAGCCTGGACAGAGGGACGAATTCCTGATGATTGGATTAGAGCTCTCATAGTACCCATATATAAAAAGGGAAATAAAACTGAATGTGAGAATTACAGAGGTATTTCCCTACTGAGTGTTCCTGGCAAGATCTATGCAAGTATACTTGAGAAACGGTTGAGAAGAATTGTGGAAGAAAAGCTTGGTGAAGAACAAGCTGGATTCAGGCCAAATAGAGGCTGTCAGGATGAGATCTTCACTTTACGACAAATAGTCGAGAAAGCATGGGAATATAACAAAGATCTGTATTTAAGTTTTGTCGATTTGGAAAAGGCATATGACAAGGTGCCAAGAGAGAATCTATTCAATACGCTGCAGTTATATGGTGTCAATGGGGCATTATATCAAGCAATACTTAGTCTTTATTTGAGTTGTGAGTCAGCAGTTAGAATTGAAGGAAGTACAGGAAGATGGTTTAATGTTAAATCTGGTGTGAGACAAGGATGTACATTATCCCCTCTGTTATTCATTATCTATATGGATCACATTATGAAGGAATGTGGTATTAAACCTGATATCAAAATTGGAGATGTTAATGTCAGCTCTTTGCTTTATGCGGATGATGTTATACTTCTAAATAAATCCGCTACAAGTCTGCAAGATTCTCTGACTAAATTGAATAGCTGTTGTAATAGATATGGTATGAAGGTCAGCAATAAAAAGACAAAGACAATGAAAATAGGCAGAATCATTGAAAATGTCAACTGTGTTGTGAATGGAGAACCTGTGGAACAAGTAAAACATTTCAGCTACTTAGGCACAATTTTTACTGAAGATGGTAAACTAAATATAGAAATAGACAACAGAATCAGCAAAGCTGGTATCGTGGGAAGTCAATTGAATAAATTCATATGGAATAAGAAAGAAATTAGTCGGAACACTAAATTAGCTGTATACAAGACTGTGTTCAAACCAATTTTAACTTATGGATCTGAGAGCTGGGTCAGAAGTAAAATACTTGACCAAAGACTAGAGACCGCAGATATGAGAGTCCTGAGAAAGATTAGAGGCGTGAACAGATGGCATCAATGGCAATATCATATTAAAAATGAGGATATTAGGAAAGAACTTGACATTGTCAGCATCCAGGAATGCGTTAGCAGAGCTAATCTCAGATGGTATGGTCACTTAAATAGAATGGGAGAGGAAAGATTAGCAAAACAAGTGTTCTCTGCCAGGTTGGCAGGAAAACGACCCAGAGGAAGACCAAGATATAGGTGGATTGATACGGTACAAAGTGCCTTAGACGATAGAAATATAAGATCTGATAATGTTGGAGTCTTGACAAGTAACAGACTGATTTGGAGGAAAATTGTAGATAGGAAGTTAGTAATGATGTAATTTTTTCATGTAGTACTGTCATATCCTGTACACCCCTTGAGGGTACATGGCAGGAATTTGATGATGATGATGATGATGATGAACTTCTGCAAGGAGTAGGAGTGAGAAGTACAGAGGAATCCATCGAAGTTGGTGCATTTTCTGTATACTGGATAACAAGTCTTACCTTCAAATTCTAGGAGAATGTCAAGGAAAAATAACTTCCTGTTTTTAAGTTCAAGAGTAAATTTTACATTATAGTGTAGACTGTTGAGATAACAGGTTTTTGATGGTATCCTTCTATATGGTTTTCTTTTTAAAGGATTCCTTGAATAAGTTGGCCAGAAATGGAACTTGGGGGGGGGGGGGGGGGCATAGCTTGATCTTGTGTGAACTCCCTGTACCTATCCTTGAACAATTTTCTTAACAGAATGACAATATCTGATGGGTAAAGATCTCCAAGTAGCTCCAAAGTTTCTTCTCTGGACACATTTGTGAAGAGATTAGTAATATCTAAGGTTGACTGGAGGTATGTGAAACTGGCATCGACAATGAGTCTCAAAAATATTTCTGGTTTATGAGTCTTCATGATTGTAAATTCTTGGAACCAGTGGGTGCTTGGAAGTGAGACCTTTTTTTCCCCTCCTCCCAACAGTAACCCTACCAGGAGGTAATTTATTTCCTACATGCTTCATTGCATATATTACATGTAGCTTCCAAGTACTAATTAACATTTATATTTATATTTTTGTATCAATGTTCACATTTACATTTTTACATCTATATATACATATTCTTCACACAATATCAGTAATTTATGTCACATTACAATGACTGGAAGTTGATGTTATTGGCAAAATTAAATAATTCTTAGTTTTTTAATTATTAATTAATATGTATTAATTATATTAATTTATTAATAACACTTTGAGATAAGTTTCTGTTTTGAAACTGGTCACTCGTCTCCAGAAGTGATGATGTATTAAGAGCATCCGGATGGAGGTCAGTAGCTGAAAGTCATAAAGTAAGTGATCAGTCTGTTAAAGGTGTGGACAACAAATGCATGATGGCGATTCCAGGAGATGGAATCTGTACCTACACAGATGTCTTAATTTTCCAGTCCAGTTAGTAGTGTGGTTAAACCTGGAGAGTTGGCATGTTTTTTCAGCTGGAGTCTACTTCTGATACTTGGCAAGTATCAGAAGATGTTTTCCATTCTTCTCTCCACAAGTTTAGGCTTACTTCTTCTGCAAGTGTTTTTATAGCAGATTTTGAGTACTTCTGGTAACTTGTTTCTAATCACTCGTTTATAGCTGCTTCTTTAGCAAGCTGATCTGTTCTCTCATTTCCTGCTATCCCAGTATGCACCTTCACTTGGCAGAACTTGATTTCCCATCCTTCTAGAGTAAGATTCCAAACCAGATTTCTTGTCTGTTCTATTAATGCTGTATATGGTTGTTCTGGTTTTTTTACCATCTATAGTGCTTCTACTGTCACTGTAAATTGTTGCTGTCTTTTGATGAGAGATGTCAAGTTCTAATTCCTGGAGATATGTAAGTGAATGAACTATAGCAAGTTGTTCTGCTTAGTTGTTGGAACAGAGGATGCAATCTAGAGCAGCATTCTTATATATAATGGGCTGTCTGTAATATGCAATAAAAGAACAACCGACATTTCCTTTGGTTTTGCTTCCATCAGTTGGAAATCATTACTTTCAGAGTTTTCCTTCTCCTTAATATAGGTTTTCTTTGCTGGGTGAGGTCACCTACTGTAGTGAAGCATACATTCGTAGCAACATTGGATCAATGTTGGAATTTCCATTATATCTTCCCAAAGTGACTTCATATGTAAGAAAGAATTCTTGCATTTTTAGGCAGATCGGTGTTAGACCAACAATAATGCAAGCTGCCTCAAAAGATATGGTCCTGTATCCTTTAATTATTCGTATGGCTATAAGGCATTGAACTCTGTTTAACTTTTGTTTGGATTCCAGGAGTGGAATTTGTGTAGGTAGTATCTTAATAAAAAAAAAGAATTTTAGTGCATATTTTCAAGGCATGTGCAGCTTAAGATATCAATGGTAGTATAGCTCCGGTATATATTGTTTTCACCACTCGGTGGCCTAATCCCCACTTTATCCTCGATGATTTGGGAAGGTTTACTATTTGCAGGCTTTTTTTGGCAGCATATGAGATGTGCTTGCTGAAGGTAAATTTTTTATCTATTGTTACTCCTAAGTATTTTAGCACACTGGCTACTCGAGAACTTCCCCATTTGGAAGACCGTCACAGGTTTTTTTTTTTTTTTTTTTACATGAGATGTTAAGCACTTTAGACTTGGTACTACTGAAGGTAACTTTCTTATCATGTGCCCACTCTGAAATTTTAAAGAGTTCTTCATTGGCCGTTACTTCTAACTGTAAGATGCCGCATTTCTGAATCATTATCATTGCATCATCAGCAAAAGCTATGACTTTTGTTTCAGTAGTGAAAGAAAGTCTTAATAATGAATCTGTTACTTGATATAAAGCTCAATTTATTCTTATTGTTACATGACACCTCCAAGGAGTCCAAAGACTCATCGAGGAGAAGGCACCTACTCTACAACTCTCCATCCCCACCACTCAACCCACCAACTACAGCAAACTGCCATCACCATCTACTGCCCACTACCACCAGTATTTTCACAGACAATCACAAACATCCATGCCCATGGTGGGATTCGAACCCAGAGCCTTTTGGCTGGAGAGCAGATACACTAACTCAGCCTACCAGGCTGGCATACCTGGTCCATACCAGGAACCCTGCAGAGAGCCTAGTTGGCCTTCTTTCATTACAGCTGTGGTTTTCAATGTCATAGTTGTTCCTCCACTGTAAAATAATTTTTTATAAGATTTAAAAGAAATGATAGATCTAACAACTAAATCACTAGAAATTAGATTAGACATTAATTCCAAAATAATGACAAACCGAACAGGATATGATGAAAGACAGAAGGTTAAGGTAAACAATAAAGAAATTGAAATAGTAAATGAGTATGTTAAGAAAATTGTTAACAATGAAGAAACAAGGAGTCATGGAAGAAGTGAAAACGAGAAGAATGGGAATAGGGTGGGCAGGTTTTGGAAAACTGAAGAGATTTTAAAACAGCAAAATAAAACCTGAAACAGAGCAAGACTGTTCAACCAATGTGTATTGCCTGTTATGACATAGAGAGCCGAAATCTGTCCAATCAAAAAGGAAATAGATAAAATGAAAAAAAAAACAGAAAGAAGAATGGAAAGATGTCTGCTAAACATAAGACTCAGAGATAAAATCAAAAATTAAGAAATAAGAGCTAAAACATTTTAGATAATGGAGAAAACATACTTCAAAAGAAATGGACAGGACACATTGAAGGACTCAAGGGCAATAGACAGACAAAAGTTTTACCGGAGTGGTAGCCATATGAAAGTAAAAAAAAAGATCAGCTGGAAGATCTGAAATATGGTCAGACGATATAATAAAATAATAAAAACAACTGGAACTCTTTAGCACTAACAAGCTCAGGATAGAAACAGATTGAGACATCTTTGTACATCGAGTGAGATCAGTAGCACATCATTTTTTTTTTCTTGCTATAGACCAGCGGTCTCACACTGGCGGCCTGCAGGCCACATCTGGCCCCCAAAGCAATTTTACACAGCCTGCGAATACATTTCAATTATGTATTTGTTGTAAATACGGTGCTTATAGTTTTAGAGACATAGAGATATGGACTGAGCTTATGTGCACATAAGCTCAGTCCATATCTACAATGTACAATCAGTAAATTTAGTTCGCCAGCCGACAGTTGGTGGCGCTTCAGCATTCTGGTGTTTCCGATGCACAGCTGCGCAGTTCATATTGCAACATAGATGGAGACAAACTAACATATGGCTTATAAAACCTGTTTATTTGAATACATATGAATACCTATTGTTTAGAATTGTGCATAACTTTTGAGTGTTGCTTTCATATGAAAATTCATCTTGTTGAATTAAACTTGTAAATAAAATTATAACTGTGATTTTAATTAAGAGATTAAACTGCAAGCCATATCTTTAACAAAGAGTAAAAGAAATGTGGATGAAGAAGGACGTATTTTTCAAGATAAATGGGAAATTATGTACTTTTGTGGTGTTGTGCGCAATAAAATTGTATGTTTTATTTGTAATAAGGGAATATCAGTTCCAAAAGAATCCAATTTATGTCGCCATTAGGAAACGAATCATGAAAAAAAATTTGAAATGTTGGAAGGCAAATTGAGAGAAGAAAAGTTACTGTTTCTGAAATCTTGCTTACAACGACAACAAAATTTTTTTACTGAACAAATAAATCCAGTGAAGCAACAGTTCACGCAAGTTTAGCTCTCACAAACATCATTGCAAAACGATCAAAACCATTTACTGATGGCAAATTCCTTAAAGATTGTTTGATTAAGTCTGCTGAACTTCTTTGTCCTGCAAACAAGAATTATTTAAAAATATTAGTTTGTCAGCCAACACAGTGCGGAACATATTAACGAAATCGCTAGTGATTTACAATGTCAGTTAAAAAAAAAGTATAGATTTTGCAGCATTCTCAATAGCAGCTGATGAGAGTACTGACATCACAGAGATAGCACAACTTACCATTTTCGTATGAGGTGTTACTGATGAATTTGAAGTAATTGAGGAATTATTGGAAATAATTCCTATGAAAGGAAAAACTGGTGCACAGGATATTTTTTCTGAAATAAAAACTGTAATAGATAAATATAAATTAAGTTGGAATAAAATGTTTGGATTTGCAAGTGATGGTGCAGCTGCTATGGTTGGTAAAAAAAAATGGAGTAGCGGTAAAATTAAGAAATATAGTGAAAGAAAAAAAATTTCAGAATAAATTTTGCCCTATACATTACATTATTCATCAAGAAGCACTTTGTGCCAAAAGTTTGCAGATGGATAATGTTATGGAAACAGTAACTAAAACAGTAAACTTTATCCATGGATGAGCTCCAGATCATCGAGAATTTGTTGCATTACTTGAAGAAATTGAAAGTGAGTACGGAGAAATGATTTATTATAACGAGGTGAGGTGGTTAAGCCGAGGAGCTGTATTAAAATAGTTTTTTGATTTAATAAATGAAATCAAAATTTTCATGACACAAATAAATAAAACCATCAACAAACTACGGAATGATACATGGATAACAGATTTAGCATTTCTTGTTGACTTAACCAGCCATTTAAATATTCTCAATAAAGAGCTGCAAGGAAAGAATAAACTAATCACGGACATGTATGCTTGTATTAAAGCTTTTAAAGTTAAATTGCAATTATGGGAAACACAACTGGGAACAAAAAATTTCGTACATTTCCTGCATCTTAAATCCTGCCCTATTATTTCAAATGAAAAATCTCAAGAATATGCAAGAAAAATAGCATTATTTTTCTTGCATATTTTGGAGTCCGATTTTACATTATTTTCATTACCATTAAAAACGAACGTGAATAACGTACCAGAAAATCTACAAATGGAGCTAATTAATTTACAGTGTGATATAAATCGTATTCAAAGATTTGAAGATACAGATTTGGTTAACTTTTATTCGTACTCAAAAGATAAATACCCTCAGTTATGAATTTTTGCAATAAGAATAATCGCTTTGTTTGGGAGTACATTTATGTGAACAGTTTTTTCGCAGTTGAAAATTAATAAGTCTAAGAAAAGAACCTGATTGACCGATGAGCATTTACAATCCGTGAAGAAGATAGTTTCCAGTAATTTTTCTCCAAGGCTACAAGCTTTATCAGAATCGAAACGTCATCAAGTGTCAAGTTGCAGTAAGAAATAAAGAAGTTTATAATTATTTACATACGAACATATGTATTTTTTCTGTATGTGTCAAAGAAAAATTTAATAAATTAAAGAAAGAGAATAGGTTGTCATTATTTATTCTCAAGTTATAAAGGTTATAAAAGGGTTTCATAATTATAAAGGTTATAAAGGGGTGGTATCCATACATTAGGGGTAAGTATGGTTCAATATATATATATATATATATATATATATATATATATACACTCTCATTTTGTTAAAAAAAATTCTGGCACGTCAGCTACTTTCACATCGTGCATTAAGCCCAGATGCAATTTGAGTTTGAGACTACTGCTATAGACTGTCTTCTGTGAACTCTTTTATCTCCATAATTGCACATCTATTGTGCTGGATAGAAGTCTAAATGCATACTGATTGCTGATTTAAAGGTCTCTTTAAATAGACAAAGGGCATTATTCTGTTTATCAGAAATTTTTCTAGTACCTTAACAGCAACATTTATGAGACTAATTGGTCTATATTTACTAATTCCATCAGATGTTTCTTTTTTTTGGTTTGATTACGGATATAATTTTAGTGCATTTCCATAATAAAAGAAATCATCCTCTTTTTAGGCATTCATTGTAAACTGTTGTTATGAATTTGGGAAATTCAACAAATGCTCTCAGGAGTATATTGCTGGTTATTCCATCCAATCCAGGAGTTTGTTAGCAATGTGTATGTCTGTTTCCATTCTTTGTAAGTGTTGTGGATTTCTTCACTTTTCGATTCATTATCATCAGGAATAAACTTGTCTGCTAAGTTTTGAGTGAAAGAACCATCTGTTTTCTTAATGGTCGATAATATAAGCGTGGCCTTATTCTTGCTTGCTGCTAATTTATATACATATACAGTTCCATGGATTCAATACAGTTCAAACAGTACATAATTTTTTCCATTATTTTTTCGTTTATAATTTTGGCCAATAACTGTATTTGGCTTTATAGTGGTTCTGTCTTAAACCTTGATTATTGTAGGTTCTTTGATGTAGTAGTCTTGAGTTCATTTGCACATTTTCTTAGGAGTGTTAATTCATTGTTCCACCAAGGTAATGATTTTTTACCCTCTAGGTTTAGTATATTGGTTATTCTGAGTGTTTGGTCACAGAATTTTTTCACGCCATGAAATCGCCTTATTATTATTATTATTATCTGAGACCTCCAGGGAGTCAAGGATTCATTGAGGGAGGCTGTAAATTACCCAACCCAGCTATCATACCTTCCCTTAAATTCATTTACACTAAATGCACTCACTACCCCTAACAGCAAATTATTCCACTCACTCACTGCTCTCTGGGAGAAAAAACCTAGCTCTTATCCCTTTCTTGACTGAGAACAACCTTAACTTCCATGAATGCTCCCATGTTCTCTCCACGCCTTCCATATAACGAAAAATTTCATCATTTGAAATACTATAACACCCATTCAAAAGTTTATAGACCTCTATCATATCATCCCTCTTTCTCCTGTTAACCAGAGTCTGTAATCCACACACTCACAATCATAATCTAAATCCCATAATCTGTATATAATCTTTGTAACTCTTCTTCTTTGCACCCTTTCCACGGCTTCTTTATCCCCTTGGAACCCAGGAGACCAAATCTGCACACAGTAATCCAGGTGGTCTTATCAAAGCCTTATAAATAGGCAAAATTACTTCGTGACCCTTACATGTCAAGGTTCGCTTCAACATAGCAATTATCCTCTGAGTATTATGTGCAACTTTTACTATGTGACCTTTGAACTTTAAATTCTTATCCACCAATACACCAAGATCCCTTGCCTCTTCAGTTTCTTGTAGCATAACCCCACTAATATAATATGCTGCTGGAACTCTAATCACGCCAAAGTGCATAACTTTACACTTACTAACATTAAACTGACATCCATTTTCTTTTACATAGATTTCCAGTCTATTCAAATCATTTTGTAATTGCTGAATATCAGTAGCATCCCTGATTGCCCTGCCTATCTTTGCATCATCAGCAAACAATTGTACATCTGATAATAGACCTTGCTTGATGTCATTAATGTACAGATTGAACAATAATGACCCAAGGACTGAACTCTGAGGTACACCACTGGTTACCTTAAATTTGGTAGATTCACACCCACTGTATACCACTTTTTGATATCTGTCTGTCAACTATCTCCAGATCCAAGTCAATAGATTATATTCCAATCCCATATTCTCCAGTTTACACAGCAGCCTGTCGTGTGGTATCCTATCAAATGCCTTAGAAAAATCTAACATTTTCATAGCATATCTATTCCCTTTATCCAATTCGGCCGTAACATTGTTATAAATTAGCAAGGAAGTCTATATCAGCCTGTGCTGATATCCAGATGGCTAAGTTATTTGTCTAAGCTAAGCTGTTGTTTGCTGATCTCAGTAAAGTGATGCTCTGAGATTAGGCACGCAAATTCTCTTTTTAATGCTTTTACAAATGTGTCTAGATTGGTTTTGTTGGTGAAGTACTTGATGTTAATACAATGGTTTGTCTTGTGAATTCTGTTTAAATTTTTGTTACTGATGATGAAACTTAAAATGTAATGATCGGAACAGCTTTCCTCTTCCTTGCATCTCCATTCAGAAATCTGGGGTAAAATAGTATTGTTTGCCATTGTCAGATCAATGAAGCTGCTTCCTCTGGTATTTTCAAATGATAGCGGTATTACTGTCATTGTTTAGTATGTTTAGGGAATTTGATGCTAATAGCTCTTCCAGATTTGTACCTCTATCATTTGTGTTCTTGCATAAAACCAAATGGGCATTGCCATCATTCCAAGAACAGGCCATGACTGATGGTAAAATCCACGATGTTGCCCATTTTTTTAAAGTCGTATTTCATGTCATTATGATAGTCTAGATACATACTCACAGCAAAAGTTTTAATTCCACTGTATGTAATTTCAATAAGTACTGAATCCTCATTGCTGTACTGAGAAATTAATATTGCTTCGACTTCACGATTGACCACGAGTATTGCAAATCTCTTTCTTTCTGATCCTTTGGAAAATACTTTATATTTTATAATTAATTGGAAAGCTACATAATTTGTTGCTGATGTTGTAAGGTTCATGTATTAATGCTAGGCCTATATTTCTTCTATTTATGAATTCTGTTGAGTTATTTACAGCCTTGATAGAGCAATGAAGATTTATTTCAAGGCATGCCAGGAAAGTAGTGCTGTTTCTGCTAACTCTATTATTGCTTTCCATAATCTATGTTTTGAATTTTGAACTGTCTATAGTAGTTGTATATCAGGCAGTCTTTTTGCTTAGTGCCATGTGTTTGCAGTCATTTTTGGTTTTTCCATGCTTATTATGATTTCGGCAATTTATACAGTTTGTCTCAAGCTCATTTCATAGGCACTCGCTGAACTTGTGTTACTTAGATCAGAATGGACAGATGGTTTTCTCCCCTCAGAATGCTCATGTAGTAGGGCAATGGAAAAATTCTCCACAGCGTTTTAACACCGGTTTCCAGCAATTTGGTCCTCACCATTGGATAATTAAGTTATTTTTGTTCATTTTTCTATTTGTTCTGATGAATTTCTGTGTCACTGTATTGCCACTGAAGAGTTCATGTTTATTGAGTAAATTGCAATTGTCACATCGATTTTGCTGAGAATATCATATATAATTAGCCTTGGAAGATGTTTCTTACTGGGATATACTACTAATGTGTCTTTGAATTCCTTAGAGATTTCATTATGTATCAAGTCTATGTCAGTCTTTACTTTGGATTTAATTAAGATTCCTCTGTTATGAGTATTTTTCATTTTTGTGATTGATTTTAACAACCAGTGAATAGCTTAGTAGGGAGAGCTAAATTAGCCTGCTCCTCCTTGTTTGTAATGAACTATAGTTCTTTTGATACTTTGTTTCATTTTGCATTTTACAGAATACCTTTGTTAGTTCATTCACTGCAGTTAGTATGTTCTTTTTAAAATCATTTCTTAAATTATCTCATAATTTGGCAATGTTACGCAGCAAAAATCAAGTGCTTTTTCTAACTCTAATTCAGCCCAAGCCACCGTGTTAATCAAAGTTGTAGTATTACAATTTTCTGATTGAACTCCTAAGTTTTTCCTAAGGTACAAAGTTTAAAAAAATGTACTTACAGTTTTACTGTTTGTTCCTATAAGTGATACTTCCACTGAATTAGACTTCAAAGGGTTGTTCCTTGTGACCTTTGTGCCTCCTAATGGCAACAGTGGAGGGGGGGGAAGAGAGTGCTGGCTCTTACTATAGCAGTTACTCCTATTATGAGGGGAACGTTGTTTTTAAGTGTAGCTGAACAATGGATATAGTCTGACTAACAGTATTCAGTTACAAAGAGAGAAAATAAAAATGTCACTCATATAGTTAGAACTTTAATTCTCTCTGTCTCTCTGTCTATTGCTGTGTGTAATTCCCTAGATACTATCATTCTATTCAGACATTATACAGATAATACTTCCTTTCAGTTCAAAGATAGGTACTAGAAGCAAACACGAGGTCTTGCAATTGTATGTTATTTAAAAAAAAATTTTTTTTTACAGTTTCTCATCATGTAGATCATACTAGAATTTTGGTGATCATTTTTACAACCACAGAAATTGAAAACAGCCATTTCCTTTATCCAACTCAAATGTCAGAAATTACTAAGATGACCTGTATTTCACAAAACCATTCTGCTCCCCTCAAAGAGTATCATATTTCCATCAACAAATTCCTAAATTCTGCCTTTGACCAACTTCAACACTTTAAGTAGCCCTCTTGAGCTCCTGACCAATCCAATTCCAAAGCTATATTCACAAAGAGATTTAATGTTATTTTCAGCATCGCTCATCAACCTCTAATAAAAGTAAAAATTTCTTTTCAGAGAATATGCTGAACTTTTCTTTCATTACCTGATAATACATTTTGGTCTCTTTGGTCTTTTCTGTCTAGGTCTTGTTTTCCATGCTTCTTTTTATGTCTTTTTTTTGTAACTTTAAAAAAAAAAGTTACAAAACTTTTTTTTAAAGTAGAATAAGAAGTTTAAAAAAAACAGTAGGTTAAAATAAAACCAAAAGAAAGTTGTTCTTGAAATTCTTTAACCTGAAGAAGTAGAATAAGAAGTTTAAAAAAAAACAGTAGGTTGAAATAAAACCAAAAGAAAGCTGCTCTTGAAATTCTTTAACCTGGAAACCAGAACATTTAAAAATTTTGGTATTTCTCCCTCTACTCAAGCATATTCTCTAAAGAAATCTTATAAAAGAAAGCCTACATCCTACAACTAACAAAGTTAGCAAAAAAAAAAAAATCTTTTATATTAAAAGCACCTCTTATTTAGGTTATCCAATTCCAGTTCACATTTGCAATTAATTCACTGTAATCAAACAAAACAGAATGAAATAATCATTAAATTTGTTATCAAACTTTATAAAATGATGTTTTAAAAGTTAACCAGTGTTAAAATTTTTTTGATTCAAGCACTTCAAAAAAGATCTTTATTTCTTGATCATATAAATTAACTAAATTTGAAAATATGAAATAATATTATCCAAAATTTAAATTTATAGTAAATAAAATATTAAATCATTATTCACTGCCAGTTACTTTTAATTAAAGAATATGAAAAGCTGATGTTACTTACACTCCTGTATATGTTAAAGCTGCAAAAGAATAAATATCAACAGAAGGTAAGTCATTCAGAAAACAGCACTAGAACAGCTACCAAGAAACAGCATCATCATCATTTCATTCACCCAAATGCAAGAACTTTCATTCAGTGCTATTTATGAAGCCAACAACACCTTAAGAAAGCAAAGGTAAAGACTAGTGTGTGTGTGTGCATGTGTCTGTGTGTTTGTGTTCTAATGTCTGCACAACTAAAGTACCATCTAAATATAGGCATCTGCTACATGCCATAGAGGGCACATACACATACCTAACTTTGACAAATTGCCAAGAAAAAGAATAAAGAGGAGAAAAAAAAAAAAAAACTGATAACCAACACTAACTACTTCATGCTTCAACAGTCAGAAATGACAGCCAAGGTGTATTGGTTTAATATCCAAGACATTTGAAATCTTTTGTTAAACTGACTGCTTTCTTCTATTCAACTAATTAACTTTCATACAGAAATAATTTTATTTATAAAATGAATAGATGACATGTACTGAAAACAGTAAGTGAAAATACTCATTGAAGTAGTATTGTGAAATAAAAATAAGATGCCATTAAATGACATAATAGAAATAATAAAGATAATAAAATAGAATTTATGGATTAAACTCTAAAAGAAATGTATGGTCAATTAAAGTAAAGAATAAAGATTACATAAGCACACTGAAAGTCATTAAAAGTAATCTGGACATCCTTGAGTAATTTATCTGTACTATAAAATAAGATTACAGATTGTATAAAAATACCAAAAAATTTTAAAACAAACAAAAGAAGTTTGTACTATTTAAAACAAATATATCACACTGACAAGTCAGTGTGAAATATATATATATGTGTGTGTGTGTATGTGAAATACATACATATATATATATGTGAAATACATACATATATATATATGTGAAATACATACATATATATATATATATATATACACAGAATATATATACAAGGCTATATATTGATACATTAAAATGCTAAGTTATCTTAGCATTTTACTGTGAAAGGAATTTTCTTAGTGGAGAATGGTGGGTGAGTGGAATGCATTACCAATGTATTGCCAGAATGTGAAGAGTGTAATATATATATACACACATGTATATATATGTGAAATATGTATATATATATATACAGAATATACATATACAAGGCTATATATTGATACATTAAAATGCTAAGTTATCTTAGCATTTTACTGTATTTGAAAGGAATTCTCTTAGTGGAGAATGGCGGGTGAGTGGAATGAATTACCAATGTATTGCCAGAATGTGAGGAGTGTAAAGGATTTCAAGGTTCAAATATGACAAACATGTTGTTAGCTAAGTGGGTCGCCCACAATGAATTTGATGATTTCATAGATACTAATCACACATGCACACACACACACAAAAAAGTAAATAAAATAATTTACTTTACTAGTAATCCTGGTTAAGACTTCAACTATAATAATGTGACAACTGTCAGCACACAATCAGTAATAAGGCAAGCATGATAATACACCATGAGAAAACAGCTATGACAGAAAACAACCACTTAGATTAATATAACAATTAATATTTAGTATACCTAAGCTACAGTATCATAAGACAAAAATAATAAAACATAAGGAGAAAACAGGAAAGCTAAAATTAGCCAAAAACTAAAAATGCCATTATGTGCTATCCAGTCATTTGACTCTTGGTAATCCTGTGAACAAAGGCTCTCCATCCCACTCAGCCTTATTTCCTTTCTTTAAGTAATTGTAAGTTCAAGTCGGTAAGTTCTTTTATGTTGTCAATCCAACTCTTTTGTGGTCTTCCTCTTCTTCTCATTCCCTCAATCTTCCCCAACATAACTGCCTTTTCTTCTAATGATTCATCAGTTCACATAATATAACCAAAGTACATCAACTTCTGTTTAGTGATCATCACTTCCAAGGAGCATTCTGTCTTTATATTCTCTAAAACCTTCTTATTGGTCATTCTTGCAGTCTATGGAATTCTTAATAGTCTCCTCAACACCAATAATTCAAATGAATCAATTCACTTTCTGTCTTTCTTCTTAATAATCCAGCTTTCACATCCATACATCACTAATGGAAATGCCACTGTTTTGACAATTCTAACTTTTGTGGCCTTACTCACACCACCTCATCTTTCTTAATTTTTGTCATGTTTAGCATAGCTTTTTTTCTCCATGACTATCCTTCTTTGAATTTCATCTACACATTTACCATCGTTTCTGATTCTGACTTCAGTAAATCATAACTTTCAATGATTTCTATTTCATCTACCTCTTATAAATTCATTTAATTGCCAGAAGCTCACACTTTTGTTTTGCTGATATTTATATTAAGCTCAACTGCTCCGGATCTTCCTTAGTTTCTGCTAGGAGGGTTGTATCATCTGCACATCTTAAATTATTTATTTTATTGCCACCAATCTTAATTCCAGCTGGATCATTGTCTAAATCAGCCATTCTCATAATATATTCACCGTAAATATTAAAAAGGTAGAGTGAAAGTATACAAACCTCCCACACCCCCTTTTTCCACTCAAACACTGTTTCTTCAAAGACTGTTTTTACTGAAGCTTCTTGGTTGTCATATAGCTCTCTTATCAAGAGAATTAAATATTCAGGTATTCCCATTGATCTCATTACAATTCACAGTCTGTCGTAATCCATTCAATCAAAAGCTTTCTTGTAATCAATAAAACAGATGAATACTTCCTTCTGAAATTCTCTTGTTCTTTCGATAATCCATCTCATGTTTGCTATTTGATCTTTAGTTCCTCTACCTCTGCTAAAGCTTGCCTGTTCTTGTGGCATTTCTCTATTCACATATGGCTCCAACCTTTATAGGATCATTTCAGCATAACTTTACTTGCCTGTGAAATTAAAGTAATGGTTCTGTAATTCTCACAACCTCTGGGATTTGATGTTTTTTTTTTTTTTTTTTTTTTTTTAATTGGGATGAATACTGATGTTTTCCAATCTCTAGGCTAGTATACCTTCTTCCAAACCTGTTGACAAATTTCAGTCAATATATTCACTAATTCATCCCCAGCTGCTCTCAATAATTCCACTGACACACCATCAGCTCTAAGAGCTTTAACTTATGGCAGCTGTTCCATTGCTGATATCACTTCACTTTTCATTATCATTGGTTCCTCGACAAATTCTCTCCTTTCAAATTCTTCTATTATCATCTTTCTTGTACAATTCCTCTACATACTCTTCCATCTTTTTTTCACTGCTGCTTCTTCTTCCATCAGGCATTTACCCAAATTACTTTTTAAAACTCCTAATCTAGGGATAAACTTCACTGCAGCATCATTTATTTTTCTATACAGATTTCTTGTTCTACCCATAATGCTGCTTTCTTCAATTTCCTTGTGTTTTTGGTTTAGACATTTTTCCTTATCTTTCCTAGCCTGTCTTTGGAAATATGCACTCTGTTGTCTAAACCTTTCTTTGTTTCTCTGAAGTATCATTTTTCTTCTTTCCTCTGCTATTTGAATACATTCTTCTGACAACCATTTACAATATTTCTTTCTTGTTGCTTTATTTAGAGTCTTCTCTGGCATTCCAATTACTGTATATTTTGTTTCTTCTCATAGTTCTTCTAACTCTCTTCCTGTCTTCTCCAAACTTCTTAATTTCTTTCTGACTTCTACTTTAAATCAAATATGATATTGTCCTTTTGTTTCTTCTTAGCCTTTAATTTCAATTTAACTTCAGCTATCAATACTTACTTTCCGAGTCCGGAACACCAATCATATCCTCTCCATCCAAAAAACTGCGGCTTGTATTGCCACTGTCATTGACCGTCAGAATGTCATCCATGAAACACACATCGATTAGATCTGGGCAACATAAAAGATGTTCATCAGTTTGAGTGTCTCCGCAGTCACAGCTGTCATCATCTGCATAACCTCATTTCATCAGGTTACTTCTGCATCTGGACATTCCCACTCTAAGACGGTTCAGAGTCCTTCAGGTGCTATAGGGTAGGTGATATCCCTTGGTTAACTCTTCCTTAATTATGGGGGCTTCTTGAAATTGAACAGATTCCCTCCATAGAACAAGGCGTCGCTCCTCAGGTTTATGGAGCTATGCTTTAGTTCTTTGCATAAAACTATGCCTCAATTTGAGGGGAGAAGCCGTGATGATATGGCCGTACATTGGATGTCTTTCGGCCATCATCTGCTTTTTTTCTCCATCTCACCAGCCACTTGATGTCTTATGCCTGGTGGCACTATGCCTGCTAAGGGATACAGCTTGTTGACTGGGGTTGGTCTTAGGCATCCGGTTATGATCCTAATGGTATGCATTTTTGAAAATTATGGAGATAACTACAATGTTTGAATAAACATGGTAGTTGTCTCCATAACGATTTGTGGATATTAATGTATAAATTAAATAGCTTTTCCTGCCATAAACACATCATATTACTTGTTTCCTCAGCCTCTAAATCGGGCATCCTTTTTCACTCAATTTGATATATATATGTATATGCCAAGGCTGAATGGATTAGAGATTGGTACTGAGTTAGCAGCTTGGTACCTAATAGTAGCATCTTGAGCACAGAGTCCTTAGTACACTATTCGACACATTCTTTCTAGATCCTTATATCACATCACAGCATCATATTCATCACCATTGGTTCCAATTTGGGTAACAGAATTTCATGTGGTATCCTGTCAAATGCCTTTGCAAAATCCAGCAGTACATTATGTAGCCATTCTCTTTATCAAAATGATCATTCTATTTTTAAAAAGTGAGTAAATTACTAATACATGAACTACCTTTCACAAAACTCAAGAGAGTATCACATTCTTGTCTATCCATTCCTGCATTTTATGTTTGATGAACTTTTGTCTTGAAGCTGCCCTTAAGGTGCAACAGAACTATTTTGTCCTCTTCCACTCCTTTGAGACTTTATAGCCTAGCCATACACAATGTGCCAAACCTTGGCAAATCATCACACAGTATGTGGGCTGATATCCCATCTAATCACATGGCCATATTTGCATTGAGATTATGTAAATATCCTAAGTACTTCCAATTCATCATTCTCTAGCCTACATCAGTTATTATGAGAGATGTGAGGAAATGTGGGAAATGCCAAAACTTCACTTGCATGATAGATACATGCAAAATAGACACTCAGTAACTCGATTATTTCTTCTGTTTCATCTGCCTCCCTACTATCAACACTTATGAAAGTTATCCAGCCTTAGTCATGATGTCTTTGTCAAGTAAAGAATTTGGTTTCTTGATTTGGCTGTTTCCAGGACTGTGCCTAGTCTCTAAAAGAGTTGCAAATTGTTAGTCAGAAGTGTCTCTAAAACTTATTGAGATAATGATCCTGTACATCTCCTGAGGGTACATATCAGGATGATGATAATTTTAAAAGAAAATTTATTATTTTATTTTATCAAGGTGCAGAAACATGTGAATGTGTACATTTCAAAAAGTTGCTATTGCCCTGGGTCATATCAAAACAATCCAGTCAGTAGTAGACAAGCTGTGTTAGAGTTTGCATGTGTGTGTTTGTTGCTTTTGGCAGAAAAATGACTGAGCAGAATTTAGAAACAGCATATTAAATATCAAGTTTTGTGCAAAGCTAAGCAAAAGCACAAGTGAAACTAGATATGTACTTTCAGTATGATACTGAAACAAACACCAAAGCATGCAACAGAAAACATCTTCAAAAATGTGTGAATGTCACGATTGCAGATTAAGACCTTGCTTGCTTTTTTCGATCATAAGGACACAGCTCACTTAAAATTCGTTAAACAAGCTCAAACAGTAAACAATGTTATTTAGAAGTGCTAGCAAGGTTATGTGAAGCTATTCCTAAGACGAAACCTGAACATGGGCCGAACAACTCCAGAACATGATGCAATAGTTGTCTGTGAGTTTATGGCTAAAAAAAAATCAATCAAAAACTGAACCATCAAACTGTATTCATACTTAGCTCCTTGTGACTTTTGGCTGTTCCCAAAAGTGAAAAAGGCCTTGAAAGGATGCAGATTTTCTGACACATCTGACATCCAAAATTATGTGGTGATGATAATAAAAAAAAGCATTCCAGAAGACAAGTTGCAAAAATGTTGAACAATGACAGCATCATCTAAGTGCATTGCTGAACAAGCAGATTACTTCAAAGGTGATAGTCACTAGTCTGCAGGTAAGCAAATATAGTTTTTATGTGTGCATTCCAGAAATTTAATTGTCACAACTTGTATTTTTTTGTGTGTGTATGTGTGTGTGTGTGCATGTAAATTGCATGTGCTCTCATGGCTGATTTTCCTCATTGCTAGGTGAAAAAAATATATATATGCCATATAAGACCAATTAAAACTCATCTTCTACTGAAAAACCCCAATTCAAGTTCTTGGCATCTTATGAGGATTCAAACCTAGGTCTTTGCTGACAATGACTACGCTATAGAGGTTCTTAACTGTACTGCTCAATGCCTTATATCAGTGCTTCCCAAACTTCTGGATGTCACGGCCCCCTTTGCAAAAATTAAAATATTTCATGGCCCCCTTCGGAAAAAAATCTTAATAGAGAGATATATTATTATAATATTTATTGTATTTATATTCAATACAAAACAAACACAGCGAACATTGCAAAAATCAAATGCATATATTACATTTTTTGCCTTTTATCGTTTGGTTCTGAAGACGATGCAGGCAGTTCTGGTAAAATGTGAAATACTGTCCTTTTTTTTTAGTCTGTTTCTGCTTCTTCTGACTGTTCGCAGGAATTTTTTTATATTTTTTTTATCAGCCACTTATCCATCTCAGGGTTAAATTTTTTAATGTAGAATAGATCAAATAATATCACCACTTACCGATACTGGCACACCACAGACTGATAACATGGAATTAGTGAATATTACCTGAATAAGGGAATCCCTGGACCAGGAACATTTTTCTCTTTTGTGACTTTTCTCCCTTTACGGTAATTAAGCCTAACGCGAAACAGACAGCAAAGGCAGGTTATTAAAACGTGCATATGATTGGTGCGGTATTAACAAAAGATCATGCAACCGAAAGATAAAAGCATTGCTGACAAATGAGTTGAAATGCTAACTCTCTTCAACCAAATTCCATATGTGAAACTGCCATAACATTCATTTTATATATATTACTTAGTTTTAACACTTTTACGAATTTTAACACGTTTGGTTGAATTTTATTGCTGCCTTGGGAAATCGAACTCGCACACATCTAATTAATAACAATAGTTTTTAGTTAGATACTGTATTTGCCCATATGGTTTTGTTTCAGTCTATACAGCATAGTTTCTGTATGAGGGGACATGTGATTCATTAATTAGTGTTTTTATCCCAGTTGTCTCTAATTGCACTATTTGTTGAGAAATATATTACACAGACTCCTCATACCTTATTCACTGGCATAATAAAAGTACTTGTTTTTATTGCCTCTGCAGTATAGTGGCTGTTAGGGAGGGCGTGTTGTTTACCACTGCAAGCAAGTTACTATCTCCCCACATGAACTTGTTTAAGCATTTTTTCATGTGTGAAGTATATGCGAAACTTTTATCCGAGTTTTATATTATAAACCTTATATAAAAGTCGGATAACAGTGATAATATAAAACGAGTTTTGATATGTATATAAAGTCAATATCAACAGTCCCTGATTACGAACGCATGATGAAAGGGACAGGAAGATTTGGAGCTTCCCTGGAGAGCATTCGAAGTAAATACAATTAACCACTGCTTTGAAATGAAACATATGAATAAGCAATATTTACTAATATTCCTTAAGCGCCGAAATACGCAGGAAGCAAAGTTTGTGAACCAACACCAATGTGTGAATTTTTCCATTAAAATATTAAAAATAACAAAAAAGAAATAATAAATAATAAAAGTTAAATACGTTTCTTTTAAAATAAAAAAATCTTAGTCTTAAAACATTTTAAATTTGTTTTCATTATTTCACGGCCCCCTCAACAAAACCTATGGCCCCCAAGGGGGCCACAGTGTTGTACAGTGGGAACTGGCATTTTCTCCCACTACGTTATGCAAATACCAACAATATTCAGTTGCTAGAGCCCTTTTTGTTACATCACTAGATGGTGGAGTTAGCAATGGAACAATAGAGGCTATATTTTGCAATTTGTCAACCGTAATTATCTTTTTTTTTAATGAACATGTTAATTTATAATTTTTACTGCTTTAATGTTTTCTACTATTTTAAAAATTAATTACCTAAAAGTTCTTAAAATATGCCAAGTAATTTTTGAAAAAAAATTTCAAATAATTTCAAAAATTATATTCTGTTTAACTCTTAATTAACCTATATTACCTGGAAACAACAATCTTTCAATATAACAAACACAAGATACATTTTTGATTGCTATTATTGTACTACATTATGCAACATGTATTGTCAGTACTCATTCCTGAAAATGATCCCAAAACAGGAATTAGAAAAATTAAAATCAACTATTCATTTCACTATAAACATATGTATTAGAATAATTTAGAATGACTATAAACAATGTAGCTGACAATTATTATTAAAATTTTTAAAAATAACTCAAATTAATAGAAAATGTAATTACTTCATCATATTTCCATGAAGGCTCGCCTTTAGAACGATTCATCTTGAAGCTGGAAAACTGGATTTAGTTCTAAAGAGGCAGCCCTCATCATCTACTATAATCCTTTATGAGAACTATATAAAGAGAAAAATTAATTTGAAATTATATATTTTTAAAAAAATTCATTTTCAGTAATTCAGTAAAAAATAAAATCTCAATGATCATAATTTATATATATCATTCACACAAACAAGAGACACTACAAGGGCTATAGCATATAAATAAATGCAATATGTGGACTGGGATCAAGAGTACAGTATTAGTTGATGTTCCTCTTAAAACAGCTGGAGATTGTAGTCTTGTTGTGGTACTTCATATGAAAGGCTATTCCCCAGCTGAACCAGCTGCTCAGAGTATCTGGTTCAGTGAGTTTTTATTCCATCTACCTCAGTATGGGGAACAGCCTTTCCTACAAACGATTTCCACAACAGAGGAGATGGTTTAGTGAATCAACAGTTCAACTTTAAAAGGATGTTGGGCAGCTGCATTGTTGAGATAGGAGATATTAATTAATTGAAGTACTCTCTTCTGAACTGTTCCACCCAAATGTCAGAGTATTCAAAGATTCAAAGATCAAGTAACCTTGGGAGCAGCAATCCCATTTTGTAAAAAATCTACTGGTCACAAAACAAGTACCAAGTAATCTTCACTGGACGGATTTAAATGGATATCAACCCAAGTCTTGGAATAATGGAGTTTAAATAGGATCATGAAATACAAAAAGCACATATAAAGTCAGAGCATCTCAGGAATTTACACACTAATTAAATGGGTGTGAAATGGATATAGTAGCAATACAAGATGAATAGGGAAAGGTAATTTGAAGAAAGACAACATTTTACTACCTTATGATGAGAAAAAAAACTCAGATAAACATGAATTTAGAACAGGTTTCATTATTAGAAAAAACTATGGTCATCTGTGATGAATCTGAAGCTTTTAATGAAAGAAGCTAAGGTTATAAATAAATTGGTTCAAAGTAACTTTTATCAATATACATGCAGCCAAGAGAAAAAGGACAGAAGAGGAAATAAAAGATGAATTCTATGAAAAACTGGATTTATTATTATATCAAGACCCCATGGAATCAAAGACTCATCTGGGAGGTCCTTTTCTCATACACACAGCTCATCATACCATGCCTTAAACACACTCAAATTCTCTGCAAACACCACACTCTCAGGCAAAGATTCCAATCATTCGCAACTCTGCAGAGCAAAAAAAAAACTGCTTCTCAATCACTTGCTCACACCCTCCTTATACAGCTTTCAGGGATGGTCTCTGGTTCTCTCCTGATCTCCCACTGTTTTCCTTAAAACATCACCAACATTGATCCTATAACAACCCCTTACTAACTGCAGGTCTCTATCTTATCAACCCCTCTTCCTCCTATCCACTACTCTGTAAATTGCATCTTCTCAACCTTTCCTCATATTTGACATTCCAGAGATCAGAAACTACCTTAGTCACCTCTGGACCATTACCAACATCTCTTCATCTTTTTGAAAACCAAGTGACCAAATCTGTGCACAGTACTCCATGTGTGGCCTAATACAATGGAAGCCCTATACAATTGAACAAGAATCTCCTTACTTCTACAAGTCATTGTCCTCTACATCATTCCCAGAATTATTTGTGTTGTCATCACAATTTCAGCAATGTGCATCTAAATTTCAGATCCTTATCCAGTATCACCCCAAGATCTCTTATTTCCTCACCTCCAATAATATATCCCCACAAAGCATAAATTCTATATCCCATCTTTGTTTCCCAAATTTTAAAACCTTACATTTTGCAACAATGAACGCGCATCCCCATTCCCTTTCAGTCAAGTTATTCAAGTCTTCTTGTAAGGCCACAACATCTTCTCTACTCTTCATAATTCATCCCAATTTGCATCATCTGCAAACAATTGAATATTCCCATCCAAATCTTCGCCAATATCATTAACATACAGGTTGAACAACGACCCTAAAACAGACTCCTGAGGCACATCACTAGTAACTTTCCTCTTCCGGGATATTGCTCTCCCCCCCCCTACACAACTTGCTGATACCTATCAGAAAGCCAGTCTCTGATCCAATGCACTAATCTAATATCCAACCCCCATCCGCTCTAGTTTGACTATCAGCTTATCATCCAGTAATCTAACAAAAGCCTTTGCCAAATCTAAGTATACTACTGTATATCCTTCTCCTCTGTCCAAGGAAGCCATCACATTATTGTAATAAGTAAGTAGATTACTAAAACATGACCTCCCTTTAGAAAATCCATGCTGTCCATCAAAGATAATAACATTGTTGCCAACCGAATTCTGGATCCTGGTTTTCACCAGCTTCTCAACAACTTAACCACAACACCTGACACAGAGATAGGCTGATAATTTGATGCTTGAATTCTATCACCTCCATTATGAAGTGGCACAATCTTGGGAACTCGACCCAGTGCAAGACTCATATTAAATAATATGTTAATGCAGATGTCAACTCCATGGCACATTCCTTCAGAATACATAGTGATATATTATCAAAGTTCCACAGCCTTATTAACATCAAATCTGCTCCATTCTCCATACACCTTTTGTTCACTTACAGTCGGTCTCTCCTTCCCATTATCAACTGCTCTCATTCTCTCCATGACGTCACATTCACAAGAATGAAAAACCTTTATGAACTGCCCATTAAGTATCTTCATTATATCTTCTGCAGCAATTGTCCTTATACCATTTTCACTAAACAAAGTCATCCTTTCATTTTTTTTTTTTTTTTCCCCTGGCTACATATTGAAAGAACTCCGAAGGCTTCATTAGCTAACTGCTGCTCATACCTCACTTTTGCTACCCTTACCAACTAAGTCACCCTCCTTGCCTGGTCTTTGTAATCCTCATGGAATTGGTTATTACCACTTCTCTTATGCTGCCTGTATGATGCCTTTTTCTCTGTATTGCATGCCTAATCTCTTCATTCATTCATCAATTTTACACCCACCTTATTTAACCTTCTGACCCTTGGAATACATTTAGACATTGCATCTACTAGATAGTTCTTGAATATCCCCCAAGCTGCAATGATCTCTTTTCCAGATAACTCCTTATTCCATGCTATACCTGCAAGATGTCTCTAGAGCTCCTCATAATCACCAACCTTGTAGTTCCACATATACCCTTTTCTCACATTGGTCCTCATATGGCTGGCAACCACCCACATAATCACTTCATGGTCACTCTCATCAACTGGAGGGTGATTTGACACCTCATTTATAATCACATACTGTGATGAGATTATCAAATCTAAGACCCCACCCCAATCCTCGTGTGTCCTCTGTTACATGCTGTCTGAGATAACTGTACCTCAAAAATTCAAGAAACTCATTTTCTTTACTTCCAGTTGCTATCTCATCATCCCAGTCTATATTGCCATAATTAAAATCACCCATAATGATCACCCTTTTCTGCTTCTTTGTCTTATTATTACATGATAACTCCAGGGAGTCCAAGGACTCATCGAGGGAGGGCACCTACTATACAACTCTGTCTCCATCACTCAACCCCACCAACTATAATGAACCACAGCTACCATCATCATCTACATTGACGTCTTCTACAGCCCACCATCACCAACCCCACTAGTATTTTCACAATCACAAATATCCATGCCCACAGCAGGATTCGAACCCAGCGTTTCAGCTGGAGAGCAGATATGCTAACCACTCGGCCAACCAGCCACGCGAATCATCCAATTCAGTATTTCATTTTATTCACCTCTATCTCACACCACACTGCCTCAAAACCACTGGCACTATTTCCCTTTTGCATCTCTATTTTGTATGGACATAATTCTTTCTCCATCATTAAAAGCACTTCCCCTCCCTTTGTACCCTTTCTATCCTGGCGAAACAAGAATATCCTTCCATCATCTCTACTCCTGTCAGAATGTCATTCTCATCCAACCATGTCTCACTTATTCCAACAATTTTGGGGTGAACAGACTCAATTAATGCAACTATTTCATTTGCCTTGTTTCTAACACGTCCAGCATTTGTATAAAAACACAGCAGTTTATTCCCGGATCTATAGCTAGTTCTACTGAAGTCACATGAAATTATTTCATATGACTTCTCCAAGTTTAACTCGAGCCATTTCTTTTTCTCCTTATTCATCTTAGAACCTTTTAAAAATCCAACTGTTTTCCCTTGATCCCAGGTCAATCCCTTCTGTTTTTGTGTACACATGCATTCACATCCTCTTGAAGCATCTACTTGCTCACGCTGTGCTCCTCTGTCCACTCAGAGCCTCACCATTTTCCTGTCTATTCTCTGTACATCTATTCTCTATACTCATGCTGCTCATCTCTCCTTTAATCTCCTGTTCTTCCACACTGTTTCCTGCTTGATCTGCACTTACTTCCCTACCTTACAGCAGCAGTCTCTCCAAGATACTCACACACCAAAACCACTCAAATGCAGTCCGTTGCTCCTATACACTTCATCTTTCAAACTCATTCAACACATTAACAAACTGCACTTCTTTCTCCTCAGACATTTCGGCTAACATATCATTCATAATCCTTGCTCTCCCCCCTTATCTCACCACTGTCATACCTGGGCAACATGCTATCTTTCCTATCACATTATTCTCTTTTATCCATTTCAACAATCCCCTGATATCCAATCTGACGAGTTCTTTGTTTGCAAAGAACAAGTCAGATTTCTTACTTTTCATATCTAATGCCTCAGTCACTCTACTCTTTCTACCTCCAGTAAAACATACTTTGTGCATCCTCTCATCCAGCACACCTTTAATAATTGAATCATCATACAACACCACTCACAGACCTTTCATTACCTCTTTTATACCAACATTATTTGTTTTCATCATTTTCACTCTTCCATACATATCTCAAATTCTCTTAGCTTTAATTCATTCAATCCTTAAAAAAAATAATAATAACATAATTATCCTATTAAGAGGTGTGAATGCAAAAATTGGAAAAGAATATTAAAAAAAAAAAAAATCACTGGAAGTTAGAGCCTTCAAATATTAATGGAGAAAGACTGATGAATTTGACCACATTTAGAAATTTAATAATAAGCTGAACTATGCTTATGATGAAGAATATACATAAGCAAGCATGGAAATCTGATGGTATACATTTAATCAAATAGACCATATAATCAATAAATGACATGACGCAGTTCTCATGTCTTTTACTGATTATGAAATGGTTTATTACTATTATTACGGGCAACTCCAGGGAGTCATTAGACTCATCGAGGGAGGCCCCAAATCATATTCATCACAACTATCTGACATTCATACAGTATCTATCATACCTCGCGTTAAACTCATTCACTGTCACAGCATCCACTACAGACTCAGGGAGCGCATTCCACTCATTCACTCTAAAAGTAAAGAACCCAGCTCTAACACCTTTACTAACCACACTTTTGCCCAGTTTCCATGGATGTCCCCTAGTCCTCCCACAACCAGCCCTGTTCTCAAAAATATCTTCTGAATTAATTTTATAGAAACCCTTCAGTAATTTGAATGTCACAATCATATCTCCCCTACTCCGCCTATCAACCAATTTTTGCAACCCACAAATCCTCACCCTGTTCTCATACAGTTCATTCCACAGACCTGCTATCATCTTGGTCACTCGCCTCTGGATCCTATCCACATCCTCCCCATCAAGAAGAAACCTAGGTGACCAAATCTGAGCACAGTAGTCTAGATGGGGTCTTATCAAGGCTCGATAGAGAGGAACAATAACCTGCTTGTCTCTGCTTGTCAACGTATTCTTCAGCAACCAAGTGATTTGATGAGCTGTTTTGGTCACTTTTGCAATGTGTCCCCTAAATTTCAATTCCCTATCCACCAACACTCCTAAATCTCGTGCCTCATCAATTTCCTGGAGCAGGGTTCCACCAATGCAGTAAACTGCCTCCAATCTTTTCACCCCAAAATGCATAACCTTACATTTTGCCACATTAAACTGACATCCATTCTCCTTAGCCCAGACCTCCAATCTATCCAAATCATCCTGCAAAATTTTGACGTCATCTGCATTCACTATTGCCCTACCCAACTTCGCATCATCCGCAAACAAATGAACTGTTCCTCTCAGATCATTTCCTATATCATTTATGAACAAATTAAACAGCATTGGTCCAAGAACAGATCCTTGTGGCACACCACTAGTCACAGGCCGTCTTGTAAACTCTACTCCCGAGTAAACCACTCTCTGATATCTCTCCGTCAACCACCCTCCTATCCATCTCACCAACCCTATGTCCATTCCCATATGCTGCAATTTACTGAGTAGAATTCCATGTGGAATCCTGTCAAAGGCCTTGGCAAGGTCCAGTAGAATCACCGTAAACCCATTACCCTTATCCAGTTCAGCCGTCACTGTGTTATAATACGTGAGCAAGTTACTGAGGCATGACCTACCCTTCACAAAACCATGCTGTCCCCGATACAGTATCCCATTTTCTTCAATCCAATCTTGTATTTTCCTTTTGACTATTTTCTCTAAGACCTTTACAATGATTCCTGATATGCTAATCGGTCAGTAATTTACAACAGCAGTCTTGGAACCACCTTTATGCAGTGGAACTATTTTCCCCTCTTTCCACCCGCTCGGGACTAACCCAGACCCGAGACTCAAATTAAACAAAATGGTCAAGGGTACTGACAATTCTTTAGCTGCTTCTCGTACAACACGAGCTGGTATACCATCCAATCCCACAGATGTATTGACATTGAGGTTATGCAATAGACTACTCACCTCCACTTCATTAACCACAATTCCCGTATAATCTACTGGTTTATTCGTTTCTGCAATGTCACCACCTTGATGATATACTTTTGCAAAGTGCTCACTCAGTAACTCAACTATCTCAACTGATTCAGTTACCTCCCTACCATCGGCATTCTTTAAAATCAATCTGCCATGTACATTTTTCCTTTTACTTGCTACATATCTAAAAAACTGTTTAGGATTCTCTTTAGCCTGCATGGCCAATGTTCTTTCATAATCCTTTTTTGCTTTTCTTACCACACTCGTCACCCTTCTGGCCTGCGCTTTATACCGTTCATGTGCCTGCTGGTCACCCTTCTTCTTAAATTTCCTCCATAGTTGTTTCTTTTTTTGCAACTCAAGCTTAATGGTGTTATTCATCCATTTAACCCCTACTTGATTTATTATTCGGACTCTAGGTATACAGTCAGCCATTGCTTCATGCAAGCACTTCTTAACTACCTCCCATGCACTATCAACTTCTAGTCCTTGCAGTTGTACATGCCATGGCACTGAACCAATCAAACTCCTAAGCTTGTCATACTTTCCAGCCCGATAATTCCACATGTACCCTGTTTTAATTGAAAATTCTACACCTTTAGCCACCTCCCAAGTTAAGACCCTATGATCACTCTCACCGATTGGTGGCAATGTGGTCATATTTGTTACAGCCAAATCCTCAGATGTAATTACTAGGTCAAGCACTCTCTGACCCCTAGTATTTTCCATTACATGCTGTCGCAGATAGTTATCCCTTAATAACCGCATAAAATCCAGTTCCTTCCTCCCATGTGTCCTCTCCTCACTCCAATCAATGCGACCATAGTTGAAATCTCCCATAATAATCACCCTCCTTCCACCCATTTCTTCTATTTGCTTGTGCATACTGTCACCACCATCTTTTCCATCACCTGGTCTATAGCAGCACCCAATTGTATATTTAGTTCTGCTAGCCACAATCTCACACCAAATGGCCTCAAATGTGCTCTTTTCTCTATCCTGCAATTCAACTTCTATTCTCCTTGGCTGGAGCTCATCAGCTATCATCAACAATACTCCTCCCCCCATTCTATTCTCTCTGTCATTCCTGAACACACTATACCCATCACATTCAATCCCACTAGTTATATCATCTACAGTCAGCCATGTTTCACTAATGCCAATAACCTGTGGTCTGGAAGTGCCAACCATGGCCAAAAACTCTTCCTTCTTGTTCCTAATACTCCTAGTATTAGTGTACATGAATTTAAGACCCCCATTAGCCCCAACCCTACCTTGATGCCTTATATTAACTATCCCACTCTGACTATCCCAAACTAAAGTTACAGAGGAACTGAGTGATGGTTTATTTCATTAAATATATATACCATCAGATTCACATGCTTTTTTGTGTATATTCTTCCTCATAAACAAACTAAAGTTACAGAGGAACTGAGTGATGGTAACCATTTTCTAACTGGTGATATTCTTGGGGTTTAAATAAACGTTAATTATTTTACAGCACATGTGAATCATGTGACATACAATATTAACAAATTATATAAAACAGAGGAGGGGGGGGGGAGAGAGAGAGAGAAAGAGAAGAAAATATGGCTGGAAAATAAGCGGTTAAAAGAATGAAAATATTGAAAATTGCTGGACCATATGAAGGAAAGCATAAAAGTGGCAGCAGAAAACTCAATTAGAATTCAAAGAAAAATACAACAACAACAAAAAAAAAATAGTTTAATGAAGAATGCAAACTGGCAGTAAAGAAAAAGGAAAAAGTAATTGGCTTAACCTATCTGACATTCATGTCACTCAGAGATACAAAGAGAGCAGCTAGGAAGCCAATAAAATAATCAACAGATTATTTTATCTATTCAACCTAAACAGATAGAAGAAATTTAGATACAATTTACATTAAATAACAAAATAACATTTTCTCATGAAATTGGAAACCAAAAAGACATATCTATATTTGAAAACAGCAATAATCAATAACTTTGGTTCCTTTAAGCAATTAGATTTAATGTTCTCTGGCAGGCTGCTAACCCAACCATAAGATGCCTCCTGGGTTAGCCAGCTATATTGACATAACCTTCATACCTAGGGTGATCCTTCTGGCAATATACACTTCTGGCATACATTGCCTACATCTCCCATTCATCTCCATACCATGATGAGGTACAGGTAGAATTTGTGGAGGTTCTAAAATAAATATAGAATAAAGATTCTGACAGTTCGATAATAAATACAGAACAAGGACAGACTGAAAAAATTAAAATAACCAACCAAATTAGACAAGGTGATTCAGTAAGTCCCACCTTATTTAAATTTAGTGATGGATGAAATAAAAGTAAACAAAAAGAAAAAAAATATACAGAATACAAATTAAACATGAAAAATTAAGAATTGGATATGCTGATGATATAACCTTATTACCAAGGAAAGGAAGAAGAGGATGGGTAAATTGTTTAAATTAACTGGAAAAGATCATAAACTACTAAAGAGAAAAGTCAGAAATAGGATGACTTGAAAGAGGAAACTCTCCATAATGACAGGAATTCCTTAGAATGATGACGATTACTGAATACATTAAATAATGCAGCAGGCAAGAAAAATATGATGATATCAACAGAAAAAAAAAAAACTAAAACAATGACAATTGCCAAGGAACCCATAAGATGCAAATCAGAAATTAAAGAGAAATTAATTGAACAAGTAAGTCGGATAAAATATTTAGGACTAAAAATAAACAATTATGATATCACACAAAATTTACAAGAACAAATACATCACACAAAATGTGATGTACAAGAACAAGCGATAAAAGCTTGTAGAACATCTGGCTGCCTGAACAGCCTCATCTGGAAGAATAAGAATGTAAACAAAGAAACAAAAATAAAGAACTAATCAGACCAGTAATAAGAGATGCAGTAGAAATATGTGTAGCAACTACAAAAATGAAACAATTCAGTGAAACTACCGAGATGAAAACATTAAGAAAAACTGAAGGTGTAACAACATTAAACAAAATCCAGAACTTACAAATCACAGAAAATACAGCCAATAAATGACTGAATCCAAAACGAAAAGAAAAATGGAAATTCATATAGAAAGAATGTAACAGATGTGTAAAGAAAATAAAAAATACCAAAGAAAAGAGAAACAGAGAAAGACCAAGGAAAATATAGCAAGATGGTCTTTGAAAATGGAGGCACTACAAACATTTATGCTTAATAGTGAAAAAGAAGATGGATCATCATCAACAGTAGAGATGAAATAGCAAACAGGTAGAAAGAGTACATTAACAAATTCCTAAACAGTGATGCACCTGCTGAGACGAATAGTAAACTTATTGTATCTGTCACCCAGAAGTACAGTCATACCCCGAAGTTACGCGGTGGGTGAGACCAACAAAAATCGCGCAAGTCGAATTCATGTAACTCGGGTATAATTTTGCATATAAACATACAAATTATTAGTTAATTGGGACCAAAGGTTTACAAAAACCTATATTTTTTAAGAAATATAATCATAATTGTAGTTTTTCGTACATAAAAAAAGTAAGTTATTTCGATGTCAATGGTTTCATAAAATCTAACAGATTCGTCTGACGGCATAATGTCTTTTTCTTGTCACGCAAAATTTCTTCATAGCAAGCTAATGATTTTTTTATTCCTCACCTTGTGGCTACAATTCGTTCCTCGTTAGAATCTATGTCCTCCAAAATCTGTAAACCTTTCTTTTATGATTGTTCTTACTGTGGATTCCTATAGATCAAACTTCTTTGCTAGCTCACAAATTTTCATTCCACCTTCAAAATCCTTAATAATGTTGAGTTTTGTTTCCATAGTCAATGTTTTTCTTTTCTTGCTAGCTGTAGAAGAATCTGACTTGCTTCCTTTGGACGACATTATTATTTTTTATGTGATAAAATTTTTATCAAGAACATAACATTAAACAATCGCAAGGTTTGTAGATGATAAAAATCGTGTATGAATGGAGACCGCGCGAAACACGTCGGTGCTTGTTCACAGCGTGTGCGACACTGGCGAATGTGGCCGGCGCCGGAAAGATATGACTAGTGGTGATTTGGGGCCTGAAGCGGGACGGGAATATGTACATATATGAAACCGCGTAACTCCGGATTCGCGTAAGTTGGGGTATGACTGTATTTAAATCTTCACTAGCTGAAGTAGAATAAAGTATAAAAAACTCAAAGACAACAAAGTATCGGTACCAATGAAATAGTAATAAAACTCATGAAATATGGTGGTAATGAATTAACTACAGAAATACATAATTGGTCAATTCAACATAGGAAAATGAACAGATACCTTCACAGAATAAATCATTAAACATACCAATATATAAAAGAAGAAACCAAAATGAATGTGAAAATTGCAGAGGGATATCACTCCTGTCTGCAAGCTATAAAAGTTTATATAATTACAAAAGCACAGTGAATATTAGATCCAACATTAGTTCAAAGCCGAATGTAGAAACTATGAAAGTTTCATAAGTTAACTAGATAGCTTGCAGCAATACATTCCTCAGCATCCAAAAGTTGCCTTAGTGTGGACTACTTTTATATAATATTTCAATAAAATAAATCTCGCCATATACTGAAGAAAATATAGACAAATATCAAGCAGGATTCCAAAGAAATGGATCCACAGCTGACCAGATTTTTACAATAAGACAGATACTAGAGAAAAAATGGGAATATAATCAGCAGGTCCATATTTTTATTTATAGATTTTAAAAAAAAAGCATATAATAGCATTCACAGAAGGCTTTCAGGGAGTATTAAATGAACTTGGAATATCTTATAACATAACAAATTTAATCAAATTTTGCTCCACTGACATTCAAAGCATGGTATTGGCTAAAGGAATTAGATCTGAACCTTTTGCTATTAAAACAGGATTGAAGCATGAAGATGCCTTTTCAATCTTATTTAACTTAACTTTAGAAAAATGTATTTGAGAAAGTGTAAAAGATAACACAAATAGAACAATAATATCAGAATATGCAAATGATATAAGCCCCTAGTTGGAGAAAATGCTGAAGACATTACAATAACAGAAAACTTAAAACTTCTGCTAAAAAACTAGGATTGCATATCAACCAGGATAAAACTGAATACTTAAAAGTAGAAACAACAATCAAGGGGGAAATAACAGTTTACCATCAATAACCTGAAATTTAAAAATATCTTAGAACATTGATTACTTGAGATAATAAAATTAGGAAAGAAATACAAGCTAGAGTGACTCCAGCAGTCTTATCATTCACTACATCATTTATTATCTTGCAAAATTCTATAAAGCAGAGTTAAAACAGAAATATACACAATGTTCATTAGACTCATTGTTTTATTACTATTATCATTAAGAGAGATCTCCAGGGAGTCAGGGATTCATCCAGGGAGGCCATTTCTCTGTCATTTTGTATAAATACATGCAATGAGGGGGAAATTTAGTAGACGTATATAATACTATGCATTATGGGAAGGGTCACTACCCAGATCAGTACCTGTACCAGCTGTCATATTTCTTCTTGAATATATTCTCACTACCTCCAGCGGCAATCCATTCAAATCACGCACCACAAAATCTAGCTCTCACTCCCTTTTGAAACCAATCATTCTCAACTTCCAGGGATGCTCTTTCATTCTTTCCCTATCCTCCATAAAATGAAAAATTCCATCTAGAAATATCCTGTATAACCCTTTCAGAAGTTTGTAAATCTCAACCATATCACCCTTCTTTCCCCTGTTTGCTAGTGGCTGCAGTCCACAAAAATCTCAATCTGTATTTTATAATCTTGTAATCCTCATTTTTAACACTCTGCTTTGCATTCTCTCCACTGTATCAGAAGCACTACAAAAACCAGGAGACTAGACCTGCACGCGATAGTCCAAGTGTGGTCTTATCGGGTTTTTTAAAGAGGCAAAATGACTTCCTTATCCTGTTACGAAAGTCATTACTTATGAAGTATAAGGAAGGTTCACCTTCCTTATGTGTTAATGTTTATTGCAGTGTTACAATTATCCTGTTAAAGGTTCCATTCATTCACAACTCTCCAAGAAAAAAAATCTAGTCTTCACACCCCCACTAACCACACCTTCAAATTCCAGGAATGATCTCTTGTTCTGATCCCTCCAGTCAAGTGTGGAAATGTTTTCCCTACTTCAATCCTATAAAACCTAGCAACTTAAATGTTTCTATCATATCCCATCTTTTTCCTCCTATCAACCAACTTCTGTAATTCACACACCATTATATGACTGCTTGTCATATATTGAAAAATTCCCTTTGATTAATTTTATAAATCCCCTTTAATATATTAAAAGTTTCTATCATGTCTCTATTTTCTGCTATCAACTAAACTTTGTAACCCATAAACCTTCAACTAGTCCTTGTAGGGAGCATTCCACAGACATGTCACCATCTTAGTTACTCGTCTCTGAATCTTCTCTACCACCTCTTGTCCCAAGATACCCTAGTTTCTTGAGGACCGGGAGATGGGGATTATGTAATACTAATGTAATTAATGAGAAGTCAAGAGCCTCTATGTATAAGAAGACTAGTTGTGAAGATACTTCGTGTGCAAACTTTGTTTGCTTCCACTTGGGTAAAAGATTAAACAATATAATTTCTTGCCAAGTATACTAACACTCAGGAAGCCATGACTTATTTGCATGCTTAGTTCTAGATTTCTCTTGCTCCAGTATTTATAATATGTGATTTTTTGTAATTGCTCTATGAATAAAAATTATTTCTCCTCCTGATTATGCTCTATCTTCATTTTTGACTCCAATCTGTTTCATCTAATCTCTTTTTTTGTTTTTTCCTTTGAACCACAAAATAAAATATAGAATTTTTTTTATCAGGCTTTTTTCTAGTTATATGATTTGTTAACAAATCATATAACTAGAAAGCAAAAAGTCTTTTTTCCTCTAATATTATATGTGTTTTCTAGAGAAACTTTTTCTAGAAAACACATATAACAATTCACTGTGAGCTAACAAGATGACAAACCAGAAGTACGAAATGATTTATCACGACCCACCCAATGGATGAGTAATGAACAACATATGTGTGGAACCCAGCATGAACATGTCAATCTTATTTAATTCTTATGTGAATGGGATTAAATAAGGGGTGTGGGTGTATGTTTAAGAACATAAGAGGGTGGTCTGAAAAGTTCTCGGTCTAACAATGAAAAAAATTTATAATTTCAAAATTATTTTTATTTGCCAACATAATCTCACTTAAGACTACTACATTTATTCCAGTGATGCTTCCGGTGCCATTATCCTGTCCTGTAGTGGTTCTCAGGAAGAGCTGCAAAATAACCATCTACAGCTGCAATCACCTCTCAATTAAAAAAAAATGCTGACTAGCGAGGAAGACTTAGTTTTGGAAACAGATAGAAGTCAGAAGGAGCCAAATCTGGGAAATAGGGTGGATGTTTCAATTCATAGTGCAGATCCCTTAATTTTTCCATTGCCAAAGCACCTTTGTGGGCAGGTGCACTGTCCTGATGGAAGATGACTTTTTCTTCTGCAAGCTAGGTCTTTTCTCACAAATTTTTTCATCTAGTCTGGTTAAAGGATCAGAATAACATTCCACAGTTATTGTTGTACCTTTTTCAAGATAATTAATAAACAAAATGCTTAGCATCCCAAAACACCGATGCCATGACCTTTCCTGCTGATGGAACCTTCTGTCCACTGTTTTGACTGCTGTTTGGATTCTGTTGTGTAATTGTAAACCCAAGTCTCAATCACAGTAATAAATTGATGCACAAAATCAGTTTTATTCTTGTTAAAACACTCTAAGCACTGTTCAGAGATTTTCATGTGAGTGCATTTTTGACCTGCTGTAAGCAAGCATGGCACCCATCTTGCACAAAGCTTTTCCATTTGCAATTCTTCATGCAAAATATATCCTACATGTTCTTTTGAAATGCCTATAGTCTCAGCAATTTCATGTGCTTTGACTTGCCGGTCACCCAATACCATATCGTGCACTTGATCAATGATTTCTGGTGTTGTTACACTTTTTGAACGTCCTTCAAGTGGATCTTCTTCAAGGCTGGTATGGCCATGTTTAAACTCGGCAGCCTATTTCTTAATTGTCGAAAACTAAGGAGAAGAGTGCCCATAAACTTTTATGAGTTTCAAATGAATTTCTTTTGGCGTTAAACCTTCTTTTACAAAGAATTTTATAACCGCACAATACTCAACTTTATCCAAGACAACACTTTTGCTTCAGACAGCTGTATAAAACAAACTACTTGATAGAATGACTTGCAATTTCACATGGATGCTTATGACAGATGTACCAACTTAGAAAAACAAAAAAACTTGCACGATAGTGTTACCATCTATGGTCGAGGGCAAGAACTTTTCAGACCACCCTCATATTTGGTCAGTTCTTATATCTAGAACTCTGGGCAATGTAATTTGCTTTCGTGTCCTTTTCAATTGAGTATTTAAGCTTATGTGCTGGTTTAAACTCATTATTAGGTTTAATGGAATGAATACAGCATAGAGAAAAATTAGACAAGTTTAATGGATTCCATATTTCATCTCAGTCATGGGACAGCATCAGAGATACAATCTTAAAATTATAAAAGCATACATAAAAACATTGATGGCTAACTTTAGCTGTTAGGTGGGAAGCCTAAGAACTAAAGTTTCCCAAATCTTGGAAGATTTGGGAAGTGTCCCAATCTAATTTCACAGTGTAGACATCATGGTACTGTAGTATGCCAGCCTGGCTGATGAGTGGTTAATATATCTGCTCTCCAGTCAAAAGGCTGGCTTTTGTGATTGTCTGTGAAAATACTAGAGGTGGTGGTGGACAGTAGATGGCATTGGTGTAGATGATACGGTTCATTGTAGTTGGTAGATGGATTGGTGGAGACAGAGAGCTGTAGAGTAGGTGCCCTCCCTCGATGAGTCTTTGGACTACTTGGAGGTGTCACTTAATAATAATCTCAGATGGCATCATTCACGAAGCTTTGCTATTAGTATTTTTATCTAAAACAGGATCTATATGAAATTTAGGTTTCAGAAATTCTCATCATCATCATCAAATTCCTGCCATGTACCCTCAAGGGGTGTACAGGATATGACAGTACTACATGAAAAAATTACATCATTACTAACTTCCTATCTACAATTTTCCTCCAAATCAGTCTGTTACTTGTCAAGACTCCAACATTATCAGATCTTATATTTCTATCGTCTAAGGCACTTTGTACCGTATCAATCCACCTATATCTTGGTCTTCCTCTGGGTCGTTTTCCTGCCAACCTGGCAGAGAACACTTGTTTTGCTAATCTTTCCTCTCCCATTCTATTTAAGTGACCATACCATCTGAGATTAGCTCTGCTAACGCATTCCTGGATGCTGACAATGTCAAGTTCTTTCCTAATATCCTCATTTTTAATATGATATTGCCATTGATGCCATCTGTTCACGCCTCTAATCTTTCTCAGGACTCTCATATCTGCGGTCTCTAGTCTTTGGTCAAGTGTTTTACTTCTGACCCAGCTCTCAGATCCATAAGTTAAAATTGGTTTGAACACAGTCTTGTATACAGCTAATTTAGTGTTCCGACTAATTTCTTTCTTATTCCATATGAATTTATTCAATTGACTTCCCACCATACCAGCTTTGCTGATTCTGTTGTCTATTTCTATATTTAGTTTACCATCTTCAGTAAAAATTGTGCCTAAGTAGCTGAAATGTTTTACTTGTTCCACAGGTTCTCCATTCACAACACAGTTGACATTTTCAATGATTCTGCCTATTTTCATTGTCTTTGTCTTTTTATTGCTGACCTTCATACCATATCTATTACAACAGCTATTCAATTTAGTCAGAGAATCTTGCAGACTTGTAGCGGATTTATTTAGAAGTATAACATCATCCGCATAAAGCAAAGAGCTGACATTAACATCTCCAATTTTGATATCAGGTTTAATACCACATTCCTTCATAATGTGATCCATATAGATAATGGATAACAGAGGGGATAATGTACATCCTTGTCTCACACCAGATTTAACATTAAACCATCTTCCTGTACTTCCTTCAATTCTAACTGCTGACTCACAACTCAAATAAAGACTAAGTATTGCTTGATATAATGCCCCATTGACACCATATAACTGCAGCGTATTGAATAGCTTCTCTCTTGGCACCTTGTCATATGCCTTTTCCAAATCGACAAAACTTAAATACAGATCTTTGTTGTATTCCCATGCTTTCTCGACTATTTGTCGTAAAGTGAAGATCTGATCCTGACAGCCTCTATTTGGCCTGAATCCAGCTTGTTCTTCACCAAGCTTTTCTTCCACAATTCTTCTCAACCGTTTCTCAAGTATACTTGCATAGATCTTGCCAGGAACACTCAGTAGGGAAATACCTCTGTAATTCTCACATTCAGTTTTATTTCCCTTTTTATATATGGGTACTATGAGAGCTCTACTCCAATCATCGGGAATTCGTTCCTCTGTCCAGGCTTTCTGAACTATGCAGTGCAGCCACTGTAAGACTCTTATACCACCATACTTCAGCATTTCTGGTCAAATATCATCTACTCCTGCTGCCTTTCCACATTTCAAGCCTTTGATGGCTTTTTCTACTTCAAGTATGGATATGTATTCCTGACTGCATGCCTGGTCAGTGTTTTTTATCACTGTGCTGTCATCACTGCTTGTTTCATTTAACAGTTTTTCAAAGTAATTACTCCATACTTCAAGGATATCTTTTTCTCCTGTTTTCATTTCACCTTTATCATCTCTAATTCCTTTTACAGCACTCTTTCCTCCATTCCTAAGCTTCTTAAGCTCAGAAATTCTAATTTCCCATAATATTTTGTCTTAAATCTGCAGGCAGTTATTATTACTTGAAACTCTGCTTATAAATAAAAATAAATAATATATAACACAACCTTTCTAGATAATACAGTGAGGACATCTTTGAAATGCATGTCTTAGAAAGATAATCTGTAAAACAGCAAAGCTGAGGCAACACTGATATAGGAAATAGTAATGAATGAAATAAATCATTTTTGTAATCTACTATAGTCAAACTTTTCATTTTTTCATCAAAATCTTTTCATAATAATTCTGGTGAAAAAATCATGAACCTATAGGGCATTCATAATCTGGGTATACTACAGGTTCATATAATCCAAGAATCCTACTTCAGAGATCAAACATGGTCATTAGAGAATTTTTCCAAACTACTTCAGGCATTCAATAAAGGTGGTAGCTTCTGAGCAATGATAAAAATCATTACCACGTAACAACATTCATGCAATTTTGAAATGTGAAACTTCTGCTTGTGAATGCAGATGTTATTCACTAGTCCAGTCAAGCTGACCACTGCAACAGCTTGTATTATATTTTCAAAATGATCCTGATACAAAAGAAAGACTGGAATTGTCTTCAAATACTCATACATGCATTTATTTAATTTATATAAAAGAAGTGTGGAATCAATATTACATGTAATTAACTATACAGTTTGAAATGCATCAGTGAAGCCAACTTAAAAAATAAAGCTTTTTATAATAAAATAATATTTTAGTTCAACAGAAATCCCTATAAAGAAGCGTTTGTTGGGAGGGGGAAATGTAACTAATATGAGCTATTTGTTAGTAATGATTACATAACTGCAAAACTGAAAAATGCCAACAGTAGAACAATCAATTGCTAATATTCAAATAAATTGTTAATGTACAATGTTGAGATTCCCAAAAACCTTGGGATGTTCTTTATACAGCGCTTACAATAACCGAAACTTAACTGAGCATACAAAATTATCATCTTCAGATATCCTTACGTTAATTAATATAATAAATCTCAGTCAATTTTTTTTAAATACAAGGATAACCGGCCTGGTTGGCCAAGTGGTAGCATATCTGCTCTCCAGCCAAAAGGCTGCGGGTTAGAATCCTGCCGTGGACACGATATTTGTGATTGTCTGTGAGGATACTAGTGGTGGTGTTGGCGGTAGATACCATTGGCGTTGTTGCAGTTCACTGCAGTGAATTGAGTGATGGAGACAGAGTTGTGGAGTAGGTGCCCTCCCTCGATGAGTCTGTGGAGGTGTTAACATGTTCGCTGCCACGCTACTTCGGCATAGTCTGTTCCCATACACCGAGCAATTTCACTTCTTCAGGGTCAGTACAGTAATCTCGTTGCCGGCGGTAAGTGTGATACGAGTATACTCATAGTTGGCTTGTGCAGAGCATATACCATCTATGAGAATACACAGTTTTGATGCTAGCTCCACAAGCCCCGCATTTTCACTTCTTCAAGGTCAGTACAGTAATCTCGTTGCCGGTGGTAAGCGTCATACGAGTATACTCGTAGCTGGCTTGTGTAGCTGGTTTGCCAACTATGAGTATACTCATAGTTGGCAGCAAACGTGTTAAGTAATAGTAATAATAATAATAACATATGAAAACAAATATTTGATCTTCCAACAAGCCAAAATATTGGAAGCCAACTAGTTGACTTTTTCTTGTCCACATGGAATCATAACCCTACTCCTTTCCTCCCTGCTAGTATCCACAACTTTTTTTTTTTTTTTTTAAATGTTCGGCCCATATACGAGAGGCTGGCTGGTCAACTTATAGTAGATTAGTACCGTATATGTGTGTAGAGAGTTGGGAAAGGAAAAACTTGTTTACATTTGATTTAAAAGCCTCTATGTTGTATTCCTTGGGAAGTCAGGGAGAAGACTTTTCCATAGTACAGCAATAGCAAGGATGATGGAGGAGGAAAAGAAACTTGTTCTGTGGGTTTCAGGGCATACTGTGGAAGGATGTTGGGCAGCAGCTGTACGTGTTCCAGCTTAGTACAGAATGGAGGAATTATTGCTGCTGCTTCAGATGAACATTTCCCATGGAAATATTTATAAAATATACAAATTGCAGAGATGTCTATGTGAGAATGAGGGGGAACGAGTTGATAAGAGATGGGTCATTTATCAGTTTAATTGTTCTTCTCTGTATTATTGAGTCAAGCATTTTGAAGGAGCTTTTAAGAGTCTCACTCCAAATGTGAGAGCAATATTCGATAGCTGGGCAGATTTGCAATTTGTATAAGGTTAACAGTTGTTTAGAGGTGGAGTAACGTCTTGAGTGAAAGAGAAAACCTAGTTTTTTGGAAGCTGAGGATGCAATGGTTGTGATGTGTTTATGCCAGGAGAGGCTTGAAGTCAGGGTAATTCCGAGAAGAGAAATCTATCTTGTCTGAGAATTTGAGTGTTATCAAAAATAATGCTGGGGAAAAATGGTTCTTTTTTGTGAGAAATAAGACAAAACTGGGTTTTACTAGCACTGAAGTTAACGAGGTTATCTGAGCCCCACTGAAGGATGGTTTGGAGGTCAGAATTAAGGGCAGTGGTGGTTGATGCTCTGTGTGTTGAAGTGAGGTGTGTAGAGTAGAGTTTGTCAAATGAAAGGGAGGAGTGCAATGTGCTGTCATCTGCAAACCTGTGTACTGGATTGAAGGTCGACTGAAGTAGGTCATTGATATACAGAAGGAAAAGGGTCATGAGAGAACTGAACCTTGTGGGACCCCAGCATTAGTTGGATAGTGGGAGGATAGGGAGCCATCTACAATCACACATAGTGTACGTCCAGACAGAATCTGGCAATCCATCTGCAGTCCTAAGACAGTTCAAATGATGGGAGTTTGCTCAGTAAGCCTTTGTGCCAGACGATGGATGATGTATGAGAGTAGATCTCCTGTTGATCGGCATCGACAGAATCCGTACTGGCGGTTGCTTAATAGCTGGGTACCTTCAAGGTACAATAGGAGCTGAGAGTTGATGGTTTTCTCCATCACTTTGGATAGGACTGAAGTGAGTGAGATAGGGCAGTAGTTAGATGGCAGTGATTTGTCACCCTTTTTAGAAATGGGTTGAATATAGGCTAGTTTCCAGGCTTTGGGATATATACCAGTGGAGTAAGACGGTATGTACAGACACCACAGGATAAGAATCAGTTCTAGTGCACAGACCTTCAGGATAATTGGAGGAATGCCATCAGGGCCAGGAGACTTATTTTTGTGTCTAATTTAGACAACAGGTTTATGATCTCTTTTTTGAAAAAGGATATTGGGGCACTGTATGTTGGGCAGTTGGAATGACTGGAGCGCATTTGCCATTGTCAGTTATGTGTGTATTATAGGCAAAGTATGAAGCTAGGAGGTTAGCTTTTTCTGTGGGTGATGTTACAATTGAGCCATCTGGGTGTGATAGGGGATGGGAATAGTGTAAGTCAAATTCACATGGAGAGAAGAGACAAGGAATAAGAAAAATCTCATTGACTATGTTATTGTTGATAGTGATGTTTTCTCTCTTGTGCAGGACACCAGAGTGTACAGAGGATTTGAAATTGGAAGTGATCACCATTTAGTCTTGAGCAGGATAAAATTGAATTTCATATTGAAAAGAATAACATGTAAGAAAGTTTTGAAGGGAATAAAAGTTGAGCAGCTCTCAGATGTGAACTGTAGACTAAAATACACAAAGATTATTGAAGAAAAAATGAAAGAGTTTGAGAACAGGAATCAAACCTTGGAGATTCAGTGGCAAGCCTTGAAGAAAGCCTTGATTAATTCAGCTAGAGAGGCATGAGGTGAAGTTGTCTTCAAGGATAGAAAAATCAGAACTACATGGTGGACACAGGATGTTAAAGAGGCAGTGAAGAAAAGAAGAAAGCATATCAAAAGTTCCTGGCAAATAACTCAGCTTGTGCTCTTAGAGAATACAGAGACAAATTTAAGAAAGCGAAACACTGTGTAAAACTAGCTAAACAAAAGTCATGGAAAGACTTTGGTAAAGAACACAGAAAATAAATATCAAGAAGATGGCAGCAAGATATTCTGGAGGTTGTTGAAGAAACTCAGAAATGGAGGAAAGAGTACTCTAAACAGAATTAGAGATGATAAAGGTGATATGAAAACTGGAGAAAAAGATATCCTTGAAGTATGGAGTAATTACTTTGAAAAACTGCTAAATGAAACAAGCAGTGATGACAGCACAGTGATAAAAAACACTCAACAGGCATGCAGTCAGGAATACATATCCATACTTGAAGTAGAAAAAGCCATCAAAGGCTTGAAATGTGGAAAGGCAGCTGGAGTAGATGATATTCGACCAGAAATGCTGAAGTATGGTGGTATAAGAGTCTTACAGTGGCTGCACTGCATAGTTCAGAAAGCCTGGACAGAGGGACGAATTCCCGATGATTGGAGTAGAGCTCTCATAGTACCCATATATAAAAAGGGAACTAAAACTGAATGTGAGAATTACAGAGGTATTTCCCTACTGAGTGTTCCTGATAAGATTTATGCAAGTATACTTTACCAGCCTGGCTGGCCGAGTGGTTAGCATATCCTCTCTCCAGCCAAAAGGCTGCGGGTTCGAATCCCACCGTGGGCATGGATGTTTGTGATTGTCTTTGGAAATACTAGTGGTGGTGGTCGGCGGTAGATGGTGTTAGTGTAGTTGCGGTCAGTTGGTGGATTGAGTGGCAGAGACAGAGTTGTAGAGCAGGTGCCCTCTCTCTCAATGAGTCTTTGAAATCCCTGGAGGTCAGCTAAAAAAAAAAAAAAAAAACTTGAGAAACAGTTGAGAAGAATTGTGAAACCGCTATTTGGCTGGATTCAGGCCAAATAGAGGCTGTCAGGATCAGATCTTCACTTTATGACAAATTGTTGTCATGGGAATATAACAAAGATCTGTATTTAAGTTTTGTAGATCTGGAAAAGACACATGACAAACTCCTACCATCACCCAACACAAAAACTGTGTCATCAATAACCTAAAAAACAGAGCTCTGAAGATCTGCTGCAGTGAACAGGCACTGAAAAATGAACTTAATGTGATCAGCAATACTTTTCAAAAAAATGGATACAGCCAAATTGTACAGCCTCACTATTAACAAAATTCTCTACAAGACCTCAATAAAAAATAAAGACAAACCAAAAAACAAAGTATAACCATTCCCTACATTAAAGGGACATTAGACAAAATAAACAGAGTACTACAAAAATACAACCTCAAAGCCACCTTTAAACCTCCTGCAAAATTAAAAAGCTTACTCAACTCATCCAAAGACCCGCTCCCTCTGCTGGCCCAACCTGGAGTATACCGTATTTACTGAACCTGCAACATACCATACATAGCAGAAACAGGATGCACAATTCCGATCAGACAAAAAGAACATAAACGACACATCAAATATAATAATTATGGTTAAGCTGGCCTTTCCCAATTGGCACTGTTATAATGCCAAACTACTCGTGTGGGTATGACTATGTAAGCGTTGTTGCATGGGAGAGGAGATGAGCACTAGGTTGTGATCAGAATTACTCGGGGATCTCACTACATTCACTGCAAGAGATCTAGAGTATTTGGGGAATGCTTCGGGTTATCTGGTATTCTAGTCAGCTTTTGAACAATTTGTGTAAGGTCATTAGTGACGGCAAATTTTTCAGCATCTCTGCCTGCAGGATCTGTACAACTGGAAAAGGAAAGCCAATTGGTGTTATGGACATTAAAATCACCCAGGAGGATGATTTCATGGTTAGGAGAGTGGGACTGGAGAAAATCAACTTTTAAGGAGAGGAAATGAAAGAGCTCAGAGCAGTTGGCTGTATTAGGAGAGCGACAGAGAAAGCAGATGAATTTGACTGAGTGAGGGAAGGATATTATTATTATTATGGGCAACTCCAAGGAGTCGACAGACTCATCGAGGGAGGCCCTAACATCATGTCAAGAACAACTATACGACATTCACGCAGTATCTATCATACCTTGCCTTGAACTCATTCATGGTCGTAGCACCCATAACAGACTCTGGCAGCTTATTCCACTCATTCACCACTCTCCAAGTAAAAAACCTAGCTCTAACACCCTTGTTAACCACATTCTTGCCCAGTTTCCATGTATGGCCCCTAGTCCTCCCACCACCAGTCCTATTTTCAAAAATATCTTCTGGATTAATCTTATAGAAACCCTTCAGTAATTTGAATGTCTCAATCATATCACCCCTTTTCTGCCTATCAACCAATTTTTGCCACCCACAAATCTTCAACCTATTCTCATAAGGTTCATTCCACAGACCTGCTATCATCTTGGTCACTCGTCTCTGGATCCTCTCCACTTCCTCCCCATCACAAAGAAACCCTGGCGATAATAACTGGGCACAGTAGTCCAGATGGGGTCTTATCAAGGCTCGATACAGAGGAACAATAACTTGTTTGTCTCTGCATGTTAAAGTATTTTTCAGAAGCCAAGTGATTTGATGAGCTGATTTAGCCACTTTTGCAATGTGCCCCCTAAACTTCAATTCCCTATCCACCAACACTCCCAAATGTCCTCATCAATCTCCTGGAGTACGGTTCCACCAATGTGATATACTGCTGCTATTCTTTTCACCCCAAAATGCATAACCTTACACTTTGCCACATTAAATTGACATCCATTTTTCCTAGCCCAGTCCTCCAAACTATCCAAATCATCCTGTAAAATTTTGACATCCTGTGCATTCACAATTGCTCTACCCAACTTTGCATCATCAGCAAACAAGTGAACACTTCCTCTCAGATCCTTTCCTATATCAGTGATGAACAAATTGAAAAGAAGTGGTCCAAGAACAGAGCCCTGCAGCACACCACTAGTCACAAGCCGTCTTTTAGACTCAACTCCTGAATAAACCACTCTCTGGTATCTCTACATCAACCACCCTCCTATCAATCTCACCAACTCTATATCCATCCCCATCTGCTCCAGTTTACTGATTAGGGTTCCATGTGGTATCCTGTCAAAGGCCTTTTCAAATCCCTATCACTGTAAACCCATTACCCTTATCCAGTTCAGCAGTCACTGTGTTATAAAACGTGAACAAGTTACTGAGGCATGATCTACCCTTCACAAAACCATGTTGTCCCCCATACAATGTCCCATTTTCATCTATCCAATCCTGTATTCTTTTCTTGACTAATTTCTCTAAGACCTTGACAATGATTCCTGATATGCTAATCGGTCAGTAATTTACAACAGCAGTCTTGGAACCACCTTTATGCAGTGGAATTATTTTCCCCTCTTTCCACCCCCTCGGGACTAACCCAGACCCGAGACTCAAATTAAACAAAATGGTCAAGTGTACTGACAATTCTTTAGTCGCTTCTTATATGACACGAGGTGGTATACCATCCAATCCCACAGATGTATTGACATTGAGGTTATGCAATAGACTACTCACCTCCACTTCATTCACCACAATTCCCATATAATCTACTGGTTCATTCATTTCTGCAATGTCACCACCTGGATGATATATTCTTGCAAAGTGCTCACTCAGTAACTCAACTATATCAACTGATTCAGTTACCTCCCTACCATCGGCATTCTTTAAAATCATTCTGCCATATACATTTTTCCTTTTACTTGCAACATATCGAAAAAACTGTTTAGAATTCTCTTTAGCCTGCATGGCCAATGTTCTTTCATAATCCTTTTTTGCTTTTCTTACCACGCTCGTTACCCTTCTGGCCTGCGCTTTATACCGTTCATGTGCCTGCTGGTCACCTTTCTCATTAAATTCTCTCCACAGTTGTTTCTTTTTTTGCAGCTCAAACTTAATGGTGTTATTCATCCATTTAACCCCTACTTGATTTATTATTCAGACTCTAGGTATACAGTCAGCCATTGCTTCATGCAAATACTTCTGAACTGCCTCCCATGCACTATCAACTTCTAGTCCTTGCAGTTGTACATGCCATGGCACTGAACCAATCAAACTCCTAAGCTTGTCATACTTTCCAGCCCGATAATTCCACATGTACCCTATCTTATTTGTAAATTCCACATCTTTAGCCACTTCCCAAGTCAAGACCCTATGATCACTCTCACCAATTGGTGGTAATGTGGTCATATTTGTTACAGCCAAATCCTCAGATGTAATTGCTAGGTCAAGCACTCTCTGATCCCTAGTATTTTCCATTACATGTTGTCGCAGATAGTTATCCCTTAATAACCGCATAAAATCCAATTCCTTCCTCCCGTGTGTCCTCTCCTCACCCCAATCAATGCAACCATAGTTGAAATCTCCCATAATTATTACCCTCCTTCCACTCATTTCTTCTATTTGCTTGTTCATACTATCTCCCCATCTTTTCCATCACCTGGTCTATAGCAGCACCCAATTGTATATTTTGTTCTGCTAGCAATAATCTCACACCAAATGGCCTCAAATGTGCTCTTTTCTCTATCCTGCAATTCAACTTCTATTCTCCTTGGCTGCAGCTCATCAACTATCATCAACAATACTCCTCACCCCATTTTATTCTCCCTGTCATTCCTGAACACACTATACCCATCACATTCAATCCCACTAGCTATATCATCTATAGTCAGCCATGATTCACTAATGCCAATAACCTGTGGTCTGGAAGTACCAACCATGGCCAAAAACTCTTCCTTCTGCTGTATATCTACTCCTCCCCCCCCTTATTAAATCTAGTTTTCCTTATTTTGCACATCCACTACATTCAGCAACACTTTTTCAAATCTCTTTACACCGTAAATTTTCAACCAAAGAAGGTCGAAATAGGGCAATTCTTGGTTAGCTGTTCTCTGGTAGGGTATGTCAGAGCGAATATATGCACAGACGCCACCCTTGGGTCGAAAGGAGTTAAATAGTATATAGTTAGGAAGGTTGAGATGGATAGTGCTGGGTGAAGGTGAGATTTTAGTTTCTGTTAAAAAGAGTAGGTGGGGTTTGGTGGACTGCAGATGGTAATGGATGCTATTAAAGTTGGAGTTGAGGCCACAGATGTTGGTGAAGTGGATATGCAAAGTTCTGTGAGGCATGGATTTTACTGCAAGGGTCTTGCACGTTTCCTATGCAGTTCATGCATACTGGTCTTCTTGGTGGCTACGAGTGGCATCACTTGGTTTATGCACTGGTTTGGTTTGTTTGTAGTCTATCATTCAACTGTTGTCTCCTTGGTGTTTTTCTTCTAGTTGCGAGTTGAGTCTTTGTTCTCTCTAGGCAAAAGTTAAATCAGGTCAAGCGTGTATGCACGACTGGGAAAAGTGTCCTTTAGCTTGTTGTTTAGCACCGTTATAAATTTGGATGTGTTTGTCAGTGTGTCTCAGGTCACTTTCACGAGAACGTGGAAAGTTCGTTCCATCCTTTCTTTTGTTTATGGGTCTGAAATGATGGCATTTGACGAATTTTCTGGGATCAAAATTGCATTCTCCTGCTAGTTTGCCAACGTCTTCTTTTAAAGATTTACCATTTTCCATCGGAAAGTTCAAGATAACGACGTTCAGTCTCCTATTTTTGGCCTCGAGTGACTCGTGTACCGTTAATGTGATTAGTTCATGAAGTTTGTTAGAAGGCACGGGTGCACTTGCGATCGGGCACCGGTTGTCGAGTGTCTCGAGCTTAGTATCCAACTTTCAGATTCTGGAGGAGAAGGTATCAATCATAGTAAGGTGTTGTTCGATATTTTCAACTCATCTGTCTAGGTTTAGTAGCTGTTTTATGGAAGGGAGGCACATCGTACAGAAGGCTGGCTGAGATCAGTAAAAAGCTTGTGTGTCAATTCATCTATTTTTGCGCAGAAAGTATGTAGCCAGTGGCAACAGAAATCGCAAAATATACCTTTTTTTCTTTCAGTAACTTCTGTTTCACAGTTGTGGCACTTGGTATTGGCATTCGGTTTGTTGGCAATCGGCAGCGCTACGCTGATGGGACTTGAGGTAATCTTTCGCTGTCTGCCTTTGTTGCATCCATCTTTACTTCGCACGGTAAGCACGGCAGGCAATTTTACAAGGCTGTTTTTAATTGTAAAAAATAACTGATTTGATGGACTTTGGGTACTTACGAGTTGTGCAGAAATAATCAGTTCCTTAGTACCCTTTGTTAGTTTTCCCCATTTACTGCTTATTTTGCACAAAAAAACACTTGTAATGATGATAAAATGTGGGAGCACAAGTTTAACATAGCTTATTCATAGGTGCCACCTGTGAATCAGGATGAACTTGGATGCTATACCCAAACTATTGTATTCTCTAAACATATTTTACCATAAACTGCATTTCTCCATATGAGGAGAAATGCAGTTTATCTTCTGTGCATAAGAGGAAGATAAATCCATAAACTTTTTAAATTTAACCTTGATGAGATGTAATCATCATATTAACACTGGAACATTGACAATTACCTACTTTTTTCTTCCTATCACTCATACCACATAAAAATGATCTGTCATATTAGAAATTTTTTTAATGGCTACAAATACTCTTCTTTAACTACTGCCTTAAATCAGGAAATCACATACCTCAAAGACATCTTCTGTCTTCAGCAATATCCACAATATCCACATTCAGCTAATGGAATATGCCACCAATTCTGTACAAAACAATACATCCTAAGCAGTTAAAATAGAGTCATCAAACTTTAAAAATATCTTCAAATATTCGGTTACAAAATGGTCTTTACCACTAGCAATAAACTACAAAACCTATGTCAATATGTCAACCAACATAACTACTGTAGCATAATATAGCTTACAAAGTAATTGTCAATCTTGAAACAATGATGTACCATTCATATTTTTAGTCATGCTTAAATTGAACATTACCACGATTATAATCTTGTGGATAACTACCAACATCTGGCTGGCCCGGTGCTGAGTGGTTAGCATATCTGCTCTCCAGCCAAAAGGCTGCAGGTTCAAATCCCGCCATGGGCATGGATGTTTGCGATTGTCTGTGAAAATACTAGTGGTATTATTGGGTGGTAGGTGGCGTTGGTGTAGATGATGATGATGGCAGTTGGAGTTCATTGTACTTAGTGGATTGAGTGGTGGAGAAAGAGTTGTACAGTGGATGTCCTCCCTCGATGAGTCTTTGGACTCCCTGGAGGTGTCACATAATAATAATAATCATCTTTATCACAAAGAAAAAAATGCAAACAAAAGCATACTAAAAATAAATATTAGCAAAAACCCTATCATGGAAATATCACCACTTGTGATACAGTTAAAATATATTCCAAAATTGATAGTGACCATTATTGATTCCCCAAGTAATGAAAGCAAACTATGTTGTTCACAACATCTTGCCATAAAAGCCAGCCAATATACAGTTAATATGCATAAACCCCTATCTGATCTTTCCCTCATGGCAATTAAACAAGATAAATTATGCCCCTGTATTCTCAAACCAACCTCCATGTTACATATTTATCTTATGAAGGCTGATAACTCATAAGTGTTCATCTTCTATCTGATGAAAGGGGGATTTTCAAAACAGCCAGCACACAATCATTCACACCATTGCAAGATTGTCAAATATGTTTCTTGAAAATAATGAGATATAAATATCTCAATATTTTCATAATTAATAGTTTTAATTATTTGGCTTTCAATTCACTTTATGTTGCATTTTTGACATTTCATAATTCCTTGCACATACTGGTCATCATCTTCCTGCCCCCCCCCCACTTCTTTTCAATCTCATGCTAATTTTTGGCTTAATTTTAAACTTAGTACTATAACTGAAATCATCTCCATTACATATATAGATATGTTCAAATTTGCATTCTATAACATATTTAAAATTTAAATTTATGATAATTTAATCAGCAAGTAAAACATTAATATATAGCCTACTGGTATTTTAAGGGCAGCTCCATTTTCTTTTCTAGGCCTAGCTAGTCGTTAATTATACTTTTAAAACTTAAACACAAGAAATAATAATAATATATTTTATTTACATATATTTCAGCTTGAAACTAACAAGCCATCCACAGTGTAGGAACAGTCTTCTTCTTCTCGGCTTCGCATGTTGGGCAATTATTTGCCTGTAATGTTTTCAAGGGTTTAAAAAGTCTTCTGCCCATTTCGTCCTGGGTCTACCTCTTGATCGATGTCCCTTCGGTTCATATTTCCAAGCAATATTTGGCCATCTGTCCTCATTCATTCTTTCTATGTGATTTTTCCAGTTCTTTCTATAGTTTGTGATGTCTTCTGTTACGTTAATTATGGATAATCATCATCATCAAATTCCAGCCATGTACCCTCAAGGGGTGTACAGGATATGATAGTACTACATGAAAAAAAAAATTACATCATTACTAACTTCCTATCTACAATTTTCCTCCAAATCAGTCTATTACTTGTCAAGACTCAAACATTATCAGATCTTATATTTCTATCGTTTAAGGCACTTTGAATCATATCAATCCACCTATATCTTGGTCTTCCTCTTGGCAGAGAACACTTGTTTTGCTAATCTTTCTTCGCCCATTTTGTTTAAGTAACCATACCAGCTGAAATTAGCTCTGCTAAGGCATTCCTGGATGCTGACAATGTCAAGTTCTTTCCTAATATCCTTGTTTTTAATATGATATTGCCATTGATGACATCTGTTCATGCCTCTAATCTTTCTCAGGACTCTCATATCTGCGGTCTCTAGTCTTTGGTCAAGTGTTTTACTTCTGACCTAGCTCACAGATCCATAAGTTAAACCTAGTTTGAACACTGTCTTGTATACAGCTAATTTAGTGTTCCGACTAATTTCTCTCTTATTCGATATGAATTTATTCAATTGACTTCCCACCACAACCAGCTTTGCTGATTCTGGTGTCTATTTCTATATTTAATTTACCATCTTCACTAAAAACCGTGCCTAAGTAGCTGAAATGTTTTACTTGTTCCACAGGTTCTCCATTCACAACAGTTGACATTTTCAATGATTCTGCCTTTTTTCATTGTCTTTGTCTTTTTATTGCTGACCTTCATACCATATCTATTACAACAGTTATTCAATTTAGTCAGAGAATCTTGCAGACTTGTAGTGGTTTATTTAGAAGTATAACATCATCCGCATAAAGCAAAGAGTTGACGTTAACGTCTCCAATTTTGATATCATGTTTAATACCACTTTCCTTCATAATGTGATCCATATAGATAATGAATAACAGAGGGGATAATGTACATCCTTGTCTCACACCAGATTTAACATTAAACCATCTTCCTGTACTTCCTTCAATTCTAACTGCTGACTTACAACTCAAATAAAGACTAAGTATTGTTTGATATAATGCCCCATTGACACCACATAACTGTAGCATATTGAATAGCTTCTCTCTTGGTACCTTGTTATATGCCTTTTCCAAATCGACAAAACTTAAATACAGATCATTGTTATATTCCCATGCTTTCTCGACTATTTGTCATAAAGTGAAGATCTGATCCTGACAGCCTCTATTTGGCCTGAATCCAGCTGGTTCTTCACCCACCTTTTCTTCCACAATTCTTCTCAACCGTTTCTGAAGTATACTTGCATAGATCTTACCAGGAACACTCAGTACGGAAATACCTCTGTAATTCTCACATTCAGTTTTATTTCCCTTTTTATATATGGGTACTATGAGCTCTATTCCAATCATCAGGAATTCGTCCCTCTGTCCAGGCTTTCTGAACTATGCAGTGCAGCCACTGTAAGACTCTTATACCACCATACTTCAGCATTTCTGGTCAAATATCATCTACTCCAGCTGCCTTTCCACATTTCAAGCCTTTGATGGCTTTTTCTACTGCAAGTATGGATATGACGCCCCAGCCAGCATGAAATTTTGTCATGTTGTACCGTAATTTTTTATTTTGGTTTAACCAATAAGAATACAATTTGGTCGGCTAAATCCCAAACTGCCAGCCCATCCTTGTTCGTTCAGTATCCAAGTAGATACCCAACAGGGTGCACCACGAGAAAGTGAGGATTGGACATTAGGTCAGAAGCCCTGGTCAGTTCTCCGCATTCCTTTAAAGGCTATGTGGAAGTCTCCTCTCAGTTATACAGCTTTGAACCTTAAGCACCCTTAGATAATTGTTTTCTTATTTCTTCATTTCTCATCTTGTCTATTCTTTTATAGCCTGTGAGCGGTCTTAGGAATTTCATTTCTGCAGCTTCCACTTGTCTTTTATCTTGTTCTCACCAATTCCATGTTTCACTGACATACTTCAGAATTGGTTTGGCTATTATTTTATGTAGTTTTATTTGGGCTGTTCTAGACATCTGTTTATTGAAGTGTCTGTTCAAAGTTCCAATAACCAAAAAGAAATTTTTGGTTTTTATATGCAATCGATTTCTCCATTGGTGCTTATGTAATTTCCTAGGTATCTAAATTTTTCACTTGCTCTATTACTTTGTTGTGGATGACTAGTTTGCATCTTTTAATTTCTTTACCTTGAAATGCTATTGATTTAATTTTATTTATTGAGATTTTCATGTCATACTGTTCTATTGTTTTGTTCAATACGTGTAGATTTTTCTGTAATTGGTCTTCATTTTCAGCAAAAATAGCTTGATTGTCAGCATACAAAAGGCTGGTTAATTCTTTATCTCCTATTTTAATTCCTATGAGTTTGTTTTCCCTCCATTCTCTTGAAATTTTTTCCATATATATATGCACACACACAATACAGGTCCATTCCATATCAGGGTGCAACGAACATGGGTGACACAATATAGGGGCAGTATAATTGAACACGTTCATAAAAAAAATAGGAAATAATACACTGAAGGGGGGGGGGGGGACACAAAAATTTTGCACCCAGGCAGCGCAATACCACCGAGCAGTCCTGTGTATATATATGTGTTTTAAAGAGTATTGTTGATAATCCACTTCCTTGAATTTTTTTTCGGTTGTTTCATTATTAATTTTAATTTTAATATAGCTTTCTTCCATTATATTTGCTATTGCTTTTGTGGTTTGAGGTGGAGCTTTCAATTCATACGGTATGTTGATTAATTTTGTTCTGTTGATTTGATTGTATGCTTTCTCATAATCCAGGAAGGCCATATATGTTGGGCAGGTTAAATTCTATTCTTTTTTCTATAATTTGTTTGAGTGTAAATGTGGGATCTGTGGAGGATCTTCCTTTCCTAAAATCGCATCGTTCTTCTCCAATAATCTCCTTGGCCCATGGTGTTAATTTACTTTTAATTATATCTAGATATATTTTATAGCATGTATTTAATAAGGGTATTCCTCTGTAGTTTCCACAATCTTTTCTGTGTCCTTTTTTGAATATATTTTTGACTATTGCTGTCTTCCATTCTTATGGGATGTTTCCTTCTTCCCATATTCTGTTTAGGAATTTAATTAATCGTAACTGAAATGGTTTAGAGCTGTATTTGTATAGTTCTGAATTTATTCCATCTTCTCCTGTAGCTTTTCTATTTTTTAGTTTCTCCAATATTTTCTCTAGATCATTTAACTGTATTGTTTCTTGACTTATTACTTGTTTTATTTCAATTTTATTATTATTGTTTAGAAGCTTAGTGTAATGATTGGTCCATTCTTTTGTGGAGGAGCCTTCTAATTGTAGATTATCCCTTGTTTCTTGAGTCATTTTTTTAATGATTTTATAGCTCTTTAGAAGAGGTCCATTTATGTCAAGCTCTAATCTTGATACAAATTTTTCCCAATCTTGTCTTCTGATTTACCTGGTTTCTCTTCTTGCTATTGCTCTGATTCCTTCATATTCTATTTCCTATGGTTCAGTGTAGGAACAGTTAAACAAGATAAAATGCTAACAATGGATTATTTCAAAATATGTTAATACCACATGAACACATTAAGTCACTACATGAAGATACAAATATGATACTCAAAGTTAGCACTTTCCTTAAATAAACATTCATTACCAGAAGATTCAATGTTTGCCAAATTGGATTTCCACACCATGCTTTGCCAAATTGGATTTTTCAGGTTAATTATAAGCAATGTAAGACTGAGGCTCCTGTACCAGCTTCCATATGAGTGAAATCTTTATTTTGAACAACCTGTTCATTCTGTGGAAAAAATAATACAGGAGCATCAATAACAGCTCGTTAACCTGAAGCCTGGATTGGCACAGCATGGTGCGGATACCCAACATAGAATCTTCTGGTAATGAATCCAATTGCTTCATCGATGTTGTCTTAAATATGAACATTTTATTTGCCAAATATTTGTCAAAGCTTTAGTGAATCATACAAACTTGAACTGAAACAATTGCACTTCTTTATCAAAAATATGGGAGAGTCTCATTCTCTACAGTCATCACAAGATTTTTAAATATTATTCATATCTTGATGTAGTCACACCATGTGTTCACGCAGCACTAATATCTGTTGATATAATCCATTGTTAACATTCAACTGTTCCTACATTAAGAATTGCTTGTTAGTTTCAAACCAAAATATTTGTAAATAAAATATTATTATCATTTCTTGTGATGGCATGTTAAAAGTATATTCATTATGACACAAGTGCCTCTGAAAACCAGTTAGTCATATTTCTCTTACTTTAGAAGAAATATGAAAATATTTATTATGTGTGTGTATATATACAGTGGTACCTTGGATTGCGAATAACTTGGTCTGTGAGTGTTTTGCAAGATGAGCAAAAATGTTTAATAAATTTTAACTTGATAAACGAGCGATGTCTTGCAATACGAGTACAGTATTACCTATACGCTTTGTCTGCCGAGCGTCACGTGATCACAAGCCGCTCGGGATTGCGGGTAATCGTCTCACATGCTCAGCCTCAGTCGGCATACCTCATTCATATAGTCAACATTCGTGCTAGCGTTGTGACCGCACGTGTGTGTGTGTGTGTGTGTGTGTGTGTGTGTGTGTGTGTGTGTGTGTGTGTGTGTGTGTGTGTGTGTGTGTGTGTGTAAAGCATTTTTTTATTTTGTGTCCAAATGTAATGACTGTTCTTTATTAACTGTACTACAACAATGGCTCCAATGAAGAAAAGAGTTGAAAAGGAAGGCGGTAAGAATAAGAAGGAGATGATTATGGTGGAAGTTAAGAAGGAAATCGTTGGGAAGCACGAACAAGGTATCGCAAGATTTTATAAGAAGTCTACGTCTAAGAAGTCTAGGGAGGTGTGTAAAATATGGGAAACAGTGCAAAATTTTGTAGAAAAGCACCACCTGAGTAAGGCTGTGGCAGTGCGAGCAATGTTTAATTTGTTTAACGACAATGCAATGTCATATTCCATGAAATCCTCAAAAGGAGACAAAAGCAAGTGTCATTGGATAGGTTCCTTGTTAAAGTCACACAAAAAGAAAAAGAGTCAACAGATAGCAGTGATTCTGTTAGTGACAATGAAAGTCATCCTATCCAATAGAATTACTGTAACACGCAATTGTAATGTACTTAAAAAATTTGATTACTTTATGTATATTACATTTAAATAATAAAAATATAAAAAGGTATACATATATAAGGTATATGAAGATATATGTATTTTGTATTAATCATTTTTATATGAATATTTTTGAGTTTCAGAACGAATCATCTGAGTTTCCATTATTTCTTATGGGGAAATTCGCTTTCATATACAAATGCTTTGGATTACAAGCACATTTCTGGAACGAATTATGCTCGCAAAACCAAGGTACCATTGTGTATATATATATATGTAAAAGATGCCAAGCTAATTTAAACCTGGTTTTACTCTATAAAAAACTTTCCACACACACACACACACATAAATAAATATAAATGACTCTATACCGAGAAAGAAGAGTTTAATGTTAAGATACGATTAGTTTCGTTGAAATTCAACTTCTTCAGGTATCACAGGCACAGAATTAAATAAAAAATAACAGAGACATGATAAAATACGTTAACAGATCTAGTATAAAACACACAAATACATTTAAAAATAGGAATGCGTGCTTGAGTTCCAACTGAATTGACTATGTGCATGAACTGGCACGAGTGTGCCAGTACTGGACTTTTTATTGGATATATATATATATATATATATATATATCCAATAAACTGCTTTTCAGAAGATAAAATTTATATTCAATTAATTTTTTCTATTGCAACTTGGAAAGTTTAAACCACTCACTTAAATTCATCTGGGTATTGTTGAAGACATACACAATCTCAGTAAAAGTGCACATGCTTGTTTCTTGAACAGCACTCGTAAGCACTGCTCCATCCTTCTGACATGGTATGGTAGCTTTCTGCCTTATATATCTGAATAATTTCCATGCTTCCTGTTCATCTTGTTTTTCCACAACAGGATCTTTAGCACTATGTGATAAAAATGCAATAATCAATCTGGTTATAGAGACTTTTGACCAATAAGTATAATTTTTAAAAAAAAAAGGGGGAGGAGGTATTTGGTCATGGATAACTACAAAGGTAATGAAACATACTAGTTATGCTACTAAAACTTGTAGCTTTGTCTGTGTAAAAAATACATAAAAATAAATGCAATAAAGGCACAACTTAGACATCACTAAAACAAATAATTAATTAAACATGTCAAGAAATTATATTCTTGCTTTAATCCTTTATCCAAGTGTAAGCAAGTGAGTGAAATCACTTCACGCACAATATGTTTGCCCAACTGAAGGACAAACATATTGTGCGTGAAGTGATGGAATAATATTCCATCACTTCACGTGATGGAATATTATTCCAAACATTGGGAATAAAGCACTCAGAAAATGTGAAGTTTCATCAACAACAACACTGGCCAATTGGAATTGGGCACCCAAGTTTGCAAACATATTGCTATCTGAAAATGTCTAATCCTTCAATTTCCCAAAAAGGTCTGCTGAATACTAGTTCTTCCTTCATGAAAGAATGTTTTTCCAAGAAATGCAATTAAGATAGCAGCTAAGTATTTGGGTATGATGTACACTAACCTGTTGATGCTTTTCCCTATGGCAGAGAGCAAATTCCCTTCTCTGTGAATGCTGTGAGAGTCATATCCTGGCAATCACATAAAACTGCACTTTGTTTTTTAATTCCACTGTCCTCCATATGGAAATGTTATTAACTGGATTGTTGATTTCTTAAATGCATGTTTTCCAGGTAGGTCCATTTCAATTTGCCATAAGTGTTCGTGTATAAGAAGTGCAATTTTAGTTGTATTTTGCAAAACATGATCACATATTAGATTCACTGGAATTTTTATCCATACACAAATTATTATCATAGTAACAAGAAAAAGCAAAGCTCACTGGGTGATGGAGCTATCCCACTCACTAATCACTTAGATGACTAATATAAAATATTTAATTTATATTAAAAGCATAGTTAAAAAGACATGCTTGGAAATTTTTAGAAGGTGGTAACAACATATAAATCCTGAATGCACGAACGAGTCATAAAGCATGCATATAATATCACGTCTTGGTTACAGCTGTACAGTAGGAAGACATGTTATTCGAGTTCAGAGATGTGGATACAGATGTATAAATAATTAATCTTAAAAAATTAAACAATTAATAGCAATAATTACACAAAACTAGAGATAGGCATTCATTCTCTCTGATTAAGATCAGGACAGCAGCATAGGACTTCACACAATTCAAAAAATAGATTATCAAATTTGAACCTACTGTAGTGTAGCATCTTGTTATTGTTCCAGTGAACTCTGTCTAGTGCCGATGGCATGAGGTATAATTTTTTTAAATAACGGCTTCACACATGTAAATAAAAACAAAACAGCATTTATTACTCCTATATACATTTCACTTAATGTGTGATGATCTTCATTCAGGGAAAAGGCAGAAGAACTGATAACACTTAAATTATGAATACAAGAACAAGTCATACATACAACAGTACAGTAGGAGGAAACACTATTCATGTTAAGAGTTCATGCAAACCTCTATGCCATCATCCTAATCATACAGACTGCATTGAGAAGTGATTGCTGTTAACTGCTTACAATTCTTTTAATTAATTATACATCTATATACACATCTCTGAAGTCTAATAGTGCATGTACCCTCCTACTGTACAGCTGCAACCAAGATGTGATATTACACACATGCTGTATGACTTGTTCTTGTATTCAGAATTTAAATGTTATTACCAGTTCTTCTGCCTTCTCTCTGAATGAAGCTCATGACGTACTGAGCAAAGTACACAGGAGTATTAAATGCTATTTGGTTTTCTCTTACATGCATCAAGCCGTTATATTAAAAATTACACTATGTCTAACATGCATGTCTCTATTAAACATCTAGTTACTGTTCATAATTCCAAAAGCCATTGAACCTAACTGTGTACTTATTTTTTCCATTTGTTCATCTTTTATTTTTATGATTTATCCAGATAAACATATCAATTTATTCTCTCTACTTCTCCATTCTTAGGTATAATTCTTTCTAGTGTTAAATTGTCATTCAACATTATTCTTTGTTTTGTTTAAATTTATTTTCAATCCAATCTGACCAAACACTTGAATCAATCCCTTAATTTTATTTCTAGATATCCTGAAAAAGAACCACATCAGCAGCAAAACACAGATGAATCAGAATCATAATTTTAACTATGTCTTAATTTAATTCAACACGTTTTCCTTTTAACTCCTCTAATTCAATAAATGAAAAACTTTGTCTAAGGTAGATCCAAAGAGCTTCTGGAGATGTTGGAGCTCCTTGTTTTATTCCCTTATTTATCAAAAATTTCACTTCTATTATGGAGTTTAATGACAGAGCATAAATACACACTAACTAATCAAAAATATCCTGCTCATCCCAACTCAGTCTAATATGAGAAATGTGAATATGGAGTTGGTCCACCCTTTGCTGCTATAACAATCTTCAGGGAAGGCTTTTCACTACATTTTGCTACATTGATGCATTCAACATTAACCTTACATTCTTCCAGAAGAGCGTCAATGAGATTAGCCATTTATGTCAGGCAGTTCAACCGAGCTTGCAATCAGCATTCCACTTCATCCCATTGATGAACATCTGTGGGTTGAATCAAGGCTCTGAGAAATGAGATCAAAGTGCTGTACACACCAGTCAAATTCTTCAACATTCATCTCATCAAACTATTTGTTCACAGATCTTTGTGGACATATTGATGTTAATACAAGCAAGTGTCACCATGAAGTGCTGCCATAAAGTTGGAAGCACAAAATTGCCTAGAATCTCATCAGAGACAACATTGCTAAGATTCCTCATCATTGGAACTACTGAGACTCAGCCCAAACCATGATGCCTCCATAACAAAACTTCACATAACACATTCAAGCAGTTAGCATTCTCCTGGCATCCACTAAACTCAAATTAATCCATCAGACTGATGAAGCATGATTCATCACTCAAGAGAACATGTTTCCACTGCTCCAGAGTCCAATGGAAGCTTGGCAATGGCCCCGCTGATATTAAGCTTGTGTACAGCAGCACTGCCGTGAAAACCCATGTTCTTCATTCAGTCCTGACGAACAGTTGTGGTGATGGCATTGCTGGCACAATCATTTCAGAACTAGACAGTGCATCTTTCAACTGAGGACAGGCAATTTTTTTGTGCCACATGCACCGTGGCAGTTTCTGTTTGCAGATTTTAGAGAAATTCCTCATATTCATAATCCCCATAAGAGTGATCTGGTGCATAAACTTTTATATCTGTTTTTTTTTTCTTCTTCTTTCAATCTTAGCAAGATTAATCTTGAAGATACTAGTAATTTCTGTTACTGAATTTATCATTTTTAACTATGATTGCTGTTCCTTCTCTGTGTACTCAGTCTTTTCTTCCTGAGTAAAATATTCTTCATTTTGGATGTTAACATATCCCTCATCTGTGTACTATACTAATCTGCTTGAGTACAATATAAGGATAATCTACCACTATGCTATTAATTCAAATAGTAACAAAAAAAACAACACAAAAAGAAGTACTGTACTATGTAAAACTGTGTACTACATATAAAAATATGACAATTACAAACAAACTGATACATTATTTTTTATCATCATGTCTTTAGATGGTAAATGAATGTCACTGCTCAGTGCAAGACCACCACCCTGTTATTCAAGGCGTGAAGTGGCTTGGAAAAAAAACATCTATGTTTGGTCTCTGGTGGGGGGGGGGATGAGATAGGTTTTCATGGCTTGGCTGGCCGAATGGTTAGCGTATCCGCTCTCCAGCAAAAAGGCTGCAGGTTCGAATCCTGCCGTGCACATGGGTGTTTGTGATTGTCTGTGGAAAAACTAGTAGTAGTGGTTGGTAGTAGATAGGGTTGGTGTAGTTGCAGTCAGTTGGTGGATTGAGTGGTGGAGACAGAGTTTTAAGCAGGTGCCCTACCCTGATGAGTCTTGGAACTCCCTGCAGTTGTCAAATAATAATAATTAATTAGCATACAGCATCAATACTAATATACTAAACGCTATAGCTTTTCATTGACAGGATTCACATAAAAAAAAAATACTGGAGTGCTGATATTTTGACAGAGAAGTATACACTTCTAAAATTGAGAACCCATATTCCCATGAATTAGCCACCCTTCCATCCACACACACACAAACACACACACCACTAGTCACACATGCTCTATGTCTCATTATCATCATTATTAGTGAACCCCCATACAGAGACATCAGAGGAGGGCAACGCTAACCAACAAGTTCAATCACACCAGCCATTAAAATCATTCCCTGTCTATACTGAACTCATCACCCTCTCAAGTAATGCACTTATCTCTTCTCTCTTTTTCTGTAAGAGTGATGGATGCAGAGTAGTTTTTTTGTAAAAATCTACTTTTCACTTCCTGGCTTATTCCTCCCTTGTGAAATACTTTCAGGAAAGGCCCTGGTCCTTCCCTCTGGAATGCCCCATTATATCTGGTAAGCATCTCTCAATAGCTTATCTCAATCATATCTCTTCTTCCTATCTATCCAAGTCTGTAAATTATATGTCTTCAATCTTTCTCACAGCTAATAACAAAGACATATCCAAATTTTGGATTATCTGCCTCCATACTCTTTGTTTCCTCATCCTCTTGAACTCCACTTACAAAAACTGCACATGGTAGATGTAGTCTATCATAATGCTTTACAACAGAACTGCTACATTTTTTTTTATCTGTGATGGTGAGTCAGTGTCTTTTACCATCGTAGCTATCTCATCTTCCTTTTTCCCTCTTTTACCTTGCGGTATCGAGAGTTAATTAGTCATTGGACCTCAAGCAGTTCACAGGATAAGGTGGTCAGCCCTACGCCCCAGTGTATTCTATGTCCGTACTGTTGAGTTCTCAAGACCGGTTTGCCTGCTTTGCGGGATGAAAAACCCTATTGTCCACACCCAAGACCGGCTAACTTGGCTATGGCTGAGGAATATTCTTTAGCTCCTCACGTCACCTACGGGAATCGAACCTAGGCCACTCCTTCCCTAGTCATATGGTTGCAAAGCGCACAGCCTCTAGGCTAACCGCGCAGACCATCGTAGCTATATAATCATTTATCACCACTGCAATGCGTGTCCCCTGAACTCTCTAAACAATAAACATGCATCTTAATGAAAACACTGAGGAAAACTTTATGCACACTCATTACACTATGAATACTATTAAATGATGTCAGAGTCTTATTCAACAATATATAATTTAAGGTGGGAGAAGTCCGACCATACCTCCTCGCAGCACCCCCCTCTGGACCCTTGAAGCTCTTGACCAAATTTCTTATGGTTCGATTTCAAGGTGACTAACGTGACAACGGCATCCAATTTTCTAATGAAGAGTCAACTGCCCCAATACTGAATTGACATCTTTGCCAGTCCAGCAATTGCAGCAGCTTTGCAAGAAATAGAAAGAAATAAGAAAAGTCTCATTAACTATGTTATTGTTGATAGTGATGTTTTCTCCCTGGTGCAGGACACCAGAGTGTACAGAGGATTTGAAATTGGAAGTGATCACTATTTAGTCTTGAGCAGGATAAAATTGAAATTCATATTGAAAAGAATAACATGAAAGAAAGTTTTGAAGGGAATAAAAGTTGAGCAGCTCTCAGATGTGAACTGTAGACTAAAATACACAAAGATTATTGAAGAAAAAATGAAAGAGTTTGAGAACAGGAATCAAACCTTGGAGATTCAGTGTCAAGCCTTGAAGAAAGCCCTGATTGATTCAGCTAGAGAGCCATGAGGTGAAGTTGTCTGCAAGGATAGAAAAATTAGAACTCCATGGTGGACACAGGAAGTTAAAGAGGAAAAGAAGAAAGCATATCAAAAGTTCCTGGCAAATAAGTCAGCTTGTGCTCTTAAAGAATACAGAGACAAATGTAAGAAAGCTAAACATGTGTAAAACTAGCTAAACAAAAGTCATGGGAGGACTTTGGCAAGAATATAGAAAATAAATATCAAGAAGGTGGCAAAATATTCTCAAGGTTGTTGAAGAAGCTTAAGAATGGAGGAAAGAGTGCTGTAAAAGAAGTTAGAAATGATAAAGGTGATATGAAAACTGGAGAAAAAGATATCCCTGAAGTATGGAGTAATTACTTTGAAAAACTGCTAAATGAAACAAGCAGTGATGACAGCACAGTGATAAAAAACACTGACCAGGCATGCAGTCAAGTCATATTCATACTTGCAGTAGAAAAAGCCATCAAAGGTTTGAAATGTGGAAAGGCAGCTGGAGAAGATGATATTCAACCAGAAATGCTGAGGTATGGTGATATAAGAGTCTTACAGTGGCTGCACTGCATAGTTCAGAAAGCCTGGACAGAGGGATGAATTCCCGATGATTGGAATAGAGCTCTCATAGTACCCATATATAAAAAGGGAAATAAAACTGAATGTGAGAATTACAGAGGTATTTCCCTACTGAGTGTTCCTGGCAAGATCTATGCAAGTATACTTCAGAAACAGTTGAGAAGAATTGTGGAAGAAAAGGTGGGTGAAGAACAAGCTGGATTCAGGCCAAATAAAGGCTGTCAGGATCAGATCTTCACTTTACGACAAATAGTCGAGAAAGCATGGGAATACAACAAAGATCTGTATTTAAGTTTTGTCGATTTGGAAAAAGCATATGATAAGGTGCCAAGAGAGAAGCTATTCAATATGCTACAGTTATATGGTGTCAATGGGGCATTATATCAAGCAATACTTAGTCTTTATTTGAGTTGTAAGTCAGCAGTTAGAATTGAAGGAAGTACAGGAAGATGGTTTAATGTTAAATCTGGTGTGAGACAAGGATGTACATTATCCCCTCTGTTATTCATTATCTATATGGATCACATTATGAAGGAAAGTGGTATTAAACATGATATCAAAACTGGAGATGTTAACGTCAGCTCTTTGATTTATGCAGATGATGTTATACTTCTAAATAAATCCGCTCCAAGTCTGCAAGATTCTATTCTTGCAGACTTGGATACTAAATTGAATAACTATGAAAATAGGTAGAATCATTGAAAATGTCAACTGTGTTGTGAATGGAGAACCTGTGGAACAAGTAAAACATTTCAGCTACTTAGGCATGATTTTTAGTGAAGATGGTAAATTAATATAGAAATAGACAACAGAATCAGCAAAGCTGGTATGGTGGGAAGTCAATTGAATAAATTCATATGGAATAAGAGAGAAATTAGTGAACACCAAATTAGCTGTATACAAGACAGTGTTCAAACCAGTTTTAACTTATGGATCTGAGAGTTGGGTCAGAAGTAAAACACTTGACCAAAGACTAGAGACCGCAGATATGAGAGTCCTGAGAAAGATTAAAGGCGTGAACAGATGGCATCAATGGCAATATCACATTAAAAATGAGGATATTAGGAAAGAACTTGACATTGTCAGCATCCAGGAATGCGCTAGCAGAGCTAATCTCAGCTGGTATGGTCAATTAAACAGAATGGGTGAAGAAAGATTAGCAAAACAAGTGTTCTCTGCCAAGAGGAAGACCAAGATATAGGTAGACTGATATGGTACCAAGTGCCTTAGATGATAGAAATATAAGATCTAATAATGTTGGAGTCTTGAGAGTAACAGACTGATTTGGAGGAAATTTGTAGATAGGAAGTTAGCAATGATGTAATTTTTTTCATGTAGTACCTGTACACCCCTTGAGGGTACATGGCAGGAATTTGATGATGATGAACTGTTGACCATTTCCTGACAGAGCTTTTGGGAATGGTATGACTGATACTGAAGTTGAAGGAGGTTGGAACTGCAACCAGAGCCTGGCCCCAATCAAAGTGAGCAGGATTGTTAGGTCTGACAAAAGGCCAATGCCTTTAGTACTTGTAGAGATATTGATAACACTCAGAAGAAGATATGAACTGATTGATGGTCAAAACTGACATGAATTTTGTAGCGCAGGTTGCAAAAGCCACCCGACGGCACATCCAACCTAAATGGGCAAGTGATGCCACTGATATATATATATATATGTATGTTATCCCTCAATTAGTTATCCTTCAATTTTACGCGGTTAATTAATCCCTCGATGCTACCACTTATATCAAAATCGCGTTAATCAAATCTAATAATCAATGGTAAAAATTAAAATTCGTCCACAATTGATTACTGTATTAATAATTCGTTTTATATGATACTCTTTTAAGAAAGATAGAAAAGGAATGCAAAATAAATGTTTAATAAATCCTTGTACCTACATTACTTACTGCAATTTTTTTTTATCAAAAGAAGTTATCACGAGTTGTTTGAACAGTTTTAGATTTTTTCTTATCAGCATCAATTCTACGATAACAAGCAAAATTACTCCCCAAACCTTGGCAAACAAGCAATAAAACATAAAAGAAAAATACTGCAAATATAATACATGATGGGAAAAATTAAGTGGATATTGAATCCAACATTACTTCATAGCCAAAAATAGAAACTACAAAAGTTTCGTGCCAAATATATAGAAACTAAACGTTTCAGCGGATGCAAGCATAAACTACTTTATGGGCAACACATAGTAAAGGTGGAGTAAGCACCAGATCACTTTCCTTAGTATTTTCCATAATGTATCTCCTAGAGGACATGTATGATAAATAAGCCTTTGGCTCTCTATTCCATTAATACATGATGGTTTATTTATTTTCAGTTACAATCTAAAAATTATTGAACAAAGAATGAAAAAACAACAACTAAACTAATAATATACTGACATTGGAGGTCGCGGTATCTCTCAGATACAATTTACTGTCAAATATAAAGCTTTACATAACATGTGTTAAACCAAACTGGCAGCAAAAAAAAGTGCGGAATATCACTCGTAACACATGAATGCACAACTACTCATGACCTCCAAGCTATACACTGAATTGTGTAAGAATATTTATATTAAACATTTTGCATGTATCTGTCAGAGCTCAGGTGCATTAATCAAATTATGCCATGTATATCAAGCGATTGCCACAATTAATTTCAGCGCGTTAAGCAAAACCGCTTTAGGCAGGGGATACCTGTATATATGTGTGTGTGTGTGTGTGTGTGTAGAAAATTTAATCTTGGGTGTACTATGCATTAAAGACACCAAGAAATATATTTTTTTTTCTTTTTTCTAATAGATTAAATGACTAAGCCAAGAGATAAAAATAGAAACACTATTTTAAGTAACTGCACAACTACTTATCTTCTTAGAAGACTTCTTCGGATGCATAACAAGAGGGAACTACCAACAAACATTGCAAAGACAAAAAAACTAAACATTAAAGTGCTAACGTTATTAATGTTTGAAGCTGTTCTGTGTATCTCTTCTTTGTTGGGTGTGCGCATGCATTCAAGATCTTGTGAATGCCAAAGTTGGATAGCAACACAATGACAGTCAGAGTTTATAGATGAGGTTAGTTGACACGTACTGGACTGAGGACAATTTCTTTAGATTCTACAATTCTTCTTTCCAGTTCATCATAGCATCAAAAGATATTTTCCGATTTGTCCCAAATGACTGAGTGAATGACAGAGTTTTCCTCGTTATCATCAACAGAATTCAGGACATGGTTCAACAAGGCACTTGCTCTGGACATCACATATGCACTTGCATATGTGACGTCCCTTATGTTCCTCTAGATATAATTCGATGGATTTTTCCATCTTACCAAAATAAGGCATGTTGCAGTTGCAAAAAATTTAGTAACTGCTGGGATATTTCAAGTTGTTATGTTTTTGCTTGGGCATACTAAGCAAGGAACAGAGTTTAAGAAGAGGAGTGAAAGAAGTCCAGATGTTATATTTTTTAAGAAATTTGGCTAATTTTGGTAAAACGGAACTGACATATGGTAGGGATATGTAGTCTTTTTCACTATTTCTATCTTCAATATGACGAGGAAGTGGATTAAATAACAGCTTATTAACCGTTTGTTTTGAATAACCATTTTGCTAAAAATGATTATTCAATAAAAGGTTATAAGAAGAAATTGAAGTTCTTTGTTAATATCTTCTTCTTCGCAGAGGAGGGGCGAGCATGTTTGCCTGGCATAGAAATAATGACAAGTTTTTGAGGTGGATAGTGATGGGACTGTGCATGGAGATATCTATGGGTGTGAGTTGGTTCCTATAAATAGAGATTTTTAATTTCTCAGATACATGAGGGAACTGTTATTCACCGTCAGGGAACTCAACTAATTCTGACAATCCATTACTCATTCACCACTCTCCATGCAAAAATCTGATCCCATAGTAACCACCCTCCTACACAATTTCCACGGATGACTGCTGGTTCTCTATTTGTAATATATATATATATATGTATATAGAAATTTTCCTTTGCATAAATTTTAGAAAATCCCTTTAATATTTTTAAGTTTCTAGCATGTTCCCTCTTTTTCACCTATCAACTTTTCCCACCTATTAACTATCTTTTCCACCTTTGTAACTCGCACGCCTTCGATCTATTCTCATAAGGAGCATTCCACAAACCTGTCACCAGCTTAGTCACTTATCTCTGAATCTTCTATACCACATCCTAGTCCCCCAATAAACCCAGGTGAACAAACCTGTGCACAGTAGTCAATATGTGACCAAATCATGGCATTATAAAGTGTGATAATAACTTCCCTATCTTTACTGTTAGCATGTTTTTCAACATCCAAGTAATCCTTTTGAACCATTTTGCCAACTTTTGCAGTATGCCCTCTGAACTTTAACTCTCTGTCCGCTATTATCCCCATGATCCTAGCCTCATAAATTTTCTGCAATCCAGTGCCATTAATGTGATACATAGTACGTAACCTTTTCAACACCCATACTGCATAACCATACATTTTGAAAAATTAAACTGGATAAAAAGAACTGGAAAAAAAAAAGGATAATCATACAATCATTATCCTTTACCCACAATGCCAATTTATTTAAATCATCCTGCAGGACTTTACCAATTATCACCCTCCTTAATTTTGCATCATAAGCAAACTGAATATTCCCCCGCCTTAAATCTTTCCCTATATATATATATATATATATATATATATATATATGTGTGTGTGTGTGTGTGTGTGGGTGGGTGGGTGGAAAGTATTTTACCTGGGGCATAATAAATGTTAAAGATACCAAGCTATTTTAAACCTGGTTTTACTCCATTTCCCAAGTAAGCAAACAGACAAACAAGTCAAGTTTGCACCTGCAAATGTTGCAAGTCTAATTGACCCTGCACATAGTACAAGACCAAGGCAACTCATGGTAAAAGTAGAATAGCTCTGATCACTAATCTTAATATTTACCCTTAATGCAAATAAATAAGGTGTTTTGACCTTATTTATTATACCCAAGGTAAAATACTTTCTACATTTATATCTCCTCCTGAGATTTTTATTTAATAAGGTCAAAACACCTTATGGTAACTTGTTTTGGTAAAATACTTATAAGCTCTGTATTACTAAAATCTTAGTATTTCTAGCCTGGCTCCCACTGATGAGACCTCAATAAAGGTCGAAACCAGTCTGGGTAGTGGCCCCTTGCCTTTAATAAAAAACATCATACATCTCCTCCAGGAGATGTGCTTTGCATTAAGGGTAAATATTAAGATTAGTGATCAGAGCTTATTCTACTTTTACCATGAGTTGCCTTGGTCTTGCACTATGTGCAGGGTCAGACTTGCAACACTTGCAGGCACAAACTTGACTTGTTTGTCTGTTTGCTTACTTGCGAAATGGAGTAAAACCAGGTTTAAAATAGCTTGGTATCTTTAACATATATATATATATTTTAAAACATAGATTTAATGACTTAAAAACCAAGATAACTTATAAAGATTTTAATGAGAATAATACAACTAGTTTCGGCTTATAACAGCCTTCCTCAGGTATTCATAAAGGAAAAGAATAGTAATAAACATTGAAGTATCTAAAAAACTGGAAATTACAGGTAAAAATTGCCACACATAATTGATACATAAAAATGTTGTATTTTTTCAAGTTGTTCTAACAGGCGTGCCACTGTTTATTGCAAGTGTGCGTGCAGGCTCACGTGAACACCAATATTGAATAACTGCAACATGGCTATCTGGGATGTTATAACTTAAATTGTTGTTTAAATGGATAGGGTTCAGCAGGATTTCCATTGATTCTACAATTTTTCTTTCAAACTCATCATCACAGCAAAAAATATTTTCTGATCTATCCCAGCAAACTGAGTGGCTTTGTTGATCGTCATTAGGATTATTTGAAAAAAGAACATGACTGGATAACGCAGTTGCATGAGATCTTTTGTAAGAGATGTCTCTCTTATGCTCTTCTATACATTGCTCAATAGATTTGTTAGTTTGTCCAAAAGGGATATTGCAATTGCACCATAATTTATATACACCTGGATATTTTAGGTTGTGATGAGTAGGCTTTGGATGGCTGATTAGAGAACGGATTTTAGGAAGTGTGGTGAAGAATCCTGATATTGTATTTTTTAGACTTTAGCTAATTTTTTAGAGACTGTGCTAATGTATGAAATGGAGATGCTATCTTTAAAATTAATAGTTTCTGTTGTGCACTGCTTAGGAGGATCCAGAAGAAATTTCTTAATCGTTTTTTCAGAGTATCCATTTTGTTTAAATATAAGAATGAGGTGATTTATTTCTTTTTGTAGTTCATCTGGTTCATTGACGAGAGAGTGTGCTCTGTGTCCTAAGGTAGAAATAGTTCAAAGTTTTTGTGGTGGAAAATGATGAGAAACTATTTCTACCTTAGGGCACAGAGCACAGTGTTTACTGTTAATAATAACGCTTCTGAAAATCTGAAAGCATACATTTCAAAATATATCATTCTACAGAAAATAAAATAATCTGAAAACAGTTTTAAATAAGAAGTACTAAAATAAATAAATAAAAATACAAAAATTCAAAATAAAGCAGATTCACTCATTTAATGCAGAACTGATTATGTGAAGGATGGATTATTTCCCCATTAACTTTCGAATGTAAGATTTACATTAGGGAAAGTTATATTAATCTTTCCCTAATAACTGAATTTCTTTAACTGCTTAATATGTGTGTGTACACACAGACACACATGCATTATTAGCTGAAGCAACAATAAAAGAAAAATTCGTCAAAAAACATCAATGTGGTATATTACTGACCAGCAGACAGAAATGAATGACTTAAAAAAAAAAACTATACAAATAATAAATATTAATTAAGCGTGAGCATTTTATAGAATACTCCTTAAGTTTTTAAACACCAACAAATTTTAAAATATGCAGCTGCATTCGTATATTCACACACAGACCATTATTCATTTCATGTGTAAATGCTGAAGTATCGATTTCTACCCTTCCATTCATGCTACACCTGGTTTAATCGCTATGCACATTTCGCCTCAAAAAATTAAAACTCAGCCATTCCCTTTCTAGATTTTATCAATGAATATACCATTAAAACCTTCTTTGAATTATCATTTTCTTAATAGCGACGAATAACATAATAATTTACTTGATTTGTGATTATTTTCTCCGAAAAAGAAAAAATACATAGCTTAGACACGTAAATAAAAATCAATACTAATCGTTCAATTTAATAACATATTCAATGGTACGTTGGATGGTCATATAAGACATTTAATCGGAGGTTAGGTTAAAAAAAAAAAAAAGCAGCAGCAGCGAGGAATAAAGAGAAAGAGAGTGGAATAACAAAGCGATATGGCATATTGGGTGTGGAATTAAAAAGATTATTTTTTTTCAATAGGCCTAAACATGACATGATATACTCAGTAATCAGTTTAAATATAAGCAATGTACCTGGTGCTTGATATATGCTCCTTCGATTGAACATTACGTTAAAATCAAACAAAAAACCTTGATTAAAATACACTTTTGACTCTGATTTCGGATTTCTCTAATTAATATGTTTCAAGAATTACGGAGAATCATTGAAAGAAACTAATGTTTAGGAAAACAGGAACAACTCATTAATTCGCCAGTATTACACTTCAAGTTTCACTCATAACTGAAGCCTAGCATTTTTCGATTTTGTTTCCTTACCGCCATCTGCCGGAAATAATGAAGAATTTTATTTTGACAAGTCCTCTTTTCTAATAACTTTTAAAGCAAAATTTTACCTTTTAAACACAATTAATAAGAAAACATTGCTAGCGAGTATGTTATCCAGTATTAATCCGCAAAAAAATATAACATTTTTATGTTCTTGACTAGTTTCGTGAAATTCTTTTGTTTCACTTCGTCAGGATAATTAAATGAATAAACTAGAAAACAAATAATAGTAACAACTCCAGTGAAAATATCTGAAATGGATTTATATGGAAAGCGTGCATGCTGACTGCTGGTTCGTGGTTGGCGTGTACAGTGTTGGCAAATACGAGTGCGTCGTGATGAATTAATGAAGACCAAACTTGATGTAAAATCATCCCTTGCTTTTTTATTGCACTGTAGAGGATGCTTCATGATTCCAGATGATTCTTCGAAAGCTCTAAGTGAAACTACAAACCAAATAAAATTTCATCTAATTTTGTTTAATGGATGTCTTATATATCTCTAATACTTATACGAACTTTCGCTGCACTCATAAAAAAATACGAAAACGATCACAAAAAAAAAAAAAGTCGCAAATGCTCCGTTTCCTGATTCCAATGAAAACAAAGTTATAGAATTTCAAATTCTCCATCGATTTTAGTAAAAGATCAGAAGTGCCAACTTTTACTTTGAAGCACTTAACAAAAATTTGTGCGTTTAATTATTTTTAATTATTACAAACTTAGAAATCGATTGTAAATCAGGTATGCACATCCTCAAAGGTAGCTTTCGAGGCACTAATTTTTCGGATCAAGGGATATTAGGCAGCTCGATTCTATTTACCGATGTTAGAAACATTATATAGTGCTTTGGTTTTTTTTTTTTTTTTTTTTTAGTTTCCAATATACTCAGTCCACAAGTGTGAGGAGATGAATGCTCTCGCTTAAGTTCCGCTATCGCATTTTATTACCTACAGAAAGTAGGCGAAGCCGTATCAGCTCTTAACGTTTAGAGAATGCGAGGAAGTCACCACTACCCAATCAGAAAGAGGTGGCCCAGAACTATCGCCGATTGTTTTAAGCTGCGCACAGTAAAGAGAGACAGAAGATACAACCATCTCATGGTTCCTAACCCTATCGTAATGTACTGTATTGACTGGATTCTATGGTCAATTTTCTTGAGTTTACGGAATGAAAACCCATTTGGCAACTTTTGGAATAAAGCCCATTTGCCAGTGCTAGAGACCGATTAATTTAGGAACCAATTGAAGAAATGCTTGGAAAAGTTTTTTTTTTCTTTTTTAGTTAGGCGAACTTACATTCATTTTCTTACAAAAAATTTCTTACAAAAAAAAAGGAACTTACATTTTCTTCAAACACAGTGGCATTAAGGAAGCAAACACCACGGATGTGTACATAGTTTGGATTTCCTGCAATGAGTCTTCAGACTCAGTGGAGATGGCTGTACAACTCAACCCTTTCTTAACCGCATATAAATTCAACTTCAATGGATGCCCACTTGTACTCTCCCTACCTTCCATATCGCGAAAAATTCATTAGATGAAAGCCTATAACACTCTTTCAGAAGTTTTTAGACCTCTCTAGTACTACCCTCCTTTCTCCTGCTTACAGTGTCTGCAATACCCATACCAACTGTCCACGTGGTCTATATTCCATAATTCTGATATTATCTTTGTTAGTGTTCTTTGTATCCTTTTAACATTTATTTATCCCCAACAAATCTGAGCACACATACTGTTTTAAGTTCTATTCCTAATTTTTTCGAAACCTTTCTTCGACCGGTTCCAGCAAACAGTATTTTTTTCCTTCAGGAAACTCGAGTTTTTAATCGTGCAACTTAAAAAAAATCAATCATAGAACTCTCAGTATTTCAGACAGTAATACATATCGTTGTGTGCCAAGAGATGGTTGCAGTTGTTTGCCTAACTCTCTTCCCAACTTTCTAACTTTCCAAAAAAACTTAGGGCTAAATGGCTTCCCTTTCTGGAATAAAAGGCATTCTGAGATTTATATTTTTCAATATTTATGTTCTACATAACTAGAAACTCTGCTGTACAAAACGAATATGGAAATACTTAGACCCTAGCACCAAAATAGAGTGATGGTGGTCTTACACCAAGCAACGAAATTCTTCTCCATATTTAAATAACTATGATACTGGATAAAAACTCACGTAATATATTTTAATAGCATAGAATTCTGATGATGCCTATGATACTTAGGCATAGAATGCCTAAATATTATAGGCATCACAGCACGAGAACACATAAAGGCAACTGAATATTAACAGGCAATTCTAAAAAAGTACCACCTAAGCAGTTAATGTAAGATAACTAAAAAAGGTCAATAAATTTCCTAACTTATTTTTTTTAAATACTATTTCTCACATGTACTGATACAGCTACACGAATGATATTTTTGCTATTTGGAATGGCTCTTCCTCTGAGTTACAACAGTATCTTTCTGAATTAAATGCACTTCTTCCCAAGATTCAATTCACCTTAGAAGTAAATAATCAGTTAGCCTTTTTATATATTTTAATTCTTCGTCAACCAGATGGTAGATTACATTTTTGTTTTTCAGAAGGACTCGTATAGGCTATTACGTCCATGTTAAATCTCTTCACCATCACAGTCAAAATGCTGAAACTATTAAAATATGAAGGCCCGATGAACCAGTGGACCTGGTTCATCAGGCACACTCCTTATGTTCTTCAGATGAACTGCTACACAAATAATTACAACATATTAATTCCATCTTTTTATCTAATAGTTTTAAGAATTCGTTCATCAAAAGAGCTTTTAACCATTATAGTATCTCTACCTCTTCAAATACAGAAGAAATAACTCCTATTCTTATCCCTTATGTGCAAGGCATTAGTGAACGCATAGAGAAAGTTTTTAAACCACTCAATATTTTTGTTACCTTTCGTGCCATCAGAAAAATCTACTTTTCTCACTTCTCCAAAAGGCTAGCTTCCACATCTCAATTATCCAGATGTCTACCAGATTCCTTGCTCTTGCTGGTTATCTTATTTCGGGCAAACAGGAAGATTGCTTATTCGGCTAGAAGAACACAAGTCTTATATTCGATACCTTGAGCCTGAACGGTTTGGAATTGCAGAACATGTTATCAACACCAGAGAGAGTTCATTGGACCAAGATAAGAGTCCTTTACAAAAGTCTGTTCCTCAAGGAACGGCTGCATAAAAAAACATGTGAAACTATACTTCACTCTCCTAACTTAAACAGATCCGATGGTCTACATATATCCCCTTTGTGGAAGATAAGAAAGATTAGCTGATTTAAAAAGTACTAACGTTATTTATCTAAATATTTATAGTTTTTTTAAAAAAAAATTGGGAAATTTACTGAACTTTTTAGTTATCTTAGTGAGCTACTTAGGTGGCGCGTTTTTTGTTAATGTTCCTTTAATGTTCAATTGTCTTTATCTGTTCTTGTACTGAAGATGCCTAATGATACTTAGGCGAAAATTCTACTCTAATAAATATATTACGTGATTTTTTATCCATTATTATATTTAAATATGCCTACCCACGCTATTTCATTATTGAAACAAATTCATCTCCCACATTAACAAGATTGAATTGCTTAGAGAGAGTTAATCGACAACTAAATCGACAAGTTGAACCACTTTCTGCATTTGGGGAAGATTGAATCTCCTTTTTCTATATTCACTGATCATCAAATCACATATTATTATTTATTATTATTATTTTGACACCTCCAGGGAGTCCAAAGACTAATCGAGGGAGAGTGTGCCGACAGCATCGAACGATTGGTACCCTTCCAACTACTAACCCCGCTCAAACTTACTTAACTGAGCCATTAGTAGCAGAGGCTCTACCAATCGACCAACCTTCGCCGGCAAATCGTTTGGGCAATCGAAAACGTGTTATAGCGAGATATACGTAATTACTAGGTTATGACTGATAGAATTCAATGGAAAATATTTGTGTGTGTAGTGGTAAATGGAGCGGAAGTTAAGTATACGAACGTTCTGTAAATATGCTTGATTGTGAGCATATACAGAAAAGAGCGCTTTTGAGAGCAAGCACACAGAAAAGGAAATTCTCTTACTTCCTGTCCTGCCATCTTTTTTTTTTGTTCGAGGTTTTGGAGCATTCAGATGAGGTTCTAGGTTCCTTTGGAGGAACAAAAGTTATTATTATTATTATTATTACGTAACACCTCCAGGGAGTCCAAAGACTCAACAAGGGAGGGCACCTACTCTACAACTCTATCTCCGCCAGTCAACCCAACAAGTAACGAACTGCAACCACACCAACGCCATCTACCGCCAGCCAAAACGACTAGCATTTTCAAAGACAATCACAAACATCCATGCCTACGGGGAGGATTCGAAATCGCAGCCTTTGGGCTGGAGAGCGGATACGCTAACCACTCGCTGAATTCCTCGAAAGCTTTGTGAAAAAATGGATCCATTCAGGAGAGATTATTTCTGGTTACCCGACTGGCAAGTGTCCGTTGGTTAACAAGAGTAGTAGTAAGTTTAACCGTACTAAGCAAATTTGATCTTCATGCTTTAGCAGAATTATTGTTGTCACAGACAGGAACTATTATGATGAAAGAATATAGACTTTCATCTGACTAAAAGAGTGCGGTCAGAGCAGTTTGATCAGTGAGCTTCATCTTCGAAGTCCCACATGTTTTTACTAGATTAGGCAGTCAGAACAGGAAGTATGACAAGAATGGATAAGTGAACTTTTATTTGTTAGTAAGTCTATTAATTGTTCTGCTTTATGAAGTGAATTCAAAGCATTTTTAAGCTGGTAGTCGTAAAAGCAACATTTTTTTTTTTTTGGAAAACTAAGCAGGAAAAATATAATTTATTGATATTTCCATAGGTATACCAATGAATACATTCTCGCTCCATGCGAACTCGAGTTCCTTCGTGCATTATTGTTTCATAATATCTCTCAGTGTAACAGAGAGTTAAAGTAACATGACTTCTTCAATAATTTAACATTCATTACACGATTTTGTCTAATGCCACATAAGTTTTGTTATGAATCACAGGCATTCAGTAGGCTGATAATTAAGCCATGATTCCATACATTTTGATAACCTTGAAAAATGTTAGGATTCTTCTTCAAGAATAAGCGATGAACATTTACAGTATATTAACTGTTCTGGCACGATGGATTTCTGGACCTCTGGTGCGTTATCCCTTTGGATTTGCAACGAAACTACTGGATTAGGTGATGTTATTGAACCCTTCGCTCACTCATTGCGGGATGACTACTGGTTCTCCTTTTCGCTTTCAGTCGTTTCCGGCCGTATGTGACTTTGTAGGCATTGCTCACAGAGTATTCCTGGTGAAATATTTTCAGAGTAGTCACCATTGCTTTCATCAACCCCTCTCCCAAGTTTATCCGGGCTCGGAACCGGCATATGACTGGAACGTATAAGTATAATCCATTTGTGTTCACGAAGCCAGTTTGCCTGTTCTGGGGAACGAAAAACCCCTTACCTCCGTATGAGACCCGCTTACTCACCTTTAGTCGAATGAGACCAGATAAAGGTTCCTCACGTCACTGACGGGAATCGAACACAGGTCTTTCCGACCAAAGGGCTTCGTCTATACCAGTGATGGCAAACCTTTATACCCAGCTGTGTCAAACATCTTTTTTTTTTAAATATTGATATTGTTGATGTGCCACTTGCATATATGCATTATAAATTTAACTACATAATCATAGATGGTGACTTATATATATCATATTAGGCTATTTATTTAATAGGACATTGATATAAAATCTATGAATTCATATCATACAATTAATTTAATACAGTGAAATTACAAACTTACATTACATTTAATGACTTTTCTGTTGCTGAGTACTGGTAGAAAATTGCTTTATAGAAGGGCTATAGTGTGTACATTTTAATGCTACACAGGCCGCGCTCAAATCATTGCTCAATCTGTTTCTCCCTTTCGATTTGATATTATTTAAGGCAGAAAATAGAGTTTCACAAGAGTATGTGGAAGAGAAGAGATTTTAAGAGCATGAAAGTTTTCGGGAATGCTATTCCACACGCTTGGAATTTCACGGTCTGAATTTTTACACGCGGTATCATGCAGACGTTCCCGCTCAGTTCTAATTAATTTCTAAAAGCAATACATTTTCTTTTCCAGATTGGATTACACTGGAAGTCGACTAGCTGCATTTCTAGATCTTTTAAATCCAACCACTCAAAGCCATCTAATTTAAGATCCATGAATTCTGTTTCATCAGGATACTTTACGAATTGGATTGTTTGTTCCAACATTCGAAATTGCTCAAATCTAGAAGAAAACTGCTCAGTTACTGACTTTAGAACTTCGATAGACTGGTTGATATGATGTTCACGATTTTTGGTGCTAGTTTCGTTAAAACAATTTTCACTCTCGGGAAATACTTAAAATTGTTACTTTCTAAATCACGTTGAAATCTTTTGAGTTTATTCTCAATGCTCTTGATCGTGCCAAACATAACATTGACAGATTTTCCGAAACCTTGCAATTGTATATTAAGTTCATTCAGGTGCAATGAAAAATCTATGAAAAACATCAGCTTACTGTGCCAAGCAGAATCATTCAACTGAGAAAATTCGTGCTCCATGCCCTTCGTATTTAAATATAATTTCATTTCATTTAAGCATTCAACAAACCGTTCAAGTACTTGGCCACGACTCAACCATCGAATAATGTTGTACATTAATAGACTATTGTACACTGATTCAACTTTCGTTTAAAAGTGAATTAAATTCTTGTCTGTTTAAAGCTATGGCAGCAATAAAATTAGTTACCTTTGTCACAATTCTCATCACATCATCCAAATCCTTTAAGCCTGATTTCGCACACAGTGTCTCCTGATGTATAATACAATGGAAACAAACCAGGGGATGACCAACATATTCTGTAAATTGTTTGATAAAATCGACATTACGGCCAACCATATTAAGCGCGCCATCAGTTGTAATTGAAAATATTTTCGATAAATCTGTCTGTTTCTCATGGAACACTTTAACAACACAGTCGCATATGCCTTTACCTGTCGTGTTTTGAGGTAAATTTTCTAACTTTATCAATTCCTCGTGCATAGAATCACCATGAACATACATTGCATAATAGCCAATCGAGCTGATGATGTAATATCCGTAGGTTCGTCGAGACAAATGGAAAAACAATGGCATGAGTTCAAGTCATGTTGTATTTGATTTTATATACTAGCATTCGTTGATATAACTCTATCTTTAATAGTATTCTTACTTAATGGTAACTCTTTCATGCACTTTACAATAGCTTCCTTATTACGAAAGTCCTCAAACAAAAATGGTGCGCACTTTACAAAAGTTTCTTTAATATAATCACCATCGCTAAGTGGTTTCCCATGTTCAACAATAGTATATGAAATACTGTAACTTGCGGCTACTAAATTTGAAAGTCCTGAAACAAATTTAATTAAAGTCCCTGATTGTGATTCTGCCAGTTTTAGATGTTGCGATATGTATTCTTTGCGTTCTTCAAAAGTTTTTTCTATGAGCCATTTGTGCTTGGTTTCAAAATGTCTTCTTACATTCCAAGTTTTACTCACAGATAGCTCACCACACAATTTACAGAGAACTTTATCGTCTCTATCAATAACAACAAATTGTTCAGTCAAGGCATCTTGGAAATTTCTTCCACTTCCTCTCTGTGATAATTTTAGTTTTTTATTAGTGCTAGCTGCCATTGTAAAAGGGTTCACAAATTAAAAAAGAGCACAATTATATACAGCAGTAATTAAGCAGTAATAATTAATAAGAAATAACAATTACTGGAAAGGAATTATACACCAGCAACTCAAATTACTTAAGTGGCAGACCATGCAAGACTACCACTACTTCTTTCAGCAGGGTTGCCAGATTTATTACCGGTACGTTCGTAGCAACCTTGTTACGTTTTACTCTCTATCATGCTACTAAATAGCAGCTATTTAGTTACAACGTCATCGTAAGTTGTTACTATTTGCATTATTTAACAAAATTTGCTGAATTTATTGCAACTATAAAAATGTTTTCATTATTTACTCAGATAAATTCAATATTTAATGCTCCAAATTATATTTTCTGTTAAAGTGATTTTAAATATGTTTAGAACTTGCATTACTCAGTCGAGAGACTTGGAATGCATGCATGAATGAATTTCACACAGAAGTCAAATGAAAACTTTAAGTTTATAATATATAAAACACGTATTTATAAGTTTGTATCGTATAATACTGATAATAATTTTTATAAGTTTGTATCGTATAATACTGATAATAATTTTTATAAGTTTGTATGATATAATATTGATAATAATTTTTATAAGTTTTTATAATATCATGACTATGCAGAAATTATAATGATTAAGAAAGAAAATGTAAACTTAAAACGCTCGTTGTTTATAGGCTAGTTACAAAATAAAATAGAAATAAGCTAACTACAAGATAAAATAAAAAATAGGCTAACTACGAAATAAAATAGAAATAGGCTAACTATAAAATATAATTCTTTCAATTAACCGAACCCTACCCTCGCCTTAACTGAGAGCGATCTTACACGATTCATCACAGTTTTTTTCATCAGAATACCAATATCTTTCAACATCCAAGGTGTGTCACCTGAAACCCTCAAGTGTGTCAGTGCTGACACACGTGCCATAGGTTCGCCATCACTGGTCTATACTAACTGAGCTCTGTAGCCTCTAGCTTACTAATAAGTTTATTTTAACTACTTGTTCGTTATGATTTTTTTTTAAGGACATTTGTTCTTAAGATATTTGTTTTAGTCTACGCTAGATTGTAGACTGTAATGGACAGAATGTAATGTGGACAGAATAGTTGAACGACTTAACAGCAATAAGGTCCATGGTGCAGATGGAATCCCAGCAGAGTTAATTAAGGCCACAGGAGATAGAAGAATAAGAGTATTTCATAGAATGATTAAACAGATTTTGGAGATAGTATCATGGCCTAGAGATCGGAAGAAGTCGATTTTCATATCACTACATAAAAAAAGATGTGAAGGATTACAAGGACTGTACAACTATTAGTTTAAGCAAGCATCTGGTTTATACTAACTGAGCTCTGTAGCCTCTAGCTTACTAATAAGTTTATTTTAACTACTTGTTCGTTATGATTTTTTTTTAAGGACATTTGTTCTTAAGATATTTGTTTTAGTCTACGCTAGATTGTAGACTGTAATGGACAGAATGTAATGTGGACAGAATAGTTGAACGACTTAACTACAACTATTAGTTTAAGCAAGCATCTGGTCTATACTAACTGAGCTCTGTAGCCTCTAGCTTACTAATAAGTTTATTTTAACTACTTGTTCGTTATGATTTTTTTTTAAGGACATTTGTTCTTAAGATATTTGTTTTAGTCTACGCTAGATTGTAGACTGTAATGGACAGAATGTAATGTGGACAGAATAGTTGAACGACTTAACAGCAATAAGGTCCATGGTGCAGATGGAATCCCAGCAGAGTTAATTAAGGCCACAGGAGATAGAAGAATAAGAGTATTTCATAGAATGATTAAACAGATTTTGGAGATAGTATCATGGCCTAGAGATCGGAAGAAGTCGATTTTCATATCACTACATAAAAAAAGATGTGAAGGATTACAAGGACTGTACAACTATTAGTTTAAGCAAGCAAAAGTTTGCTAAAGATCATTCTAAATAGGATTGATATCAAAGTTGACGCAGATATATCTGAGAAACAAGCAGGTTTTAGGAAAGTTAAGATTACCATAGACCAATCCTTTGCTTTAAAAAATCATAGGAAAGTATACAGAATTTAGTATTGTGTTTCATAGACTGGTATAAAGTTTTTGACAGTTCAACAGGTGAAACTAGAAAGTAATGAAAATAATGGGTTTTCCTCAACACTATCAGGTTAAAAGCTAACGTGTCCAGTGAGCAAGAAGCTACGGTAAAAATAGGTACTGAATTAACCGATTGGCTCTACGTTGGAAAGAGATTAAGGCAAGGATGCCTACTTTCCCCTCACCTGCTTAGTATCTATGCTAAGGCCATCACGCATGTAGCATTGGATCAGGTTAAGACAGTAATTTGGATATATTTAGTAGATTGATCAGTGATCTGATGTAATGCTGATGATGTAGTACTCCTTTATAATGACAAAGAAGAAGTAGGACAGATTCTTGAGAAAGTTAATGAGATCAGTAAGAAGAGGACTTCAGCTCAATCCTAGCTAGACAAACATTATGTATGGTTCTCAGACGAAACATAGACAGCAAAGCTCCTGAGAAACAAGTGTACCTTAATGGAGAAAGAAATGAGGAAGTGAGCAATTTCAAGTACCTGGCAATTAATCTGACAAACTGATGTAAAAGATGTCTAAAGAATAGTAGGAATGGCTAAAACAGCAGTCGGAGACATGTCTAAAATCTGGAAGGATGGTCTATCTCCACAAGAACAAGCTTGAGGATTTTGGATGTTTCTGTTTTTCTAACAGCGATTTATGGATGTGAGATTTGAAACCCACAGAAGTCCGCTAAGAAAAGTATAGCTGCTTTTTTAATGTGGTGTTACAGAAGGCTGTTGAAGATATTATGTACTGAAAGGCAGAAGCGGATGGGTGCTACAAAGGATCGGTAGAACATTAGGGCTCCTTAGTGATAGTGACAGAAGAAGTTTAGACACATTGAAAGGATGAGGACTAATGATAGTTTTGGGAAACGTGCGTGCTGCTTTTCTTGGTATTGGAATTAAGATTACATCTGCTACCTTCAATTACCGGGAAGTAGTAATATCTTAATATTGCATCAGTAATAGCGATAATGGCTTTATGCGGAAGGCATTTGATGAATTCCCTAGAAATTCCATTTGGGTCTGATGCTTTCCTATGATAATTTTATGTACCTCAGCAGGTGATGTCAGTTGGATGGAGTACATACCCTGGTGTGTATTATAGTGATGAAGTCTAGATCTGCGTGAGTGTAGTTTGGACTGCACCCTAGGCTGTTGGCAAAATCTTCAACTTTGTCCCCATTATTGTAAACCATACCGTGTTCACCATTGATGGGTGGGAAGACGGGTATACGGTCAGAGGGTAAGAGCTTTGGTCATTTTCCATCTGGTCTTCTGTGTTTAAGGACTGATATTGATTTTCCTCCATAGCTCCCACTGAGTGCTTGTCGAAGTTCTGAGGTGTGCGTTCTGCGACATTAGCGCCTGTCTTTGTTCTTTTCACGGATGAGGTTTTTAATCTCATCCGAAGTTAGTCGGAGTTTGTGTATGGTGCATTCGCAGCGGCAGCTGTTCATGCAGTTATCTGCTTTTCCAAGCTCAAAATTGAGTAGCTGTTTACCCTTTTTGGATGGTTGGAACTGAGGCAACAGTTTGAGGCTTTGTCAGAGGCGATAGAACCAGCTATTGGTTTTTGTGAAGTTGACGGTTGGGACTCGATTTGAAATATTTTCATGCTGTGAGCTCAATGAGTAGGTTAAAACTGGGTTGTGGTCAGAGCTGATGTAGTCCACCGCACTTATTAAGTATGGATAAGCGATATTTTTAGCACTGCAATCACAAAGAAATCAGGAAGTCTCGCCACGTTGTAGTACGTGGATTCTGGAGGTAGTATAATCACAGTGTTCCAGGCGACAGCAGAGTCGTTGAGGGTTCTACCGTTTAGATTTATAGTTCTGCTATTCAGGCTGCATGCTAAGCATACAGTTCTCCTGCAACTAACACTGGTTTGTGTCTAGAATTTTCAGGTACCTCTGCTTCTATTACATTTATGTGTTCTGCTAACATGTTTAAGTAAACCAATTTAATAGTAGATTTCCAAGTATGTGTATTTGTGTACTATATGCATTCTAAGAGCATCGGTATTTTGTACACATACCGGATACTGAATTATTTTACCAATACGCCTGCGACTGCCCATACCGATCTTCTTCAATCCCCTTAGCATAGTTTGGTGATATATGGATCGGGAAGAGCCAACAAATGCTTCTATCAATTGTTGCACACATGAAGTTCTGTTTGTCCATACAAGCCTTTTCAGGCGAAGGCGATCGCGTTCCCGAGAATGTCTTAGGACCAGAGTTATGCCTTTTAGACAAGCAACGTGGGTTATTTTTCCATTGATTAAACACTGGGATATCTTACCTTTGAGAATCCAAGTCAGCTGTGTTGTTTACAAAATTGTGGCTCCAGCTAGACGGGTACCTGAAATAAGCCAATTATCGAACTCCGAAAGATGCTTTGTTTTTCCCATTGTAATCAACACTGCTGACGATTATTGACCAGCAGCAGTATTCTTAAATAGTTGCCTAAAATCCCTGTTGACGCATGTGACCAAGAATTTTCTGCATAAAGATTCCTAATTCAATAAGCCGGTATGTGTATTTTTAAAGAATAAAGTTCCACATTTAGTACTACTACTACTTAAGACATTGAAATTATTCATCAAATGGTGTACGAATTCCTCCTACATCTATTAACTTTCCAATTGTTCTATAAACTGTCCAGTTTCTGTATTGAAAAGAAATTTTCTGATTATCTGTTCGAATGTCATCTTCATTTTGATACCGACATTCGAACAGATAATCAGAAATAATTTCTTTCTGTAGGTTATATCTAGATAGCTTGCTCTCATTTTCTCTAATTAACACTATCGTTCCTTGAAAACAGTGACGATTCCGAATACTATAAGTGTGGGCATCTGTTGGGGCAGGTTCATCCCTGGCTGTTAAGTCTTGTAGTCTGTGGTACCTGGTCAATTTTTTTTGTTACAGCTTGTATTCGTCGTTTGCATTTATTGTTTGGTGTTAACGATTGTTTGCCTGATATTAGCTAAATTAAGAAGGCAGAACGTTTGTGAACGAATACCACGGATCTTTATTAGTAATGATTAGTAATAACGATTGTCAATTATTAGTGATGAAATGGTTGCTTACTTGTAACTGAGAATGAAACTTGAATCGTTACCAATTTATGGTTCCGCCCATCTGAAGAAATACAAATATAAATACAAATCAGAACCATGAACCGACTACATTTCACACTGTTGTACAAATCAATGGACGAATAAATGTAGTTTTACATGTTTAGTTGGGCTTTCCAAACAAAAATTTTGAAAAATGGATAAGCTCGATATCTTCTAACACGAAAAAAAATTATATTGGATAAACACTACTTTGACAAAAGTAGTTGGACACTAGTTGTTGTAAAAAATGCGTTTTTTAAATTACATTTCTAGTACCGAGTGGGCCCACCTCTGGCCTGAATGACATTAACTACCTGGGCATGGGTAATGCTTTCAACCAATTTCTGACACGTCGCAACAAGAATATTCTTCCATTCCTCGCCCACACTATCTCCATTGCTGATACTGATAACGGATACTGTGGCGACGTCCTAATTCGTCCCAAAGATGTTCAATGGGGGGAGGTTGAGGTCCGGACTCTAAGCCGGCCAGTCCAGCACTTCAACGGTGTTTTGTAGAAATCATTCTCGGGCACACAGTGCAGTAGAGCATAGCCATGTTGAAACATGCAAGGGTCACTGCCTAAATACTTCCACAGTGTCGGAAACATGAAGTTGTCCAGGATATCCAGGTAACCATCAGATATTACGGTTTTGGGCACATCCGCCAGTGGACCAATCTCCATCCAACTGAAATTCCCCATATCATTACCGAGCCTCCACAATACTTCACAGGCGGAATGAGGCCTGCCAGCGCCGTTCCCCGGGAAGCGTGATCATCACTCCACATAACCATTTTCCAATCATCTATTGTCCGTCCAGAAACGGTGAAAAGGACCAGTCCAAATGTCATTTGGCGTTGAAAGAGGTGATATATGGCTTATTAGCAGCAGCTCTGCAGTGGTAACCTAAGGCATGCAACTCTCTGCAGACAGATGTCCTTGTATCATTTACCAAGTTCGCTGCAAGGTCTGTCGCTGATGATATACGGAATGCTCGAACATTCCTAGACAAAGCTCGTCGATTTCGATCAGTGAGTATTGGTGGCCTGCCAAGAAGTAAGACGCTCCCTGAATATTTGCATGTGGCGGGATCCGAAATTTGCAGGGCACGTGAGCTGTCCTAATACTTTTATCGACATAGGACATATCTGACACATTGACTAAAGTTTCTATAATTTGAGTTCTTACGAAGACAACTGAAGGGTGCAGGGGAAAAAAAAACTTCAGTCCACGATACTGACTTCCGAAAAAAACGTAATTAAATTTTCCTTGCTGTCAAAAAGCAAGTAAACATAGCATAACAAAATAAAAAATAATAGATATGGTACATTCATGTATATTAAGCATAATTAATTTAAATAGTACTTAAAAATTAAAAAAATAAATGGCAAATGATGGTCTTTTTTGTCGAAATGGCCAGACTGAAGTTTATGTTTATTTTGGTATATGATTACTTATATAGGTGGCAAAACTGGAGGAGTATGCTGCCTCATCCATGAAACCTGAAGTGGTTTTTCCCTGATAAATTCCGGCTAAGTTGGTGCCTATATAAAAAAATGGTTGTTAGGCACATTTTTTTATTAATCGGATTGGTAATATCTGATTTTTTTAATTAATTAATTATTTAATTTATAAATAATGATCAGATCGCATCCTTGTTTTAAAGATAATAGGTACTAAGGGAATTATTATACTAACAAAGGTTGATAAGTGCTTCTTTATTAAGTAAGCAATAATACACAAAAAATGAAATATGGTAAAAAGTAATAAAAATTTAAGTAGTTAAAATGTTGTAGTTTTAAAATAATCATTTATTTCAATCATCTATTGGATGGTCATCAACGTTGTCGTCATCGCCACCCTCTGGAGCATCATTATACAGCAAGTCTTCGTAAAATTGTTTTGAATTTGGCCGCTCTAAAAATTGAGACACGTGGAGTAGGTCGTTATACTTCGCTAACTTTATGGGTACTTTGGCAGTGTATAAGCTCTGTGGCGTAGTTTCTCTGTTATTTATTTTTTTATTCTTCTGATTCTTTATAGTTTTCTTTACAATAGATGCACTTTCATACGCCCCGGAATAAGCCGACTTGTAAAATATCGCTGTAGGTTTTTTGTCCTTTAAAATTTGCAACATACGAATTGGTCTCGTGGGAAAAGGGCATTTCGCTTTATACAAAGGCGATAAATGATCTGTCCAATTTTGGAAATCCAAATCCTTTCCGCAGTCAATCACTTCAAAAGGTATAGGTTTATCTCGACTGATACGTAAAACTTCTCTCCAGTCGTCCGGAGTTTCAGTGTAAGATTTTTGGTTTAACAACCCCATATTTTTATCACATTCTAAGTAAGAATGCCCTCTAATAGGAAATATCATCTTTACAACATCAAATCTTTCTTTTTTTGTTACTAGAAAGTGAAGCATTCGGAAAACCGTAAAATTTTTATTTTGACCAGCACACGAGTCACAAAAGATTACAAGTTCTTTACCATCGAAGGGCAAAATGTTGTACACGAAATGGAATAACATTGAACAAACATCGTCCGCTCCTTTCTTTGCGACTGACTCATCGTAAGTATAAAATACAGATCGTGAATTTGAAAGAATATGGATGTTAAAGCTTATGAAGTTAAGTTGACGTTTGTAGTATACATCGTTTGTAATATTTGGACAAGGCAAATTTTTTTGAAAATCCATCGCGATAGCTTCGAGAGCTGAATTTTTAAGTGAACGCTTGCGATAAAGTCTCTTTAAGGAATAAAAGCTGTCGGCTTTTGTCAAATGTACCTTATACTGTGTGTCTTTTTGCTTTTTCTGATTTCTTTCAAAGCATCTAAATCAGCACAAGATTTAATTTTTTCTTCCAAAACGGAAATTTCCCCCTTTAAGAGGTCACATCTGCTACACGTATCCTTCCTAGGATAACCAAAAGAGATATTCAAGTTATTTTCAAAAATTCCTCGGAATGTTTCATAAAATACTTTATTTTCTGGGATATTTTGTATGTACATTAAATGAACTTTTGAAATATTCAAATCCTCTGAAAGAGATAATTTTTCGGTTTCTTTTAGCGAATAATGGGATTTTCGTCCCCTCAGACTTTTAATAAAACTGTTAACTTTGTTCTTAGTCTCTTCTGAAATTTTGTGGGGTCAGTTTAGGTGTTTGCCACGCCCATCTTTAGGTGACTGACCAGTATTTATTTATCAAACAGTTTTTAATCCTTTTCACTCGTTCTTCAGATATACCATGCAAAGAAATAAATGCTTTACGGCAAATTCTGACATCTTCGCTATTCCCCTCATCGCCGCCTTGCAGTAATCTGACACGAAAAGCAAAAGAAGCCGTGTTCACCCTCGCATCAACTCCTTTTGTAGGACGCCTTCTCATTACGGGAAGGATTGTAATTAGTCTCCACTTAAATAAGAGTTTTGGTCATTATAGTTCCCTAATAGTTAAAATCACGAATAATTCTTTTTCGTTCGGCATCAGGAATAGTTTCGTAACAACGATACATTTGCAGTCAGGAACAACTTCGTGCGTTGTTGCGCGAAGAATTTTCATTACATCTCTAGTCCTACCTGTCTTTTTTCGTTTCTTTGTGAGTTTTTCTTTAGTATCAGCTTCACTTTCATTAGAACTATTAGAATAATCACTTATCATTTTCACACTACTTTTTGTTATTAAAAAACAATTAAAATACTCGTAAAACCAAAACAGTAAAACTATAATCAAAACTAGTAGTGATTCAACAAACCACTGATAACAAAATAATGGCTGATGCAATAGCGATAATAGTTGATGTGATTGGACCGAAGTTGTTTTTCCATACAACCGCTCGGACTGAGGGTGTTCTTCCCAAGTTTAAGAAATATTCTCCGTTCATTTGTCTGGACTGAGATTATTTATATTATTTATGCAGAAAGTCGTATTTATGAGATGAAACCTTCCTTTAATCCCCAACAGATGGCAGCATTAGGTTGAATTCACAAAAATTGGACTGAAGTTGTTTTTCCCCTGTACCCTTCAATTGTTTTGAAAGGTAAATTTTACGGTTTTGAATTATTGAATCAAGTCCGCTTACCTGAACACCTATGTATCGACTTAGATGAACTTGAGTAGTAATAAAGGATGATTCTTTGTGTAAACAACATGTCTCTAAGACAAAACTGTAAATAATTAAATTTAATACGGTATTCACTTAGGTAATATTTTATTAGCATAGAATTTTCCCTCAGTGACACGGGCATCTTCAGTATGAAGATGTATGTTAAATATGTAAATATTTTGACTGATTAATTCCCTGAAATACTACAAGTATGTTTTATTTCTTGCCAAGTATTTAGTTTCAAGATTATACTCGAAATCATTTCGGACTCCAAATTATGCCAATATGGCTTCTTTATAGCATTAACATTTATTAGCAGAACATAACTCCCTAATCTCCACCACAAATGAAGATTAAGCGAGTCTAAACCAACCAAAATAAAATACTGGTGGACAACTACTGTTTGCTTTAACTCTTAGAATATAGTATCTACGTACCTAATGATAAGTTTATATTTACTGTGATTTGATATTCACCTCATTTTACATATCTTTTCCAATCACATAAACACTAACCATATCCTTATCTGATTTAGTCTAAAACAGCAGATGGGCACAGGGCGAAGGTGGGGGAAAGGGCGTAACTATGCCTCAAGGGGAATATCCAGTAACATCCAAGCTTGCTTGGATATCACTTCGTATTCTGCTATATTCTATTAACGATATTATGATTAATCGGATAAATTAATAGAACTCACCAAGGGAAGCCCATTCTCTGATGCAATAGTGTCATACTTCACTTTAAGTTATTTTCCCACCAGTGTACTCACCTTTCCCTTAGGACAATATCCTCAAACCACCACGAGAAAAATCTCGTAGTGGTTTGACTCTCACTTTGCTAACAAGTACAATTTGCAAAAACGCTAATCATTCTTTAACTGTCTATCGCAGCTGAAAATACACTACGCATCTATTCTGTAAAATCGCTTCAGCAACTTATCTCTGTCATTTTATCTTCTTATGTAGTTCTGCTCTCTTTTCACTGCTTCTATATCTGAATCAACCAATCTGCATACTGGAGGCCTAAAGTAGTTTAAAACGTTCCAGGTTGGTTCATGAGACATGGTTGATTAGTGAATCATTTATCTCCGATCCACTTAACATACTATAGCGCACATTCTTTCATGGATGCTGTCCGATCAAGGCATTATAAAGAAACATACCTATACACCAGCGTCTTTCGCAATACAAGCTTTCATTTAAAAATTGGCAAGCATCCGGAGCCGAGCATTAATCGAGCCTAACCTTTATCGTCAGTTTTGTACACTTAAAAGTCGATTTAAACATACCAAACCAACTTTTACAATCTATTCAAGAAATATATACAGGAAATAAAATAGCAGCTAAATTAGAACACACCTCAGAATGGAAAGATATATCAAGAGGAGTACGACAAGGATGTACCCTCTCACCTCTGCTTTTCAATATATATATATAAATGAAATATTAACAATCGGGAAACAGCATTACCCATTTGGTATACAAATGACCCCGCAAATGAAGATAGATACACTACTATTTGCAGATGATCCAATAGTATTAGCTACATCAGAAGATGACTTACAAAGATCATTAAAATCATTAAATGATATCTCAAAGCAATATAATATGACAATATCCAAAGAAAAAACAAAAATAATGGCATTCAAAGGAGAAAACCCAATAAGAAGTAAAATAGTGGTAGATAATAAAATACTAGAACAAGTAAACGCTTGTAAATGTCAGATACTTGCGATGTGATCTATCATACGAAGAAGAAAAAGACATAGACACTAAAATATCAAACTTTGTCAAAGTAAATGGCATAATAAATAATATATTTAAGCCATCCCTGGTACAAAAACACACTAGAATCAGACTACATAATGTCTTGTCAAAACCAACTCTACTATACGGAAGCGAAACATGGACCATGAAAAGGAAAGATGAAAAACAAATTCAAACAGCAGAAATGAAGTTCCTCAGAAAAACAGCTGGATATACCAAGTGGGACCACAAAAAAAATGAAGAAATCTTAAAATCCCTGAAAATAAAACCAATTAATTACTACATAAGACAGTATAAACAAAAATGGCTAGAACATTTAAATCGAATGGACAACAGCAGACTACCAAAAATATTATACAGATACAAAATAAGTGAAAAAAAAAAAAAAAGGATCGGAAGACCAAGAAAGAGATGGCATGAGACCGGAACAGGCCACATGGCCTAAATTCCATGTTAGGAAGAAGAAGAAAAGTCGGAAAGTATGGCAGAAATCTGCCGGCAGGCAGCGCTTCCAGTAAAACCCTCATTTAAAAGGTAGTTTGTAGATTGGCTTAGATCGTTAATTGTAATTATTTAATACATCAAATTACAAAACATGGATGACGTATCCTTATTTCGCTCGCATCACTGCATTTCTTGTCCCTTTGTTTCTGCACTCTTGGAATAATGCTGAATTCTGAATATCTTAAAAGGGTTCAGAATTTAGCGTTAGAAACTGATAACATTAGTGGTATATTTTCCCAATAGATGGCATAAATATCCTTAAGACATTGTAATCGTAGTCATCCTTATGTGCTTACAGTAAATAGAACACTGAAGTTGACGGATAAAAACTTCATCCAAAAATAATAGTTAACTATATTTACATATTAGTGTGCTACTTTAACTGAGAGACATTTATTTACATTCTAAATTTATGTTCAGCAAAATTACTTCTAGACAGCTTTCCATATCAAACCTCAAACGAAAACTGCTCTGATGATTATGGTGTCAAAATATATCAACAGCACATCTCTTCAGAGATAATGACTAATGGTAAAAAAGAACATTAAGGTGGGAACTACAATATGTAGAGCTATTATCCTGACTGAAAAAGAATGGTTATAGCAAATAAATAAATAATTTTTTAAAAAAAAAAGGAAAGGAATCTAAACTGGATTTCAGAAGTCAAGAATTATATAAAAGTGTTGGTTTCATTTAAGATTTGTTTCTTATCTATCAGTTTAAAAATGAATGCTTTTAACAACATTCAAAGTAAAAGTTCCACGGGAGATACTGGTAGATAATAATAATAAAAAAAATCCTTGCATTACCTATTGGGGGAATACGGCACAAGTAGACGAAGTGAGGGAATTTGTTCGTCTGAACTTTTAAAAATCGGTGGTCAGCTGGTACCACCACCTTTCCTCATTAGTTCAGATCACATTTACGAATTTATACACATAATGGGATGCAGCAGACAATTGACACCCTGCTGTATTCCTAACAGTAACTAATGTGAAATACAGCAGTTCGAACTCTACAACGAAGTTTTCGTCTAATCTGGTTAAATGATTGGAATAATATCCCCCAGTTACTGTTTTACCCTTTTCAAGATAATTAATAAACAAGATGCCTTTAGCATACCAAAACAGAAATGCCATGAATCTCCTGCTGATGGAACCGACTTTCTCTTCTCTGGCACTGAACAACCGGCTTCTGTCCACTGTTTTGACTGCTGTTTAAATTCTCTTGTGTATTTGGCGAATCCAAGTCTCATCCATAGTAATAAATCGACGGAAGAAATCAGTTTTATTCTTGTTAAAACGCTTCAAGCACTGTTCAGAGATTTTCATGCGAGTGCGTGTTTGATCTGCTGTGAGCAAACGCGGCAACCATCTTGTCAAAGCTTTTTCATTTGCAATTCTTCCTGTAAAATATATCGTACACGTTCTTTTGAAATGCCTATAGTCTCGAGCAATTTCACGCGCTTCGACTCGCCGGTCATCCAACAAGTGTAACAACACCAGAAATCATTGATCATGCACTTGATCAATGATTTCTGGTGTTGTTACACTTTTTTGACGTCCTTCACGTGGATCTTCAAGCTGGTGGGCCACGTTTAAACTCGGCAGCCATTTTTTAATTGTCGAAAATGAAGGAGAAGAGTGCCCATAAACATTTATGAACTTCGAATGAATTTCTTTTGGCGTTAAACTTTCTTTTACAAAGAATTTTATAACCGCGCGATACCCAATTTTATTTCAAGGGATACAGACAAAACGTTTGCTTCAGACAGCTGTATAAAACAAACTACGTGAGAGAATGACTTGCAGTTCCACATGGATGCTTATGACAAATGTACCAACTTAGAAAATAAAAAAAACTTGCGATATTGTTGCCATCTATGGTCGAGGTGAGAACGTTTCAGACAACCCTCGTAGATGTACAATAGAGCTAGAAAAAATTTCCTCTAGTTACAAACTTATAAAGGTCTTTTTTTATTGAGTGTAATTGAAATTATTATGAGGTCACATAGGCACCTTAATACTGATATAAGTGCTAATAATGGTATATGAAAGGGGACAGAGTGAAAACCACAGAGTTCTGCTCTGATGGTTAACACTATTTTATACTCTATATGTTCACCATGCATCCACAGATACCGTATGGTCACTCCATTGCTCGGTGATGTGCCAAACCAGACTTCGCCATGTAGTCCTGTTGTTTGCGTTTCTGGAAACCTGACCTCTCTGAAGATCAGTTACACCACACACAATCCAGCCATCTCATTGATGGTCTACCCCTTCCTCTTTTTCCAGGAATTTCACCTTCTCTTAATGTTCTCAGAAGTCCTCCTCCATCCTTTCAATATGTCCACAATATTTTAACTTTCATCTGTCAATATCCTTAAGGAGCCTTAGAGTTCTAATGATGTTTTCTAACACCCATTCATTTGTATGCCTTTCAGTATATGATATCCTTCAATAGCCTTCTGTAACACCGCATCTCAAAAGCAGATATACGTTTCTTATCTGACTTCTTTAGGTTCCAAGTCTCACATCCGTAGGTCGCTTTTGGAAAAACAACTGCATCCAAAATCCTCAACTTTGTTCCCATGGAGATAGATTCATCCTTCCAAATTTTATACAAATCTCTGACTCTTGTTTTAGCCATTCCCAACCATCTTCTGAACAACAATTCTTTAATTAATAATGGATCGCAGGTACTCAAACTTGCTGACTTCCTCAATTCTTTCTCCATTAAGGTACACTTGTTTCTCAAGGGCTTTCATGTTTGTATTTCCTTATAATCTTTGTCTTTCTACGACTGAATTGAAGTCCTCTGTTATTACTGATCTTGTTAACGTTATCAAGAATTTGTCTTCGTTCTTCCTTGTCATTACAGACGAGTACTGCATCATCAGCATACTTCAGATTACTGATCAATCCACCTCCTATCCTTATTCCTGCCTTGGGACTATCCAATGCTTCGTGCATGATGTCCTCCTCATATATACTAAACAAGCGAGGAAAAAGCAAACATCCTTGCTTAACTCATTTTTCAACCTGAAACCAATCAGTCAATCCAACATCTGTTCTTACTATGGCTTCTTGCTCCCTATACAAGTTGGCTATCAATCTGATAGTGTGTTGAGGAAAACCCATTTTCATTACTTCCCAGTTTTACATGCTCACAGTCAAAAGTGTGTATATGTATGTGCACATCAGAAAAAAAATCAGCTAGTGCCTTTCTATTCCCATATATAAGGAGTAGGCGAGGCCGTTTAGCCCCATCTAACTTTTGGAGACTGAGTGGGCAGTCCAATCTCCACTTGTACCCAATCAGAGATAGCTAGCCCAAGGCTATCACTAATTAATCTGCAAGCAGTGAAAACAGACGGTTCAACAAGTGCCGCCATCTCGTGGTCTCTAACCCTAACACTCGTATTTAATGTCTGAAATAATGTGGGTTCTACGGTCGATTTTCTTGAGTTTACAGACAGAAAAACCCTAGTTTCAGGGAGAAAAAACCCGCTTGCCCATGCCAGAGATCGACTAGCTCGGGAACCGGTCGAAAAAAGGCTTAGAAAAATTTCTTCTAGTCGCCGACTAGAATCGAAACCAAGGTCTTCCTTCGTGGGATCAAGCGCCATGGTGCGCAAACACCACATCCACTGGGCTACACAGGCTCTATATGCACACACACAATTACCAATAATTGTCCTAAAACCCCTGTTATTTGAATATATGGAACATTTCAAGCTTGTTAATAATATAAAAACGGTGTTCAGAACTTCAGATAGTAGGAAGAAGTATTTCGTCGTAGCAGTTTAATACAGGTGGGATGGTAACAAGACGTAAACTCGATGGCTTCAAGAGAGTTGTCATCGTGAGCTGTCACATTGGTGGCATGTCCGTACGTGCCAATGCCACTAAATTGGAGCATCCAATATAAACGGTTGGCGACGTTCGTATTGGTTAACAAATGGTGACGTTCTTGCATTACTAGTGTACGAAGCTGCCGACAATGACTACTGGGACAGGAGGGTGTTACAACCGGTGACACGCAAAAACCGGCTACAATCGGCACAGTCCTTCCGTGATGAATTTCAGAGCGCCAGTAACACCATGATGAGCAATAATACTGTACCAAAAGATCTCCATTTACTGGGTTTCCACAGAAGAGCAAACAGCACACAAACCGAACATCACAACAGCGAACAAGACGGCTCATGTGGCCTGGTGCAAAGAGCGTGCGAACAGAATAATTGACCAGTAGAACACGGAACTCTGGAGTGATGAATCAAGGTTCACCTGTTTCCAGTCTGATCGCAGGGTGTGGGTACAGACTTGAGAACGTTTGTTACCACAGTGTGTTGTATCCTCAGTAAAGTTTGGTGGTGGAGTAATGGTGTGGGGTGCATTCAGCTGGTTTGGATGTCCGTGATGAATTTCAGAGCGCCAGTAACACCATGATGAGCAATAATACTGTACCAAAAGATCTCCATTTACTGGGTTTCCACAGAAGAGCAAACAGCACACAAACCGAACATCACAACAGCGAACAAGACGGCTCATGTGGCCTGGTGCAAAGAGCGTGCGAACAGAATAATTGACCAGTAGAACACGGAACTCTGGAGTGATGAATCAAGGTTCACCTGTTTCCAGTCTGATCGCAGGGTGTGGGTACAGACTTGAGAACGTTTGTTACCACAGTGTGTTGTATCCTCAGTAAAGTTTGGTGGTGGAGTAATGGTGTGGGGTGCATTCAGCTGGTTTGGAGTGGGACCACTGCCCATTATCCATGGTTCCATGAAGGCAGCTCAGTACCTGGATATTCTGGATAATCAGGTGCTAGCTACACTGTGCAATTTTTATGGAATGTACCCATGTTACTAACAAGAAGACAATTCCACATGCCACAAAGCTGCAGCTGTTATGATATGAAGAGATGGTTATGGAATTATGATAGTATGAAGAGATGGTGTTAAACGACGCCCTGGCCTAAGCAGAGTCCCATCAAACACCTGTGAAACGAATTGGAGTGGCGATTGAGGTCCAGAGCAGCACGTCCTCGATATATCACTGAACTCAGAGCCACTTTGATGGAGGAATGGAGACAAATTTCACCTGAATTCTTCCAGACATTGGTGGAAAGTCTCTCTCAAAGGGTGCAGGAGGTGATACAAGCCAAAGGTGGACATACTCGATATTAGGGTTCATCTGCTGGTATCAGTAAACTGCTAGTGTGACATTGGTAGACAGTGTGTGTGTGTGTGTGTGTGTGTGTGTATTACGGAGTTAACTTATGTAATTTTTATCAGCATACAATTTTTGCCTTTGTGTTAAGGCCATCTTCGCTATTCACCAATAGTGGATTCACCAATGAAAACGCACGTAGTGAGTGACATGGTCAAAATGCATTAAGATTCTAATAAAATAAGTTTAACAAGAGATCGTTAATTTAAAAAATTAAGTTAAAATTTTAAAAAATACTATTTACATTTGGATGATGTATCAAGTTTCACAAAGTTCTTTATATAAGCATCGTCGTCATCATCAAATTCCTGATATGTGCCCTTAGGGGGGGTGGTGTACAGGAAAATTATGATAGTATTACATGAAAAAGTTACAGCATTACTAACTTTAGATCAATAATAAAAAAAAATCAGCTAATGCCCTTTTTGTTCCCGCATAGGGAGTAGCGAGGCCGTTTTAGCCCTATCTAACTTTTGGAGACTGAGTGGGCAGCTCAATCTCCACTGGCAGCTAATCAGAGATAACTGGCCCAAGCCTATCACTAATTATTCGGTATTCAGGCAGCTAACAAGTGTCGCCATCTCGTGGTTTCTAACCCTAAACACAATATTTTTAATATCTGAAAATAGTATGGGTTCGACGGCCGATTTTCTTGCGTTTACAGAACGAAAAACCCGAGTTTCTGGGAGAAAAAAAAACTGGTGCCAGAGATCGACTAACTCGGGAACCGATCGAGAAAAGACTTAGAAAATGTTTCACTTAGTCGGTGATTAGATTCGAATGAAAGTCTTTCGTCCTGCAGTCAACCACCTTAAAGTGCAAACGCCACTCCTAGGCTGAGCTACACAGGCTCGTCCGAACAATAATTTTCTCCCAAATTAACCTGTTATGTATCAAGATTCAGATATTTCCAGTTCTTACATTTCTGTCTTTTAAAGAACTTTTTACTATCCACTTACTTCTTGATCCTGTTTCCTACGAACCTCAACAAAGAACACTTGTTTTGCTAATCTTTCCTCTTCCATTCTGTTTAAGTGACCACACGACCAGAGATTAGCTCTAATGACACATTCTGACTGCTAGCAATGTCAAGTTCTTTCCTAATATCTTCATTTTTAATGTGATACCGCCACTGATGCTATTTGCTCACTCCCCCAATCTTTCTTAAAACTCTCACATCAGAGTTCTAATCTTTGATCAAGTGTTTTATTTCTAACCCAGCTCGGTTCTGTAAGTTAAAACTGGTTTGTACACAGTACTTGTATACAGCTAATTTAATGTTCTTAACTAATTTATTTTTTATTCATATAAATTTTATAAGCGTACATATAAATTATATAGAACCTTGGTAGCTCTGTCGGTTATAGACGAAGCTCTTTGGTCGGAAATATGCGAGTTCGATTCACGTCCATAAGCAAGGAACCTTTATCTGATTTCTCTTGACAAAAGATGAGTTAGCTAGTCTCACATGGAGGTAGGTTTTCCCCCGCCCGGAAACTCGGTTTTTTCGTCCCTCGGAACAGGCAAACCGGCCCAGTGAACACACATGAATTACACGTTATGAATACTTACATCCTAGCCATAGGTCTGATTTGTCAGCTATATGCCGGTTCCAAGCATGGATAAAATGGGGTGGGGGGGATTGAGGAAAGCAATGGTGAACTACCCTGTAAAATCTCACCAGAAACACTTTGTAGAGAGAACATTTGCCTGGAAAGTTCCCAAGAGTCGGTTGCAACTTAAGGATTAAATCATCATCATAAATTATATAAGCGTTCGAAGAAATAATTATTTCTTCGAACGAAGATATAAAGATGTTCAGTTGGCGAAAGAAGTACACTGCTGCCGTACTTCTTTCGCCAAAATATGATAACGTAACATTCTCAAAGAATATGATACCCTCCAGGTTGTATTAAAGGCAGAAGTTTATCTTTTGCAGAACCTAGAACGCTAAAACTCTTGTTGCTATGGCAGGACACTTGTAGGACAAATGATTTAAATAGTTTGGCTATACCTTCAAAGACACCTTGAACATTAGAAATTGCAAATTTCTTATGTAACATAGAGATTGTAACACGAAACTTAGGTCACCAAGATTACTGATAATTATTTTTTTTGTTATTTGCCTCTTATCATGATGGTGATAGAGAGGTGGTCAGTCATGTTACCATTTATCATGTTAAAGGTATTGCGGGTAAAGCCAAATTAGTTAATCAGTTGGCCTACAAGTGTCTTTCTGCTGTGTCAACATGATTTCAACTTCAATAGTAGTAGGGGCGCTAATAACCAGATCAAGATAAGATAAGAATTCATGGCGTTATTGGTTTGAAAACACTAGGAACCAGATTAAGATCAAGATAAGGATTCGTGACGTGACTGTTTGATAAGATCAGTGACGTCATGAGTATGGAATGCTTGGAATTTCGCTGGGGACACATCTGTCAGTGACATCACGTTGTGTGTTTTGGTTCGCGTACGGAATTCTGGGTAATTTTTGCATATGTAATTGTGATGGTTAGAGATGAGATGGAGTATGGAATCCTTGGAATTTCCCAGGGTGACACATCCGTCAATGATGTCACGTTGTGCGTTTGGTTCGAGTATGGAATTCTGGGTGATGCTAGGTAATAGAGTATGGAATTCTGACAAGATTGGGATATAAATATAGATAAGATAAGTGACGTCACGTTGTGATTGGTTCGAGTGTGGACTTGTGGATAATGGTCAGAGCATGTAATTCTGAGATGTGGCTGTTTATTATTGACATGAGATGAGCTGAGCTTTTTGTTCGCTTGAGGCATTATGAATAATGTTTAGAGATTGGAATTCTGGGAGGATATTTGGTCAAGTGTTGGGGTCTTTGGGTTGATTGTGGAACAATGGGAGGATATTTGTCCATAGGTGGCAGCATGAAATTTCCAATATAAGTTTTTTCGTTCCTGTTATTGACTATGGGAATTTTTAGTTTAGAGTCTAGAGATGGAGCCAGCAATGTTTTTTCCTTTGCATTCACGTTTCTTGTCATTAGATACCAGTTAGACATTTTCTAAAATAATTAATCATTGCATATCAGTGGTGTACCCCCCCCCTCAAACACACACACTTTTTTTTTCTTTCATGTTCACATTTTCTAAAATAATTAATTACTGGAATCTGTTTTACTGCTTCAATGTCATGTTTAAGATCTTAAAAATTTGATTACTTTTTGATTACAAATTCTAAGCAGAATAAATATTCTTAAACATGGAGAACACATCAACTACACCTTAATTGTTCATTTAAGTTTACAAATACAAATTTATTTGACTGAAATATTATTTACAAGTATATTCACGATGAAAAATTCAAAACATGTAATTACCTAAATATTTCAGAAGATTTGTCTCTTTTGCTATTTCCCTTAAGAAAGAAAAATTTCAAACGATTCACTCATCTTTTTTTTTATTATTATTTCACGGGATACAGAAAACAGTACAGTACAGCACAGCACAATACACACAGGACGATCTGTGGCCTGAAAAAACGAATGGCAGGTAAATAACCTGAAAATGCAGTTGTTTCTTATTCCTTATAGGTTTCTACCCGTTTTCTTAATATCATTTGCACTGTGGCTAATGGCTATGTTTCCCCATGGTCGTGGATGTTCTCTACTGAGTGACATCTGGGGAAGTAAAATCAAGTCACCATTAATCTCTTCTGTTAATTTCACACTGTAGTGTGACAGACTGCACTAAGACTTGATAATTTGCACTCGTAATTTGTTTCGCATTCATAACTAAACAGAAATTGAGACTTTAAACTTAACAAGTGTCTGAAAGTAGGGTTACCATATTTCTTAAAAACAATATGTGACATCAATGTAGACCATAAAGAAAATTAAATAAAATAAAATAGTAAAGAAAAATAAAATTTGCCTTCAAATAAATATTTATGATCATAGCAAGCAAAAAATTCATCAACTTTTAAAAGTTTTGACATTCACACCATATTGTTTTCATCATTTGGAATACTGCAACCCAAAAATTCGCATCACACGATGCGGGCTTTTGATATGCTTCTATATTTTTTTTTCAATCTGATTGGTTGTTTTTCTCTATTTTACTTTAAATCTTGCAGTAGTATTTTTAAAACTGAAACCTCAGCAAAGAGATTGTGTATTTCAACAACTGATTTTTCGGAAGTCGAGATATGGAATTAACAAATTCTGAGGATGCATCAACATCTGGCCACTGAAGCTTAAAATCCCAACTTCATTGTATTCATGAAAACTTCTGTAGCTTTGAGCCTGCTTTCCCACATTTCTTAATAAGAGATACATTTCTCATAAAAATTCAAAATCTACTTTTTATGCCTCCTTCGTTGACATACAGAAACTACTTTTGCTGGCAAAACTGTGGGAATGAACTTGTCCCTCTGGCTATTAATTTTACCTTCAAGAATTATAAACACGTTAACACAAGAATTTTTAATGTTTGCCAAATATTTCAGTCTGAAACTAACAGACTATCCTCAGTGGCTTGATAGGAACAGTTTTTACAAAGTGGAATACAAACAATTGATCATTCAAAAGTAGCAAGAGCCACGTGATGTTACACTGCTAAGCATTAAAGAGAGGTAAATTTCATCCGAGTAACGAATAAATTATAGGTATTAATTCACAATTTCATATAACAATCTTCATTTATAAATTTAATTAAAGATAACATTAGACTAATGTAAGAATTAAAGGTCTCAATGTCAATAGGTAGCATTAAACATTTTTCTAAAATAAATAATTGCAGGATATCAGTTTTCCCCACTTTTTTTCTGTTCCCAACATTAATTTCACAGTAGTGATATTTTTTTTTTACATTTTCTTGTATTATGATCTGTGTTAATGATTCTGCTTAAAGATTTCTTTGTCACCGATTTTTACACATATGGTCTTTGTATAGTTGTAATTTTTTTATATCTTAAAAGTTCATTACTTTTTCCTAAAGAAATGTTAACTTTTTTTTACAATCATTGAACAGAATTGCATTAAGGTATAAAGTTATAGTTTTATATATCAACTTCTAAACAGAATAACTGAGTACAAAATTCACTGTGGAAAACACATCAACAACACAAAACGTTTGTTCATTTAAGTTTACAAATGGATATTTTATTTTGCTGAAATATTATTTACAAGTATATTCACAGAGAAAAATTCGAACATGTAATTACCTAGATATATTTCACAAGATTATTTAGTTTACACTGTTAACATTTTCCAATGAGTTCAGTAAAGAAAATCTTCATTACTCACTGTTTCTTGATTACATTATATCAAAATAGCTGGTCACGCAAAAGAGTCTTAAGACAGGACACCATAAGAAGCACAGCTCCATACATCTGATAAGGTGTTAGCCTTGATATGACACAGTGCCTCCCTAAACTTTCCATGTATTCTTTTGCCACCAGATATACACATGCAGTCTTCGTATGGTGTTCGTAAATGTCCCAAAATAAAGAATCTTTATTGTCTTAAAGGTGTAATTTAATCATCGATGAATTTAAACAGGCTGCGATAATTCCTCCCATGATACGAATAGCTGGTAATTAAGTTTCCAAAAATGGTAAATTTTTGGAAACTTAATCACGACATTATCAATGTCGTACATTTTTGGTGAAAATCTGTTTCTTCACACTAATAGAGAAAACTTTACTTCCATCTCCTATATCATCAACCATTTGTTCACCATCTAATGCAATGTAATCATTTGAGAATATAACAATCTCCGAAGTCCAATTTGTAGTCTACTCTTCTTTGCAAGTAGGCGAGGATATCAGACACTTCCTGCGTAATAACTGTTCCCAAATGGTCCTGGATAACCACATCACGATGTACATATCTTCTAAAATAATAATCGGTTTCCATCCTTTTAGAGCTATGCAAAGAGTTTTGTCTCGTGCCATTTTCCCAAAGAAAGAAAATTTCAAAGACTTTTGTGGCTCACCCATTATTTTACTTTACCAGACACAAAACACCACAACACAATACGATAGCTGTACTGGATGAACGATTGCAGTAACTGAAAAGGCACTCAACTCGATTGTTATTCCTTATAGTACTGTTTACCCTGACCGTTTCTTCAAAAATCTAACATTCGCGCAGATAACTCATGGACATGTTTTCGAATGCTGGTGGATATGATGTTGATGTGATTTTATCTTACATTGTGACAGCATAGAGCAAAGCTTATCTCTGTGGCTCGAATAGTTTTCTATATTATTTATCCTTATTATGTTAAATATTTTTTTCCAACACAAATAAAGTACTAATTATTTATTATTGTTATTACTGTTTCAACTTAACATTAGGCCTGATACGATAGTTTTCATGTTAAATCTTCTCCACTAAAAATTCTGGCTATTAATTTAACATCCAATTCCTTGTGCTTCCAAGCTACTTCTGTAGCTGAATTTTTTTTCCCAAAAAGTTGACACAGTTTCTTGAAATATTTGAAGGTTGGCATGAACAAATATGACTAAGAATTCACTTAATGGATTTTCAACAAAGTCTCTGATTAGTTTGCGCAAGATATTTCACAAGATTTGTCTGCAAACTCACAATTTCTTTTGGTTTTTCTATTCTAATCTATTGGATACATCTAATATAGTAACAAAATTGTCCCTATTTAATTCATTTTGTACTTTATCCATTAAAAACCCACAATTACGTTATTTGCTAGCTCTGTCTTTTTTTGTTCTGCTTGTGCAATTGTAGGGTCGTAAAGTTTAGAAATTAGTTTCGACTGTCAGTCATATGATTTTAAACTTTTATCATGTACAACTGCGTGAAAAGAAAAGAAAATGTACCTTCTCTTTATTTTTGAAAACACCATCGAGAGTTACTAATATTACTTGTTCAAACAGCGTCTTTGGTTAGGTTAGAGCAAGTGATTTGTTCTGTCACTCATATGTCCGAAAACTGTTGGGATGGGGAAAAAAATAACATTAGGTGGTGGAGGGTGACGTAGTAGTCGAGAGGGTCACTACAATGACTCCCCCCTCCTCCAGAAGAAGTCCGATCAAAAGGAGATGAGTGACCTCTCTGTTTGCAGATATCTTTTAGTGATGTTACCCAAACTGATAACCACAGAGGTTATCAGTTTGAGATAAGTGACATCACTTTAATAAGCGCTACTTCACTGGCATTACTCATATTGTACTTTTTGTTAAGAAATGTTAATGAGATGTTAAGAAAGTCACTTTCCTCTCTGAAATTTGACCCAGGTTGGTTGGCCAAGTGGTTAGCATACCCACTCGCCAGCCAAACAGCTGGGGGTTCGAATCCCGCCAAGGATGTTGGTGATTGTCTTACTAACCGTTCACCATGTGTACTACTGTAACCTGTGCATGGCCTTTGATGTCATAAAAATTCAATCAAAATATGAAATTCGAGCGGTACCTCAACTTCAGCTGTTAACAATGCCCGTTACCATTAAAAATATTATTCCCAGTAAAGTAGCCACTTCTAAATTGCAGTCACCTCCTACTTTGCCAGTACCTGACTGACTGATTTTCCCTTTCAGTCGTTTTCCGAAGGGTAGGTGACTTTGTAGGCTTTGCCCACAAAGTATTCCTGGTGAGATTTTTACAGGGTAGTTCACCATTGCTTTCCCCAACCGCAATTTTATCGGTGCTCAAGACCATGTTCACGGGGCTCTAGGGGGACAACCCCCCCCCCAACTCCGTATCAGACCGGTAACTCACCTTTGGTCGAAATAGACCAGATAAAGTCTATACTGTCTGAGCTATGGAGGCTCTCGCCAGTACCTGGCCGACTTATATATATATATATATATATATATATATATGTTAAAGATACCAAGCAATTTTAAACCTGGTTTTACTCCATTTCCCAAGTAAGCAAACAGACTAAAAGTCAAGTTTGCGCCTGCAATTGATGCAAGTCTAACTGATCCCACAGGTAGTGCAGGAACAGGGCAACTCGTGGCAAAGGTGGAACAAGCTCCGATCACTAATCTTAATATTTACCTTTAATGCCAAAACACATCTCCAAGAAGGGGATGTATGATGTTTTGTATTAAAGGCAAGGGGCCACTACCCAGACCGGTTTCGACCTTTATTGAGGTCTCGTCAGTGGGAGCTAGGCTTAGAAATACCAAGATTTAGTAATACAGAGCTTGTAAGTATTTCGCCAAAACAAGTTACCATAAGGTGTTTTAACCTTATTAAATAAAAATCTCTGGAGGAGATATAAATGTAGAAATAGAAAGTATTTTTACCTTGGGTATAAATATATATCTTTAACATATATATATATTTATACCCAAGGTAAAAATACTTTCTATTTCTACATATATATTTCTACATATATATATATATATATATATATATATATATATATATATATATATATATATAATATTTTTAACTTGAAATTTTATATATATATATATATATATATATATTTATTCCCATATATATATATATATATATATATATAATTTCAAGTTAAAATTAATGAAAAAAAAAGTCATATATGACTTCTTTTTTTTTCATTAATTTTAACTTGAAATTTTAGCCGAAGTCATTTTGGGTGCCAAATTGGTTATTTAACTCCGCGGTACCTTATGACTAGATCAGCAGAAGTTTCGTTTCTAGTCATCGACTCGAGGAACTTTCTCCCGGAAAAAACTTGAATTTGTAATCTCGAAATTCAGAAAACTCGTATGCTTACATACTTCAATCAGGATTAAGAACACGGGATGGTGATAATAGGCTGTCGTGTTTGCGTAAATCTAGCAAAAAAGTGCACTCACTAACACTTGTACAGGTTACAGCAGTACATATGGTAAACGGTTAGTAGGATCAGTGATTAGTAATTCCTGCAAAGAGAAGTGGATTTTTCAACGAAGGGTTATTTATACATTTCTCCATACATTTTCTTTATTGCAAAAATGGAAATATAAACTATGCAGATTCTTACAATTGCTAGAATGCGTGACCGACCTTGCATTCTTTTACTTTTAGAGCATATTTTCCCTCTTCGCCCAATTACATCAGCAAAAGTCTTCTTTTGCGTGCTTCTTCAGTCCACTGCATCTATCAGATCCACATGAGAAATCATATTGAATTTTTTGAATTGTCAGAGCATACTAAATGTTACTGAAGTAAACAACACAGTGCATATTGCTCAATGCTAAGCACTTACTCATAGGGGCCAAGTGGCGTCTTGTGATAGCCGAGTACTAATACCTGAAAGAGCAACTATGGCGTGATCAAGTTCAATAAACTTAATTGTAAAAGAGACAGTCCTCAGTTCCAACATTAAATTAATTCGAAGTTTTATCCTCCCCTCTACATAATCAAAAAAATAATTATTACACTTTATATTTACTATGCTCTTGTTTTTGCTTCGATAGCCAAGGAAACAGAGGGGGAAATGTATAAATAAATGAAAAATGTGAATGAAATCGACAGAAATTTTAAGCACTGCCAAAATAAACCTTAAAATGCAGGGCGGGTCGTGTACCGCAGTTAACTAAAAGAACGTTAAGGAAGCCTTCGCTATATCAGGTCATCAACTACAGTTATCTGAATGGCCATCCAGTTCTTATCCACTTCAAAAAGGTAACTTTTTCAAAAAGATTGCAAATCAACAAATTAATTGGCTTCTGGAAATCAGTTTTTAAATTAAACAATCAATTTTTCATTCAAATGCAGCCAACTTATTAGATTGGAACCCCAAAATTCTTGTTTAGAGAGGGAAGGAGTTCAAGTCATTAATTCTTTCTGTTTTAGCTGGATCTTTTTCTGAATCTGTTTTGATTACTAATTTGAAACTTGGTTTAGTTGTAAAAAAAAAATAAAAAAAATAAAAAATAAAAAATAAAAAAATCAATTTTTTTTTTATTACGTGCGGGGAAATGTCAGAGGTTATTCACCTTTCTAATCAACCCCGTATGCTATGAGTGTTAATTTACACTTATCCAAATATACGAACCTTGGCAGGGCATCCATCTTCAAGCATTTAAATTAATGAGCCATAACATCTGGTACATTTTGCTCATTTAGCCCACATTTCTTTGACCTTGACTTCACACAGAAATGTGACATCTTGAAAACACTGTCGTAGGTGGAAAGGGGGGGGGGGGTAATCGTCGGACAATAAAAAAATGGCCTAAGGAGCCAAAAATAGTTCGTTCCAGTGGGGGGGGGGACACTAAGAAACTTTCATTTAACACTATGCATGCCTCGTTCCGCTTGGTATTAAATGACGTCATCACGACACGTAACAGGGTGCGGTTACGACAACAGTAGAAATGTTCAGGTAGGGTAGCAGAGAAATGTCACGGACTACCTTTGAAAACAAAGGCAGTAAAAAGTTGTCCGTGACATTTGGTGGTAATGTATATAAAATATTTTTATATATTTTTAAAATATAAAAAACTCGGGTTCCAGTTGTGTTTGAATTACCATTTTATAATACAGTTTATAAGTTGGCTTCAGTGATAACTCGAAATCAATAGTGAAGCGGGGTATGTCTAACCTAGAATTTACGATTGTTGCAATGGTGTAAATAATGAAAATGTAAAGGCCTATCAAAGTATTCGTGGACACCAGTAGTGCACCCAGAGGGGGAGGGCCTTCCCCCCCCCCAAGAAAAGAAAAAGGAAAAAACACTCGAAAATTTTCCAAAAATCGTTTCCTAATGAAATTTTTTTTTTTTTTTTATTTCTGTTGTGTCGTGTCTTCTATTTCTATACTACTTATGAATTAGCAATCATTGCGGATGCACAGTCAGAGGTTGTATGCGATGAGCAGTGTGTATTCTCAATTCGTCTACTCAACTCCCCCCCCCCCCAAGACTAAATCCTGAGTGCGCTACTGGTGGACACTTTTCGTTGTTGTTCTTAAATAAATGGCAGGTGTCTTGATATCTGCATAAGATATGTGATCACAGCAACAGGATTTTGGAGGGGGGAGGGTGAAGAAATTTTAGCGGATGTATAAAGATTAACAAAAATGGTTTCAGGGATATGATGACATACTCAAGGCATGGAATGTGTAGAGTTAGGTAGATAGAAGGCAAAGGATAATACGGTTAAGTCACTGAAAGGTATTTAATGGATAGATATGGAAGAGATTTTTCAAACGGTACAACCACTGGACTCCCTGAAAAATGAGCAAGGGAGTACGACGCAGTTAAATTTTTTTAAGGAGAATGACTTATATGACTATATAGTATATAGCTTTATGTTAAATTATTTTTAAAGGCACTACGAACATTTTAACTTTATATTAACAATCGAGCTTCGTATCGAAGAACATCTCAGAGACATCACCTATGGTAGAAACAGGACCACAGCCTTAACCGTGCTTAATTCTTCTGATCCCAAATCACCATCAGTCCACTATACACTCAGTAAACTGGAGTAGATCCGAAATTATTTACAAATGCTATGATGAAGTTGAAAGAAAAATCTTAGAATCAACAGAAATTGCACTAAATCCTGTTCGCCTTAATGTCCACATCAGTCACAACCTCTCTGATTGTCTCTCCTCTGCTATTCAGTTATGGCGGTCTGGAGACTACCTCCTCGTGCACGAGAACAACGTAGATGGTCCGCGAATTTATTCTAATATGAGCAAGACGTTAATAATTTAAATATTTAGTGATGTACCCAAGTAATCTCTTTGTTCTTATATTAAGCACCCGATGAAGTCTTCTAGATATACGAAACTGGTAGTGCCTTTGGAAATAAATTAGTTATTTTCTAATTTAACTTATATAGTCACTTCAGGGGGAATCACTTATATAGTCATAAGCGATTCTCCCTGAAACATATACAATAGCCATGAATACCTAATATATGAAATTAATTATATATATATATATATATATATATATATATATATATACACACACACACACACACACACACACACACACAGAGAAGATTATACATCACTATCAATCTCACTTGACCGTTTGGCCATGCGGAACGAATTCTTTGTGGATAATGCCCTTGGAATCGTAGAAACAAATCAGCATTCTTTACTTTTGACTTCTCCAAGCAACTTTTTTTTCGGATGTCCCTATGTTGGTGGTCTCAACTCAGCATTCTGGCGATTTGTTTCGAGCTCATACTCCAAACATCACGTTTCATCACCAGTAACGATCGTTTCATGGAAGTTTGAGCCTTACGAGCGGTTTCAATGAGGTCCTTGCAGTGTTCAATTCGATACATTTTTTAAGTCGTCGGTCAACTTGTGGGGAACAAATCGGGAATTCAATTTACGAAAGCCCAAATTCTCGATCAAAATGTTGCGCACAGTTGATTTTGGAATACCCAATTCATCTTCAATCAATCTCACTGCCGATTTCAGGTTTTCCTTGATGAAATGATGCACTTTTTGGATGTTAACTTCTCTCAGGTCCAGTTTTTTTTTGGACGGCCCGCTTTTCGTCATTCTCAAGCGTCTCACAACCACTTGGAAATCGCTTAAACCACTTGTAAAACTTGAGTACGGGATAAGCATTCATCATCGTATGCTTTTTGAAGCAGTTAATGTGTTTCGGTAAAACTTTTACCAAGTTTAACACAAAAGTCAATCGCAGCTCTCTGTTTGAAATTCATTTTCCGACCGTTCGTGAAAACACACTGTCACTCTTGGCACCATAACTCGGCTTCTAATGAAACAAATGTCATAAACAGTTGACACAACACTAACAAAGGTTGCCGCTTTCGACAACAAAAAGATACAACAGGTGGCGCCACTAGTTTCTTCTATTTTCGAAAAGTTCGGTTTCTCTTTGGACAGAGGGTGTAGATTTTGTATTTTATTACAAAAAGATTAACTTTATATTATCAATCATTAATAATTATATTGGCTAATTATTAATTAGCCACTCTAAATAAGCCCAACTTCTTCACTGGATTTTTTGATGGGACCACCTGTCAAAAATAATAGCATCTCTGAAAGAGGAGCAAACATTACACCAACTCATCGCTACCTTCAAACCCATTAACCAAATTCATAATTCGTTACCCTCTCCAAAAGTAACTCTGAACAATGATGTGCCTGGAGTATAACCAAGTCCCGTGTCCATGCAATTTGTCATACTATGAACAGGAAGATTGGTCTACAAACGTATTTCTGGTCATTAAAACTACATCTGGATCATCAAAACCGCAGAAATCGGCCTTGACTAGCATGGAACTGAAGATGCAAACCATAGGATCCAATGGGAAAAGAAAACTTTTACACAGATCTATGTACACGTATGAAAGGTTATTCAAAGAAAGTACTGAATTATACTTTAGAGACTAAACCTTAATTGTAACGATTGCCTTATGATCCCAGAGAAGAAAAAAAAATTACTCAATTGTGTAAAATAGATTGTATCATAATAGTTAATTTATCATTTCAGCCCAACTATTTAACAAATGCGCAAATACTTGTACAGAGGGATTTAAATTTGGCACATGCGCTGTACTGTTTTATTGTTCGAATTCTTTACCATATTCTTTGCTCTCACTGGTGATGTCTTATGATACGTAAGCCGAAATATATGTACAATAAATGTTTACTGTGGTACACGTGTGAATGTTTAATTACAGGAAATCACCATTGTCATCTATTCGCCGAGAGAAACAAACACGTTTCAGCTATGAATGACTTCTCCTTAAATTCTGAAATCATTTTAGAATAATTTAAAAGCAAAGTGTATATTTTTACACAGGGCGGCTCATGCATATGCACTGCAGAACTGCAACCCCCCCCTCCCCAATTTTTATCGATATATAAATATATTTATTAATTTATTTATATTTGCTTGTAATATTTAATTTTATCATCGACAATCCTATACAATTCTCTTATTTTGTATAAAACACAATAAAAATCCATCTTGTGGGACGCTAGTAGCACTCTGTTTACCACAGTGTCATATTGCCACGCGCAATATGACACTGTGGTAGTGTCATATTGCGCGTGGATATATATACACGTCATAGTGAGATGCGAGCTATTAGCGTACTTCGGCACTGTCCGTCGCGCAGTTCCACTGTTGTTTATCTGCAGGTTGTGCCAGTAGTAGAGTGTTCGTAGTGGTTATCGTGTTTACTCCGTCTCTTTAAATATTTGGACATTACAATTAAAGACATAACATTTGTTATAGTTTTTATTTTAGAACATTATTGGGGTTTTGATAATGGATTTTATTTTTAAGTAATTTTGAATTATACTAAACCGTATAATTTTATCGATAATAAACACTATTTTTTCATGTTTAATTTTTACCATAATTTTGATATTTTATCCAAACACGTATACAATGTACTTACAGTGTGTATGTATATTTCGAAAGTTGCAGCACCCCCAAGATTTCAAGCCAAGAGCCGCCACTGTTTTTACATGTTTTAGATGCATATTGCAGTAATATCTAGGATTTGTAAGTGAGAATGTTGCATTGTTTTTTTAAAGTTAAATGTCTTGATTTGCTTCAGATATCTAAGCAACATATAGTTTTATATTTAAAAGAATGGGACTAGATTTAACTCATTAAACATCCATGTATTAAAAAAAAAAAAAAAGCTATTCAAATGAAACCCAAAAAAATTTTTTTTCGATTTTTTATAATACAACCTATGTATATATTTTTCCCAAATACAATAATATGCCGATATCGTAAATTTACTACATTTACCCCCCCCCACACACACACACACACGCACACCTGCAAGTATCTTGTTATATTTAGCACCGCCAGTAGGTTGACATTAGTTAATCCATTGCCTACTGAAGAAACTAAACGTTATGCTTTAAGTCATTCCAGGCATCCAATAACCAGGATAGGGTAGTTTAGTGTTCTTACACCGAGTGACCAAATTCTTTCGCTACCGAAAATTGATAAACCTGACGAATACCTGGTTTCTCCGTGCTTTATTTACTGATTTGTATTAAGTAAACATGAAATTCAGACGTACCTTAAACATCCCTATTATAATAATAATAAAAGCGTACTATCATAAAAAAAAAGCAATGAAAAATATTTACCCGTAAACTTCGACTAGCTAAGTTACCATTTCACCAATAAAACATTACAAGCAGCTTCTGCCATCTTGTTTAAGCACTACGACCAAGTCTGTATACTGATTCATTTGTACCGCAAGTGGCGCTAGATACACTATTTTTCTGTCATTTGAAGAACGTTTTATTAACTACGTTATTATTATTATAAATGTTGTTGTTTATTAAAAGCATTCGTTATGGTATTCCGTTAATTTGAAGATGTTACAACATTTTAATCATATTAATATAGTAATTATCGTAAAAGGTATTTAATTTAGAAATAAACTCCATCATTGAGGCAGTGAAACATATAGTGTGAAATAGAGGTAAACAAGATGAAATATTTAGTTGGGTGTTGCTATGGTCCTGGTAATGTGGAGGGAAATGATATGGAAATGTATAAGCAAATTAGTCTGGTTAGCAAGAAACGAGGGATCATTATGGGTGACTTTAATTATGATAATATAGACTGGAATTAAGAGACTGAATCTGGAGGCCAAGATAATGAATTTCTGGAATTTTTGAGAGACAATTACCTAAGCAGGACATAACAGAGGGTACAAGAGGATCAAGGGTATTGGATTTGATCATCTCATCAGATGATGCTATTATACATGGGGAGGGGGGGGGGGAAGGCGTGCTGTCGGAGATGATCGCAGCAAAAAACATAATATTTACTAGCTGACTTCACTGGTCTAATGTTTGAAACATTGCACGTGGTAAATTTAATATGATTCTGGAATTTTATCAGATATTAGTTTGCATTTAAACTAAAGTCTATTATAAGAGTTCCCAAAACGTTTATGAGAAACTGTAGGTGGCTTTCTTTTAAAATTCTTTTTATGAAATATAGAAGTGTCAACAGTTTCGAACTTGAGTCCTTCAACAGGGAAGCGCAGAACGTGTTAAATAATTATAATTGAGGGTGGGAAATCAAACTGTTTCCAGAGAAAGGTGTTACTGCTATGTTAGCAAACGTCTTCTCTTTGTTTCGTTGGTACATCGCTTAAGAATTTAGGCATAGCCAATGAGTATATCAGTGGAACCAAGACTGTTATTAAAATGTACAAAAAAAGTGGCTAGATGGAGAAGAACTGGAGGAAAGTAGATCCAACTCCACTATAACCACTCTTCTTTCATTTTATGGGGCAATAATTTCAACTGCATGCAGGTAGAGGTCCTGGTCATCAGATATTTATCAAAAAGGTTTCACTATTGAAATTATTTTTACACATTTATTTTTGCAAATGTCCAGCATAAGAACGTAAAATATAGGTTACGGAAATCCTACAGCAGAGCAAATAACACTTTCCTTGCTCAAAAAGTTTATATCGGTCGATAATGATTGTATTTAAAATATATTCTTCATTTTCTAGCGAATATATCCTTAAGATTGCACCAATTATCATGACATTCTAAAGATTTCAGTATTATTTCCGATGAAGTTTCTTCTATTTCTATTATTTTTTAGCTCTTTCTTATCTTAGTAGTACTCCTGGATATTTTTACTTGTGATTTTTATTTTTAGAATTTGTTTTCATAATATTTCATTTCTCTAATCTGTTGACGTTACCATATATATAAGATATTATTATCATATGAATATACTTTTAATAGCTTTGTTAAAACATTCTTGAATATTAATAATGACGATATGGTTCTGATAAAGCTCCAATCTGTTTCCTTCCCTAAGTTTTCTAAGAAATTTTTGATCATTTGTTTTATTCGTAATCTAACTTCTCTGATTCACATATTAAAACTGCTTTGATTCCTGTCTCGATATTACTAGCTGGATATTTTTGGAAAATCCAGCTAGTAAAGTTTCAGAAAAAGAGTTAATCGGAAATTGGAGTTTTTTTCATCTTGCAAAATAAGCATCTGCCTAGAAGGGGGCCCACGCACTTAACAAATCTCATATGATCTTAAAATCTTAGTTGATTCGACAGTAATTCAAGCCAAACTAGGCCGATTCTCTTTCTCTTGTTCCGTATAACTTTATTCAATTGGCTTTCCGCTACAACCAGCCTCACTGAATTTATTATTCTATTTCCATATTTAATTTGCCATCTTCACTAAAAATCATGCCGGAAATAAAAATATGCACAATTTTCAGACGATCAAGTTTAGAGGATTTCTGTTTGCTTTGCCGTTGATGTTATCAACCAACATCATTCTACTTTATTTCATTTGATGATATTCAAGCAATAAAATATCATAACTTATCAACATCAAACCCAGGTCTGTGCATCTTGAAATGCCTTTGCCAAAAACGAGTTCCGCTTAGCTTCATGTATGACTCCAGGCTCCTCATTCCTCATCTCGACACTTGTTTAGATTTCGTTTCATTCTTATTTCAGCATTCATTATCTTTCCTGCGCACATGTGGTCATTACTAAAAGATGTCAACAAGAATTATCAGAGCAGTTGTAATTTGTGAATAATAATTTGTTTATTTTTTAAAGTGATCGAAAAGTAAACACACACTACGGTCGATCATTCAAAGTTCACGGAGATAAAGAGCTGTCAATACAAAGAAGCCAATGACCCCATTTGCCCTAAAAAGTAACATTTCAATACACTTAATCATTTTCTTTTAAAAGGGTGTGCATATTATTGTTTGATTTGGTTTAGAAGCGCATAAACGAGCTTTTCGGTTGGGTAATTTTTTAAAATATTATTTCAGATATTATGTTTTGTTTTTAAGAGACTTGACTCCATGAGGTCTTGTTTAATAATAATAACATACATGATGTGAAAAATATCACAACCAATTAATTCTGGCATTCATTGCCTATTTTTGGATGTGAGGAAGCATAAAAAGTTCCTCATGCAAGGATGTGAGGAACATTTTTATGCTTTTCAACCATGCATCAGACTAGTATAACATGCTGATTGGTCATAAATTTAGTTGCCTCCAAACTAATTCAGAATCACGAACACTAATGATTTGGATTCTATTCTAAATTTCCATAATACGGTGTATTAAAGAAATACCTCCCATTCAACATATAAAAAATAGCTGCTCATCTCTAAAGTCGTTTGTATTAACTCACATGACCTTATACATGAGGTCATTTGGATCAACAAATATTTACTTATATCACTATTTATTTATATTATGTGGAAGAAAGTATGGGTATACTCCCTCTTTTAGAATGAAAACGATTATGTTTTTTCTTGTAGTTACGCAGTGCATATGCTACTGTTACATAAGGTAAACAGACATATCTACCACACACACACACACACACACATCTCTATACTGTCAAAGGTACACGGAGAACTTACGGATTTGTAGACAAGCTATAACAGGATACCATATCGGTGGCGTATTCTTTTTTTACACTGGTCAAAAAACTGTATCATCCAAAATTAATTCCCGCAAAATCATCAACCGAATGTGAGGGTGCCACCCCAGCCAAGTATCGCACAACAATACCAAGAAAGCTGATACCAAGGAACCAAAGGGTACGTGGAAGGTAAAAATGTGGAAACCTTGGAAGACAAATGTGAATACCATTGACCAGAAGTTCAAAGAGACTACGACGTTCAAGTTAGTTGAAGGATGCTACATAAATATAAATATCTACGCAGTGCCGGTTTCTTCTGAAATGTAGCTATACATAAGTAAAACATCTTCCATGGCACTCCACAGCACAGTCTTCAGTAAGATAAAGAGCATACTGACTGGTTTAGTAGGGTGCTGGAAATCCATAATATGGAACAAGGAATCACGCCAAACGCCTTTCTGATTGGATGGTGACTTTAGGTACAGTGGACGACTTGGAAACACCTCGATGCATCATTCTAACTGTGACGTTTGGTGAAAGAAATAATGGTTAATCACAAAGGTTAGAGTTCCTACCAGGCGCATGCAGGAATTTTAACCTTTGACTATGGCGCCTTAAAAAATGAATGCGGATGCGATATACTTCCGGACACCACATTTTGATTGTTCTAAGAAATAGACACGTGTCACTTTCAACAGGACAACGCACCATGTCATGTTGAAAGGTATTATTGTGATGAGTTGAGGAAAACTGACTAGCATGCACATATCCCGAGCTTAACTCAGCAAAACACTTTTTTGCGACGAAATAAACGTCGGAATCGGGACAGAATAGCACTTTCAAGAGCAGCGTATATTACACATAGCAGTTGTGCTAAATACCTGATTAGTGCAAATAGTGGATAGTAAGTATCTTTAGAAGGTGGCAAGTGTGAGAGGATCCACACGCTAATGAGGTATGCGATTTAGGTCACTCCAAATATGGTGGTGTTGCAATACTTATTTCAATGCTTCGACGTTTTTCTATGCAACATGCTAAATGCAGTTGAATAAAGGTTATGCAAATGGAGACGGTTTGCCAGTGGTGCTGATAAATGATATTACTGCAATGACAGTGAATGTGCAATTTATTCCTGTTGCCACAATACGCGTGCACGCTCTTACGCGCGAACACACACACATTGGACAAACCTACGTTCATTAGAGGAATGAGTCAGCTATTGCATAATTCAGCAGCTAACTGTCCGTTATTAACAGCCGTTCCATAAGAATGCATTGAACCTTCATTCTGCAGTGACTACAAAGCGGTTAAGCATGCGCAGTACTATTATAATTACGTCGAATGCTTAAAGCCAACGAATTATTATTATTATTATTCTTGATACCTCCAAGGAGTCCGAAGACTCATCGCGGGAGGACACCTACAGCTGTCTCAACTACTACACCGAACCTCTACTACGAATCATCTCCATCAACGCCATCTATAAAATACTGCTATTCTGAGGCAATTTAAAAAACAACGCTGATGACAATACTGTAGCATACTATTACACAGAGAATATCAACTCACTTGCACTTAATTTATAAAAATTAATATTCACTGATTTATGCATCGTACTGATCCAATTTCGATAATATTCTTCAATCATTTTAATAAGGTATTCAGCTGAAATTTTCAATCAGTTAAGGACCATACATCAAGTAAGGATGAGGGTATAAAATTCCAGACATCCCATCCTTCTTAAAATAATAAACAGATTAGTAAAGAAGTAAAAAAAAGTTATTCAAGGAACTAAGAAGAAAAAAACGCCACAAAAGAAAAAAAAAGAAAAAAAAGAAAAGAAAAAAAGAAATATAAATAAATTACAGGAAGGAAATAAGCGTCAGGGACTGAAACGGCTGGATTAATGCGAGACCTTTTTAATTAGTTACTTTATTTAGCTTATTAATTTAATTCTCATACATGAAGACTTAATGTTGGCAGGAAGAGAAGCGCCAAACTCGCATAAGCAGCCTAACTCAGTTTCAATATTTGTTATAAACGAAACAGATGGAAAAGTCAAGACGGCGCCTTTCTGGTGGGTAACAGGAGGGGTAGGAAGGTCGGAATCTGAGTTCCTGCCGGATGGTCACAATTACGTTTTGTAATTCTTCTAAACACATACAATGGAGTGACTTAACTTCGAAAAATATAGGGTAACACCATAAATAAAATAACACGCACGTATAATTGCAAGTATATGCTGCATTTTTTTTAAATTTGAATAATACAACATCCTTCGCACGCTATTTTTTAAATTTCGAATAGAATATAAAAATAGAGAAATTATTAGAATTTAGTGCATATTTCAGTAAATCTCTCTCTCGTGAACATTAGTTGGTTTTTCTGTTATTCTTAGAAAAAGAGTTCCAAAAGTCTTAAAATAGTGGAGGATGAAGGCATCCAGATCAAAAAGTAAAATAATCAAGGCTAAAAGTCCAGAAAATGAAATGACGGCAAAGCGATCTATATTAAAAAATTTCGCAATTGAAAAATAGGCTAAATTTCAAAAATAGGCTAAATAGTCATAAAAATAAAATTTCACAATTCCACTCATTCCAGTGTTGGAAAGGTGGGATCATGTTTTTTAAAGAAAAAAAAAAGAAAGAAATATGTAAATACAGGAAGTTTTGCTTCTAAATCGGAAATATCTGCAATAGAGATAAAAATACTCACATGACCATATGGTGATTATAAGGTAAATATCAATAGCTGAATGCTGACGACTTTCTTGTCATTTTTAAGATTTAAATATGTTCCGGTGCTGCATTTCTAATCGGAAATATTATTATTTTTTATTTTTATTTTTTGTTTTAAGAAATAGTTTGACTTATTTGACGTCGTTTCAGCTACAAGCCCTATTTTGTAACAAATAAGACATTTTTTGCAGGATATTATATTCTTTAAAAGTCACAGGAAAATTGGCCAGAAGAACCGCTCCCTCCAACTGAACCCTAAAAATCAGAAGTGGGAAATGGGAAATCTCCATTTTGGAAATGGCACACAGTGTCCAGTTTGGAAAATGACGCATTCTGAGCTTTTAAACAGCTCAGAATTAGAGAAAATGCTGAAGCGATGTCGCCTATTCTTAATGGAGAACTTGGAGTCAAATCGAATTCTATTCACCCTTTTTTACCATTAAAAAAAAAAGAACTTTTAAACCATCACATCGCCTGCTCAGTATTGCATTTACCATCCGCAAGAACACCGCCAGTGACGATAAACCTTCCTGGTTTCTTTTGTCTCCGTTCAAGTATCAGCCATGAGTGACTCGTTTAACTTAATTTCTGTCTCTTATGCATTTATTTATTTTAAAGAAAAAGCCCGATGATTTCGAAATCTGCATAGAAGGTCTTTCGGCAATGCTACATGTTACCGTAGCATGACAACTAATGTTACGTGTTTCATCAAGAAAAGAGCAGCGAACTGAGATGGTACAGAACTTTCGACCGCGTTCATGAACTATATTCACGTTCAACTACGTGTCGCCACATTTCATTAGTGTTTAGAATATAGAGATAAACAAATCTCCCGGTTTATAGACTTCTCCGCTGCATGCCACAAGATAAGAAGTGATAATATCGGGTTATGCTATGGATTGCTGTACGTTTGGTAGAGGTTGCGCCGCTCTTTTATACGTTGATGACCGACCAACACTCTTGAGTGTGAAAACGTGTTTATTTTAAGTGGAAAGAATGGATAATTTTCTTTGCCACCCACGAAAGTATTTCTTCATGCACCGTAGAAACAATGGCGAATACCTGTCCATACAGCTGTTTTGTACAACAGTTTTAATTGTATAAAAAAAAAAATAAAAAAAAAAAAACTTTTTCGTGGAGAAAGATGGGCTGATCTGTAAAACGTCAAATCCAGTGAGGAGATGGAAGGGGAGGGGGTGGAAGGCATATTTAGGAGGCAGTTCCGTTCCCAGAATATCCATGGGGAAAGGGAGGCAACGCACCGTAGGGTCGCGTTCCTTTCTATCGTATTCATAGCTAGACGGCAGTGACCCTCCCTGCCTAGGGCTGCCATAAGTAGAAGGAGACTAGTTTAGGATGGCAACGAATAGAAATGACCTTCCAAATACGTAGGTTTTTAGGATAGCTAAGAAAACTGCCTCCTTTTTGTTGTGCGTGTTCCGGAGACAACTAGGCTGCCTTGGAAATACCGATCTTGTCTCTACATTTGAGCGCGCACGTGTCTTACCCTATTTTGTTATCTTGTTTTTGGTTATGTAGGTTAAAATCACTAGGACTGACACGAAAGCTGCAATACACACTGACATCGTTTCTTGTGCTAGAAAAATGAAAACAAACGAGCAAAATCAGCGATATTTTTTCTCCAAATGAAATGCTTGATTAGCCCCAGCAGCTGACAATGCAAACGTTTTCTATAGCGCATCTTCATATATGCGAGTCACACATCTGACTTTTAAAAAATGGTCAGATGTTGCAAATATGTGATTCTTTCTTACTTTTTTTACTTGTTAATCATTGTTAAATTGGTTGCTACTCCATCTAGAAGTTTCTAACTTTGCTATCGTCTTTGAAAATGCTCCTTTTTTGTGCACGTTTATAATGTATTGTCAACTCAGCAGCGTAAGAATAATATTAGGTCCCCCGCAAGAATCTTTCGGGACTCCTTGAGATCTCGAAAAATCCTGAAGGATTCTCAGGTCTCTAAGCTTTTGCGACTCTCTCTCTCTCACAATGTACTGTGGGGGGGGGTCGCGAAACTACACACAGTTTCAATTTAATTAAATTAATACAATTCAGTGTCTGAGGAAAATTTTTGTGACTTAGTGGGCTGGGTATTAGAAATGATGAGCCGCATATACGAAGTGGCATGCTTTGATTTCTATAATATATCATTATAGAATCATAACCAGGGTTGGCTCGTGCATAGGTACTGCGGAACTGCCACCCCCAATTTTTCTCGATATATAAATATATTTATTAATTTATTTATATTTGCTTGTAATATTTAATTTTATCATCAATAATCCTATACATTTTTCGTATTTTGTATAAAAAATAATAAAAATCTATTTTGTATCACTAGGAGGGCAAAGGACGCTAGCAGCACTGTGTTTACCACAGTATCATATTGCTAGTATTTGCTTGGCACGCAAGCATATATGCACGTCATAATGAGATGCGCGCTATTAGCGTAATGTGGCACTGTCCGTCGCGCAGTTCCACTGTTGTTTATATGCAGTTTACGCCAGTAGTAGAGTGTTCGTAGTGCTTATCGTGTTTACTCCGGCTCTTTAAATATTTGGACATTACAATTAAAGACATAACATTTGTTATAGTTTTTATTTTAGAACATAATTGGGATTATGATAATGGATTTTATTTTTAAGTAATTTTGAATTATACTAAACTGTATAATTTTATCGATAATAAACAATACTTTTTCATGTTTAATTTTTTTTTTTAATTTTTACTAATTTTGATATTTTATCCAAACACGTATACACTGTACTTACAGTGTGTATGTGTATTTCGAAAGTTGCAGCACCCACACGATTTTAAGCCACGAACCGCCACTGATCATAACTAAGAATAATGAAAATATTAAATCGATAAGTTTAAAAGATTTATATGAGATACGGTCAATATTAAAAAAAAATGAAACATTTTTCATATAACGTTAATATCGTGTTCGGCTTTAATTTTCCCGATCGTTGGTTTTATAAATATGAATGAAAAGCATTTAAAATAAATAAGTTTTCATTTACTGCATCTTTTTTATGCCAGATTCAACTCCGAAATAATCTGATCGCACATACTTGTTCATCTTGGTATGGAAACGAAAACGAAATAAAGTGCACTAAAAGTTCTTAATTCGATTTAATACACGCAAGCGCAAACCACACACGATGGGCTTGCGTTGTCCAATCACAATTTGAATGGTATTCAATAATCGTTTTTTTTTTTTTTTAATCTTTCGTCATGATCCGCAACTGAATTTGATAGCCATGAACAAATAAAGCCATGAATAAATAATTTGTTAAATAATTCTGCAGTCCAGCTACAATATTGTTTAACAAAATAAAATGTAGAAGTTTGTGTTTTTAAGACACTAGAGCTACTCACGCCTCGCTGTAAAAGATAGACGAATCTCACACTGAAAGGACCTTTAAAAACGGCCACACTGGAGAACTGCGTTCATCCACTCTCACAAACAACGCAATTACTTAATTTGCTTGCAATTAGCAAACTCTCAACAGCAAGGAACATTTAAAGAACTAACTACACTGACAAATGGCAAATGGCTGCAAAATCTACAGCATATCAAAGCCGTGATGTGTATTAAATGATGAAAGGAGAAAAGAAGGAACTTGTTGATGTTTGGTAAACAGTTGAGGTTATAGTACTTATGGTAAAGCAGTACGAGGAAGGATGTTTCAGGTAAATAGAATAAAAGAGGAAGGCGAAAAGTTATTCTATAGGTACGATATCTTTCGGACGACAGTGTAAACATGCACTAATTACAGCGCGCAAGTATAACTTGTTGTTGCCATGGAAACAATAACCATGGCGTCATATCCGTCATAGCCAGTCGAATGAAAACAAACTAAACTATTTTATTATATACATGTGCCATATTTATTAAAAGAGAGCTTTACGTAATATATTTATTAAAATATGGAAATTTGCATAAGTAACTTTGACTGCAAAAGTACACACGGTAAACACATATCGTTTGTAAATAAAATTCTAAGGAAAGTTGCTGTGGTTGGTAAATGTACGTTGTTCTTATGGTAAGCGAGAGTCCACGTCAGTCTATCCATTACTTTCAGACTTTAGAATCCAGATCTTTACTTGAAAATGCGAAAATATATTTAACGAACATTTTCTCTTCCACCATCTTCTTTACGTATCGGAATATGTGAGGATAAGAAAATATTCATCACGATAGTTAGGTCTAACTTTCAGTGCTTTCCTCCTTCCCCTAAAACAATACATGCAGGTACTCATTCTTTTCTAGCAGGAAAAATTGAAAATGAAAAGGATATATATATATATAGAAACCTGATGATATTTTTATTTCATGGTGTGATAATGTTTTTGGAATAAGCTCAGCAAATTAAGTATATAACACACAGTATAAATTTATTATCCGTTTAAAAAAGAAATTTGGACAACAAATTTAGAAAGTTACTTATAAAAAAAAATGAGTAAAATGTACACGATAACTTTAATTAAAATTTTATATAGTAAATATAAAAAAAAAGTTTTATAAAGCAAATATCCTGACAACAGACGTAGGGGGAAATGAAAATTTCAATGAATAATCAAAGCTTATTGCATACCAGATAAACATGTAGAAAAATGACTGAAGATTAGAAATTTCTAAATGTACTATATCCTAAGATCGACCGCGCGGTTAGCCTAGTGGCTTTGCGCTTCGCAACCATATGCCTGGGGAAGGAGTGTCCCAGGTTCGATTCCCGTTGTAGACGTGAGGAATTTGAGGATCTTCCTCAGGCATAACCAAGTTAGCCGGTCTTGGGCGCGACCAGTAGGGTTTTTTCCGCCAGTTTATCTGGCGTTTTTCATCCCGCAAGCAGGCAAACCGGCCCGTGAACATACGCCTCTACAGTCAAAAATATATCTCCCCCCCCCCCCCCCCCCAGCGGCAGACCACGCGACGGGTCGGCTGGGAGTAGTACTAACAAGATGTCGCATCTAAGTAACACGCGGACCCTGCATAGGAAGCGGGAATAACGCGAAGAAGAAGAAGAAGACTATATCCTAAGATCACACGTCAAAGGGTGCCGGTACGCAGTACAGTTGCGTACCGCCTCAAAAAGACACTATATACACAAACTTATGGTGCATGTGTGCGTGCGAGAAGTTAGAAAAAAAAAGAAAGAAGAAGAAAGCTTTGGAGGTTGTAGTCCTTAGGAAAACCTAAGTGGGGAAGACTGTTCCAAAGCACAGAGGCAGATGGAATGAAAGAGGAAGATAAGAAGTTGGTTCAATATGTCTGAATCTGGACTGTGAACAGATGTTAACCAGTAATGCCCCTAATGTTTGCAGACTCGTGTCAACCAGATCAGCCGAAAGACACCCATGAAAATACTTCCAGAAAGGCGTAATGCGAATACAGGAAGGATTTTGGTGAACCGTCCAAATGTCAGAAGGGAACTGTATAGAGGTGCTTTGCTGGAGGGTATAAATAATTTCTTATGCAAATTAGAGATTTTTAGTGGCGCAGTCTGGAATAATCAAATAAATTTCTAGAAATCGCAAGTATAAGTATAATATACTGAAAGTAGAGAAAAGGAGTTAAGATTAAGTAGTGTTGATTTGGTATTTATATAGTGATAGAAGTTGTGCAGGTGAGAAGGGCGGAAATGACACCTTGATTTTTTTTCTTCTTCTTCTTTTTGAGGCATTGAGGATTGTGGGTGGGATGCATTTATGCCGAGAAAGGTTAGAGGTGTAAGTTAGCTTAAGAGGGAGCTCTGATCTTACGCAGAGATCTGGATATTATCAAAGGTGAGGTGACATAAATTGTAGTCTTTCTTGCGTGAAATAAGACAGCACTGTGCTTCCGTAGAACTGAAGTCGACGAGGTGGTCAACTTAAGAGATCAGCGTTTAAATGACTAAGAGATCAGAGTTTAAGCCATTATTACAGAATATCTTGTAGTTAAGATATTTGGGCACTGCAGGGTTTGTCAAATGAAAAAGAGAAACAGAGTGTAATCAGCAAAACTATGAACAGGATTTGGAGTTTGTGAGGATTTGTTTACACTGATTTCTCATAATATTAAGTCTTCTAATCCGTGTGTGTTCTCCAGCCAGCGTGCTTGTTTTGTGGGATTAAAAAAAATGAATTTCACTTTTATATGGAAAAAGGGGGACAAACCAAATCTGATTGCTAGAAATGATGTAATGTGTCAATCAACCATTTCCACCATTCCCCTGAATAATAAGCATGAAATAAAAGCTGTGATGGTGAATGATCTCTCAACCCGGGATGATTAAAGGACTATGGAAATTGAAAGATTGCTGTTCCGTTGTAATGACGATAAATGCAAGGTGAATCCATAGATGCAAGTGATATCTGTGAGAAAACTAAAAACATCTTTGAAATGAAAAGTGAATCAGCTAAATACTTGGACTCGGTTTTTGAAGACTTCAGGTAAGCCAGGACTGGCATTAACACTTTTAAGACAAGATTTAAGTATTTTGAAATCCACTGCCTCGAAAGTGTAGGTGCCGAGGCTAGATATTTTTTATTACTGCCTTTTCTGCTGGACTTAGTGTGAATAAAACTAGTCTGATGTGGATAATCAGGGGAAAAAATGCTCCGGCAGACCACATGCTCTGAAAAGATAAGTTTACTTTGCTGCTTGGGAATAATGCTTCAAGATTTAAAAAAAAAAAAAAACCATGTTTGTGTACTGTCATGAGTGGGGAAGTACCCAGTCAAGATGGAAATGAAATCGCTTTTAACCTTGTATAACGTGATCAACTTCCTCGTTGATAGCCAGATTTCTTTTCATCACAGTAATTTCTATTTCTTATCTCTGAAAATTTCAAGAGGCTCTACACGTTTTTCACGCGCGGTTTAAATGTGCACATTACAAGAAGATATTGGCAGCACTCAAGAGACTGTGAACTTCACAGCCTCTTGAGTGCTCCCAGTCACAGACCATTGTTTTGGAATGGTGGGCAGTACAGTGTGTTGCATAGACATCTGTTTGGTTAACAAAATCCAGCAAGACTTCGTTGTTCTACAAAAATTTGTCTACTCTTTAGCTCTTTCAAGAAATATTCTAACAGACGTTGTCGTAGAGCAAACAGAGCTTTGCAGCTGTCTATTCAATGAAAAAAGTAGGACATACCTTTAAGAAATTGGAAATTGTGGATAGATAAGAGGAAGACAACAAAACAGTAAACTCTTGACAGTTTTATCATTACTTTATCATCATTATTATTTAATGGCTTAGAAATGAGCCAAGACTAGAACGATTATCTTTCACCAGTTCTCAAAATTCTACACCATTTCTACACGTCCACACGTTATAATGAAAGGAAAGAATTAATTTTCTTCCACCCTAATTTTCCATCATCCCCTTATCAGCAGGTCTTAGTCTCAGGTAAGAACTGCTGTTTTGTTATATTTTTGAGATTTCTTTATTGATTTTTCGGTTGACTTTCGTTTATTGGTTATCGGAACTGTTCGAGAAGAGTCCAGAAGGCTTCACTTTAGCATTGTCAAGAGCTAATAATGAAAAAATGTTAAGCATTCAGTATTCTTTCATAGCCGAATACTTTTAAACTTTGTTTCGAAACTAATGAGAGGGTTTTGGTAATGCAACTTTCAGCATCGAAGTGACCTTGGTGCAGCGCTACTCAAAAGACACGAATTCTACTCACGAGGCCGCATGTGCACAAATAAAACCCATAAAAGGTACGGTTGTCTTTCGCGTAGAACATCTCCAATATCTGTAGATGCGTGTGTTCACGAGGCAGGTTTGCCTGTTCCGGGGGACGAAAAACCCGAGTTTCCTGATGGAACCCCCCCCCCTACCCGTATGAGACCGGCTAACTCACAGGTTCCTCACGTAACGGACGGGAATCGAACTCAGGTCTTTCCGACCAAAGAGCTTCGTCTATACGGAGTGAGTTACGGACGCTCAAAAGCTATTTTCATAACCTTTTCAATTCCGAACCTTTTACGTTCGAAAACATTTCATGGGGAAAGAGTAGTGGATATTTAACATCCATTCATTCAATAACTGATGAATATCATTTTTAGATTAATTTTAATCTTTTGTCATGCCCTTGTGATGCTTATTAAAAATTAATCTTTAAATTCTATGAAATGTTTTTAAGACCAAAAACTTACGATGTTCTTAGAACAAATTAGGCCTTCAACGCATACTGTATTTCCCAAATTCACGAATAAAAAAATAAACAAAAATCCACAGTGGATTTTTGGTGCAGCGTATTTGAATTTTCTTATTATTTAGAATATCGTAGTAGGAATCCAAATATGCCAGGTTCTAGACTTTCGGAATCCTAAATGCTTCCATCCATTTTCTGTCGCCCACTAATATTAAGAGATAAAAAGTTGTCACATAACCAGAGAGACAGAGATTCGGTGAATCATTCTAATTATTCTATTATATTCCTTAATTTATGTGTCATCTGCTGACATATTGTTTTAACTATGGTTAACTGTTGACGCTTTTTCCTTCTTCCTAAACCTGATGCTTCTAATCCTGAGTCATTTTTCCTTAAAAACGAATGCGTGGCATTTAGAAATGAAATCCCAAGTCTTCTTTGTCACTTTGATTTTCGGAGATTGCTGCATAAGCAAAAAGGAAGATAGATTTGTACCGGAATCTCAAAGATATAAAATGCAAACTTCATGATTTTATTTGTTCGTTTTTAACTGACATCATCTGAATACGTTGATATTTCAGGAATATTTTGGATCGATTCCCAGAAAACTAGCGCCCCCACTCCCTCTTCCCTTTGTCTGAGTTTACTGTTCTTGTTATGTTACAGATACTCTCCTGAAAAGGAGAAACACACGAAAGCGATCTCTTCCTCTGTGAAGTGTGGGAAATTATTATTATTATTATTATTATTATTATTATTATTTTGAGTGAGATTCAAATAGTCGTAGAACTGTTCCTGCGGGAGAATACCGTAAAAACTTCACTTAGTGCCGAATTCAAGAAATTGTGGACAGTCAGTACAAAGTCCAGGATTTTGTGTGCAACCTCTGAAAAGATTTTCAGAAATTCTCCTAAGAAGCTCACAAGTCTCCAAGCATAGTGCTTAATTATAAATACAGTTCATTTCTTACAAGGGACTGCTTCAGATAGTTTTATAGTTCCCCAAGTATGTCGTAAACACATTCAACTCGCTGTTCTTCACACGGACGAATTTGAAATATCAACTTTCAACTAACTAATATCAACTAAGCAACTTTTCATAAAATAATTTTACAGCGGAGAGTTTATTTCTACATTCACAAATGCTCGGGACAAGGATCTCTTTATGAAGAAGGAATTCCTTCATAAAACGAATAAATAAATACGCGTGGTCGTAAGCAATGCTCTGGAGGTGTCGCAATAGCACTTCGATTATTTTCCCGAAAAGATCGCTGCATCAGTTTAGGAAGCGAACTCGAAGCAGTTCAAGTTTCAACATCGAAGCTTCCATAAAGAAACATGAAAAACAGGCAGGAAGTGACACACCGCTAAAAGTCGCACGAACTCCGGATATTGATCCCACCTTTTCCTTTCCCGAAAATATCACCAATTCGAGTCATGTGTATGAGAACGAACTCAAATGACGACATTTGAGCGGTTAGATTAATGCTCGTGTTAAAGAGCTCGTTCACATGTCACTTAAAAAATTGTGATTTCAGACAGCTACTTCCCGCACCGCAATTCGACGTAAACACCCACAAAAATAAAAGGGAGTGGACGGAATAAATCAGACATTACAACGCGGATCCCGAGCAGGCAGGCATATTTCTTTCTCTCCCTCCAACTCAATGACAGGAAGGTCTGAGAATTCCGGGAATGGAAATGAGAAGCATTTTGAATATTTTATGTAAAAAGTTTACGGCTGTTTTTGTTTGTTTGTTTTATAAAATTGAATCACGTACATTGTCAAAATGATACTATCCATTGGGTCGTGTTTAAAACACCATAGGGAAACAGATTTCATTCGAAGAAACTCAATGAATTAAATTAAGGTCAGATATCAGTAGCTCAATCAATCTTATACAGAATGATTGAAATGAAGTCTTTCCCTTTTTGCCCAGCACTCGAAAGTGGGCATTTTTCGGCCACTGCAGCCGTAGGCCAATGCACGGATTCAGTACAAACACAGAATATCCCACTGTTGTGTGTGTGTATGAATCCCACCCATCCCATGTATGGATATTGCAACTGCTACTGATAAGACTTCAGGATTACTCAGGAAACCTTGCTCTAGAGACAAAGCATGGAACTCTTTTCAGGCCATTTTAGTCCTCCGATAAGCAGGGTTTCACATCTTGAGATGAAAATCATCTATTATACAAAAAGAGAAACAGCCATCGCTATGACGGGATTCAAACCTACAGTTTGCTGGTTGGAGAACGGATACACTCGCCAACGAGACCAGCAAAACTTGGACGAAAGAGAAAAAATTACTCCATTAAGATTCCGAAACATAGGAAATGAATATGGAACGTTTTGAGGGGATGGGGGGTAATGTAGTATATCATCCTAGCAATCCTAGCTAGTATTTTTGCAGCATCTCTAGAAACTTCACTTCACTGAATTGATTTGAATTCCGATTCTCCACGTAAAGCTAAAATGCTGAAGTTTTTGATCGCCTTCGAAGAGATTAGTATTGAAGTACATTGCTTTCGCCCTGTGTGTGTGTGCTCTTTCCATACTATCGAATATCATCAAGTGAACGCGGTTGATTTACGGATATAACGATTATGGACGATTCATCCATGACATGTAATGAATACAAAATTCTATCTCATCTCATCTTCTTTATACCCTCTTTTACCTTGCGGTGTCGAGGGTTTATTAATCATCGGACCTGAAACCGTTCACAGGATAAGGTGGTCAGCCCTACGCCCCGGTGTATCCGATGTCCCGTAGTGTTGAGTTCTCAAGGCCGGTTTCTTGCTTTGCGGGATTTGCAGGAAAAAACCCTGCTGTCCACATCAAAGATCGGCTAACTTGGCTATGGCGGAGGAAGATTCTTCACGTCACCGACGGGAATCGAACCTAGGACACTCATTCCCCAGACTTATGGTTGCGAAGGGCACAGCCACTAGGCTAACACCGCGGACCCATATACAAAATTCTATTATTTTAGTATTGTTGTATCTACAACATTTCTGTTTATAAAAATATCAATCTCTGGAAAAGTCAATGATTTTTTCATTAAATTGATTTGAATTTTTTGCTAATAATCGCTTATTGAGGCATTTTCTCTGAGAGTTATTGAAATCGATTCTAATTTATTTCTGATTCTAATTTTTTTTTCTTTTGTAGCCTTCAGCAAATCTATAATAAATCTAGATCTCTAGATACCAACTCCGATTCTAATAATACAAAAAAAAAAAAAAGAAAGAAAGAAAGAAAAGAAAAAGAAACAAAAAAAAATGCAGTTGAGAGGGAAGTCCGAGCTTAGAAAATATTTATTTTTCCGAAATAGTCTATTTGTTCTTCTCCTTCTTTTTTTTTTTTTTTTTTGTTGTTGTTTTCCTTAATCCAAATGAATAATATTTGTACCTTAAATAGGACTTGAACTCAGAATATACTGAAGTAGTATTGCGCAATATTTAAGCAATTCTTCTTATTGTCGCCATGAAAACATCATTGGAACTCACTGTTGCCATGGAAACATTACGTCATACTTGTCTTTCTAATGCAAAACTGTGTTGTATGTTCGTTACTTTTCTTTAATAATTTTATTTAAAATAGATAAAATTTTGAATTAAAAATTATTTATATAGATATAATTTTAATAATAATAATAAATATAATATCTAAAATAAAATATATATAAAAGAATATGTATAATAATAAAGATATAATAAATAATATATTTATATACTAAAAATTAATTAAGAAGCTTGGCCTCGGTTTTCTGTCCCCTCAAATTTTCGGACTCTCCGCAAACCCGGACTGCTGTAGTATGTAATGGCGGCTTCACAAATCCGGATCTGGGTCGTTGTTGAAGAATCCACACCTGAACTTCCGGCATGATTCAAATAATCGGCCAAGATCTGTTGCGTATCTGCTCTGCTTATCACAACCAGAGGATCCGATTGCGGAACTACTTGTAAGTGGGAGAAAAACACCATTATTGCATTCTTTCACTGCAACTGCTACTGAATCAATTCTTTCAATGACGTCATCGAAGTGGTAGATCGAAGAAATAACTACGGCTTCAAAGTACAAGCGCAACAAATTTGACTTCGGTAGTTAAAATTTGATTGATGAAGGATAGAACAACGGAATGGCAGTTAAGATGTTTATTGTTAATTTTAGCGTGCTTTTATAAATACGAACCTTCGTCGTAATGAATGTGCCACACTTATTTGAAAATGCTTGCTTGAATCTAAATTTAATCATTGTTTTGTAGGCAAGAAGTCTTAAATTTTGAAGTAATAGACGATCGCGACATTAACTTTCCATAAAAGAGGGTACGTTCTATGTACTCTCTTTCGATTAGATTTATGTTAGTGTTTGAAGTTCAAAAGTGCGAACTTTTTTTTTTTTTTCATCCTACAAAATTTCCAAAAGTCAACGTTTTATTGTAGTTCAGCTGTTGGTTGATTTATATACTCTGTAAAAACAAGAGCAGGAACATGGAAACACAGACGATGCGAACGTGTCAGATTAACACCATACGGAACATAGTTGGCAAAAGGAGACACTAGAGAACAAAGAATGCAATGGACCGGTTTTATGCATGTGCGTTTCCGGACGGTCTGTCGGTTTTGAGGAACGAAAAACCTTCTATCTCCAAATGAGACGCACCAACTCACTTTCCATTGAAAATTCCTTATAAAGGTTATAAAGAATGAAGGTAGCATCATATAGACTCGATAAGAGAATAAGATAGAATAAAATAAAACTATCAGAATGACTGATGGGTGAAAAAAATGGTATAATAAGAATTGGAATCAATGAAAAAAAAATAGTAACCATAAAAAGAGTGACATGCCATTAGGGAAACAGAAAATTTCTTAGTTGCAATGTATGCTTTTTTTAAAGAGCAAGTAGTCACTCGAAATTATTTTAATTTTCCTATAGTGTTTCGAAATAAATAAAAATTACCTTGCATGATGAGAAAAAAGAATGGCATATAAAGAAAATGGCTCATTCGGTTAGTTTGGATTAATGAGTCTTTTTATAGTCTAATCCTTCCTTTGGATACAATTTGTCAGGCACCCATTCAAAATCTGTCTTTCCAGCAATTTTATCTGAATTTCGAAATGAACGAAGTAACAAAAAACGATGGTTAAAATAATGGTAAACTGAGGGGAAATATTTACTTCAATCACACGAAACAGTAATAATTATTATCTGCTACTTAACGCCCATGGCCTGTAGATTGAGTTTGGTCACCTTAAGTTTATAATAAGGTGGCTGGTCCTGTGCTCAAATATATATATTTTACGTGATTGAGTGCATTCTCCGGTTTGCCTGATTGTAGATGAAAATTCCCAGTTTCAGGGAGGAAAATCCCTTCAATCTCCGTATGAGACAGTCTGACTCACGTTCAGCTGAGAAGTCCTGTTAAAGATTCTTAGCGTCTTAAAGAAGAGTAGACCCACGTCTTTTTAACAAAGGGAAACTACGGAGACTCTTACGAAAATGATTTGCTTTAACTGTCGATGGAAGTATTAAGGTTGCTCGCTCATCGCAATATTTTGAATTCCAGACAGTGTAGATCACACACACACACACACACACACACACACACACACACACACACACACACACACACACACACACACACACACACACACACACACACACACACACATTAATAGCTATCTATGTCTTGCACTCTGGCTTGGATGAAGCCAAGGGAGATTGATATAGGATAATGAAAAAAAAAAAAGATTGTGACGAATATTGTTATGATGGCAATATTTTTTCACGCTCTACTACTCGTTAAAACCTTTTGCACATTAAGGTTGCTAGGCCATGGGAATTTTGGGTCGCAAATAATTTTTAATGTACAGTAATCTATTCATAAAATAAGTATTGAATATATGTGGTTTCACTGTTAAAGCAGACTGTAGGAATTACGTACTTAATATGGCCTCTCTTGTAAAATTAATATAATTATCTTTTTATGACGAAATTAACGTCTCCAGTGAGACTTAACAGCGAATTGAGTGCCACAAGTAATGGTAAGACAAGCAGCGCTACAGTGAGACGACAGCGAATGATGTCCTTACTTTTTCTTTAGCAAATGAAAGTGTGGAATAGTCTGCATCACTAAACTAAGATATATTTGCTAATTAACATCGCACTGCTGCCTGAAACAACATTTCGCGACCGTAATTTTTTTTTTTTTTTTACTGAAATTCGGTTACCATCCCCCACGAGTATTTTCGTGTAGGATATCCGACTCAACAACTCCTAAATCAGCTTCTAACGTCTAATTTAAGTACTACACTCTCGTGTAAACGGTCATTCTTCGGGTCCACGACCCCTCGTGCTGTAAGAAGGGAGAAAGAGCGGCACGTGGTCCCACGTGTTCTGCGATTAACAGATCGTCGGCTAAGTGTGAAGCAGAGACGCTACTGAGAAGTTGCACAGCGAATAGGACCGCGTTTATTAACTTAGCTGCTTGGCGTTAGGAAGAATTTGTTGCAGCGAAACTCTGTGTTATCCACGTGCTAAAGGTCTCAAGTCATAGAATCCTCGTGAAGGATCTGTCTTTTAACAGCACGGTACAGGGCTTGGATTTGGTCTGTCATCGGGTTTCGTCAAGCATTTCCACAGACAAGTAACAGCGAGGATGGTGGAGATAAGAAGAGTTAGGACTAAACTCATAGCGATAAAGAACTAGCGATTTTTTTCTTCTTTTTTTTTCTGCGCCTAATTCATACAAAAGGCTTTTGTTTCGGGCAATATTGAGAGTAATGAATCGTCTGTTGTAGATTTATACACACACTGACATGACTCGGTTCTTTATTGCAGGCAGCGATGTAAACAACGAGTGATAGAGGAACAAGAACTCGTTTCAAACATTCATTACGAAATACTCGGCTGGGCAAAAATAGCCCGCTACATTACGACTCATTGCAAATGCAGATACCGTAATATGAAGCCAGTTAAAAGCGAACATTTCTGAGACGTGATTCAGCGGGAATTCCAAAAAAGCATACTCACAGTTCAGAATAATGCGCGGTAAGAAGGGTATTCACCGTAGACGCCCAAAAATTCACATTCATATTGTCATTAATTTTTGTCTATTCGATCAGAATTTGAAGATCATTCGCTCCAACCGTTTTCACAAAATCGCCACTGGACGTCTTCGGTTTCGGATCCTAAACCAGTAGGATTCCCTCAGGGAGAGAAGTTTTATGCTCCGGATATGAAAAGCCTTCGTTCTGCAATTCCGATTTCAGGGAGCATCTTAATGGAGACGAGCCCTTCAGAATGGGCGATAGTTTCGGATCAGATTGGTCACGTATTCTTTTATTCGTTATTCAGCTATGACAGATCGCAGATTTTAGTGGAACGTTTTCAATATTTCTTATCAGAGGTGAATTCTCCATGCTTGCTATGCTTGCTGTGCAAGCTCATTAATTGAGAAAGAAGTAATATTTATTTGTTAATAAATGCATGCATTTATAAGCATTCCATTTAGGCTTTAATATTTGTAGACTGAAGACGTCTTAAGCTTGCGCGGTAATAATTGAGCTTTGCGTTGTGTATTGAAGGCCGATGCTAGTCAAGCTACCTTGGCTTGCTCGGTTGTGGGAGCTTCCAGGTCCTCGCTGCAGCACTGTGATTTCATGCATGCACATAGCCATTTTCGCTCCCTTCACGTCGTCTTAAACACAAGGCCATGCGCAGTCAACGTAGCTCTAGCCAGTGAGCTTCAGCCAGCCTTTACAAGTGTGCTTGGGAAAATTAAGTTACAACCAACTTTTTATGACGATGTTATTGACCAATTCATAAAGAAGAACCGAAAAGTAGAATTTATATTCAAGTAGCTAAATTAAAAAAGATAGAATATCATTTGTAAAATAAATGTTGTATTTGGATGATTAAATGTACATACATTTCTAAATATATAGTTTTAAATGGTCAGTAATTCATTATTCCGCTAATCAGACTTCAATCACACCTCTCACTCCCTTAATGATAACAAGAGCAAGCCCGAATTTCAAGACCAGCATTCGCCACTGTTTATTATATAGAACCACAATTAAAGTCCCCCCACCTTCTCTCTCGTTTACCTTTCCCCAGTATCGTATCGCTTCCATTCGTTCTGTATCCTTTCTTCCTCACACAACAATCTTCTCAATTCGTCTGTTGAAAATGTCCATCGTACCCTTCCTGAGCCCTTTATAAAGACTTCCCTTCTCCACGGATTTTACAATTTCGCTGCATTGATCTTGGCGGAATGATAACGATGGTTGAATGACGAGACTCACTTATTCCGAGCTATTCTAGTCAAACTGTTCAAATTAGGGAAGGGGAAAAAATCCGAAGATGCAACAAAATGTCAAATTTAAAGTAATTGCAACATGCTAAGAAGGGGGGGGGATAAGCTGGAGTTCTTTTATATTGGGTGACGTATTAAAGAAATTAAATTACATACCCTGCGATGGAAAGGGGGAAAATAAAACATTTTTTCATTGTTCGTATTATTTGTTTTAGTATTTTATTCTACTCTCGTTTTATATGCAATTTCCTTTTTCACGTAATCCTGTTTCGGTCGCTAATATAAGCAACTGTGCTCACTGTCGAGAACGTCATTCATTGGCAGAATGACGCGCCGAGTGAGAGTCACCAGCAAAGTTTGGGTGATTTGAATGGCGCCAAGTTAACGTAAATTTAGCGTCATATTATTGCCTTTCGTTTGAAAACGATGGCGCCAGATATGTTGGTTGTTTTTACTGAATATGAAATATAATTCTGACATTATCCCCTAATAGATCATTCTATGATTTGTGTATTCGAAATGCCACATTCGCTTTCTAGATTGGTCTATTTCCTGCAAAAACAATTTCAGCGCGTTTCTTTTTAACTACAGCCGATGTTTTGTGTAACTTGGCGTAAACATCAATTTCTCTACTTCCATAAAAGTTAAATTATCATTAAAAACAAAAGGAAAGGTTAAAATAAAACAGCGTTTAATCTGTTTGTTTCTGTTCAGTTTTTCCCGATGTTTTGCGTAAACTGGCGTAAACAGTTTGTTTCTTTTACTGATGATTGAATTTAATTTAATCAAAGTTTTATCAAATCTTAATCAAAATTTAATCAAATCAGAAACTAAATTGTCGACAATACAAAAACAAAAGAATCACTTTGACAAAAAAAAAAAAAAAAAAAAAAAAATTCTAACTCTACGCGTGTGTTACGTGTAAAACGGCCGCGTTTTTTGTATGCTTGTAGGTGAAGTGGAAAGGTGATTATTTTCCAAGTCATTTAGGGGTTTTTGCCATAACCAGTGGAGGATTACCCATTACGGCAATGAGGCACGTGCCTAGGGGCCCCAGGCTTTGGGGGTCCCAAAACCAAGACATTTTCCTATATTGTTTTAAAATATATTAATGTTTTCAGTAACATCATAAAAATCTTTATTATTTTAAGCGAAAATTTTTTTCAAAACAATTATTACGTTTTAATACGTATTTTGAACAGCGCGCACTATCTACGCTTTAAATAATGCCGCAATACCAATGTCGGCGCTAGTTGACAAGCTTCGTATTTTGTAAAAGTTAAGGGATATTACATCCCATATTGTTTCATAGCCGAATAAGAAACTCGGAGTTTCATGCCGAATATAGAAACTATATAAAGTTCGGCGAGTCCAAGCGTAAGTAAATACCTGGATAGTGCAACACCTAACCCATTTGGTAGTGCAACACTGAGGCAGCTCATAGTAAGGGTGGAGCAAGCTCCGATCACTATTCTTGGTATTTACCCATAATGTGAAACCCAACTCCTAGGAGCTGTATTACTGTTTTACATTATGAGTGAGAGAAGGTCACTACCCAGACCGATTTCAACCTTTATTGAGGTCTCATCAGTGAGTAGGTAGACCTAAGTAATACCAAGTTTGTAACGTGGTATTACAAATATAATTTGCCTAGGGACCCCAACTATCCTTAATCCGCCAGTGGCCATAACTGATCACTTATCTTGTTTTTATATGTTTTTTTTTTTTTAATATTATAATTATAAAACACTTTTTGTAAACGAAGTAAGTGCATATCTTTATGTGGAATGGAAACTTAAATCTTCCTATTATTTTTATTTGCACATCATGCTTTAACAAAAACACAAAATATTATTCATGTTATTATTCATGAATAATAACCGAATAATAATAATAATATTCATGAATAATAAAATATAGCTTCGAGTTCATTGTAAGTGCGAGGCGAGACTGGTTTTCCATGTTGACCATGCATTATACCATGAAAACCATCAAGACCGCTAGAGAAACCTTAATACCCCAGCGATCACTGCATGTGTAGTGTATGTTTCGAAGCATTTCCTTTTTTGGAAAAGGCAGTTGCTATGACGCAATTCGCTCCCATTTTAGAATTTATTTTTTGTGATGTCGTGGGCAACATAGTGACTAGAACCGCCTGCCCAACAATGGCCCTTTCTTTTCAGATGAAGCCCTTTGTAATATAGCCGGTTACATAGATGAGTTATCTCGAAAATTTTTATTGTATTAGGTGCACGTTACCTGAGACTCAAGTGGATTAAAAAAATTACAACAGTGACCTCTACATCAAGCATGAGCGGAAACTGCTTGCATACTCAATGTAAAAGGCTAAATAGTCATAGGTTTTTGCAGATATGTGACCAAAAGTAAAGAAAGTAATCAGGAGCACAAATATTGAAGTGGGAACTCTTGAATATCGCATAATATACATTATCAACTGGTATAAAGTGCCCATCTGAAAGAACAGACCTCGTTCTCGTGGGTATTACTGGCAGAGTGCACGCTTTATCTGCTAGAGAATGCCTCACCGAAGCGCTGCAATAAAGGTCAAAAGGCGTCCAACGCAGTAAACACATAACCCTGAATCTCATTCAAAATCAACACAGAAACTGTGGATTGTAATCCCCCCCACACCCACCCACACACAGATTTTCCCATTTTTGCGTCGTTGCTTTTAATTCCAACTTTTGCCTGACAATCGAAGGTAATTTTTATCGTGTTCTTGGAAATGTTTTGTTCGTGCATCTTTCTTTCTATTAATTCATCCAACCATTCAGTGTCCGTACGCGTATTAATAGCGTTCAGACACTGAATAATAAATAGATTATACATATATTCTGAGAAGCACTGTTGCGGAAACCAGAACTTGTCTCTTATCCTATACTGCTGTATCTTTCCTTTCTTTTTCTTCTTATTATTTCTCCCTCCTTCCTTTCTATTGCCGAAGCGTAAATGTTTTGCAACCTTCAGAATAGCAAGAAGCCATTGCGTATGGTATATGGCTTCAGAATAAATGGAAATCACCAGGATACTTAAGACCGTCTGGGATTTCTTTATGAATATTTTAGCAGGTCATTAATACCTCGTTTCTATTAATACGACGGAGAAAAACTCATCTTAATATTAATTCGCTAATGAATTAAGGAAAGCTGTCCTTAATGTATTCCAAAATTCTCCAAACAACCTTTGGGGCGCAGCCGTTGGTTTTAAAAGTGAAAAACATTTTTGTAAAAAATGTTTACTGATTTAAAAAAATCTGTTAGTAAAGCTTCAAAATTAAAATATGAAGAATATCGAAATCTAAATACGGGGGAGAAATTCAGAAATCAAGAGATAGTCGTCGCTATTATTCCTTCATTTTGGGTAGAAAATCAGATCTGGAAATCCTGTAAGAATGTGTGTGTGTGTGTCAAAATATATTATTTTAGTACTGTGCTCTGAATACAATAAAGGAACGAAGTAGATTGACACAAATTACATCTAAAACAACAACAACAACAAAAAGTAACGGGTTTATCTTGTATTATATTTGCCACCTTTTGAGCACAAACCGTTTGTGGACACAGGATCACGAGAAATCGGGTATGTCATCCTTGCAATGAAATATTCAACGGGCCGATATTATTACAGACAGTCGATTAACCAATAACCAATGTCACTGTAGAATATGGATTAAACTCGGTACGTGTTGCTTTATTTAGTGACGTTCCCTGGCAATCGCTTGAGTGTATTTTCAGATTGTTTAAAAAATTATTTAGTTTGTTCTGAAGTGATTAAAGAGCTTTCTTAGTAGCGTTGCATTATCTAACCCACTATAAAACAACCTTTCCCTGTTTTTTGTTTTGGAGTGTCTATCAAGAATTATCAACTTGACGCAATACTTGACACACAGCAACTCTTTTTACTGAAGTACAGCACAACTGTTACACTCTAAAATGCCCTTCAGGTGAAAGCCGTACCTATTTCCTTTCGTGTTATCTTCTGTTTGTTCACGTCTCAAGGGGATAAAGTACGAAATGTTACGAAGCACACTGTTTTCTGATAATATTGCAATCTTCGAAATTTGAGATGAACGAATTTGGCGTTACTGATTGATTACACGATGCACTGGGACTACATTTTAATGTATGAATTAGTCACTACACGTTTCAAGCAGAAAGGAATCTGGTTCATTTCGGATTCCAATTTACCTTGATGGACCTGTGATTTCAGTCAGGATTTCTCCATGACTGCAGGTCGTAAAGAGTCCAGCTATTCCTGTCTTGGGTTCTCCATTTTCTTCCAACTTTCTTAATCATTGGGTCTTCCCACCTTAAGGCTGGTCTTCCAGGTTTCCTTTTGGTATCTCTCAGATACCAATTTGTCACTCTGACTGTCCATTTGTTGTCCCTCATTCTGGCAAGATGTCCTGCCCATTTTCTTTTGCTGTTGTAGATTGCTTTTATTACATCTTTGAGTCCAGACTTCTTCCTAATTTCTGTGTGTCTTACGTGGTCTATTTTATTTACATTGCACATTCTTCTTTCTATTGCACGTTGAGTTGTCATTGAGCTTTGTTCTTCTTTTAAAGTTGTGTTCCATGTTTTACTGCCATAAGTTAATGCTGGTAACATGTGACTATTGAAAAAGATGGGTTCTTATTTCTGTATCTATGTTTTGGTTGGTAATTGTTGATTTTATTTTGTTGAAGGCTACCCAAGCAGCTCTTTTTCTCCTTGCTATTTCATTTGATATGTCATTATTCATTTTTACGAACTGGCCGAGGTAGATGGAATCCTCAACTTTTTCGATGGTGTGGGATTCTAGAGTGATTGTATAATCTTTACTAGTGGAGGCTTGTGGCTTGAAATCGTGGGGGTGCTACAACTTTCGAAATATACATGCACACTGTAAGTACAGTGTATTTGGTATTTTGGATAAAATACCAAATTATGGTAAAAATTTTAAAAAAAATGAAACATGAAAAAATATTGTTTATTATCGATAAAATTATACAGTTTAGTATAATTCAAAATTACTTAAAAATAAAATCCATTAAAAATAAAATAAAATTATACAGTTTAGTATAATTCAAAATTACTTAAAAATAAAATCCATTCCTTAAATTGTAATTAAAGGAATGGATTGACAAATTTTGGACATTACAATTAAATCCTTTAATTGTAATGTCCAAATATTTAAAGAGACGGAGTAAACACGATAAACACTACTACTGGCGCAAACTGTATATAAACAACAGTGGAACTGCCCGACGGACAGTGCCGCAGTACGCTAATAGTTGGCATCTCACTATGACCAGCATATGCTTGCGCGCGTAGCAATATGACACTGTGGTAAACACAGTGCTGCTAGCGTCCTTGGTCCTGCTAATACTCGAAAAACACGTGGATGTAAAAAGTGATGTAAAAACACCAAATAAAATTATCGATTAGTGATAGAATTAAAATATCTAATACGCATTCGATTCAAATTGTTATTTTATTTTTCGCTCGTGAATCAAAACCCACACGCGGGCCGCACAAAATTGTACCGCGAGCCGCATGTGGCCTGCAAACAGTGCTTTGGACAGCCCTGGTCTAAGCAGTTGTCACTTCATTCCGATAACTGTACACGTACGTCCTTAAGAAGTAAGGAAGTACTACCGCACGTTGCATCAATAAGTAGGAAAGAAAGGAGCGAGAATTAAGAGTAAGTGTTTCGCAATGTTCATGTTAATAATAAATTAGTAACCAAAAAAGGTCTTTGATAAAACAATTTTTTAAAAATATTATTTTGATCTGTCAATGTTTGCAACTCTGTAGTACAACAGTACGTGTTTATGTTTGGGGATCGGATTCGGAGTAGAGGAGCTAATAATATTCTTTTTGCGAAGTTGCAGTTTGTAGCTCTTTAGGGTGAACTGAAAGTGGAAAAATATTCCAAAGAATGAATAAGAGTACCCACCTTTTGCACAGCCCTTGTTCTAGGCTTGCAGTCGAACTATATATGGATGCATCAGTTCGGTTGAACGACGCCCTCCATTATATTCAAGGATATCGAAGTGTACTATGGGGTGTATACTAGGGTTCATAACTAATCCGTTTACTAACAGGAATAGTTTTTTTATATTTTTTTATGTGGCTCCCACCCAAGAAAGGTTATTTGCAAAGCTATAGTACATTTGTATCTGGGTGGGCTAATTTTTTATTAATTTTATACTTTTTTAGAGCCTGTGTAGCTCAGTGGATGTGGCGTTTACACACCACAGCGCTTGCCCGCACGAAGGAAGACTTAGTTTCGAATCTAGTTGGCGACTAGAAGAAATTTTTCTAAGCCTTTTTTCGACCGGTTCCAGAGTTAATCGATCTCTGGCACGGCCAAGCGGGTTTTTTCTCCCGGAAACTTAGGTTTTTCGTCCTGTAAAGTCAAGAAAATCGACCGTAGAACCCACATTATTTCAGACATTAAATATATTGTTTTAGGGTTAGGGACCACGAGATGGCGACACTTGTTGAGCCGTCTCTCTTCACTGCGTGCCACTTAATTAGTGATAGCCTTGGGCCAGCTATCTCTGATTGGAGATTGAACTGCCACTCAGTCTCCAAAAATGTTAGATAGGGCTGAAACGGCCTCACCTACTCCCTATACGGGAATAAAAAGACGTTAGCTGATTTTGATTTTTTTTGTATTTTTTATTAATTTTTTTTTACCTAGGCCGAAAATCCTGTTCTCAAGACCAAACATTGAACTTTTTCAGGCCTCCATTGAATGGGGGTGGGGAGGGGATCCACCAGTTAATGTAATTCATCTCCTACCTAAACACCATCACAAACATCCATGCTCGCTGTGGGATTCAATCCTCAGCCTTTTGGCTGAGAGTGGATACGCTAATCACCCGTCCAACCAGGAAGACCGAATCGGGGTCATTCATCCAGTTGGACAAATAGAGTTAGGCAGAAGATTGCTGTCGAGAAGCGACAAAACACTTCAGATATTTCCATCTTCAGGCCTCCAATAAGCGGACGGTGGTCTCACCACGGGCGATGAAATTATCTTCCGTCTGAGGACAATCACAAAACATCTACATCAGGATTCGAACGCGCATATTGGTTGGAGAAAGGACATGCTAACCATTCCACCAACCAGGCAACACACACCTCAAAATACTACATCATAATTGATAACAACGACAATTCCATTTTACTTAAAAAGTGTGGCCCTGAAGAAAATTCTAAGGTGATTTCGAAACGTTATTAAAGAAAAAAAAATCCTTATACAGAGTATACTACTGTAGTACGGTATGATTTACACACTTAGACAATTTCACTAACTCAAAGAATTTGTAATTTGGCGCTAAGAATTTAACGATCTCAAATCGAAAGAAAACTTCTGAAGAATAGCCGAAGTGGTGGTATTTTATTTTGCGTCCAAGATGCTACCTTAACTTTAGCAAATGTATTCAGTCGGTTGTACGACGGATTCCGTAAATGCCAGCGCCATTATTTTCTTTCTCGCTGTCGGATTGGGTGAAAGACTGTCTCCTTTTTATTACTCAGAATAGTCAGCTATTACTCCCCGATATGCTCACCTTGAAAAACAGGTTCTTGTCACCTTAGGCTCCACGAGCAAGCAAGAAATGAAGATTGTTTATTTGATAACTGGGGGCACGAGTGTTGTCGTAGTGGAACTGAGAGAGCTTTCTTAAATTTCCCAGATTAATTCATTTCCTTCGAATTGTATAATGGCACAAGGTCGTGAGCGCATAACGCGAATGTTGTAATAATAGAGACCTTCACCTTTTTTTTTTCTTCTTTTCCCGTCATTATGCAATTAGCTGGCTGCGATAAACTTTTGTTCTATATTTTAGCACTACTAACAGCAGTTTGGTTAGCCCTCCATGGCATAGAAGCATGTAAAAGCCGTGGTGGTTTAGTCATGCTCAAATTCCAGCGTGGGAGCGAGAGGAGTGTATTTAAGTTGTCTTCGACTATAGCAGTCTCCTGAACAATTCGTAAAGTTTATTGGAGTCTTGATAACTTTTTTAAAGTCATAAGCCAACGCTACACCTAACGACGTATCAAAAAATTCTCTCTCTTCCCTTCCACCCCTTCTCTCTCCCCCGATGCTTGTGTAGCTAAAATATTTTAAAACAAGACGAACAGATTCAAAAGAAATACTGCATGCCTCACCTTTAGAATTCTTAATTTTATTAAGCAGTTTGGCTAATCTTAAAAGGAAATTCGTTCCCTTTTCTGATGAAGCAGACGTAGTTTCAAAAGTATACCGTCGCCGAAATCAGTGGCCGACATGTAAATAGTTTAAAGTACGACGAACTGTCATGGGGGCGCTTTGTATGCTGTACCTGTAAAGTGGGTGTTGCCTTTATTGTTTGAGTTAGAAGAAACCCTGCCTCGATCTGATGGCTTCTGCATATTAATGCTTGTTCGGACGATTCGATGAAAAACATCTAAAGCCACCCATTCATATAAACTGTTTGGAATTTAAGTGGTCTAAAGATCGGTTGGTGTCGTTTCACGAAGTAGGAAACGAATACGATAATATGAAATCGAGTAAGAAACAGCGCGGATGAGAGTATTGCAGCTTAGTATTTGATATAGAAATAAGCAAAGGACTCGCAAGCCCAAAAAGCATGGAAGTTGAATGTGAAAAAAAAAAAAATCTCTTTAGGCTCTAGGCTTTCTCAATAATTCCATTTGAACCTATTTTGTATATTTTAATAAAAATTAAACTCATTTCAATTAATTAAATATACTAATAGGGTTCACTGAAGAAAATTATCTCTATGAGAGGGAGGGATGTTTCTGTTTTCATTTGATATACGTATTGACCGCATACGCTGAGTATTTTGTGTAATCAGAATACCTTCGTGTATGTATGAAATGCAGCTTCATTTCACTTTGTAGAAGAAATTCTATGATTTTCTAAATTAAGTTTTAACTTCAGCATCATGCAAAGATGTCAGCCTAATATCGCGCAAATTACTGCACTATAATGGATACTGTTCGGTTAGTAAGGCTCAGGGCCGGTTCTATCGACGGTGCAAGACGTGCATTCGCACGGGGCGACAAGTTTTTTTGGGGCAGCAAAGTTGGCATAAACTATACGCAAAATAAGGGAGAAGGGACGGCAAAATATGCTACTGCACGGGGCGGCAAAATTCCTAGGGGCGGCCCTGGTAAGGCTTCATGTAAAATAGAATTATTCTAACATTACCATCCTGCAAGAGTAATAAATCTACTTATATAATTAAAGTTTATTTTTGAAATATATTAATATGGAGACATACCTGAATACTATTGAAAGGAAGGATTAAAATCACCTCGTAGATCTAAAACCCTTTTTTTTTTTTTTTGGAATAGGATGGAACCGAAAATTAGTTTTAAAAGTCGTCGCCTTCCTATCCAGGCTCTAGGCCACGTGGCCTGTTCCGGCCTCATTATATGCTTTCTCTCTGCATTCTTGCTATATGGTCTAGCCAGCTTTTTCTATATTTGATCATTGAGTTTGTTATGGGATTGATTTTGAGATTTTTAATTATTTCGCTATTTCTTTTTTTTTTCTTTTTTTTTTTTTTTTTTTTTTTTATCTAACAGAGTAGTTTTTCTGTTTTCCTAAGGAATTTCGTTTCTGCTGTCTGAATTCTCAGTACGTCTCTTTCTCCAAAGGTCCAGATCTCACTTCCATATAATAATGCAGGTTTGGCTATTGTTTTGTAGACTCTGAGTCTTGCGTGTTTCTGTACGTAATTAGGTTTAAATGTTCTTTTAATTACTCCAGTGATTTTTATAAAGTTTGTCATCTTAAAATCAATATCTATTTCATTTATCTAAGACAGTTTACAGCCTAAGTATTTGAAATTATTAACTTGGTCAATTATTTTATTATTTATTATTATTTTACTTCTGACAGGGTTATTTCCATAAAAAGCCACGAGTTTAATTAAGTTAAGGGGATAATAAATCCCTCATTATTTTAAAGCCGGATACGAAACTCGGAGATCGAAATCTATCGAAATCTAAGAATTTCATGCCGAAGAACTATCGGCGAGTCCAAGCGTATGTCAACACTAGGGCAACTCGGAGCAAAAGTGGAGCAAGCTCCTTCACTATCCTTAATGTTTTCTCATAATGTAAAATGCAACTCCTAAGAGGTGTATTTCTGTTTTACATTATGAGGAGAGGTCACTCCCCAGACCGGCTTCGACCTTTATGTAGGTCTCATCAGTGAGTAGGTAGACCCGGGTGTACCTACTCACTGTTGTACTACCCAAGTGTTGACTTACGCTTGGACTCGCCGATAGTTCTTCGGCATGAAATTCTTAGATTTCGATTTCAGAGTTTCGTATCCGGCTTTAAAATAATGAGGGATTTATTATCCCCTTAACTTAATTTACGCCGCCGGAAAAATAACCTCTTGGCTCTTTATCGTAGCCATGAGTTTAGTTTTCTCTGTTGACATTTCTATGCCATACTGTTGTATAACATTATTTAAATTATAAATTGATTTCTGCAGTTCATCTTCAGAGTAGTGTGTCTGTTTTTGTATGTCGATCGATTTGGAAGCCACATGTATTTATTTCTCTCCATTCTCAAAAAAATTAAAAGTTAATACAAAAAATGAAGAACCCCAAAAAAAAAAAACGGTATTAAAGTATAAAAACATACGTTAGAAACATGGATAACAAAATTATATTTAGACTCATTCAGGATTAACTTAGCTGATTATAACACAATCGGATCAGTTGACTGCTGTTTCACATTGAATTCTGATTTCATAAAATATAAATGGTATATAAAATCGTACTTATAAAATACGCATAAATTCAATGTAAAGAGATATTTCCAGCTCCGACTTGACGCGGAATGTCTCCTTGCTCGAAAGTCCACAACAGCTGGTACAACTTCCTTCAGGAGCCTTCATTTTTTCTCGTATGTTCTCAAAAATCCCACTTGGCTATTGCGAAGCAGTGGAAGAGAACGACGCTTAAAGAGCAGAACAGTAAACTGCTCTAATTGCAAATGACTTCTCAAATAAATAGCATTTTCTTATTTAAATTTAGTTTATACTGCGTATAACAAAGTACAATTTTTTTTAGGAGTAATGTTCGAATATGAATCGTTTGGATATTTGTGTCCAATATATACAGGGGCAGGGGGTGTTTATAAGAGGATGAGGGCTTTTTTTTTTTTTCGTTTTAAGTGATTAAAATATATTTAACTTTTCGAGCAATATTTTAGCACCGTTTAACACACACACGCAGGGAGAGAGAGAGAGAAAGAGAGAGAGAGCGACTGAATCAAAATATTTAGACATTTGAATTATCCAGGCACCACTTGTTAGTAAGCTGAGTGAAGCGAAATCTTGTAACGCAAACAAGCAACTAAGGGCGAGGCGAGACGGTGGAGCAATGACCTCGACGACTTCGCTAAATAAAAGAAAGAACCTGACGCTGCCAGAATGGGAAATACTTAAATGAACTTTCTGAAGGAGTTTGAAGGAGTGCTCCAATAAATAAAAGCGGCGATTCACTTGGGGAGACCCTCGAAATGCTTCACGTACGACATTGTAATACAGAATTGTGTACGGCATGCAAACTCTGTTTTTAACACAAAGCAAAGCGAACTCTGCTCAAAGCGAGGTAGACTCGATGCAGTGGTTTCGCCATGCTCCACTTGGTCGGAAAGGTGGGTCAATGCCGAACAAAATTTTTTTGGGCATCTTATAAATAAGGCTAAGGAATCGGTCGTAAGCAAGAGTTGCGATTGTGTTCGTTAGGGATTACAGCCGAAGCTGAAGCCAGTGTATTATGCCCGTAAATGCGCGTGTTCTCCTGGTTGATTCGTCTGTTTTGCAGAAAGAAAAATCAGAATTTCCAGGAGGGCAACAGCACCCTGCGTACGTGACTGGTTAACTCACTTTCACATGAAAAATCCAGTATGAAAGTTCTTGTTCATATCCTAGACGAGATGAATCCAGTTAAATGTAGACCAGGGAAGACTTTTTCTTCTCTCCTTTTATTTTATTTTTCATTTTAGTAAATGGGAATTACATTTCTCCAAAAGCAGGCATACACGAGTGAAAATCCCAACATCCGAGGGATCATCACAAACAGAACTATTCATAACCTCATTAAAAAGGTGGCACCGACTTCGGTCGTATGAGACGAGGGAAGTCTCAGTCCAAAAATAAGTAGCTTTGTTTGAGGTTTTACGGATACGCCGAACACTTGAATTGGAGTAACAGATAATGTTTCTGCTTTTACGTTGTTAAGCACTAAAAATCTTTTGTAGTAGCAGTAAACAGACACCAAGTTGAGAGCTGAGGAAATTTAGTATTAGTAGTATTTAGCGTTGACTGAATTCTGACTTGGACCATTTGTGGGGTGATGTAGGTATGGTTATGAGCGAATCCATTATTTCGCGATTCTTGCACATGTATGTATTGTTCCGACTATCACACCCCACTCGAAAAGTTATAGGTTGCGCTGTTCACCTGATATCATGCTAAATTGCGCATTCTAAACAGCAGTCTCTCTCTCTCATGATCTGTGTCTGATGAGTATACCTGATAGAATGGCCACTCAGGTATTTATCTTTGAATATTCGTCGTCGTCGTCCGGTAGCATCCTCTGGCAAGAGGGTTGCAGCAGATGAGCAGTTCTTCTCCATTTTTCTCTGTCTGTCGCTTCCATCATTCTTAAACCAGTCCATTCCACGATGTCATTGAACCACTCTCTAGTTGGTCTTCCACGTCTTCTCTTCCCCTCAACTTTCCCTTGTAATATAGTTCTTGTCAGGTGTCCCGAAGAACCTCTCAGAAGATGTCCTGCAAATCTGGCCTTTCTTTAATTAATATTCTTTAGCAGTGTTCTTTCCATCCCAACTCGTCTTAAAACTTCTTGATTTGATATTCTTTCTGTATAGCTAATCTTTTCCATCTTTCGATCTTTACTGCTCATCCAAACTAGGGAAAAAGTAGAAGCATAGTGGTTTCCCGTTGCCTTCTATGCATGAAGAGACGAAAAAAGTAGAAACATTGAAAGAATCACCCCTAGCCCTCGATTACTCTAATAGCATTGGGGGGGGGGGGGGAAAGAAAGAAAGAAGAAAAGGATAGAAAGAAATAAGAGTAGGGACTATCCTATAGATAATATAACAGATGTATATTACATGAAATAAGGTATGGTCCAGCATCAGGTACCTCGGGTTCGGCACTCCCTTACTCACTAAAGTGAGCCCTTTGAATATTACATTTCGTTAATCACATTTGTCGACCGAATTCGAGTGTGATGCAAACTCGGTCTGTCCTTCGTACAGAACAAAGAATCGAATTGAGAAAATGAGATGTTTACCGGAGGTGATTTACAAAATAAAATTCATTTAAAAAAAGAAATTGCGCCAATTTTTTGTGCCTCACAGCAACCAGTAAGTTTAATATCTCACGATGTCTGCCTTGAAGGAGTAATGTTGTCCACACCTTTATTTCAAGCTCTTGTGCCGCTTTGTATTATTATTATTATTATGATAATTTAAAAACAACGTTGTAATTCCACTTTGAACAAATCGTCGCCTCATGTTAAGAGGCAAACTCGAGAATATTTTATTCTCTTTTATCAGAACAAATGTAACGTAGTTGTCGCACTCAGTCGAAAATTTGACATTGCTATTTAATAAATGTATTTTTAAATATATTGACATGACTGTGCTTGCACATAAATAAGTCCGTACTTTTTATTCCTGATTAGGAATAAAATGTATTAGGAAATGCATATGAGGAAATGCAGTTCCAAAAGCACCGATACGAGGACTGTTTATTAGTTATGGGGGAGGATTCAAGATAGAACAGAAATCGAGCGTTAAATTTCTCCGTTACTTTGGAATGCACGGAAGTGAAAGAAACAGAAACTGCGTGGTAGTTTGATGATTGGTTACCTTTCTTGGAAACAAGTTGAATGTGGGCTAACTTCCAGGATGCAGATAGATTATTTAGGAGAGGAATCAACTAAGCAAGGATAAACTTTCAGAAGAACCGGCAAAATGCCATCAGCACGCACCAGAACATTTTTTAATATGCAGTTTTGACAAAATCGTAGGATCTCTTTCTGGCGAAAAATCAAATGCGCAAGGAAATGAATTCCGTATATTTACCACGATAGTGCATGTAAGAATTTAAGAAAAAGTAAGAAGCCAGGACTGTCGCGGTTTCGAATCGTAACAGGCCATGCCTAATACGTACGTAATGGGTCACTAGGAACTAATTAATATATGTATTAGGAGGAGGAGGGAAGAAGCCAGGAGATTGGATGTTTTGTGTGGGTAACCGTGCTGCGACGGCGCATCTGGGCTTAAAAGAGGGTGGAAGCAGGATTGGATAGAGGTTGCCTCTATAGCTTGGCAGGAAACCAGAAAGTAGGACAGTCACTTGGATATGATGCAAGTTTCCTGCTCTTAGCTAATTGGTTTTGGATGGCGAAAGAGAAAAATGGAGTTTTCGATTAAATCCAACCGCGGCATGCTTAATTCTTTTCTTGTTCAGCAATGGCACACTTTTGAAGAGCCCAGTCTAGTGACGAACGAGCATCTAAAGTGGAATGGAAAATGAATCCAAATAAGAAAAGTAATACGTTCTGTGCAAACGTTTGAATCAAAAGATTGAAAATAATAATGAGGGTCAGAGGATAACTGGTGAGTGTCATGAGCGAGGGAAATACTCTCACTGAAGTAACATAATCCAAAGATAAACAAAATCAGAAAGTGCTCACTTCGGATAAGTCGCGCATTTTTTTCCCCTTCTCGTTTACGCTGGTTAAAGGTTGGAGCGTGCTTTGATTAACACAAAATAAAATGTTCCCTGGGTGGATCTCAACATGCTCAGAGTAGGCGGGGACTGTCTGGGAATTAGGCGTTTTCCTCGCGTGCGCGCGTAGTTAGTCATAACTCGGTTCCACTGAGGTGCCATTACAGATGTGCCAAACCCGTGAGAACATCCTTCTGTCGCAACCAGAATGCTTCGAAAGGGTAAACGCTGCGTGAATGAACACTCCGTACAACGTTCTTTCAATTTTCTTTCTTATGATCCAGAATAAAGAGATTTTTACTGCAATAAAAAACAAAACAAAACTAAATTTATTGCCGACCTTATTTGCAATCGTTGCTCATATCCTAGCAGCGCCCTGGTAATCGATGGCGAATGATTCGCAGTTATTATTTTTTAATTACTTATTTATTTAAAGTGCACTCTAATATTCATTTCTTCGGAAGACAGGATTACCTTTTATCCCTCTAAGCCAGGGGTCGCCAAAGTTATTTGCCGACCCCTGGTTTGTCGACCTCTTCAAGAGTTTCTTGACTTTTTATCGACCCCCCCCCTCTATATTACTATTACGTAATTATAATAGGACAAGCCAAAAAAAGACGCTTATGTCAATTTTTGGATTGTTTATTTTATAATTACAGTGTTTATTGTATGTATAATATAGTATATCTTATTATATTACTAGTACTATTACTATCACTAGTAATATCACGGGTACTACTAGTGATATTAATAAACTATTGGTATTAATATCACTGGTATTACTACCAGTGCTGCTCAGCTCTTCAACATATAGAGAAGTTTAGTTCGTGAATGAATAACGATTGAATTATAATATGTATGTTGATGAATTTTAGAACATTAACGCTCACTTGTATGTCGATGCGCAAAAATGAGAATGGGATCGAATACTTGCATCAGTAAATAAGAACCACGCACGTGTTGCAATCTCGCTCCCACTGCGCCGGCCGACAGGAACCACCAACATCCGTTTATTGGTAAATACGTCATTTTGGCTTACTTGATTTGCCTCAGTAACTATTTTCATGACCTTACTCCATCTTACGGGTCCTATTCATGGACCTGTAAGATGGAGGTACTGATCCCACGATTCACTCTTAATTGCGTTGTCATTACCTCCATGTCTTTTGTCATGGAGGTAATCCAAGTTAACCGAATTAAATATTACTCATACAATGATGTCTTATATTTTTCTGTCGACCCCTAACAATGTTATATCGACCCCTTTGGCGACCACTGCTCTAAGCAACAACTTGGGGGGGGGGGGGGGACTATAAACACTACGAAAGCTCCACTGCAAATATTTTATGATTTGCCTTGAGAGATGAGGATTGAAAATTATTTATTATAATTTTAACATTTATTTTATTATAATTTACTTAGGTTACTTACAACATTTATTTCAAGATATTGACAGTTTAAAAATCATTGCGATAATTTCTTTTGTAACTACTACGATAACAAGCCAAAAGGCTATTTTACCGGCTATTAAGTTAAGTTAAAGGGGGATGGTAGATGGTAGATATTAAGGTTAGTGACGGATCTTGCTCCACCTTTGATTGGAGTTGCTTGGTGTTGCACTACCCAAGTGATTATTTACATTTGGGCTCGCCGATAGTTCTTTCGGCATGAAACTCTATGGATTCCGATAGATTTCGGTCCGAGTTCCGTACCCGGCTATAAAACAAAATGGGATCTACCATCCCCCTTTAACTTAATTCTTTTATAACTGTTATTCAATATTATTTTGCTCTACTTTCTTGAGGGGGGGTTGGCCAACTGCACTGTCCCCTCGGATTATTCGCAAACTGAAAGGAATATCAGTAGCTTTGAAACGCGTTCATGCTATCAAATCACCCGGTTCCTCTAAAACCAGTCCAGCAATTGCTCAGCGGCGTAGAGGTCAGTCTTCCAAACAGGTAATGGGTAGAGCAGGATTATGCTCTACGTGCTGTGTATAATAGAGAACATAATTTCCCCATAAAACACTTTCTTGGCAATTCTCATAGTGGGTATATGTAAGTTCTGTTTGCTACAAACTTGGTATTTCTAGGTCTACCTACTCACTGATGAGACCTCAATAAAGGTTGAAACAGAATTCTTGATTAATAAAATATAACCATCAGCTGAAGTGAGAAATTGGTTCACTATCTCTGGACAAACTAAGAAATTGGATGATAAAATCAACATGCAAATATCAAATATTACTCGCCAAAGGAAGAGAAAAATCAAAAACATTAACGAGGTTAATTGGGAGGCCTGTTCTTGATTTAAATGAAATTGGATGCCCAAAAAATGAAAACATAACGTGTACTTTTCAATGCTTTTCGAAACATAACGAAACTTTCTGTGCTTTTAATAATTCTCAGAAGTATATGTATTGGATTTTACTACAGTAATAAATTCCCAACGACCACCAAATGAAAAATTAACTTTCAGATGAGAGTTACATTGTCAAAAACCACATGATGGCAATTCCACAAGCATTGGAAGAATCTTTGATGAATTTTTCAATTTATTTATTTTCTGTATTGTTAGATTCAGTAAATACAATTTATAAATAATATTTTATTCAAATAAAATGTGTAAATTTAAATGAACAAATTAGGTGTCGTTGATGTGTTATACAAATTTAAGTAAGACGATAACATTTTTTTTCCCTTGTGAAATTTCATGCCACAAAGTGACCAGAGACTTTTTTTTATTATTCATTGAATTAAAAGTCTTATTTGTTCATGTAAGTCCTCAAATATTTCAAGAAACTGTCAACTCTTGGAAGCAAAAGGAATAATCGGGTATTAAATTAATAGACAGAATTTTAGTGGAGAAGATTTCACCTGAAAAGTTACAATACTGTAAGAATTTGGCTATTTTATTTTACAGACCCATTTGTTAATAATATTACAGTCAAATAAAAGGTAACATAGAAATTAACAAAGTATATATTACAGAGCTAATATTCATTTGAAATAATAAGAAATAACTATTTATTTGTTGTGCTGGCAAAAGAAATTTCTAAAAGAAAACGCAACGGTGAGTTCAAAACCTTGTTTGTCGCATATCCGTTACTTAAAATTACTAATGCTAAAGAAAAAAATAAATAAATTTCAGTTACAGAAATAGGTTAAGAGCACAAGGAATCGCAGGTAAAATTAATAGTCAATATTGGTTTTAAAAGAATAAATGTAAGCATTAATTTACTACAGCAATAATTTCCCACGGGCACAAAGAATGAATAATCTTAGGATATGTGTCATCCCAATCATGTGAATGCTAATCACTTAGTCATATGAAAGTATTTGAGAAAATCCAAACTTGGGAAAATGATACCTCTTGAACAATACCGCAATTTACGGATGTGACTCATGTCATCTTCATGAAAGATCCCTTTGAAGAAAACCGTTTGCTGGGGGATATTGCTCATGACGATAACATAGCATCTACAGGCTGAAATCTAAAGGAAGAAGTGCTCAACTATTTCAGGTTACAGTATTTATATAAATTTCATTCTTTGTGGATTTCGTGTTTGTGTTGTGGTGTGGATATAAAATTCAACTATTTTGGAATATTTTTTTTGGAATATTCGTATTTAGAAGAGCCATTCTGGAAAGCTGTAAGTAATTTTAAATTATCATTAGAATTTGTAGAATACATACAAAAGGTTTTGTAATCCATTTAACTGTCCGTTTATTTTAATTTATTTATTTTAAAATGCTGTAGAGACACCAGCATATAATTAAATTATTCAAAAAGTTCGAAATACTGTCGCCGTGTAAACTTAAAAGAACAAACTGTCGTTTATGTGTTATGCATGTTTAAGTAAGATCACTTTTGAAATCACCATGAATTCACACAAGATTTGTTTCTGTATTTATTTATTGAACTTTAAGATCTTAATTTGGACAAATCAAAATATTCGGATGAATTATGGATAAAATATGAACTTGAATTAGAATATGAATATAGAAGAAAATACAGATGAGCTATGGGGAAAAAAGAGTATGTTTAAGGGACACCAATATATAATTAAATTATTCAGAAAAGTTCGAAACACTACCGCCATCACGACTTTCTCTAAAAATTCCCACCCTTTAACAGGAAAGAAATACCCCAAAATGTATTGGAAATTAGTACAGCCATCGATAGACAACCAAAGACAAACCATGATGACAATGACGGATGTGTGTCACCCTGGGAAAATTCCAAGATATCTTATCTCAAAAACATCGCCCACAATTCCATAGCCAAACCAAAACACCATGTGATATTACAGAGAGACACATGTTCCCCAGAAATTTCCAAATACATAATGTCACGATTCTTATCTCTAAATATCACCCACAATGCAATAAACGAACCAAAAACACCACGTGATGTCCCTGACAGACGAGGGTCCCAGCGAAATTCCAAACATTCCAAACTCTATAACAACAAACATTCACGTCACGATTCCTCATCTAATCTTGATCTTGATCTGGTCACTAGTGTCCCACCAATCATGACACGATTCCTTATACACTAATATATATCCCTTTCCATTCAAAACAACAACGTCACCTATTTACAACTAACAAATAATGTCACTTATTTACAACTAACAAATGAAATCACTTATCCACATCTGAGAACAACACATACCCACGACACAATTCCTTATCTTATCTTGATTTTGATCTGGTCACTAGTGCCCGACCAATCACAACACGAATCCTTATCTCTACCATCACCCATTATTCCATGCGCGAACCGAAAAACAAGAATCACGTCATCTCATGACGTCACGCCCACAATGACGCCATCTTCACATCAACCAATGACGTCATGATTCTTTATTTTGATCTGGTCACTAGTGTTATTAATGTTATTAATGGGCCATTACAAGCGTTCGTTTTGGAAAAAGAAGGGCACCGATTTTGAACTGCATTAACCAAACTGAGAAGTGTTTATTTTCATATACGAGAGGCGTTCCGAAAATTAATCCCTTCTTTGTGCCCTCCCTTCCCCCTTAAAAAAAAAAAAAAAAAAAGATATGTCAGTGGAATAAAACCAAATAAAGTTTAAAGTCTTCACTCTGTTTCTAAATCTAACCTCCCCCTTTTAATAGATATTCGCCACCGCAGAATATGACTTCAATTTAGGAAATAATCGAAGTCTGATGGAGCTAAATCCGGACTGTGGGGAGGCCCGATTAGCTGGATAAAAATGGATACATATTTCAAAGGTATCCATTTTTGGAAATGGGTAAACGCTAAAGTAAGAAAAGGGTTCCGAAAATACCTTGAGGAATTTGACTGCGACTGCTTTAAAAACTTGTTAAGCGACGAAAAAAATGCATCGAAAGGGAGTGTGTTGTGAAATAAAACAGACCTTTTTTTTATTTATTTATTTATTTATTTATTTTTTACTGGCATTCCTCTTTTGGGGGAAATATATCGCTGGGGAGGTATTACTTTTGTAAGATTACTTTTAAAATAAACCATATCACATGAAAATTAATAATAGTAAAAACACCAAATGTATATTTTTGAAAAGTTTTTTATGTTGCGACAACGTGTGGAAATCAGATATAAATCTCTTCCGTTTTCTGATCCTTCTTTTCATAATAATAATGAAAAATCAAATATGTGATTGATTTAAAACTGCGTGACTAGTCGCTTTCCAGAGCAACCGGATTAATTGCAGTGTCCTCTTGCTCAGAAGTGCTTGTCGGTTTCGCCTCCCCCATTTATCATAGATCGAAGTGATCTGCGAATGCTATTTTTCGGGATATTTTAAAAAGGCCCAGTAAATATTTCATTTAAAATACTCGTAAGATGTTCTCGAATGAAATATTATTAATCATTTCTCTTCAGACTTTCTTTTCCTAATCTTCAAACTTCCTTTTGTTTTTATTTCACGGACATTGTTTTTTTTGGGGGAGGGGGGCAGGTACGAAATGCTTGCAAACAGTTCCCTAAAATAGTAACTGTTCAAATGACCAGCATTGTAAAGTTTCTTTCTGCAGGATTTCCTGGCGAACGTTCATCCATTCAGAGATGTGCACTTCGGCACGGCATCGTTTCTTTTTCTTTTTCTTTACGATATCTACGGGTTCGTCATTGGGTAGATATGAATGGACACGCACACAGAATTTGATTTACTCCGTGTATTGAGGTTGCTGGGACAATTCAAAGCCAGGGTAAGTCATTTTTCCAGCCACGGAAATCTAAAAATTCTTCTCCAGTTCACCTTTCAGGAAATGTAAAATGCACGCAGCAATTTTGTGTAATCCTTTGGACCCGTGAAAAGCTCCGTACAAACAGCACGAGGAAATAGGAGCCTCTGAATCCTGAACGTTCACTGCACATGTTCACAACTTCCTTATAAGAAAATAAACACGCATACCTAAAATAAAGATCCACAGTTGACTCTTATAGCGCACTTCACGTTTTGGCGATGAAGGGATCTTCATTGACCGAATCCGAAGAGTACTTTTTTTTGTACTTCCTTCAATTTTTTTTCCTACCGAGTCAGCGCTCAATGGTCATGCAGTTTCAGTTCTGTTTGTAAAATTGCCTTAACCGCAGTTCGGTTCGCGGATGGATACGCATTTGAACATTAAGGGAATCGTAAAGTTTACAAGCATCTTTAAGCCCGAAGTTTAGAAAAATTGAGTTTTCAATAAGAGTCGTACGCTTTCTAAGAAACAAAACTGACTTCATTTGAATGCTGCTGTGGTGTGGATATCAAGCCTTTTGCGATTATCGAGATGTGGCAGCAAATATAATATTATATGTGGAATGTTATTTTCTCGAGCGTGGTATAAAGGAGAATTGATTCATGTGTTCTCCAACCTTTGCGATCTTCGAATGGTTTTATTAAGAGAATCTTTTTTTTTTTTTCCCCGCATGTTTTGTGGAATTCGATGTGCGTCTTACTTTTTACTGATTGGTGAAACGGTCACACTTTTTTTAGGTTTCCTTTTTGTGTTATTCGTTTTCTCTTAATCGTTGTGTTATTAATAAGCAAAATCATGAAATTATTTTGCTTTTTTCCCCCCCAAATTTCAGTCACTTAGAATTATTGAAAACATTCCTAGGAACATCTTTGCAAATCCTCTACACTCAATATAACTTACATTTTGAATAATCTCTTGAGAATAACGCGCTCAGAAGAATTAGTTTTCCAGATGTAGACATCTGCTGGGTGCCAGCTTTTCATGTGTGTAAGAAAAGACGGCTTGAAAAAGTGATCATTTATATTGGCTTCTTGTTGAAGAAAATTGCTTTGATTTCGTTTCGGATTAGGTCGTAAGGCTATGAGCATCATGTTCTTCCATTACGTTTTGTTCTGCGGTCTGTTTGCATGTGTGCAATGAAAACCCATTTTGAGACCTATTAACCTATCTTTAGCTGAAGAGAAAAGAAAAACTCAGAAATGTCGCTCTCATTATGAGGGGAATTGATTCTAAGTCTTTCCCGTCATAGGGCGCCATAGCTACTGAGTACTATTCTAAGGCGTTCCATTGTTTGCTTTAAACAGTTACGTATTGTGTGGCCCTTTGTCATATGCTGAACTGACCAGGGTGTGGGTGTGCATCTAAATATATATACACTACCCTCTCACTGTCCAAAAAGAAACCGAACTTTTCGAAAATAGAAGAAACTAGTGACGTCACCTGTTGTGTCTTTTTTGTTGTCGAAAGCGGCAACCATCATTAGTTTATGATGACATTTGTTTCATTAGAAGCCGAGTTATAGTGTCAAGAGTGGCAGTATGTTTTAACGAACGGTCGGAAAATGAGTTTCAAACAGAGAGCTGCGATTGACTTTTGTGTTAAACTTGATAAAAGTTTTACCGAAACGCATCAAATGCTTCAAAAAGCATACGGTAATGAATGCTTATCCCGTACTCAAGTTTACGAGTGGTTTAAGCGATTTCCAAGTGGTTGTGAGACGCTTGAGAATGACGAAAAGCGGGCCGTCCAAAAAAAAACTGGACCTGAGAGAAGTTAACATCCAAAAAGTGCATCATTTCATCAAGGAAAACCCGAAATCGGCAGTGAGATTGATTGAAGATGAGTTGGGTATTCCAAAATCAACTGCGCACAACTTTTTGACCGAGAGTTTAGGCCTTCGTAAATTGAATTCGCGATTTGTTACCCACAAGCTGACCGACCACCAAAAAATGTATCGAATTGAACACTGGAAGGACCTCATTAAAACCGCTCCTAAGGACTCAAACTTCCTTGAAACGTGGTGTTTGAGTGAGCCCGAAACAAAGCGCCAGAGTGCTGAGTGGAGACCACCAGAAGAGGGGCATCCGAAAAAAAAGCCGCTTGGAGAAGTCAAAAGTAAAGACAATGCTGATTTGTTTCTACGATTCCAAGGGCATTATCCACAAAGAATTCGTTCCGCCTGGCCAAACGGTCAATGGTGAGATTGATAGCGAGAATTCGTCGCGTACGGCATGAATATTGTGATGCAGGCAGTTGGTCACTTTTGCACGATAATGCCACCTTCTCATCGTTCGAACATTGTGAAACAGTTTTTGAGCAAAAACCAAGTGTGTGTGGTGGATCACTCGCCGTATTCGCCTGATTTAGCACCCTGTGACTTCTTTCCCTCTCCTCAACTTCATTTGCCGATGAAAGGAAAGCGATACGCCACCACTGAAAATGTTCAACCGGTAATAACCACGACCCTCAAAAGTATCCCAAAAACCGATATAAAAACTCATTTAACGAATTAATTGACCAAACGCTGTATCGAAGCTGAGGGAGAGTATATTGACTGAAATAAATGATTTGAAAATAATTATAATTGACCTGTGTTTTATTTTCTATCAAAAGGTGCTGCCTATAAAACATGTGGATACTGAGCACAAATGCCGTGAATTTTTCGAGACAAAACTCTATATTGTGTACAGCAGATAACGTCTTTCTTATCAGACTATCCCCATCCCGTCGATGATGTTTATTAATTAATAAAGTAGCTTCTGATAATTTAATCGTAAAATATTTTGTAGTTGAATAAGATCAAATCAAGTTTATGATTATTGAGGGCAGAAGGGGCATGGAAATGAAAAGAACTTTTTCTTAGGGAGTGCCATTTTAAAGAGTCTGGAATTAATAAGAAATATTCTTATTTTCTATCCCAGCAGAAAACTAAAATAAAAATAAAGTCTTGGTGCTATTCCAGATTTGAATAAATTTAGTTTGATAAAATTTTGGAAGATTTTGCTGAAACAACAAAGCGAGAAAAAAAATAGTAATTAATTTATTTTTTGTAAAAGTATAATCAGTATATATTATTATTCCGTAACACCTCCAAAGACTCATCGCGGGAGGGCCATCTTCCCTACTCCACTACGCACATCTCACCGTCTGTTACTTAATCCTCCAACTACACACATCTACCATCAACACACAACCACTGTATAGCAAAAATGTCATTTCATTTTTAATATTGTTTAACAGCACATATTCCCGTTACCTAATTATCTTAAATTAGAGGCCCACCGAAATGATCCCAAATGGGGCCCCGCATTTGCTACGGCCGTAACTACTGAAGTCTTTTTAAGGTCTTCTTCAAAATATTCTGCAGTGTTTGGTCCCATGGGACCAAACTTATTCTTTGTTATTAATTATAAATTCACATTTGCATCACAGTTAGAATTATTTATTGCACAAATATTTCATCTTACGTATCGTAATGTGAAGGAACAGTGAGGAATTTGACCAATAGAAATAGTAGGCGCATGCGTTATATTAAAATTTCTCTGCACATATTTGCAAAATAAATCATTTTTACTATGGTACATGTGGGAATCTATAATTATGATAACTCCACAGGTCTCTCTGTGCATGAAAGTCTTATTCTTGGTTGCATAACGTGAAGTATGTTTAAATAAGAAAGGGCAACATGGAATCGTGTAAACTATTGCTGTATTCTCAGCTGTTGTACACATCATTCGAAATGCGGGAATATTTATCCGAAATTTAATGGTAAAAATAAAGCCGTTCGTTTTTAATAATATATCGCTAACGTAAGTGCTGCTAATTCAAAAACTATTTTTTAATTAATTTACTACGCACAGGGATCACACCGAGCCTTCTGTTCATTAGAACAACAAAACAAAAAATCGAAACTTCGTTGTAATTATTTTACACTCGCGATCTTTTTAATACTGCGCTTCGGGAAAATTCCTATTTCGAGCATTGTCAGTTAGCACATTTCGCTGATTGGCTGTTCGTCTGTGCATGCGCTTTTATTACAGTCAGAAGAATGCGAGAGTGGGGGGGGGGAGGAAAAAGAGAAAAATTGTTTCCTGGGGAGCACGTGCTAGTTCTTCCAAGTACTTCCAAAACTAAAAAGCAAAGGAGCACGTGCTGGCTCTTTATGATCAACGTAGAGGCATTTTTGCAACAGGATAACATTGAATCCGATCTCTCTTTACCCCTAAATGCTAAAGCAAAATTAGATACTGATCAAGTCGAAATCAACGGATTGTATCAACAGTATCTTGAAGAAGTTGGAGGTCATTTACACACCCATTCTCTCTCAAAGTGAAATTCTTGTTGATAATAATAAATTACCAGATGCTTTTATTTTGAGATGCTTTAAATTCAGATCTTGTAGGAGATGGCCTCTACTTCCGAGGCCGACTTTCAAATCGGACACAGAACAGCCCTTTAGCTGCTCACAAAAATATAAGATTAATTAGGCTGGACGTAAATTATAATTATACGAGTAATGATGGTAATTTTCTGTGACAAACAGAAGTTTAAATATTTTCAGTTAGAAAGGCCTAACTAAAAGCATGCGTTAAATTAAGTTACTAGTTACGAAACAAGACAAAGCTTAAAGCAAGAAGCATATTTCTTAAATATGCTATAAAATTTGCAATAAAACATTTCCGTATTTTGTTCATCCTTACTATTCTGTCACAACAACAAATAAGATATTTTATCATTATTTTAATCACCATTATAAAATAAAATATTAAAGTGATAAATATAATTGTATTTATTATTCTTATATTAAGGACAGCAAATTCAATGTTATCCTATTAGCGTTATTTTCTCGCTACATGCATGCAAGAGTCAGTTTCTTTTTTTACTTTTTTAAGACTAAGTGATATAATTATAATGTCGTCTGCTCTAATTTTGTGGCTTCCTTCTGTTTGTCACGCGCAAGTTTACACATAACTATATTCATGCATACTTGAAGAACTGGTGGGTCCAAAGTTTTATTCCAATTAAGTACTTGTAGAAAATCTTTCTCCTTATCTCCTCCTTTCATTCTTTCTATCTCTGTTATTTGTAAACCAACGATTCCTTTATTAGTAGCGGGTTGACGATAACATAGAAGTAATTCTCATTAAAAGAAGGAAGTGATGTTTTATCTTCGTATAAGTTAGTTACGTAAAATGACGCATTTGAAACACGGAAAATTGTGGGATCCCACCTGTCATCTGAAAGGGCACTCGTTTTCCAAGCAGTAAGGCATATCGCTTAATATTTCCGTACAAGAAGGGGGAAGAAGAATAAACGGTCACCGGAAAACTTTACTCAGCCTCGGAAGTTGAGGCGACGTCATCGCTAGGCTACTAGCTAAGTTGCGTCACATCCCTGAAACCTTCGTCCCGTCTCGTCCTGCATACACTTACACGTTCGTGGTCGTTTACATTCGAAGTCAGTAGACCGCGTTTGGTGAACAGCGCGTGCAGGCGAGAAAAGTTTGTCAGACAGAGGCCAAGCGTTCTTTTCGAATTTTGTGTTTCGTTTGTTTCTTAACGATGGCTTTCGGTTGGTGTATCGTAGCCGCGTGTTTTATTTTCCAAGTGACGATCGGCTTCAACGTCGATACTAGATTTCCGATTATTTTCAATGGACCGAAGGATAGTTACTTTGGATTTCAAGTTCAACTCCTCAAAAACGACGATGGGGCACAGTAAGTACACTTTTCTTTACACCAAAGATTGCTTTGAATTGCATTTTTTAAAATGGCCTGCAAGCAGCTAAAGAAACGCATGGTAGCGTAAAGAACTTGCTCTAATCTTCTTGCAAAAGGTTAATGCAAAATAAACAAGCGCATAAATATTACTGGTGCTTCACGTCATGTGCTAGTTGCGTGTCGTTATATTCACATGCTGCTTAATGGAGCCGGGAGGTTTTTTATGAACTTTTACGAGATATCAGCGTCGTCTGCAAGATACAGGGTTGTCTGAGACGAAGATCCCAGCGAGATCACGAACTTTTTTTTTTCTTCTATATACACAAACATCGGAATAGCACTCTCGAATTCTGTTTCGTGTATAAGATTGGTATTCGAGCAACAGTTCTGAATGCAAAAAAAAAAAAAAAAAAGTAACTCATCACAGCACCGAATGTGGCACTGCTGTCTTTACAGTTGGTGTTGCTTACCGAGAGTGCCGTCCCCTTCCTCTAAAAAGAACAGTTTCTTTGTCTTCTGCGTAACCGAGTTGCCCCTCTCCTTAAAAGCTCTTCGTCTGCATTTGGGAATTCATCAGAATTGGTCCTCTGGTCAGATCTCATTTATTGACAATCGAAGGAATCGCTAAAGTTGCATTCAGCGAGACGTTTCCGCTCTCTGACATGTTGAGGGAGTCGTATCATCTTTCTTTCACAAAAATAAAAAGAAAATGCGTTCCTCCCCCTTTTTTTTTTACTTTTTCTTTTTTTGTATGGGAAGCGGAGATGACTCTACTTCTTAGTAGAGCGAATTCGCACTTTAACGTATTGAAGTGTAGTGTGGCATGAATTCGTTTGCTTGCTAACATGGTGTTCTGGAATATTCCTAATCTCAGTTGATAACATCCGCAAATAAGTGCGTACGAGATCTTTCTTAGCTTGAAGACAACTTTGCGTGTGCATTGCGATGTTTGTTTTTAATTATTTTATTCCACATTGTAAATACATGTTGGACTCGCGAAGGAACCATTTTTAAGCATGAATTTCATTTTGTGCTCATTTGATTATCCACTTTCGCTTTAAACGGTGATTAATGGTTATTGTGGGCTATTGCGATTCGTATCGGACTCATCGCGGGAAGCCCTACTAATATTATTATTATTATATGAATTCTGTGCTTGTGATTTGATTTTATATATATTAATTGTAATGTCAGACAATTAATCAATTAGAAGAAATCATATGCATTCGCGTACTCCCTCTGAAATTGTGTGTGTGTGGGGGGGGGGGGGGGAATTTGCTGTAATGGATGTAACAAATCTTGTTCAAATTCTGTGGGATTTTCTTACATGTCCCATTTTTTTTTTTATGGTGGCTCTTAAGAGCCCCACAAAACAAACCTTACTGTGATAAGGAATACGTAATTTTGCTTCCCCCCAGAGAATTTTAATTTGGTAACTTTACCTAATCATTTTTTTTTTTCATTTCTTAAAGATGATTAAATACAATTGTTATACACTTAAACGTATAGAAACATTAAAAATGGAAATAAAAAAAAGACATTCCTAACTACTGCAAGGGAATTGCAGTAGTTAGGAATGTAAGCACAAACCATGCTATTCGGTGGGTGGGTATGTGTTTTGTTTATTTTTTTTCTCGGGATTTTTTTTTTTTTTTTTTTTTTTTTTTCTCCTGGACGCCTTGATTTCCCCCACACAAGCACGAATCTGTCTTCAAATAAATACATTTTGGTATACTTTTGCGTTTTCTTCAATACAGATGAATTGAGTAAGTCGTAGTTCATGCCGTTTCCAGAGTATGTGGACTCTCCCCCCCACACCCCCGTTGGTAGGCTGACGTAATGAGTATTCTTTTCACACTGCAATGCTTCGAAATGATCAGAAAAAGGTGTAAACACTAAGTTTTTAAACCGAACATTCAAATATTTCTAAGACGGCGTTTTTACTTTGGGAAGGTGACAGACATCCTTACACGAAATGTAAGGAAATAAATTGTGTTGCTTAAAATTATCTTTAACCGAGTCACGAAGGTTGGACACGAGATGTATAGCCTCTCTCAAGAAATATCCTCTGAAGTGTATTTTTTGGTGGGATGCTAAACGTGATTTCTTTCTAGATGTATTTCACTCTTCTTAGTTACATTACTTGAATTTTCTGCCATGAGAAAAATCTACCATTTTTAGAGCTTTTAAACATTTAAGCAATTCTGCAGCACTTCTGAACATATCCACTACACAAATGATTTCTGAACCTTAGGGCTTCCCAAATGCCCTTCATGTAGGGAAGAGGTGGGGCTGCACAAAAATTTGAACTTTAACCCCTGGTGCAGATGTTGCTTTTCGGTGAAGCGAAAAGCCTTACGGACATCTCGAAATTGCGGAATAGTTTTAAGCCCATCATTAACTGTATAAAGGCTTAGTAAACTTTTACGTAACATTTTTGACTGCAGATATGCAAATACCTGTAGCCTCCTCCTAAATGCTTGTTCATATATAATAAATGACGCATTCCAAAGTGTTTCGTTTATGGAGTACGACGGAATATATTTATTTTATTAACTTTTAATGCTACATTCATTGTTTATCAGTTACACGGTAAGTATACATTAATCTTCACTTTTTTTTTTTTTTCGCCTGCTGATTTCTAAACCTTTATAACCGGAAAATTGGGCGAAAATATTTCTTCATTACCCTAGATTACTTCATACTGAAATTTTTTTTTTTCCCGTTATTAACATCGACTTTGCTGGGATTTTTCTGTTGAGGTTTTCCCCGATCACTAGCCATAGGAAGAGGATTTGCACTCCTATTTTAAATTAAACTCGAAACTAAACGTTATTGATATGCACATACATTCGCATAACTGAACGTTTCAAGATAAGATTTTATTATTATTAAAACCTCCATGGAGTCGAGACTCGTCGTGCGAGGTCCCACTGTTACACACACAGTTTGTCATACCGCGCCTTAAATATGTTCACACCCCTTTGCTCACTCTCTCCTTATGCAACTTCTAGGGATGACCTCTTGTTGTCTGTCTTCACCCATTCTATGCAAACCCTCCCTTACATTAATCTGGTAATAACTTCTTAACAGCTTGTCTCAATTATAACCCCTTTGCCCCTTCTCCACTAATTTCTGCAAATTGCAGTTTACGTCGTTATACTGAACATTCCAGAGACCACTTTAGTCGATCTCTGGACCTTTTCCAGTATTTTTCATCTTTTTGAGCAAAACATAAAAGGGAACCACAGCATCCTTACTTCTACAAGTCAGTGCCCTCCGCATCATATTTGGTTTTAAATTTGAAAATGAATGCATATGGGAAAAGAAATAATAATAAAAAAAACCGCCTAAATATATCATTTGCATTCTGATTTTAAACTAAACGTAAAGTGTGATTTTGGAATTTGTTCAAAAATTATAAACATGCTTTTAAACAAACCCTTATTTAAGCAGTTATTCATTGTGCAATAGGCACTAGTCAGATGTTTCTTCATACCCAGAAATATTTGCTCTTCACCTACATTGCTGTACAAGTTTTATGAAACAATAATATTGTTACCTTATTTTATTTTTTACATTACTCTAGTAGAACTGGTAAGTTTAGTATGCAATACCTATTCTCCTAGAAAGGAGCGAATTCCCGTCGTTGACACACATTCGTCAACTCAGAGCATTTCGACATGCAAAGATTTTGATTTTAAATTTGAAATGAGTACGAGGAGAAAGAATCAACGATCACCAAAGAACACGGGCGTGAAAATCTAAACATGAAATAAGAATCAGATATTGCCAGACCGTGAAACATTCCGATCTAAAATATTCCCAACTCAGTAAAATTTACTTGGTATTAATTTGAATTCCATTTTTATGTGATCCTACTTTTTTTTTTTTTTTTCACCCAACGGAAAAAAATCCGCATAGGGGAAGACAAATTTTTTTCGTTCGTCACTGAAAGATATGACATTTTTGAAATGCGAATGATAAGCATGATAATACTATGAGGCTATTTTAGAATTAAAACAACTTTGTTATACTTTTAGCATCCAATATAACCTAGTACTGTATTAACATTTTTCAATAGTATTTTCCATTTTATTTATTTCAGAACCGTTACGTAAATAAACACTCGTTTAAGAAAATAACACTTTCGTGTTTTTTTATGAATATTACCCATGAAAGGTTGTAAACCTATTGTACGGTACCATGGGGCTTAGAGTAAGATAATCCAGAAATCCTGTTCTAGATAAAATAAATATTTTAATTCACCATAGTCCGTTTCAAATCCAAGACTTACTGGATGAAAAACGGAACGGTGCTGTCTATACGGTCAACCAGGCTAACGTTGGTTTTTCACATTTTTATACATTTAAAATAATTTCTTTCAGTATCACAAAAAGTCGGGCAGTCTAGAGTACGAGTAATGGGTTTAATAGATGGGGGGGGGATTAATGATGTCATTTCGGATAAACAGCGGAAACTGAACACCTGTGTGAGTGAATTTGTGAAATGGATCATTAATAAACCTAGTGATCTCTCCAGTATTTATTGGGAGATCTTAGGAGTACGACTCCCAAATGTGAGACCAGTATTCAGTGGTTGAGCGGATTCATGAGTTGTAATGGGTTAACGAGGAAAATAAGGCCTTGAGTAAAAGAGACTGCTTGTTCGGACATCGAGGAGGCAAATGTAGTAATGTGTTCATGCTAACAGTGGTTTTTGATGTTATAGTAATCCCAAGAAAAGCGATCTCGTGTTGTCTATAAATTTGGGTGTTAAAAGTAACACTGAACTGTTGTGTAAGAACTGTTTGCTAGTGTTGAAACTAACAAGGTTATCCAAACCCCATTTAAGAATGACTTGGAGATTCAATTTGGAGTAACAGAAGATGTTCTGGGGGCGTAGCGATTTATGTAGTGCAAGGTTGGGTAATGAGGAAGAGGAGAGTAGTGTACTATCACCAGTAAAGATGTGAATTTGATTGCCTGTTAACTGGAATAGGTCACATATGCAAAGATAGGGACTCTCATCCATTCTCTTCTTTGTATCTGAACAGAGCCTTGTGAAACCCGCATTAGTTGCACGGTTAGAAGATTAAAAAAAAAAAAAAAATTACGTGTGGCATGCATCCAGTCAGAAACCTGGCAAACCAGCTGCAGAAGTCACTGAACAGACCGAATAACGGTAGTTCACTTAATAGAACCTTGTGCCAGAGCCGGTCAAAAGCCTTAGAGATAAAGAGCAATCATTTGCAACTCCGCGTTTTTCCATGCTATTTGTTTAGAGATGAGCAATATAATCAAGCAGATCCCCTATTGATCGACAGTGGGAGAATCCATATTGACGATCGTTTATTAGCGACTGCCTTCAGTTTAGGAAGGAATTGTTGCTTGTGATAAGAGGCAAACAAGGCTACAAGGCAGGTGCATCACGTTTGACAATATGTGCGTCCTCCGTTCGCTAAATCAGTCTGTTGCGCGGAAGAGAAAAAAAACTGCAAATATTCGGGAGGAAAAGATGAGAAATCAAAGTTGACGAGGCGTTCTATAGACTGGTTAAGTGTCTGGATGAAAAGCTCTTGTAAAGAATAATTGCATCCTGGACTACATTCAAACCCAGATCTTCTTCAACGAAAGGCAGTGCAAGGAACGTGACCAAAAGGAGATCTGCCCTTCTTACGTTCTCAATTTTACCAGAGAATCTAACAACTAATTTTACATACACACAGAAATCAGAAATGTAAATTAGTTATTTTTAAAGCACAAATATGCTTTTTATAATAAATCGCTTTAAGGGGAAAAAAAAACGTACACAAAAAATGCGACAACGAATCATCTCCTCGCATTTATTTAGTGTAATAACTCCAAGTCGATTTATGAACTGTAATCAGTAGACAAAGTGAGACTTGATTTAACCGGAGTGCAAAATCTTCATCTTTCAGTATTTAAAATTTTAAAGAGATTTAAATGTTAGTTAAATATTCTTTTTCTCCACACACACACATTATACGACCTATAGTTTTCGTAGTACGCATTTCATTCTAGTTAAACTAAGATGCTCTTGTAGTTGTCTGGTAGTGTACAATTATATTGCAAACGAAAACTAAAACAGCACTAATATACAACAATCAGTACAACAAATTAAAAATTGCAACTTAAAATTTCTAGCTTAGTAATGCCAAAAGCAATATTCGTCCCCCTAATGCTCCCAACAGTTTGAAAACCATACACAATATGCCAATACATATAAAATTGCTCAACTGATCGTACCTTTTAGAAATTCCCAAATAAAGGGCATTTAAGAGAAACTAAATCCAACACAGTAAAATCCGACCGAATTACCAGAACATTACGTATTGGCTTCTATAAAATATTGCTCATAATTAGGTACACTGTAACTGTTCGTTTGGTGTGACGCCGTGAGTGTTGTAATTCATTTCTTCCGCTTGAGGCGGGGTTGGATTCATGATGCACTTCCCTTCCTTTTGGTTCTGGATTTTTTAAAAAATGTATTTTTGTTAGTTTATAGGTTGGAGAATGTCTTTCAGTTTGTGTTCACTGTCAAAGGCTGCTAGCGAGTGAGTTGCTTGGAATTCAGTAAAGAACTTTTGTCATTCTCTGTACTCAAAACTTCTTCCTTCCACTGTTATTCAGAAACACAGCATTAAAAAAAAAAAAAAATCCTAAACTATCTCGAAAACGTTCTCGTGATGATTTTTAACTATGCTTTTAAAACAGTTTTGGACATCTGATTAACTGCTATTAAATTCAGAACTGTACTTGGATGGTTTTCAAGTTAGAATACTAAGTGGAAGTCACGCACCCCCATTCTCCAACGAATAATAGTTGGAGGCCACGGCATTGAATGCCGTCAGCATAGAAAAGGCCTCAAGACCGTTGAAAGCGGATAGCAGAACAGACGTAAACAAGAGAAGTGTTCGGCAAGAATGCACTCGCCAAACGTATTCACCTATGCAGAAAGAAAGGAATAAACACGGATGTCAACATAGCATTGACGTCAAACAACAAAATCTCGTGTTGACTCCTCGTTTAAGAGAAAGCTGCGTGACTTTTTCCTATTTAAACAATTGTAATGGAGAAGGAGGACCTGAAATGTAGAGTTTTAGTCACGACTTAAATAATTACATCTTGTATGATGAAAGCTGAAGATTAAGCTTTCCCCTACCATAAAATTTCCATTGCAGCTGCATATTAACCGTTCGAATCTTCATTTAAAGCAATGCTACTTGAAAAAGTTAAATTGCGATTGTCTGCCCACTGATTATCTTGTTTATTTGACAGCTTTAATGTGGAGTATTCTGCAAAATCTTTCATGTAAAATAAACAGTGACTGGAGAAGACCGAAAAAGTCAAGGGGGGAGGGAATTGAGTTTTTTTGAAAAAGGAAATAATTCATGCTGATATGAACGAGAAAAAAAAAAGAATTTTTCACATGTAAACACGATAATATACTTATTCAACCTTCAAGCAAGCGTCTAGTTTTTAATCATTTATTATTATTATTTCAATACGTACATGCACTGATGGTTTGAAAAATATAATACATTCAGTATGGGGTGAACTAAGGGTTGAATATTCGAGAATTCCGTCCTAGGGATCACAAACATACTTTTTTTTTTATATGATTCATACTTGACGTACTTAAAATTTAATGAAATGAAAATAATTTACCTTCGTTGGCGTCATCAGTTGGTATATAATCTTTAATCACACTTTTATTTCAATGAAAATAAGGAAATTTATTAAAAAAAAACCAAGAGTAAAGCAATGTTTCCTCTCCAGCAGACAGATTTACCGCCCTTCATATCATAGGAATGACTTCACCTGACCACTTAACCGCACAAATCAACGTAATCGCTTCCCTTTTCCATATTTTCACAAAAACAGACTGGCTGTGCAGTCATTAATTTCACTCATTTTCCTTATTTTGGCGCCATGAGGTAGTCTGTTTCAAAACTAGTCATGGTTGTCTTCTGGTAGTACATTAAGTCATCATCTATCACCTCTCATCACTGCTGACAACCGCAAAAAAAAAAAAAAAAAAAAAAAAAAAGAGAGAGAGAGAAAATATCAAGGTCACGGGATTCTTGCAAACTGTTTCCTTTTTAGGTGCATTATTGTTTTGAGTCAACAGATATCTCTAAGAAATGAATTCCGCGTGAAGTATTCATTACATTTAAAGTCGTTCTCTTCAATTTCCCTCTCAGTAAAGAGATAAAATCAAGCTATGACCCCATCGTCACTAAAATGTGTACAATAATAACGATATTATATGAAACCACCAAGAAGTCCAAAGACTCATCGAGGGAGAGCACCTACTCCACAACTCTCCGTCTCCACCACTTAATTCACCAACATGCAAGTATTGTATTTTTTTTTTTTTTTTCTGATAGCAGTGTTAAATAATTGTAAGTCATGTTTCTAAAAGAAGTTCCTTATAAACAATGCTATGAATCTTCAATACCTGTAAATCACAGGTATTGAAGACACTTAGCAATATGTACTGAACATTTCTACCATCTGATTCGCAACTGCGTGCTTTCCTTTCTAAGATGGCGGACTTAACATCTCGGGTTATAAACGGATTTCGGAACACGGGTGAAAATGAACAGCGCAGAATAGCGACTCATAAGTTGCAACTTACCATAACTCGGTGAATCACAGTGAGGCGCTTCTCCGGAAGAGATGACGCGTACCCAGGATGCCAACTGTCCTCCATCTGGGAGAGCAAAATGGTCGTTTTGCTCACGGCTGCTATCAAACAAAGCATTCTCAAAATACAAATCTACTTAAATAAAATTTTAAAATGCATTTTATTATTTAAGTAGCAGTGCAATTTTTAAATGCGAGAACTAATTTTAAGCTTAAATGAGTTTTTGCATTTAAATTATCAGTTTTGTACAGAGTCGTCATTCTTGTAGAAAATATTGAAAAAAAAAAAGTACCATGAAGTGAACAAAAACAATATTACTTCATTAAGGGGCAATTGATTCTGGAAGATCTGAATTTTTATGGAAAGGTCAGGAGAGAATGAGAGGAAAATTACTAAGAAATTAGTATAGTGGTAGGAACAATAATTTTACTGTTGCTTATTGATAAATAACATCAATTAGGTCTGCTTTATATCTTTTGTCTGCTCTGAATGGCCTCAAGAACCTAAAACCAATGTTTATCCCCCTCCCCCTTTAGCAATAGCGTTCTGTTTACATCAGTTATAAATGAGGAACTGGTATGTGTGTAACAGGAAGAGTTCAGTGCCGTTGCCACCTTAGATAACGCATGTTTCCCAGTAGATGGCTGACGTAATATTAAAATAAAAGCAGGATTTATGATTGGAGATTTTTCTTCACTTATAAATTCCGTTATTTTTGCTTTAATTTTTCAGACTTTCAAGCGTTATCACAGAAAACACATAAAAACTAATCTTTTACATTTTAACTTTATCCATCATTCATATTCTCGAATAAAAGGCCAAATTCGCATACTCGACACGAATATTTTCTAGCGTGTGTGTATTCCAAATACGGTACCATCGGGATCTACAGAATGATCATTTGCAATAACTGGAATGTTTTCGGAAACACCAGCCAATTACACATCCAAGCCGTCATCTACGGCGTCTACATAATTGTTTATTGCATTTTAGTTTTTATTTATAAAGCATGCAGAATGCTTAAGTATTTCGAAAGCAATGTAAGACAAAGAATATGAAATAAAGTAATTTTAAAAAGCAGGCGGAATATCGCATCACGTATACAGTTGAAAACCGTCATAATGAGGATCTGTTAGCACGCAATCAGAATGTCCACCACTCGGTCTGTACTTAAAAGGATATTACGTAACTTCTAATCTAATCAAGTATTGTAATTTTAAACAATTGAGGAAATGACTGCAGACAATTTTTTGAAGGTGTGGTAAGTGATAGCATGTTTGTACAAACATGCCGCATAAACTGAACTTAAAGCGTGCGAGGAGTATGTACTGGAAGCAGTTTTTTTTTCTTCTTTCCATTTGGAATTCTAAATACAAATTTCATTAAAATTCATCAAATCACAAAAGAATTAACATTTCGAAAGTTTTTTTTTTGAGGGGGGGGGGGGGTAAAATATCAAATAGAAACCCAAAACTTTACCACATGGTATCTCTACATGAACAGTTAATCATTGACTTAGCAGCCTTATAATTCTTTTCCATACAATGAATTAGAAACTGTTTGAAGCTTCATCTTTGATTGTCAGTATTTCTGCACTAGAAATATAGATGTCTAACAGCTTTACGATATTCTAAGAGGTCTACTGAACCGCGCCGTAAAAAGGATGAGCCCAGATTTACGAAAAATGAAAGCTGTTTTTTTGGATTATGGACAAGCCTGTTTTGACTAGTTCCCAATTCGAGTCGTTCCGATTTTGGCTTGATACAAATCGATATGACTGAAGCCAATCGCACCATTTGTATGAAGTTAACAGATACTAAACACCAATCCCATTCGCTGGATGAATAATAATTTAAGTATTTCGCGAATGAAATGATCTGAACCGCATGGATGGACACCACCTTGTGCACATTCCCAACCTCCACTTAAGTTCCATCTAGACAAAGCGGAGTTATTGCACCAACAGACACGATGAACTGCTGAAGATTTAATTATAATAGAACTGGAACGGTTGGACAAATTTAGGTCAGAATTCCAAATTAAAAAGAAATGTCCAGAAAGTTAATTTGCTTATGGTCGGACAACATGCGAAATCTTGTTACAGCTCCTGAAAAACAAATTCTAGAAGTTGCGAATATTTGAAAGATTGGGGAGGGGGAAGCATCCCTTAAAACTGTTTAGCTTGTTTATAGCGAAACAATGTTTTTTACACGCATGCCTGTTATTGTTTACATCAGAGCTTCCCCAACTTCTGGATGTCAGGGCCCCATTTGCAAATATTAAAATATTTCACGGTCCCCCTCGAAAAAATTGTAATAGAGAGATATATTATTATAATATTTATTGTATTTATATTCAATACAAAACATACACAGCGAATATTGCAAAAATCAAATTCGAATATTACATTTTTGCCTCTTACTGTTTGGTTCTGAAGACGATGCGGGCTGTTCTGGTAAAATACGAAATACTGTCCTTTTTTTTTTGAGTCGCGGGATTTTTTTTAAATTTTTTATCAGCCACTTATCCATCTCAGGGTTAAATTTTTTAACGTAGAATAGATCAAATAATATCACCACTTACCGATACCGGCACACCACAGACTGATAACATGAAATTAGTGAATATTACTTGACTAAGGGAATCCCTGGACCAGGAACATTTTTCTCTTTTGTGACTTTTCTCCCTTTACGGTAAGTAAGCCTAACGCGAAACAGACAGCAAAGGCAGGTTATTAAAACGTGCATATGATTGGTGCTGTATTAACAAAAGATCGCGCAACCGAAAGATAAAAGCATAGCTGACAATTGAGTTGAAATGCTAACTCTCTTCAACCGAATTCCATATGTGAAACTGCCATAACATTCATTATATATATATATATTACTTAGTCTTAACATTTTTACGAATTTTAACACGTTCGGTTGAATTTTATTGCTGCCTTGGGAAATCGAACTCGCACACATCTAATTAATAACAATAGTTTTTAGTTAGATACTGTGTTTGCCCATGCAACATATGGTTTTGTTTCAGTCTATACAGCATAATTTCTGTATGAAGGGACATGTGATTCATTAATTAGTGTTTTTATACCAGTTGTCTCTAATTGCACTATTTGTTGAGAAATATATTACACAGACTCCTCATACCTTATTCACTGGCATAATAAAAGTACTTGTTTTTATTGCCTCTGCAGTGTAGTGGCTGTTAGGGAGGGGTGTTGTTTACCACTGCAAGCTGAGTTACTATCTCCCCACATGAACTTGTTTAAGCTTTTTTTCATCTGTGAAGTATATGCGAAACTCTTATTGGTAACAGAAAACTAGCTCGGATGACAGTGATAATATAAAACGAGTTTTGATATGTATATAAAGTCAATATCAACAGTCCCTGATTACGAACGCGTGATGAAAGGGACAGGAAGATTTGGAGCTTCCCTGGAGAGCATTCAAAATAAATACACCTAACCCCTGCTTAGAAATGAAACATGAATAAGCAATATTTACTAATATTCGTTAAGCGCCGAAATACGCAGGAAGCAAAGTTTGTGAACCAACACCAATGTGTGAATTTTTCCGTTAAAATATAAAAAATAACAAAAAAAATAATAAAAGTTAAATAAGTTTCTTTTAAAATAAAAAAATCTACTTAGTCTTAAAACATTTTAAATTTGTTTTTATTATTTCACGGTCCCCCTCAACAAAACCTACGGCCTCCAAGTGGGCCGCGGCCCACAGTTTCGGAGCGCTGGTTTACATCACACAGGTTTGATAAATACCAACGAGTTCATTTTAAGAAGTATAGAATGGGAAAAAAATAAAATAAAATAAAATTATGTATTTTAAGACTATTTTAATTTTCTGCGAGTGGAACAAATGTTTACCAGAACCTCTTGTATAAGAAGTGGGGGAGAACTCTACCAATGCATCTCTTCCTTAATCTAGATGTAGAAAGTATTTTTAACTTGGGTATAGTTATGTTAAAGATACCAATTTGCTTGGTATCTTTTAACATAATCTTCCTTAATCTTTCCTTAAATAAGAGAATTATCAACCTTCTGTGAGATGGTTTAGAATTTTAGATGAAATGAATTTTCAATCCTGGATTAAGACGCTTAATTCCGTTTAAAAAATTTAGTCCAAGTGGCCGGTTTCACTTGCATCAGGCTGATTCCTTTTGGTGTGTAATGCATTGTTTTTTTTGGATATTCTTCCAAGATAAAAAAACACAGAAATAAATGTGAAGATTATTTTCTATTATTAACGTTATGTTCTTGGTATTTGTGGCGTTTTTGTCTAGTTCATATAACCTGCAGTCTTTGTTTCATTCCTACCGCAATAACATTCTTATTCTCTTCACTTCCAAAAAAAAAAACTGATTTTGATAAAATATTACACATCTGTGTATTGGTTTTGACCGTAGTATGTGTTTAATATTCTGTTTATTAATTCTAGCGGACTTATTTGTCAAATTTTCAGTAAGTTCTTTTATAACCCAAATAGTTAAAATCATTAATGCGTTCAAATTTTTATTCACAGACAATTTTTTCTTTGACAAGTTCATTGGTTTATTATTAACATTTGTATACAGTTTTATCTTCAATATATTCAAAGACGGAGAGGAAGACCAATTAAACAGCTCTGGCATGTTAACCACCTTATCAGCATGGTCTCTCTCCACGAGAAATAACTGCCTCAAAACAGAGAAGCCAGGAAGGCTACATATAATAATTAACTTTTTAATATTCCTATTTATTTAGTTAGTTTCCCTATTTACAAATTGTAAATAAACCATGATGATGATGATTTCTAGACCTTGAGGAAGAATTGTGCATTTGTTAACTTCTTTCGAGTGAGATCTATTCTTGAATTACCCTTAAAGCCAAATATTGCTTTCTCCTCCCCCCCCCCCCAAAAAAAAAGCAACTGTCATGTTGCTTATGAGGTGACCCTATAACTTCATTTTTGTAATGGTGTAGTTACGAATGGGCATGAAAAAAAAAAAATTAAAACGATACTTGTGAATTGAATATCGCGTTGTTTTATTCTGCACCAATCACGTGATACCTGTGGAGATGTAACGAATCCCCGCTACCATGGGATGGACTGCCTTCTTTCTTGAGTGGAAGTGGTTTATGAGTAAAATATCTTCACATGTGAAATAGTTTGACAACATAGCGTAGAAAATTTCATTTTTTTTCTTTTTGCGTTAGCGCCTGTGTTTTGAATTTATCAGAAGAGACGATCTCGATTTTGAACTCTGTCAAGATTCTGCTCGAAATGACTCAGCAGAATAACTAACGAAAATTTCGTTCCGAGCAAAATTGGTGTATTTTGTCGGCTGACAAACTGCTCAGATTGCATTTCTGCATTCTACAAAGGCTACTTTAAATTCTAATTTTGATAGATGCCATCCTGTTACAGAATGCATTCAGGAACACCCACTGGGCTTAATTTCGTTTCCGAGGAACGAATTTCAGTTATTTGTAACAGTGAAAGAAAAGTCTTATTCTGATATGTTTGTTTGCGTATTTAGGGCATCTTTTCTGCTGCAGTACGCAAACATAATTTCAATGGATCATCCTTTCACCGGTATTGCACTCAAGTGGAAGCCGTGTGAACTTTTGTGACGCTGAGATATCTTTAGAACAACGTTGCGCCACAAAGAATCCATTCTTTTTGATGCCGAAGCCTTTTCTTAGGGAAAAAAGCATACGATTTCAAGATTAGACATTTCTTCGCGATAAACGTCTCTCCAGTGATATTAGGATTCTCTAGCAACCCTATCTCGTCCCCTCCCCACCCACCAAAATTTCGGAAGCCAGGGCAAGCTAGAGGGGGTCGAGTTTGTAGAATATTCGTTTAACTGTTTAAATGCTATGAAATGCTGAATAAGCGAAGCGAATCCACCATTTTTCTCCGAAGGCCACCGCAGTTCAATACATTTGGTCATAAAAGGCGTAGACTGGCATTCATTCATTTATTCGTCCCTCACAGGCCCAAATTCACTCTTTTCGCCGAAAACATTCCATAAACGGCTGTGCTTCCAGTGTGCCCGGATCGTGTTAAGGAGCCACGAAGGGTTCATATTGAAGTCTCCATAATCCTGTACTTTCCTTAGCGATTTGAGACAAACTTTTTCTTAAACTATACGACATTTCCACTGTTACGAGGTCCCTTCTTTTGTTCTAACATGCACATGATTTTTATTTATGTTGTTCCTCCATTCCAAATAGCAACTGTTGCTTGGTTTGGTGATACTGAATCTTCCACTCATTGTTTTTTTGTATTTATTCCTACAGGGAGCGAATTTTGCTGTTCATTGATTATTAGGATTTAATGTTAATTTAGTATTCATTAATTATTAAATATAATCAACTATTAATGGAGCAAATTTAATAAAATTAATTTAATATAAAATTTGATATTGGCCTATTAATAGACGGATGTGCAAATGTGCCCTGCTTGAAGGAAGTTTTATTCTTTTCTTCCATGCTTGAACGGTGGTGAGACTAGGTGCGGGTTCGTTTAACTTACCGTACCAAGTTCTTCTCGACATAAGTTTAAGTTGCGTATAAATTTTGACTGGCAGCTGTTGTATTTTTGCAGACTTGGAGGAATGATGGTGGTAAATGTTCGGCAGAGCATTATACATGAAAATACTTGCACAATAAATTTTTTTTTTTTTTTTTTTTTTTTTTTTTTTTTTTTTTTTTTTTTAAGGAAAAGTTGTAGCACACCCCAAACGTGCGAACGGTATTCAAGATTAAATGGATTAGTGTCGTACAGGTGAGAAACGGGATAGAATATAGAATAATGGATTGATTCATTCAATCCATTACCCTTGGAGGATAATGCATGGCAATGCTGTAGCCAATGAAGTTCTAACTGAGGTTCGGCTATTGCTGTTACCCTCCTGCCATGATCAGAGCTTTAATTTTATAAGGTGAGAAACGGCCTTTATTCTAACGTGCAGCGAGACACAAAATGTGGCTCGGTGGGAATTTAAATGTTGTGCAGTTAAAGGTATTATACGGAGCACAAAATATATTTTTAATTCGCAGTCTGAATCAGGATTTTGGAAAAGTATGCACTAAGAAAAGCTTAGAATAAAGTTTGGGTAGTTCAGTGGAGGACAAACTGTTTGAGGCAATAAATGCGATGTTTTTGTTTCAGGAAGGTTAGTCTAGACGTGTGTTAGCATTGGGGTTGACAAAGTTGTCCTCGCTCACTGGGGAGTGGTAGATCTCGATGCTTATGAAACAGATTCAAAAGAAATCCCGAAATGTTTAGAACTGCAGGGTTTCTCAGGTGAAGAGGAATGGAGCGTATACTATTATCAGCAAAACTATGGACGGGATTTGTGCGAGAGAAAGCGAGAAACGTGCATCAGTGTGGGTGGGTAAAAGTGCAAAGGGTACTTGAGCATTGGTGGGGAAATATTCAAAGTAAACGAACAGAGAGGAAATATGTAAATCAACTGCACACTGAGACCAATGTTAGCTCCGTTAATTTTCTTCTGGGACTTCTTGATGAGCGTTTGATTGAACGACATGACATTAAGATGATTGTGTCCCTTTCATTCATTATTTTTCTGATTTCTTGTTTTGGCATTCCCATAAAAAGGAAGTGCCTTTTTCTCGAAGTTATCTAAATTTTAGTTTTAAAAGTGGTGTTATAAAAAAAAAAAAAAAAAAAAAAAAAAAAAAAAAGCATACGTGGAAGAAAAATGTTATGTAAACGATTCAAGCAGCAATAATATCGAAACTTTCATAGTAAATGGAGATTGCGACTTGATCTGAATAGTCCATTGTTTTGTTTATAGCAGTTTTAAATTATTCTTGCAAAACATTTTTGCATGCGTGAGTATACTTTCAGTGCTAATGAAAGAGAAGCAGTGTGAGTGGCGAGTGAGCGCAGCAACGGAAAGGGTGGGTGGTCTGAAACACTTCGCTCAGCTTGACCTATTTAGAATTTGTTTTTTGTTCTATTGGATCTGAGTTGCGTAACTTTTTTTCTTTCCGTTATTTCCAACAGGACTTAAGTAATTTTTCTCTTTTGTTACTCATGATGACCTGCTTAAATTTCTCTCAGTCAGTTTTCTTAGTTAGAACATAAAGTGTAGCTAATCTCGATGAGAATTGCATTATACTTTTGAACCCAGCTTACTTAAATCATGAAGTCATTAGAAAATTATTAGAAATAGTTAGAAAAAATTGAAATCATTGATGGTATTCTTATATTTACAGAGATTTAAAGACCCCGTACAAAATCGTGGTATCCAGTTGGCATATTTAAACATGACGTCGAGAAAAGCAGCATTCCAACCATACTAATTCTTTTAACCAGGAACTTTCTAGCCATATTTAAAACGCCATCGGAGTTTATTAAGTTTTGCGGTTTCCTGCTTAGTCACCTGTAATGTATCTTGGTGTGTAATTAGGCGTGATTGAGTTGCGACACTCCGTTACCAAATGAAATTATATTTGCTTAGTCCACAGTCCTTTTGAAGTTATTTTTCGTTTCAGCTTGTAATATTATTTGCCTAGTATTTTTGGGTGTAATGGAATCGAAAGTAATAAATGACGTTTTCACTTAAAAATACTTCCATATAAGGCGCGCTTGCATTTCAATGGCGATGCTTATTTTTAGCAGTTTCTCTGTGGCTATTTTTATGAAGCATCGGTGAATTAGAGAACTGGAAATGCCAAGCAAACATAGATGAAGTTCCCCCGTTTTCCCACGCCTACCCCAGCCTAGCGTAGTATTTGTTAAACCGAGAAAAAAAGTGAATGCCGGGGGGGGGGAATATGTATCCGCATTTACACTTTTTCTGAGGATGCAGTAAGACTTCAGAACGACCTTGTGGTAGTCCGGAAAGAAGAATCTGATCCTCCCCCATTCCTCGGAAGGGGAGGATGGACGAGAGCAAGTGCATTGCTATCATCGTGGCATCGAAGTAATGTTGGGGGAAGAGGACTGAAGGAGAGCTCATGTCTCGTATGGAGCCAAATTTATCCAGCTGGTCAAAGGTATATCTATTTTATTTTTTTTTTTTATACTAAACTTGAGGAAAGACGGGAAGTCGCTAGATGAAACTGTCACCGACTACATAATACATGACATTTAAAGTGTGTCAGATATAAGAGTTCCCTTTGTACACGGTAGTTACATTATATTAAAAAAAAATAGGAGCTCGTTGCTGTCAGCTGTAAAAGTTAAAACCCGAATATACATCTGGTGAACATAAGAAATTAAGTCACCAGACGACATGCAATACCAACTTATACTGTTTAATATCACTGATCGAATAATTACAAAAATCGCAAAACCTTTCACTGAATTTTATTCTTTATCTCATGTCGGCCTGGTTGTACGAGAGAATAGTACTCCCGTTCTTCCGGGCCCTTTCCTAACTTCAACAGACGATTCCACATTAACGCAGATGTTTGCATTTTAAGTGGTAGATGAAATTCATTTGCCCGATCGAAATCTCCATCCTGATTAACAGAGACCTGAAATGGTTTGAACAAGCATTTGGTCTCCAGAGTGGAATATCCCAGAGTATCTAACTCATAGCCCACTCGTGATACTAACATACATACTACTGATACATTAGTACCATGATTGGGCTATTGTAGGTGGGATTCGCGTAAAAAAAACATGGTGCGTAAGTTGACATGGAAAAAAAAAAGAGAGAAAAACATGAATTACTTACGTAAAAAAAAAAAAAAAAAAAAAAAAAAAAAAAAGCTTGTTCTTTTCCGTTTTAAACACTACTTCTCTTCTTCTTAACTCCTGACACTTCATAAGACTCAGATCCGTCAAACTTAGGAGTACTGTTTCCAAATTTGGGTTGGAGCACCCAAGACCTCTCTAAGAACTGTGATACTCAGAAGACGGCAGTCCGCTTAATAGACGACCCTTCCCTCATGGACTCCCTTTAGTCACTATCATAGACGCTTTGTTTTTCAGCGCTGTGCCTGTTCTTTAGGTGCTTTCACTGGCATTTCTCCTCTGAATTGGCTACTACCATTCCTCCACTTTCTTCTAGCCGTGTGACAACTAGATCAGCCACTGGCCAACACCCGTGCACTGAACGTGCGAACGAACTTTTAGTGATTTTCCTTCATTCCATCCATCTTTATTTCCTGGAATAATCTTCCCCATACTGAGTACAACCTCCCGCTCTTTTCGAAACAAATTAACAGGGTACATTTTATTCCTTAATTATTTGCCCACACATGCCGCTGTAGTGTTATAGGTCCTGTGACCTTTCATGTGTTTTATCAACATAAAGGGGAAAAAAAAAAAACACCTCATTTCCAGCACATTCTCTATCCACAGATTGGCATTCTTCACTGATGTTTGTGCCAGGACTTAAGTTCTTTTGCAAGATATTGAATGATCGTCCTGATCACAATGTTGTCCCCTTCTTGACCATCCACTTACATGGTCATCTTCGGAAACTAGAAATACATGAATTGGAAATAAATTGGCGTAACTTCATTCTGAAATTTGGAATCGCTTCAATTTTTTCCCCCTGTGATTACTTATTTATACTTAATTTTATAAGGAATTTTATTTTCTAATCTCGTGTTATATACAGTACTTTTCATTCCCTCGTCGTTATGTTCTGGGAGCCTCCGTTGCTCAGTTAGCATCAACAATGCCCTTTGAGTGGAAAGATGGTTCGAATTCCGTATAGGACGTCAAGAACCTCGATCAGGGATTATCAGGTAAAGTGAGTTAACCGGTTTCATACGGGGGCGGAGGGTTTCCCTTCCGGATAACAGGCAAACCAGTTTACAGACATAATACACTGAATTTTTAGCCTTAGCTGCTGCTTCCGTAAAGCCAATCAACCAACCTCATATTCTTGGTTGGAAACGCCAAAATAAATACACTGATTTTTACTTTTTCCTACGGATTCAAATTATACTTAATTTACAATATCGAAGGTTGTTTCATTTTTGGAAAATGCAAAATATGTGTTATTATACTAATTTGAATTGGCAGATTTCCCCCCCCCCCCCTTTTTAAAGCATTTTAAAGTTTTTGAATGATACGAACTCCGAATGGCTGTATTCTAGGCCTTTTTTATATTAATTTTAAATACGGGTTCCTAGCGTTCCTAGCTGTCCACAGTATCTCGGATTTCGATCTGAGAATTACGAAGGGATTCCTCAATGGGGCCTTGGCTGTCAAGCAAGATGGTCTAAGAATTGCTGTTTCTCAAATCTTGGGAGGTTTCACACAGCCATATTTAATAAGAATTTGGCTGGTTTCTTAATCTGCTGCTGATTCATAAGAAAAAAAAAAAAATCAAGTTTATATTTGTTGCAGTGAAGGAAGCATAAGGTTTTTTTATTCTGCGCAGAGTTCGAGCCATGATGAGTTTGCGTTACTTAGAGAATAAATAGCTGCAGATCGCAGTATAGCATCTTCCTCTTATTTAAAATTTTTTTTTGTGTGAGTGTTATTGCTTTTTTATATTGCATCCTAAACGATATGTGTGTGACAGAGACGAAGTATTAGAACCATTAAACCTGTTGAATTATTTCATTACAGATGAGTGAAAAATTAGCTAACTTCTATCATCAAGCTTCTCTGTATTCTGTAATCCATTGTAATGAATCCGATATAACCACATTAAAACTTATACATCCATTAGCAGTTTCTTATGCACAATGGCGTACTTAATAGGAAATAAAGTGAAGTATTAATCTGAAAACTTGGTAGCAGAATGGTTGGTTGTTCATACATAAACTGACGTTAATGGAATCATTGCTAAACTGCACGATACACACTGATAGCGCGTAACGTCGCGGCGCCACGCACGTGCTTTGTTAAACTGTGCTGTTTAACATCTGTCATAATCAATTCCGTATATTTTCATATTGACCAGAGTTGGTTTAGAGAAGACCTTGATATTTACTGCGTTGGCATCGTGTCATTTCTTTAAACCCAACTATTAAATTTAATGTGCGCCATTTTTGTTAGTTCTCAAATTACCTGAGGATTTTCCTTAGGATAATAAGCCAGCCTGATTTTTATCCTCGGCATGCTTAATGTTTTTTCATGCGAATTTCCCCCAAATGTCTTTATCCGATGTAACACATGCCTCATGTACGGCATATTTTATTGAACACCTGGCCTGAGAGGCGAACGAGGTTGTTCAGGTGACGTAAGCATCGTGGAAATTTTCGTTTCACACATGGGAAGGCAACTTTGTGGTAATGCCGTTTTATTTTGGATCTATGCTAAAGTGAGAAGGCCATGTTTTCTTGCGTATGTCCAGATTTTGTGTTAATTTTAAATTTTAGCTATTGTCGCTACTATACTGCATACTCTGTCTTTAAGGGCTTTTATAACGCCCCGTGCAAGAGTGGGGTGATAAGTTGCAGGCCAGAATCTACCAGTGTTAATTTTTTTCCTGTAACTTTAACTAGATAAGTTTTTAATACAGTTCATTATGCGTAAAGACTTATTTAAAAAAAAAAACTACAAAAGACATTCAGGGTATTTGTTTACCTGTATTGAGAACAATTAACATTTGCCTCCAAAGAGAGTTTCAGAACTCGAGGAAAATAAATTATATTTTTTATTACATTTAAAGAAAACCTGCTTATGTGATATGTCTTGTTTTAGTTCTATGAAAGGCAAAAGTATGTGCAACTTGTTAAACAAATGGCTTTCTTTAAATGTACGAAATCTTCACCCGCTTGGCCCATTCCTGACAGTGCAATACGTAGAATTCGATTCTCCATATGCGCCCGTTTTGCTTCACACCTTTTTGTCATGATGACGACCAGGATAATTACTATCAAAAAAAAAAAAAAAAAAAAAAGTCTAAATCAGAGTTCACAAATTCGGTTTTCAGGAGTATTGCTCTCTTTCTTAGAGACATTCATTTTGGCAATTTCTTTTTCAGAAACTATTTCTTTCTTCATTAACACATCTCAAATTCTAAAGTCTTATAGAAGTGAGTGTATTGTATTTGTATCTTTCTGGTGTTATCTGGCCGGTTTTATTTTTCGGGATGATAAACTGGAGTTTCTTAGAGAAAAATTCTCATCACCTGACTTGCTAACTCAACTCGCCTTCAGCTAAAATTCCTTAAAAAGGTGCCTCGCGTGATAGGCAGGAGTTAAATCTAGGTTGTTCCAACCAAAAAAAGCAATTTTCCTTATTGCACGACTACTGAAAATCAGCGTGATTTGCTGCCTTATCTTAAAGCAAGGGTGGGGAAACCTTTTTAGTAATTTAAAAACGTCCGCGAGCGACTGGCAAATTTTAACTCTTGTATGTAGTGTGCTGATGTACATACGAGTACATCGGCAAAGGAGTGAATTGAAATAGACTTGCGGGAGAGGGTTTCCCCATCCCTGTCTGAAAGCATGAAATCGAGAATCGGCAAGGCAGTCGAATCAAATAAGGCCGTCTAAGAACTTGCCGATCATAGGAATAATGTAGTGGGACAGTGCACGGTACAGACCGAAATAGAAACTTAATGTATTTCTTAAACATGGATCACTAACGTTTCGTGAGCCTTGCTTTTCCTCCAACCGATGACAAAAAAGCTCACTAAATTCTACTCATAGTTTCTGACTCGAAAAATATTTCCAATCAATATTTTTTCGTTAAATACCAAGCAATAATACAACCGGTTATAATGTGGAAAGTCAGTTGTTACTGATTCTTGGAAATTCACCTAATCATGTATCCTTGCGGGAACATCTTAGAAAATCGAGGTGCGCGTGGTTGCACCTTCATTTTCTAAAAGCTGTTCTAATAGTGAAATATTTTCCCAGACTCAAAGTAGCACCTGCTAAATTTCTGTCCTCACTAATAGATTCGAGGTCATCTACGTTGCAAAGAGTTTTACTTGCACCAGCCTTGTCTTCCATTCCTATGTGTCGCAATCATCATTTTATAGTAGTTATCATGCAACTTGTTTGAAACGATATGACCAAAGCGTGGCCTATTTGCACTTAACTGTGGTTAAGTGCAAATAGACCACGCTTTGGTTGTCTTACTTGGTTTCCCGCTCTTAAGTTCACGTTTTATTTTAGGAATAGTGCATTGTAAAATAACCAGGGGACACTCTATTGACATATAAATAAAACACATTTATTTACAATAAAAAAAAAAAAAACGAAGTACATTAAATAAGTGATAGGGAGGTTTTTTTTTTCTCTCTCTATAAAGAAACAACCTTTTACTTTTCAATATTAAATGACTATACAATGCAATTACTCTGTTACTTCTTTGCGTAAAAAAAACTCAAATTGTCGAGACTATTTACTCATAAAGAGATTAGCTAGCTATGGCAAGTTATCTTACAATTTATATTCCAGTTAACAACGAATCAGAGGACTCTCTTACAGATATTTCTTATTACTATTTCTTATCAGTCCATCTATGACATAGCTCCTAGATAACAAAAAGAATGTACATAAAAAGATGAACACGCCTACAGAGGCTCCTTGTCACGACACCTTCCAAAGTCCTGCATCCAAGTCTCTATGGTTTTTCTTTCATCTCTTCCTATATGCGAAATACACATGAAGTCAATCCCCAAATTAATCTGGATCATCAGCCCAGATTTAAGCAGTGCATTACAACGGCTCGCCACCGAAATACCAGGAAATCGTGTGTCGAGAAAAATGCATTTCAGCAGGTTTCTGACCGTCACGTTAGCATTTCTGACGAATGTTACAATTATCGTTTGTACTTAGGCGCGCGATAGTACTGAGATTTTTTTTATCCAAAAACTTTATTGGGAAACGTTATTGTATTATATACTGTTAAGGGTTGTATGAGACAATCAGGAGCATTTCACTCTTGATGCTATATATAAGCTCTGCCTTCTTGCGTTGGATTTTATACTAATTGCATTCACGTTCTTTCTGCTGATAATGTGTATTTGTCATGTTGCCCGCTGTGTTGTCAGATTATGGTAATTCGGCATATGATATTTATTATCATTACACATGTTACAGAATAAGTTTATACTGAGCTCGTATATCCTATCTATTACAAAATGAGTGCATGGATTGCGCACAATTAAATCAGATTCAGAAAAATGATCCTTTAATTTTCTTGAAATGCTTGCTTTGTTTTGTCTGATTTGTTTTGCTAACGACAGCTAAAAGATAAATACCATGCCTTTCGAGTTGTGGCAAACTGTGTCAAGTTGCTTTTGTAATGAGACACGTAATAGTAATGACGACACTTTGCCCTGTAAAGGTATGGTCTGGTCTAATGACACACTTCTGTCTGTTACGTTTTGGCTTGTTTTGTGTCAAGGATGCCCTGATCATTTTCATCGCTGCTAACAAATCATAAGAGTAAAACTATTAGTGTTCACTGTTTTTACCTTTCGCTAGAGAAGACATACAAACATGAAGATATCCATATAAAAAAAAAAATAATAATAAAAAAAATAAAAAAAAATTGGACACCAGCGATCTCAATAATTACTTTTTATGTGATTAAATTGAGAGGGTGTGTGTGTGTCGGTTAAGTGCTACCGTCTCTTGTTTCTAAACACTAAATGGTCTGAAATAATAATGTGAGATTTCTATGATTTTTTTTTTAGTAAGGAAAGTTTGCAGGAAAGGTAGAAAAGAACCCTGTTTGCCTCGCCAAAGATCTCGTGTCTTTCAAGTAGTACAAGCTAAGACAACCGTGATGTCGAGGGTTGTATTCTCATAAGCTGTCAAATTTCTGAAACTTTTAAAAGTTTATTTCAAAGCCGTGTGTATGATCTTTAATATCCCCTATTTCTATATAGAATTTAAGGTGTTTAAATAATAATAAAAAAAATTTTCAAAGAACATTGTTATACAGGAAATAACAATTTATAGCAAAAGTGAATATTTGGCAATAGCGTTATTGAAAGTTTCACCTGCAATATTCTGAGTAACCAATATGTTCCCTGATCTTTATTTTGTTTTTTAATTCCTGAAAATGTATCCCATTAACGTATTATTCAGCATAAAAAAAAAAAAAAAAAAAAAAA